>NC_134375.1:17645000-18275333 GCF_035582795.1 Mycteria americana | reverse complement strand
TGGATGCCCAGGGTGGGGGCAGGCCAGATGGGTCTCACGCATCACCCCGTGTTACTGCCCCAGCTCTGATGGAAAGCTTCCTTTCAGGGTGTGTTTCCATGGGATGTGAGGCATGTTGCTGGCCCACTCCAAATAAAATCTGGGCCAGGTCCTCTGTGAGTATAAACCGTTTCAGTCTCATTAACTTTAATGAAACTACACAGATTTCCACCCACTCAGGATGGTTCTGACAGATTCCTTTCAATTATATCTCAAATGCCGCTTTTTCTGATAGGCTGATAACTTTCTCCCCCCAGCTCTAGGAAAAGGCTCAGACCTTGAAAAAGCTTTTGCTACCATGGCTTTGGTGTATAACAACTCTGCTGACCCTGAGGGCAAGCTCAGCAAAGCTGAAACCAAAAGCTTGCTGCAAACCCAGTTTTGGGGTTTCGTACAGGTGAGGGGGTTTGGGTGAGCGGGTGGTGCTGGGTGCGCTTTGGGTGCAGGAATGGCACCTCGGGCTCTGTCCTGCAGCTGGGCAGGCATCGGTCCGTGGGGTAATCCCAAGTGAGACTTCAGTGATTTGGTACAAACATCTGCAGTGAATTAGTTGCTTTATGTTGAGCCTGTGTCTAACACAGGGCTAAAGGAGGGGGGACAGCAATAAACCACAGCTGACATGCCTGCCTGCATTTTTTTAAAGAAAATAGGGCAATTGCAAAAAAAGAAAACAAAAACCACCCAAACCCTCAGATGATGAGAAGAGACTGTATTTATGAAAAGAAGAAAGCCCTCGTATTTAATGAGGCATTTGGTAGTTGGCCAGAGCACCGACCCCGTACCGGGAGAGGCAGCCCCGTGGTGCAGAGCCGCGTGCACTGCGGTCACTGGTGGGGCTGCTGGGAGAGAGGGAGCGGAAAGCACCTCGCTGTCGGTCACCCACCCGGGGTGTCAGCGGCAGCCGGGTGTGGTGGAAAACAGCTCTGTCGGCACTTGTGGCTGTAAACTTCTTGCAGATTTTTTTTTTTCCCCTCCCTAAATAAAAAAAAGACAAAACAGTTTTATCAAGTGGTAGCAAAAAGTATGTAGTAAAAAGAGCTCAACTAAGTAAATGAGAGAGGTGTTTAGCAGTAAAGTCATTCTTGATGATACCTTTGCTTCCAGGAATAACAAAATCACATGGCTGGTTGGGGAGAGGGAATTGGTACCAAATTAGAAACTAGGCACTTTGTGGAAAAGGACTTGAAGATATCAATAGCCAATCAAATTTGGAATCATGAGATGTTTTGAAGATTATTAAGCTAAAAAAAATCCTGGAACTGTTTTTTTTTTAATAAGGAAATATGAATAATGGACATGATCCATAATTTTAATAATCCCTTCCATTCCAACAGTAAAGTCCAACAGGACAGAGAATAGCAGCTACTGAAGTTATGTCTGTAAAATCAAGAGTTTCCGAGACTTTCACAGTATATATTTGAGGACCTGTCTTGAATATGAAGGTTAGGAGGGTTGGTTGGTTGGTTGTTTCCTCTCCCTGGTTTTATCAAGACGCAGGACTCCATTTTTTCCCAGCAGTTACCAGCTACATCATCATCACTGCCAGATTTTCAGGCATGACTAGGTGTCTTTTAAAAGATATATTCTGGATTCAGGTGGAGACTTTGGGGACTGGTTGTTCTCCTGTCTGATTGCAATAATATTTCTGTTTGAGTTTCTTGGGATACCTTTAGAAAAACTAATATGAATGTGGACATAAAAACCTGAATGAGAAGATAGAAAAATACATGAATCTTTACATAGGTGTCTGTCTGTCTGTCTTTTTTTTTAATGATGCAATAAAGAAGGAACTTCATGCTTAATCTTTTTTTTTTTTTTTCATTTAAAATTCTCCATAGGGCCAAGAAAACAAACCAAAATACCAGGAAATAATTTCTGCCCTGGACGAGGAGTCGGAGAACAAAATTGATTTTGAAGACTTCATGATCTTGTTAGTCAGTCTCACTCTAATGTCTGACCTGCTGCAGGAGATCAAAAATGTGAAAACCACAAAATGATCAGCGCTTTAAAAGAAGAAATGGCTTGGCACTTTGTAAGGAAAACAGGAGCGAACCACACACACAGAGATAACACTGAGTGCCGGGATACCCTGTGCTGGTCCCTTTTAAATGGAATAAAGTCTTGTCCAAACCTGGCTGAACTCACTCCTCTGTAGAAACGGTCCGAGGAGTGAAATGTTGGTGCTCAGGGCTTCGTGTCCTCTACGTGCACGCTTTGGGAGGGTGTGCTGACTGGCTCTCGGTGGGCCCTGAGGCCCCAGCCCCAGTTACCAGCTGGGTGCAGCCCCCAGCCCAGCCTAATGCCAGGGAAAGGCAGCCCAGGCTCTCCTAGACCTCTTCATCATCTCCTGAGCCACTGTGGGGAGATGGTGGGGAGACCGCCGCAAAAATGTGCAGCCTTATCTCTCTTCAGGGCAGCAGCTTGCACGGCACGGCCGGTCAGCTCCCCAGGGCTCTGCCAGTTACCCCAGGGTGCTCCAGCCCTGAGCAGAGTGATGGGTTTCACAATTGGCAGCAACCGAAAAATCTGTTGCAGCCTTTGGTAAACATTGACTTTAGTCCGCGTGGTTGCCAACCCACCGTTAACCCTTCTGAAAGGAGCATTTATTTATTTTTATTTCCTCCTCTAGCTGACCTCTTCATTGAGTGATCACTATGGAAGGAATTTCAAGCCCAGCATTTGCAGTGCATCTTTGGGAGTGCTGTGCTTGTGTGACCGAAGGGATGACTTAGTTAAACGTGTCAGTCAGCGGAGTCTGTTGTTTCATGAAACTGTGAAGAGGAGAAACCAGATAAGCTAAGAGGTGGTCCAGACTAGGGATGGGGGGGGGGAAAAGGGTGGCCAATAAAGTGTTTGTACTGGAGCTGAGTGATATTGGCTACCCAGCCATGGGCTTGGTTAGGGCCAGAGCTCATCTTCCTAATCTCTGTTTTGGTTCTTACTTATAAGGTCCTGGCTCAGAGCCAACGTCTAGCCCACTGTGACATCCCTTTGGAGCATAAAAAGCAGTCTCACATCCCAGGAACAGAATATCCTCTGTAAGAATTTAACAAGCCTCTACCGAGACAGTTAAGATGAGCAAGCCAGCAAAACATTGCAACCCTTTTCATTTTCTCTTCTTCCTTGTCTGGAAAGGAGAAGACAAGAATAATTTACTTTGGTGCATATTTTTTTAAACAGGAAGGGATCAAAACCTTTGGTGTTAAAAGAGGGAAATTAATGCCAGCTGAGTAACACGATTTAACTCCTTGACATAAAAAGACTCTCAGTGTTTCCAGAAGCTAAGAGGATGTTTTGTAATGGATTTTGGCGCAAAGGAAAGGCACATTGCAGTAGGAGGCCGGCAGCCGGTTGGTTTGAGAGGGAAGGTCTGTGTCTTTGTGCAGCATGGGATGGAGCTGAAAGAAGAAATGCAAATGGATGCGGTGAGTTTTGAAATGAAGCTCAGCATGTAAGGTGCTGCTCTGTGGGGTTTGAACCTCAGCCAGGACATGGCCTGGCCTGGAGGCTAAACATTCACAAATGGTCTTCCTACAAATAAAAGCTCGTACTAGCCAAGTCCCTTGCTCTGATGGTGGGTTGCGAGAAGGAGCAGTATCAAACCTGCGTCAAGAAGTGACAAAACCAGCAAGCAGCCGTTTCTGTCCGCTTGCTTGCTCATGGAAACATCCCTCCTGTACACCTCCCACTGAGGGACCGGTGGCCCCATGCTGCGAGGGTGACGGCCCCCATGGGGTGCATGTCAAATCTCCCAGAGATGGGAGATGGGAGCACAGGGATGCATGAGGAGGGCAAACCTCTCTTGGAGACGGTCCCTTCTGGGCTTGTGTCCTCTGAGGAAGCGAACCTTGACCAAGCACCCCGGACCACAACGAGGACTTAATCTGGTAGCCTCATCCATGCGGGTATCACAGCTTCACATTGATAATGTGTCCCTAGTGTTTATCAGTCTCTTCCCCCGTCCCCTTGGGTTTTGGCCAGGCAGAAGATCTGTGAAAGCTTAAAAAATCAGCAGATGCTCCTTTTCTGGGGTAGAAAGATGGATCGAATGTGAGAGTCCCTAGAAGGCCTTCCCATTACTAAGGTAAAGAAAACAAGGTACAGCCCTGAAAAGCTTATTTGGGAGCCACCGGTGACTCTGAAAGCATGAATTTCCTAATATCCCTCTGTTACAACAAAAAGCCAAAAGGAACAATATTGTGAAGCCAATTAAGAAAGAGTTCTTTGAAATTGCTAAGGCCCTAACACAGTTTCTGTTATTGCTGAAATGTTTCTTAATCTTGCATGACTTGAATTAATGACTTAAGAGCCTTTTATCAGATCAATTCACTCTGTCATCTCATCGTATGCAAGCCCATTTTATTCTAATGCAGTGTGTGGTGAGCTAGCATCCCAAGTCCCTGGCTTCGATCAAAAGCCCCTTGTGCTAAGCCCAGTGAAAATCCAACGTAAGAAGCAATTCCTGAACAACTCCGTAGCAAAGATATTCAGGGAAGGAATCAGAGGCACAGAAAAACCAAGTGCCTTGCTCAGCGCGTGGAGCAGAGCTGGAACTGGATGCCAGTCTGCGCTGGGCTTCTCACACAGAAGACCATGGCTTTCCAAGAGGCACTGTGATGGTTTCTGCAAGAGTTTCTGAACAAAGTGAATGGGACGTGCAAGGCTTCATCTGCATCAGCCCTTGAAAGTCCCGCCTGATGCTCAAAAGCAGAAGGACGCACTTGGAAGAGCCCCAGCATCTTCTTATATTTAGGAGTAGGCAGAAGTTTGCAGCTCGGCTGTGGAAGATGCTCTTTTATTAGCTCAGACTATTTGTGGCTGCCCTGAGCACTCTCAGCTAACGGCTTTGAAGCTGATCTGGCGTAGACAGCATGTCTGGCTGCATCCTTGGGGAGCTGGCTAAAAGCTTGCTTAAAAGGCTACTGTTGTGCTTTGTTTTGTTCCTAGCTTGCTCCTATTGGAAGCAATGGGAGTTCATCATCAATTTCTCATAGCAGAGCCCACGCAAGTGCTAAGGAGTTCAACAGGCAGCTGAATTGATGAAATCTGCAGGCTCCTCTGCCTCAGCAAGTGTGAACATCATATCAATATCTGATACCCCCCAGAAGTGAAGGCAGCATGAAGAGCTGACCTCTGTGGGCTTGGGCTAGGATTGGGATTTGTGCAGCTACGCTGCCCAGGTGTGAACAGCCAGCCTGGGAGGCTCGGCAGATTCAGAGATTAAGACTTTGGATCTAAGTTTAAAGTTCTGTTCTGAAAAGTCTGAGTCATCTCTGCAGTTACGTGAGCTTTCAAATGACTGCCAGAGGAGAAATGGGGGTCAGGGAGAGCTTCAGCCTCAGATCTTCAGCTTTCATTTCCAAGTATCAGCTCAGGAAGGCAGGTCCATTCTCATACTTTAATTAGCACACCTACAGCTTCTCCCCATGAAGCTTCTCCCTTCTTACTTCCTATCTGGCCTTAACTCTATGGCCTGCTGGAGATGGAAGGGCTTGAAAATCTGGCTTTAGTCTAATCTCTAAGGTGCTCTCCCAGATCGCAGGGGAGCTCTTGCATCCAGTCCACTGACTTTCAGGGGGTGAGTCACGGCAGAGTTCTGCATGTTGAGCTTTCTGCTGGGAGCCTAGGGCCACATGCACTGTGCATGCAGTTTTACATAAGTCTTTCAGGGAAGAGAAATACGTTCCCCAGCTGCCTCGCTGTTATCGCACCTTCAGTAAGACCTCCTGTCTGGGGCACTGGAGCCTGGATGCTGAGGAAACCTTGCAGTCTGAGAGACATTTTGCCTGTCTCCTCCTCCCTCAAAGTAAGTGTTGTGTTACTTTTTCACATAAAATAAAACTTGCCTTGGTTGCACACACTTTGCACGTATGCGTGTGACGCACCCCCCCACCTCGGTAATTCCATGTGTTGTGGCCCACGAAAGCTTCTCGGCAGCCGCTTGCTACATCCACTCAAGTGGCTATTGCAGCAGGTCGCGTCGCAGAGAGAGGTAGAGGTTTGCATCATAGCCCAGCGAGGCAGCAGTTAAATTGTGACTACATGGTAGGCAAACCTTCTTCAGGAGTGTTGGAATGACTCAGAAAGATGCTACGTGGTGCATCCCCTTAGGAGCTCACTACAGAGTGGATAAAAAGCTTTGTCCCAGAATTATGTTCTCTCCAAAGTGTGATAGTTTGTGAGCCACAAAGGAGCACTCTGAAACGCCTCCTGGAAAAAAGAAAATCTCTTTGTTTCAAGTTCAGTCAGGGCAGCTAGATAAAGAAGAGATGGTGTTTTTATGGCTTTCTGAACTGACAGCCTTTAACTCCTGCATTGACTTTTACTGCAGTCAGTGGTTTACAGGGTTTCCAGTGAAGCTGTGTCTTCTGTCCTCGCTTTGTTCATCTGCTGTTCCCTCACCCCGCAAGCATTTATAGCCCTAGTTCCGAGTCCTCCTCCAGCAAAGGTAAACAGCAAATGATGTTCAGCAGCCAGATATATCAGGCTGTCTCTCTAATCCCCAACCGCCCAAAACAGCCATTAGACTTGGATAGATTCAGAGCCACGGGACTTATCTTTTATTCATTGTTATTGTAGGAGTGAGTTTATGCTATGCATAGCCATAACGAGAGTCAGTATCACCATCCAGCACGTACAGAGGAGTTGAAACCGTGATCCCCCAAACCGAACGTAAAGAAACTCATGGGATCGGCCCAAGCCCAGCGCTGCGTGCCTGTAGCGGAGGCTGGTTGTGCATATCTGGTGTAGTGCCTCGATCATCGTTCCTCCCATTCAAAGGTCCCAAAAAGGCCAACTTGGAAAAGACCTCCTGTGCAGAGAATCACAGGTGGTGCTCGGTTCCTCTGGGCCAAAAAGCAAATTGGGTTTTATAGCAAATGGGCGTGAAATGGCTTGCCAAAGAGCCACTGAGTCTCAGACAGGACCCAGAGTCCCGAGGGCCTCTGGGCAGGCAGGGACGCCCGCTGCCCAAGGTGATGGCTGCTCACACGATGGCAGCACGAGCCGCAGCCCCTTGCAGGGATGGGTGGCACCTTCACATTTCTGACACCCACAGTGCAACCCATGGAGCCAAGGGACCAATTTCCATTTGTGATTTCCTCTTTGTTTTATTCCCCTTGCCGTGATCCAGCTTTCTCGGTTGCTGTCTGCTGGATCTTGATGTCTAGAGAAACACAAACCACAGCACATGCTCCTGTGAAGCTGCTGCTGAAATCAATGAGAAGGCAGGACTTCTAGGGTAGAGAGAAGCAGCTCCTCAAGTGGGCATGTTTCTAACCCTCTAGTAAAACCGGCAGCCCAAATAGATGTAGAAGTTCATCAGTGGGCAAAATCAAGCCCCTGCTTGTCCCGAGATGATCAATAAATGATGTACGGGACACCAGGAGCTCTTCCACCCTTGCAACCTCCTGCACGCAGCAGCTAGTTGGCCTCCAGGCACCCTAGCATCACTGGAGCAAAGGAGAACAGGCATCACAGTAAATGATCTTTGGTGAAGAAAGTCTTGCCTTGCTGCATGTGATTACTGTGTGGCTTGTTAAGTGTTAGTCAAGGGTACAAAATGAAATATGAGCTCTCTGGAAAGGCAGCTAAAGCTAGGACAACTCTCTGACTGGATAAATTGATGTATGCTAGGTCTCTGCTTGAGTTTGAAAAACAAAGCTGGCTAGTACTGGAAATGGTCCAAGTATTCTTACAGTGGGGACAAGTAGAAAAATCTACAACCCAGCCCTGAGACCTTTCCTTCTCCTCCAGCAGCGGCCCAGAGAGCCTTCCCACTATTGCTTTGATTCCTTTTCCCAGGAGTATGAGATTGGTTTACTTTGACACCTGGGGCTGTTGGAGGAAGCCTGTGTACAGATGTTGACCCATTTCCCACATCTGCTGGTGAATTTCTCTTGATCTAGGTGTTCTGCCTCCATCCCCACATGATGCTCTTTTGGGGTTTGTTTGGAGACAACACAAAATCCAAGTTAAGCATTATATGACAAAGTTTTCTTCTCTAAAGCTGGCAGGGGCAAAAACCACATCAGGGACAGAACGTCAACAGGTAAATATCCCTCTTTCCTTGGACGCTGTAGCTGGTGCCACAACTTCCCTGAGTTTATACCCCACTATGTGGATTTCAGAGGGTTTTGCCTAATTAATTAATGAAAACAAATTGCAAAATTACCTTCTTATTAAACTGATCTCACTATGGAAATAAGGCTGATTACTTTCCTAACAAACTTTAATTAGGCAGCTACAACAAACTGTAATAAAGGGCACAAATTAAAACCAGATCATACTAGACATAGCTTTGTCAAATGCTGTGTTAATACCAGACAACATACACAATGATTAAATTGTACAGAAAAAGCTCTTTTTTTCTCCCCCGGTAAAAATATATCATATTCCTAGAGGAAGAAGAGTTTATACGAAAACATCACATTAATAACCAACACACCAGTGAGTGTTTATCAGTAGTTTCTTTCCAACAGCAGCTCTTAACTTGCGTGTTCTGCAAGACTCAGCCATTACAGCACTCTTTATCTCTTCTCTAAATTTATGCTTGTAGTACACATGACCCAAGGTTATTGCAAAGCCTCTGAGGAAGAGAAAAGCTTTATTACCCGCACATATACTCCTCCATTTGTCTTTCCTCTTCTGGCTTTTTAGTGCTTGGATTCAGCTCAGCTGAAAACAGAACACAATTTGAGAGCAATTTGCATAAGAATTGTAAGCAGAGGCCCACACAAATTAGGCATTAATTAACGAGCACCTAAAGCCTTCTGCTGAATGCATCCTGAGGTGAAGCAATGCTAGGAGTGCTCGAGTATATGTGAGGGAAAGAGTGGGTAAGCATATCAAATAAAAGAGCAATGCTTAATTCTTCTCCAATATTTATTCTAGCCCTTGAGACTGCAGGAGAACTGCAGACTGTTACCCCTGTTAGATGGCGATGAGAGCTGTCCCTGTAGACCTGGGTTAAAAAGAAGGCTCTTCCACGTGTATCTGAATTCATCCAGCAAGTCCCAGGCTATGGTGAACTTGGGATGCCGGACTCTGGCTGAGGAGCAACGTTGCTGCAGAGCTGCAGCCTAGATGACCTCCGAGGAGGGAGAGGCTGTCCCGGCCCCGCAGCCTGGGCAGTCCGTGGGTGCAAAGTGGGACTGGGGATGCCGGGGTGGGTGCTCGAGGTCTGGGATGTGGATGACACACTGATGCCCCAGGACAGGCAGGCAGCACCTCAGAAATGTGGTGGAGGAGGGAGGTCTCTGCTGCCTGATGCAGGGTCTGGGGGGATTTACCTCCTCTGTGGGAGCAAAGAGGTTGCTGATGTAACAGGAGAGTGGGCTTTGGACTTGACGGAAGCTCAAGTCTGGAGACTTTTGAAATCTGAAGTGACCACTTTTCTTATGATGTTGGATGCATACATCTAACGTGGTGGAAAAGGTCTCCTAAGGAAATTGGCTTTTAACTTTACTGGGTGGCAGCGTGCTCTGGACATGCCTGCTGCCCCCTGAAGCTGTTATAGCCAGAGCCTTCAAAAGAGAACATTTTGGCTCTGGTTCTCTCCTTTTTTCTAGCCCAGAAGAATGTTTAGTAGCTCTTCCTTAGGTGTTCAACTGGGAGCTCTCAGCTGCTGAGTGTTTCAAATCAGCTCAGAAATTCTGATAAAGGGAAAACGCTTTTCTTCTGCAGAGCCCTTGGGAGAGAGGTCAGGGTGCTGGACTTCCCAGGCTGAGCACATGGAAGAGTTGTTTTGGACTGCCTTACAGGTATGTAAAATGTCTCCTTGCATCAGAGATTTATTAATATGCAAGAAAACAAACGCTGGTATTAATCAGAGTGGGGGGGGGTTGGGGGTTGGTGGTGTCCTTGATTTAACTAAGTTGTGAAGCTGTCTTGAGTACAAAGCTTGCATCCTGGTAGCTTTAGGAAGGTCTAGTCTGGCCTTCCTTCTTCTTTGTGTAAGCAGCAAGAGCTTAGGAAAGGCAAGATTGTCCCCCTGAGCTGGAAGCCACATGAACCGTCTGCGTGCTCTCCTGCAACCTGGGAGCATTTTGCTATTGACAATTATTTCATAACAAGATTCCTGGCTAGATGTATGCATCCTAATGGGTACTATGAGCTAACAGGGGCCAACAGGTACTTTAAGATCAATTGAAGTATCCAATCAGTTTGTTAAAATAATAGACTAGAGCCTGAATTATTAGCTAATAAACAAATGAATTGAAACTGCTACATTTTTAAACTCCACGGTATCAATTGCTGCAACATCTCAGGTCTCTGTAACAACTCATAAAAACGCACGCCATCCTTTACGGGCTCTTCTGGAAACCATTGCGTGGCTCTCGGCAGAGAGCGGCTGTCCCAGTTGTCTGTCTGTCTGCCTGGCTGGGATGGAAACGGGCTGATGCAGCCCGGCTGCGTGTCCTGCCCCGGGGAGAACAGGAGGGTTTGGCTTTGGGGACCGCAGTGGAGCCCCGGCTCAGGGTTTGGCACTTAGTTTGCTCAGAGGGAATGCATTTAACTCACTGCTAAGATGCTTCTGCTGTCATTGCTCCAAGGAGACCTGCACGCTGCTGCCTTGCATTCGGTATTGCTAACTGCCTGCATCCACATCTGCCCTGTGAGAGTGGCTGGTGCCTAGTACCCAGGGAAAGACTGCAGTGAAGGGGGTGAGCCATTAGCTTATATATACTTGTGTGTATAGATATCAAACATATATGTTTAAAATACATTTTGGCTTATGTATGTATGAGCTATAATATATATGTAATACGTATAATATATAGCTATTAATATATCAGCTATATACAAAATATCCCTCTGTGTGCATATACATATATAAAAACTCCTCCAGTTTTCACTATCCTGACTTATGTCACCTACAAACTTTGTCTTGCTTCCAAATGACTTTCTAGGCCACTTATGACTACAGAGAGCAGTACAGACCCCTGGGTACATCCGTCCTCTGTGGAAAAACTGGGGCTCATTCCTACCCCTGTGGGTTTTGGGGTTTTTTTATCCCTCTAGTTATTAATGCGTTAAGGATCCTCCCTCTCATCCTGTGACATTCTAGCAGCTTTAAGTGCCTTGGAGAGGGGCTTTGTCAAAAGCTCTTCGGCATTAAAATGCTGCTAAATGGAGTAGGCGATCACCGTGCTGGTCACCGCTCCTCTCGCGTGCGGGTGCGACGGTGCCTTCCTCTGCCAGGAGCCATCCTGGTCCCTCCCTGCTGCGGATGCTGCTCTGGACAAAGCTTTCCCCCAGTCTGCCAGGTCTGGAAGCTAACAGGTCTCCATACCCCCACCCCTATCCCAGGGCTCTCTCTTAAAACCCGCTATCGCGTTTGTCCTTTCTCATGTCTCTGGTATCGATGTTAACGAGAGAGGAGTTGTCACTCCACCACAAGCAGTTGTGGCTAGCGTCTGTGGCAGAATATCTTCAAAAAATACTTTTTTTTTTTTTAATCTGTGAGCTGAGTACTAGTTTACTGGCAGTAAGAGTGCAAAGAGTACAAAGCCAGTGTTTTTCATTGCTTAATATTTCTCTTCTTTCCTTCTAGTTAGAATCCAAAAGGTGCCAAATATTTCATGAAGGTTTGGGTTTTTCTTGGCACGGGCTGCTTTTTTTTTTAATCCGATTGTTCAAAAACTCCTCCACTTTAATATAGCCCATGAGTTTATAGGGAGATGGCAGAGGAAGGGGGGCCATGATGATAGCAGAGATTTGCTGGTTTGCTGTTTTGCCTGTAACGCACTGCTGTGCTGTAACTGCATCTCGCTGAAGGTAATTACCGCAGAAAAGTCATCGGCTCTTTCTCGAGAGGCCCCCTTTCACAGGTGCATGCGGTGGGAGCCAAATGCTGGCTCCCACATGATGTGCGCTCAAGTCAGCTCTGAGACATTGCTCCAAAATCAGGTCTCTCAATTATATATTAGTTAATGGTTCCTTGGGGAAATAAGGAAGGCTGGGACTTGGGAGCCTGTCTAGAAATACAAGACCAAAAATACAAAGGGTTTATGTTATATACAATAACAGAAGTCCTGGAGATGCTCTGTGTGAACGTGGTTTCAAGGGGGAGCACCACCCTAAATCCTCCCCTATGGTGAGTGGTGGACTGACTCAAGGAGCAACCAACAAAAACCCAGCCAGCTGAACGCCCAGACCTGTGGTATGGGTGAGGAAGGGTGGGCAGGGAGTCCCTGGGAAGCGACCTTCCTGGGACTGCCACGCTGCTGGCGGAGCTCTTGGAGACAGACTGGTGACAAATGGCGCCTGTACTGCGGTAACTGGAGTTACTCGCACGCCGAGATGTATAGCACAATACCACGCGCTCTCCTTAAACGTGTGTTAGCCCAGCCAAATCTCAGCTCCCAGTGCTCTGCTCGTGGGCGCTTGCCTGTGTTAATAGTCCGAGCCACAAAACTGCCCCGACACCTGTCATTTGGAATAAATATTCTATATTAAGTGTATCATCACGTCTCCTGAAGCCACTGTACTGAGCCCTGTCCTTCCATATGCTTCACGATGTACAAGCCCAGCTCCTGGCCGTTGGTGATCGTTGTGCCAAGGGAGCCTTCCTGACTGCCCCTGCCCAGACTTTGGCCCAGGGGCTCTGTTGTGTGACTGCTGTACCGCAGGGTAGGGATGCTGTTGGTCGAAGTATGCAAAACAAAATTGCGTGGAATATTTAACAAGCTTTTCTTTTTTTTGAACAAGTTTTCTCTGCTTTACTGCAGGGCTCTTAATTTGATGAATTAATGTAAGACTTGCTAATGTACCAGCAAAGACAGCAGGCAAAGATCTGTCTGCTGATCCCAGACACAACAGATTTCAACTGCGCTGCTGAGCACGGTGTGTGCTGATGCCACGAAAAATTGCTATAAAGATAACGGCAGTATCTGTGCTTGCCTCGGAGGAAGATGTTTGTGGCTTTTCATTTCTCTTCTCCCTCTGTGATAGGACTGCGAGCAATCGTCTTTGTGAGACAGGAGCAGGCTGGTGGGAATCTGCTCCCAAGTGCAGGGGACAGCGGTGTGTCCTACCAGCCCGTACAGCCCGAGACCCCAGCGTGGGTCCCCAGCTCGCTGCAGGGATCTTTCATTCCTGAAGAGATCGTGTGGGTGGTTTTGTGTGTCTCTAGCTCAGTGCAATACAGGCTTTGCAGAGCATTTTATTAAAAGTGTAGCAAAAAAAACCAAAAAAGGCTCAGACCATCTCTGAGTCCACCACAGAGCTGATGTTAGGCCAGAGGTGACACGCGCAGAGCTATTTTGCTCCAACTATACTTTTTTTTTTCCCCTAGTCTGTTTGTTTTTTACCAGTGCATTATCAGTCCTTGCGTGGGGACACTATTCCTCTCCAGAGGGTTTCTTTTAAAGATACGGAGGGTGAACCTCATCCTGGAGCCCGCTGCATGCCATGATCCTCCTGCACTGGATGCCCAAAAAGTGCATCCTCCCTGCTGCGAGGACTCTGGTCCTGCAGCAAGCAGCTGTGACTGCCCGGTGCTGGAGCTTGAGGAAAGAAGCTCCCAACTTCTACATCTGCAATTCAACCCCAGGGAAAGATTTAGATTTGAAGACAAGTCAGGAAGCCCCATGCTCCTCTTACTGGGCTTGGAAGAGGCCAGGTGAAAGTGCCTGGGTATTTGAATCGGTAGCTCACCAGCTCAGCCTTTCCACGCGTAACCTGTATAAATAGAGGTCTGTTGCTGGGATAAAGGAAACTCTTATTGTGCTTCTAGAAGTAGCTCTCCTGTGGTCACTGTGCACGGTGACATCATGGTACTTTCACAGCATACAATAATGATCACGGTTTGCATATTGAGAAGCAACTTTACAACTTTGCTGTCTGCTTGAACTTGCCCGCAGCAGGCTCTCAGATGATGCATATTGAGATGGAGCCACCTCAAGATGCCTGTGCCTGGAGAGAGACCTCCAACCAGAGAGGAGAAGATTGCTCTGTTGCTATTTTGAAAGATAAATGACCTGACTGCGAGTGGCTGTCTGCTCACGCAAGGAGCATTGAGTCATTTGGCATAAAGCAGAATATCTAAACCATTAAGGTGTGTGGGCTTTGCAGTGCATAAATAAGTTACAGATTAGGGATTCTGAGTGGCTGCTCGCCCCTTGTGTGCAGTGCTCCAAGTGATTACTGTTCTCCTCTTTGTCTAATCAAAGATCCTCAGCTCAGAGCAGGTTTCTAATTTAAACACTTGAGTATAACATATCTCACTAAATTAAATAACCTCTACCCAGAAAAATCATTGCAGAAATCTGTGTCTCATGCACAACAGATTCTACCCCCACCGTATAGATTTTTTTTTTTCCTTGTCTCTGTCATATAGCTTCTTCTGAAGGGTAAATTATTCCAAATATAAACATTAATAACCTAGGCTTTGCAGTATCATATCTTCAAACAACTCATTTTAAGACATCTACTGGGAAATGCAGAAAGCACTCTGTAACTTTAGACACGATGTCTCGGTTTATAGGGTCTCGGGCTCCCCAAGCTAAAATTGGAGTTAGTTTGGGACAGGATTTGCAATAGGACATCTTTACTTGGGGGCCTCAAACACCGGGCAGCCCTGGTGGGTCTTGCAGCTTCTGTCTGTATGGCAATACTGGAGGAACTGTCTCCACAAAGCCCGTGTGCAAATGCCATAGCACCGCTCCGTAAAGGAGCCCTCCCTCTACGAACGCCCCTTTATGTAAGTAACTGGTAAGCAAAGTCAGTCGGTGGTCATCGACACAGAGAGTGCCTCTGGAGCCTTAACGGCACGTACATCCTTCCGACGCTGCCGCTGGGTCTCAGCTTTTGGTAGCGCTGTCTGCGGGGTTGAACGCAGACGCTAAGCCTGTCTGATGAAGGAGCCATGTAACAACTGGCTCTGTTCCAAACTGGAAATGACTTTGGTTCTGCATATAGTCACAGAAAGATATTTAAGGTATCCAAGGGCCATGAAAGCCTATAAATACTAGCTCCTGTGCCTGACCCAATGAAAGAGGGAGCGTGCCCTGCTTGATAAATGGTGTCACCTGGTAAAAGGTACATCCTGGGGTGGGGGGTGCTAGCGGAGCATCCTTGTAAGTAGAGGCAGACACTTAATATGGCTACATGTGCGCAGGGGGAGAAGATTGCCCTTGCCTACATAGTGGATGAAGCGAATTAACTTAGAGCCTGACATAAGTGTGTACTCGGGCTCTAACTCGCAAAAAGGGTGGCTTTGTAAGGTTTCTTTTTCCCTCTGCCAGAGGCAGAGACGTCTCAATCGGCTGTAAAGCAGCCGCTGCAGCCCGCAGATGAGCACATTAAAGCACAGCCGATGCAAGTTGGCTCGATTTGCTGAGCTGGGAGCTGCGGCTACTTGATAGATGCCTGGGGCGTACTGCAGCAGCCATGGGAACGGGTGTGGGGAGCAGGCCACAATCACTGCATTTGTTCCCAAATAAGCTGTTTCCACGGGTAAATCAGAGCGAGGTGTGTGTGTGTACAAGCATTTAGAGTTACAAACACCGGCTTGCGGCTCAAGCTTGAAGTTAGGCAGACATACCCTCGTGCTGCCTTGATTCTGTTCACGTCTTGATGCTTGCTGCAGCCAGAAGATAGATTTTATAGGTGGAGGTTATCAGTTAACTGGCTTATCCTAAAAGGATAGTGAAGTAGACCTTTATATGCATGAAATTATTCAAATATATGGTTTTAAAAGATCCGTGAAATTGTGACTTAAAAGGGATTCTTGGGATGGGGTTATTGCAGACGGGACCTTCTGGCAGCCCGTGTGGAAGGGGTCAGCTCTGTGCTTTGCTCGTGGAGGGTCTCTCATTGCCCTTTCTGAATCAGTTCTGGCTTTTATGGAGCTCAGCTGCTTATCGTCTTGGGAAGAGTTACTTGGGAAGACCTTCCACTCTGCTGGTTTTTTGGCCAGGTTTCCCTATGGACAGTGGTGCTGTCTTGCCAGTTCTGCCAGGCACGGGGATGTGGTTGGGCAAAACCTCTCTGTGCCTCCCCAGCTTTGCTGTAGGTAAAACCCTGCAGGCAGCTGGCAGCCAGGGGCTCACGTACAGAGGAGCTGGGCTTTCCTGCAGGTATGCTGGAAGAGTTCGAGGGCATCTGTGTTAAGAAACACCCGTATTTCACATACGGTTCATCACAGACCAGGGCCAGTCTGGTTTTATCTATGATTTGGTAATCTTTCCGTCTGTTATCTTCCCCACGCGTGCACAAAGCTGGGGGAGCGCCTCCAGCACGTGCATGCCTTGGCCCCTGGCAAGGAGCGGGATCATTAGAGCAGCACCGTGCTCTCAAGGAGAAGTGCCATCCATCAGTAAGGTGGTAGCAGCAATCGATGTGGAGCTGACACAGTCAGGTGATGAGCTGCAAATTAGATCTCCTTCTCAATAAGCAGTTCATTTACAAAGCATTTTTTGTTTGGGTTTTTTTTTTTGTCTAAGTGATCAACAACTCATCACTTCTGGATGTGTATCCATCAGACTGGAATTATTCCTGCCTTCTGGTTTTGATCTAAACCATGCGCTGATGAATGAGAGAAATATTTTTAAGGACAAGAGGAAGGTGGTTGCCATATTTCTGGTGTAAACTTTGAGTAAGGAGGCATGTGCTAAAACTCATGGAAATTTTGTGAGCATCTCTCAGAAATGCCAATCTTTCCTTGGCATGTGAACAATCCTTAATAATGAATAAAGCTGTTGATGTCCCAAAACAAATGTGAGGCAATAGTTTGCCAAAGGAGCAGATGCTGCGTTGCATCCCATTGTATGGTTAAAACTCCCAGAAATGGCTTCTCAGCAAAAATTTTGCTTTTCCACTGAGTAATACTTCCCAGAGTTGTTTCATTCTGCAAACTTTTAGCTCCTCAGTAAAAAGCAGAGAGCACTAGAAGTAAGATACACTTTCTGGCTATGAAATGAAAATGTTCTGGCAGAGAGCACTAGAAGTAAGATACACTTTCTGGCTATGAAATGAAAATGTTCTGGCATCTTTTTTTAACAGGGAAAACCAATTTTATTTCTTTAGCTTCCTTTAATCATTAAATACATTTCAATTGAAACTTAGGTTTCTTCTTTTAATTTTTCCTTCACTTTTTCCATTCCACGCCCCACCAACATTATTGTAGCAGATACCTCCATTTTAGTGCAAAATTTCCCCGGGACAGACTCTACCTGGTCATTACTGTCGTTGTTGCCTGGGATTAGAAAGTGAAAGCCCCTCGAGGTGTGGTGTGTGGTACCAGATCAGCCTTGGTAGCCTCCTGGCCATGCCGAACTGTCCCCCGTGAGCCCGGCCACGGTTTAACCTTCAAACTTGCTGTCTTCCCTGGGCAAGTCCAGCACCACCACTGCTGTTGTAAACTTCTCCAGCAGAGGTATAACCTGCTTTGTTTGCAGTTGCAGTGGGGGCAAGGGGCTGCTGTTCTAGCACGGCAACATCTTATTTTCACCTTGGAATGGCATAAACGAAATAAAAAAGCTCCCATGACAGCCAATAGTGTGTGCAAAGTAGCATCAAAAGGAAATAACTACCCATTTTTGCGCTGGCTAATATTTTTTTCTCTGCTACTTCGCAAGCTTCTGTTGGTCAGTCTGCATCCCAGCGTTGGCTCCGCTTTACGTGCAAACGCTACAGCCCGTGGGCAGAGGTCGCAGCGTGCCGACGCAGAACGGCATTTAGTGTAACAGGCTGGTTGAGATGCCTGGATTTGCCCAGTCCACGCACGGTGCTGGCGGCTTGGCTGCGACACCCTTGAAGTCCAGCCAGGCTGTCTGGGGGCTGAGTTTGCAGCTCTTCGCGGTGCATGGTGCGTCACAGAAGGATGGGGGTTCATTCCTTGTGAGAGGCGTGGGGAGCGCCTGCATCACCTGGCTGGGGTGCCCTGATCCACCCAGCCGCTGCTCTTTGCTGTGATCGGATTCACGCTCGCCGTTTCTCAGACGTTGAATTGCACCCGCCGGCTTGGCAATAGCCGTGTGTTTTTTAACCCTGATAATATAAGTGAAATTAGCACTGTTAATAGGCTCATTATCTAGTCCTTTTAACACATTTTGCTTTCTAAATGGCAAGTAGGACTCTACTGTGTTACACAGACACAGTACAAGTTCATCCAAAAGAAATGACCGATAACTCATCTCTAATTGCAGCGAGCTCAGGAGAGCACAAAGCACATTACCAGATACTATCTGAAACCGCATTGCAGAGCTGCTCAAGTGCCTATCATAACAGTTTAGCTGAAAACTGTTGAGGTTTGTCCCACCAGTACCACTGTCAAATACAATTGCCTTTTACAGAGAGGGCTTGCAAAGTGACTGCTCATCACTATTCTCTTCAATGTCAGTTGTAACCTGTCAGACGCTGAAATAAAACAAGCTGTTGGCACTGTAACATATATTTATGCTACCTTTTGTGCATAGCAAGTATTCTGTAGACCACATGGGTCTACATAATCAATTTACTCACCACAAAAAGCTGTAACTCACAGGCCTGACATGGCTAAAATATTAAAACTCCCTAGAGAGATGCTCCCTGCCATCTAGACAGCCAGGTACCTGCAGATTTCACCCATTATTCATCAAGACGATGGGTTTCCTTTGACGTTGCAGGTACAGCCCAGGGCTGTGGCATTCAAACAGTTTACGTCTCTTTTTGCAATATGAAATCCAGTGCGTTAGATGATTTTCTCAGGAATTAAACCGGGGGGAAAATGGTATAAACATGTTGGCCAAAGGTGCTATAGGGGGACTTGAAGCCCCCTATTTGCTACCAATTGACAGTCAGGAGTCTGTTCTCCGTCATTTTAAATACAAAAATCCCCTATGGAGGCAATCAGAGATGCCTGCAGGGCTCCAGCTGGCAGCAGTGCTTTATGGTGGGGGAGGCGAGGCCGTGGGAAGCAGGGGGCAGATGTCCCAGTTAGGACTGGGGTGGGGGACGCTGGAGGTACAGCTCCAGGCTGGGTGTGTTGCTGCTGGAGGGAGAGATGGAGGAACCGGCGATGGAGGAGGCTTGTTGGTAATGACAACAGCTTGAGGTGCCTCCCATCAGATGTACTGCCCGCCACCTCTCCGTGACGTCCCAACAAAGCAGATGCGAGAGTCTCTGCTAATTGCTGGAACTTCTGAAATTTAGATGTGTGTGTGCGCTTGTTTTCTCAACCTATTAAACGGGCTGCAGAGCTTTGCTGTCTCATGATGCTAAAATGCAACTGTATTCCCCCAACCTTGGAAACCCCTCTGTCTTGGCTTCTCCTGGAGCTCTGGGCAGCTCTCCCTTCTGACCGCAACCAGAAGGGCTCCCCAGACCGTGCTCTCTCTGGTGCACGCGTGCTGCCCTGAGCAGCTCCACGAGCCGGGAGAAAGATGTTGCAGCTGAAACAGCGAGGTGACAAAACCTGACGGTTTTGTGTGTATTTGGGGAAGCTTTTCAGTCGCACTGATCTGTCGGTAGTTTTTTTAAAGGACTGGTGTAGTTCACAGTCTCCTAAAAGCTGACACACTGCTTGTAGTCCATCCTAATACCTGATCCTTCCAAACAGGTATCATTTATTCAGGAAAATGGGATAGTAAAATGACAGTGACTGGGTGCTTGAGAGTGAGTGATTAAAAGAATGTAACTGAGCTGTATCAGAAAAGCTGAACAAGGATCCCAGAGGCTGATGGCGAATGAATTGCTGGTTGTTCATAGGAACTTCTTTATCTAAGATTAATGACAGGAGGTTAATGGCATCTTGCTCCAGACCCTTTTTTGGCTCCAGGACCCTTGCCAAAGTTTAGACTCCCATTCTGAGTGTTGACAGGCGGAGAGAGCGCTTCAGAATGTGTTATGGACATAATTAGTTACTGTTATCACAGTTTTCTTAATTAGAATATCATAAAAAGGGGAAGTGTGATGATTTACATGGGGAAGATCCGGAAAAGCAGCGATTCTAAAGGCCAGAGACTGAATGCCAGAGAGCAGCATAAAGGTTATCTGCCTTTTGGATGAGGGATGGTGCTCACCTGGGACATTCAGAGGCATGCCTGGAGGTGCTCTCACTGATGACTGAACTTTTTTTTTCAACTTTGCACTAACTCAGCCAAATTGCACAAGCCTTTGTTCAGCAATTGCCCATCCATCTCCTGCAGGATGGCTCACCCGGGGCCAGGATCCTTGCAATGCTGATACCTTGCAAATGTTAAAAGGAAGCTTATTCTTAAAAAGACAGCAGCTTCTTTCATAAGCTACATTTTTCCTGCTGTTTCTAGACAAGAGAATCCGAGACATCCAAGTTATTTATTTTCATAATTGTGGGGAGAAACTAGAAATCTGTTTTAGAAAGAAAGCAAGCAGCTGAAGAAATCCCAGTTATTTTACTGAGACCTTCTCTGGCAGTTCCGTATCAGGGCTGTGCCTCCCTTCTCACGCGTGCCAGCCTTAAAAAGGCAAGGTGCTGCCTGGCCCAGAGCACGGCTTCGGGAGCCTTGCTTCAGCCCTGGCTTCTCCCAGCCTCCACGCCTGGTTGAGGGCTGCTTCCCTAAGCTGTTCTCCGAATCTCCCTGCCCGGTGAGGAGCCCAGACCAAGCTATTTGCAGGCCTGGCTGTCTCTGCCACGCACAAGGTCTGCTTTGCCGTTGCAGGGAGGAGCGTTCGACTGGCTTTGAGGCCAGCGCTCTGGAGCGTGAGATGCCCCCGGTATTTCTTGGGCCTTGTGGATCTAAAGGTTGCGACAAAAATTGCCGCTGATTACCAAAACTGCCACAAACCCAAGAGCTCTTCCTGAGCGAGATAGAAACCGTGTGCTTTGGAGGAGAAGGTGCTTTGAGGCTCGCGTCTGGGCTGTGCCACGCTGCCTCCCCCCACGCATCCCAAGAGAAGCACACGCACAGGGGGTGTAACTTGCAATCAATAAACCCGTTTCTTCGGTTGCATTAATCCTTTGTCTGCAAGTAGCGATTAAATTGTTCCCAGGGAACCTGAGACGCGGCAGCCCCCGCGTGCGCTGTCATCCCTGCGCGCCGGTGGCCAGGCACCGCACCTCGCTCATCGGGTGGGGGGAGATGGCAGCTCTGCACGGCCCCGGAGCCCCGGGGAGGACCCCTCTGCCCCAAGCAGTGCCCTCCGCAGGGAGCAGCCCCCACAATGACGGGATCACGCTTTGCACTCAAGGGAGCACCATGCAATCATAAATACGCCTTGCGCAGGGCCGCGGTTCCAGGATTCATCGGGATTAATTAACCCCCTCCCTTTTCCTCTTCCCTCGACAAATAGTTTCTGGTGCGACTGAACTTAAAATACCTAAATGAAATTCAGTGTAACTTTTTTTTTCCCCCATAAAGTAGTGACTGAATCATAGTTTTCTTGAAGGCAAAAGCTATGTTTTTTTCCTAATGGCATTCCTTGCGCATATGGCTGCACGAACTCGCTCCTCTATATCTGCCTCTCCTCCACCCCCTCCGGCAGCGTGCACGCTCGCGCTCACACACGCACTTGTTGCTCGGAGGAATGATGGTTTCAGGAGCCATGAAGCGTCTGTATCCGTCAGGGGTAACTGAAACTCCTGCTACAAGTGCTAGCTGTGGTTAATCCCTGGGAAGCACTGAGCTGAGAAGCAAGGGGGAAGTGCTGGTTTTGGGGAAATGGAGATTGCAAAATGCAGACGGTGAAAGCATCGTGTTTGCAGGGACTTTCTCAAACCCTGGTCTAGGGCAAGGGAGGCCGAAGTTCAGGCTGTGTCACAAAATAATTACAGCAAGATATTTAGCCCTACATGCTTAGAAGTGTCCTCCTGGGCTCCTCCGGCTGTTCAGGAACGGCTCCGGGGGGACGTTCCCCCACCTCGAATGACTGACGGGCTCAGTGCACCTTGGTGGGTCGGGACGTTGCACCAAGCGCACAGGTCACCAGAAAGATTTTATTGTTTTTTCCTAATTCTGCACCCTAATTTGACCCCTCCAGTGGGAGAGGGGCTGTGCTTGCCTGTTCATGGGAGAGGGCCCACAGGAGCAGGCTGGCCCCCAATGGCACATCTTACCCCAGCAGAAAAGTCACCTCATGGGATGGGAAGGGAGACAAATTTCTTGTTTCCCTACCCCTTGTTCCCACTGTTCTAATAATAAGGTGAGCCCAGAGATGCAATGGTGATTTCTGAGACACCTTGGCATAAGTCTGTGAAGAATCAGTATTTCTGTTCAACGCTTGTCCCAGGGATATGTCCCCATTTGCCCCCCACGCTGGGTGCTTTTTCAGGCGGGGGCTGCTAAGGCCCAGCACCCTGCAGAGCTGGCACCCGCGTTACCGCGACCGGCATTGCCTCGCAGCTCTCACCCGGGAACAATACGCAAGTGCGTGCAATCGCTGTCGGCGGGGCCGGCAGGCGCCGTGCCCGGCGTGCCCACGGCAGCAGCGCATCCGCCTGTTGTGCCTGGGCTGCGCCGGGAAAGAATGGGAAAGCAAGATGGGTTAAAAATGCAAAAAACTTTGCACATTTATATGAAGGGACTGTAATTTTCGCGTTTAACACTCCGTTAGATCTAATGGAAAGCTGATATTTTTCTGTAGGTGTGAAATTAACCTTTCAATAAAACTAAAAGCTATCTTGAGCATTTTCAAGCTGAAGTTTAAAATAGAGCAATTATGAAACTTGCTGAAAGACTGCCAAGTTTTCTTGTTGAAAACTGCTGCAAATGAATTATGTTTCCCTTGTGATTTACAGCACAGTGTGAGGGAACTTTAGTTTGTATTTAAATCTGCTTCCGTTAAAGACTATTTGCAGCTTAAAGAAATTAATTTTTTTTTTTTTTGGACAAAGTTGTCAAACTCCATCAGAGAAAATTCCTTTCAATGCTTAATGCTACAAATTGCTAAACATGGCATTGTTTTTATGAATGCCACATGTAGTAATTGTATGTCTTGATGAAACAAAATCGTCTTTCTGAGCAAGGACAGCTGATGCTAAACAAAGTGGCTCCCCTTCTTGTGGGGACTGCTGGAGGCAGGCAGGGGCATGAGGGGAGTTTTCACTTTTGTCCTGGTTTCAGCTGGGATAGAGATAATTTTCTCCCTAGTAGCTGGTACAGTGTTGTCTTTTGGATTTAGTATGAGACTGATGCTGATAACACACTGATGTTTTAGTTGGTGCTAAGCAGTGCTTATACTAAATCAAGGACTTTTCAGCTCCCCATGCTCTGCCAGGCACACAAGAAGCTGGGAGGGGACACGGCTGGGACAGCTGACCCCAACTGCCCAAAGGGACATTCCATACCATATGGCGTCATGCTCAGTATAGAAACGGGGGGAGTTGGCCGGGGGGCAGTGATCGCTGCTGGGGATGGGTCGGGCATTGGTCAGTGGGTGGTGAGCCATTGCATTGTGCATCACTTGTTTTGTACATTCTTTCATCATCATCATCATCATTATTATTATTATTATTATTATTATTATTATTATTATTATTATTATTATTATTATTTTCTCTTCCTCTGCTATCCTATTAAACTGTCTTTATCTCAACCCATGGGTTTTACTTTTTTTTTTTTTCTGATTCTCTCCCCCATCCCACCGGGGGGGGGAGGGTGAGCGAGCGTCTGTGTGGGGCTTAGTTGCCAACTGTGGTTAAACCACGACAACTTTCCTTAAATCCCAGCAAAGCCGGGATCTTCCACACCATGCTCCATTATCCTCATTTAGGTTAAGAAAGAGAAGCTGAAACACGTATAGCTTTTGCACTTGCACATATGTGCACACTCATGGTGTCTGTGTAGAGGATGATGCATGCCAATGGGATTGCTACAGGACACTGGAAAAATTGAGCCAGCATCCGTTCTGGGAATCCAACCAACTTTGCATCCTACTCCTAGAAACAAGGGATTAAATACCAATTCACAGCTCGCTGCTCTCTTTTACACAGTGGTGTTCACTGCAAACCGCAAGAAAGAAATTCCTGGGGGAAATGGAGTATGGGGAAGACGGTCGGTCACTGTATCACAGCTGTAATGTCTGGAGAGAGAACTGAAAGCTGCTTCACTGGCCAATTTTCTAGGAAGTGGATTGAACTTTCTGTGAAATATGGCTTATGGATATGAAGGACAGGAAAATAAGATGGGTCTGCAGAAAGGATTTTTAAATAAGGAGTTAACATTAAAAATATTCCTGTATGGAAAGGCCTTGTGTCACCATATACAGATACCATCATTTCATGTACATCGACACCTGCAACTTCAGTTGGATTCTCATAAACTAACTCCTCAGTGACCTTGAAAGCTTGACAAAGCAAGCCATACCGCTAATGCTAGGTGGTTATTAAAAATACACATGGTTGCACTCATATATTTCGTGTAATGACAAGGTAATTCTTTGAGGTATTCATATCTGGTCTCAAAAGCAAAAGAGCATTTACCTATTTATTTGTCTAATTGCATTCTGCAAATAGTACGTAAGCAGCAATAATCCGCTGGTCAAAGCCACCTCCGTCCTCAGCGGTCCCGAGGCAGGAGCGGCAGGTCCCAGGGCAGGAGGCCCGCGAGCACCGCGGCGTGGCAAGCGCTGCCTCCGCAGAGGCGAGGGTGCCCACCGGTGCTGTGCCCCGGCCGGGGACCCGGGACCCCATCCCCTCGGAGGTGAGGTGGTGCCCGCAGGCTCCCAGCCGGTGGCTGTGCCTGGCAGCCTGCTCCAGCCCGGCCAGACACTGACAGGTATCCCCCCAGCTTCACCAAATCAAAGCACTTTGCTGTTTATTCTGGTTTAAATAATTACAGGCGTGACTGCCACAGCTTCCAGACCCGCAGCGCACCGTGCACAGCTGTACACCCCACGTGTGTGGGTTTAATCGGCTCACTATGGCCTGCCGGGGACCCACCCCCCCCAAATATCTCTCCTTTCCCTGCTGCAGCCCACGTACACCCAAGCCCCGTAGCACTGGCTGCCATGGTCCACGTCCACCTTGCTTCCAGCAAGGGATGGGCTTGGGTCAGGCTAGAAACCACCATAAACGGGGCCGTTTGTGGCAAACAAGGCACTTGGGCTCAGTTTTACTTCACAGATGGTGTTCCCAGCCTTGGTCTTGCTTGAAGAGCTTCCCCGTACTTGATGGACTGCTCTTTGGCGCAGAATGAAGTACATCCGGGGACCCGTCCTGGTAAAGACACCTTAGCTCAGCAACAACTGAATTATTTGCAATCACCTCTGTGCCTGTGTATCTAATTAAAAAGAAACCATTAACATGTCAAAGTAACTGATATTCTTGCAGTCTCCATAATTATCCTGCATAAATGTCTGTCAGCTGTACAAGGTTCAGATATTGCCATCCATCCTAACAGGAGATAGGCTACTTGCCCGACTCGTGCAGATGGGCTTGGTGCTACCAGCTTCAGCAAGGTGATGATGATTTACATCACTGGAAACCTGTTTTGATAAATGTAATAGCTAGTACATAATTGATTTCTTGGTAAAATTCAGCTGAGAGTGTGTCATGATTCTTGAAAAACACAGCAAAGTGGGTTCTGAAAGTGATGAATCACATTTCTGATCTCATTTATGTCAGCCTTGCATCAATGTAGCGGTGAAATTTGTTGGGGGTAGGTTCAGCTGTACTGGCGCTGAAATCAGCATTGATTTAAAGGATGCTGAATCTAGCTCTGCTGTCCCAGAGCCGTCTGTGCGGCCCCACGAGGAGCTGGCTCCTGAAAACACAGAGGACCTGGTCCACTGTCCCTAGCGTTTGAACTGTCTCTGGAGTGAACCAAGCATCCAACACAGGTACTGGGGATGGGAAGCCCGTCAGTCCCTAAAAGAGCAGGAAGAGGACTTTTGTCATGGTTGCGTTGTGTGTCGAGTCAGTATAAAAAAGGAGGAGGTCGTTCACGGTGCAGAATGAAATGCCAAAGCGCAGTGCTCGCCACTGGGGCTCTGGCACACAGCGGCGGGCACACGGGGACTCCAGGTTTCACAGGCAGAAGCGTGCTGTGCAGGAACGCTACTTGAGAGCTGGGATTTTCGGTGCATTCTCAAGCATACAGGAAATCACTAGAGATTGTAAAGGATAGAAAAATGGAAGGTTTTTTTTTTCTTAAAGGAAAAAAAAGTGCATTTTCCCCTCACGCACATACTCTGCAGGAACTTGAACAGCGGCAACGCTCTCTTCTCCACGGGTGTTCAGATGGGGAGGGTGCTGTCCCAGTGGGTAACTCTGGGAAATGACTTGCTCTCCTGTCTGACATCGCTTGACTGCAGTTCCAACCATAATTATAAGTTGTCAAAAAGCTGCAACAGATACTGATTTTTTTGCCAAAGTTATTCCTGGAAAATGAGCTATACCTGCGCTCGTGCTATAAACAGCACCAAGAGCTCATCAGAAACTCCTCGTTATAATGAATATTGAAAACGCTGCCAGGCCAACAACCAGGAGCTTAGCAGCAGCCATGGGTTTGAACTGCTCTTGGTTTATGGTGTCTTGTCAGTACCAGGGGGAGGTTTTGGCCATCGCTTAATATCTGAGAGTTCCCCTGCAATTCTTCTGTCTCCAGTTCTTTTCCTGCAGCCTCATCAGAATGACCAAATTAGCTCAAATTAGTTGCTAGGTTTTTGTCTATCCATTGCTGAAAAGTTTGCTATTGCAAGGTGCAAGAGGGAAATATTTGTGCTAGATTTCTGAAAGGATTAGATTCTTGTAAAGCTATTAATCTTGGAGGCTGATAAAAAAGATGGAAAATCCCATTTCCTATTTCAGAGTATGACACTGTTCCTTATGTAGTTAACAGCACAACAGGCCTCATTTTCATGGAAGTCTCCAAAGTTTTAAGTTTTCTGTTGCCAAGAAAGCAACATTTTCTTCAATACACCTCCTCTCCCCAAGGTCCTTCAAAATTTCTGTTTACGTGAAAAGCCTTATTCAATAAAACACAGTTGAGAGATTTCAACCAGCTCTCATTTTAGTCAAATAAATTAACAGAACTCTCTTTACCCTGTAGAATAAAGACTTCTTTGGTAGCAAGTTACCTGCTGCTGCTGCCGCCAAGTCTTTCTGGTTTTGAGTTACTTGAGAGTATCGGTGGTGTTTGGTTGGGTTGTGCTGTGTGAAGCTGAGCTGCAGAGAGGATAAGGGGCTGCTGCAAGCTCCTTCACACCTACGACTTGCACCGTTTGTGATTATTATTTCTTATTCTCACCACTGGATCCTGTTTATAAGCACATGTGTAACAGAGATAAAAGCTCTGCTGATTAAATTATGTCTCCCCAAAGTGGAGAAGAGGGTGTGCAGTGCAAAAGTTTCTAAATTTCCCACCCAAACAGGGGTACAGGCACAATATCCACAGAGCTAACTGGCCTGCTCCAGCTCCCCAGCAGCAACAGGACGCCGTTTGGGGAATTTCACAAACTTTTTGGAGGTGGGATAACTCCTTATCAATTATTTCGTGGCTACCCCTAGGAAAAAAAAATGCCTGTTAAAAACAGATTAAAAGAGAATAGGTTTCTATATTTAACAAGGCCAGACAATATTAATATGCAAGTGCAGGGAAATGGCTAATGAATAGGATTCGTTCTTACTAAGGCAATCGATAACCTCTTTGAGTGCCACAAGTGGTGGGGAAGTCACTGCTGAAGTGACTAGAATTAATGAGCTGTCACAGGAATTTTATCAAGTTCTCTATAAAAGTCTCTCACTTGCTCCTGAGGAGATGGTTATATTCAGAGAGAGGCAGAGAAAAATTTTCTTTGTATCTGCTTAAAGGTTGAATGATCATGAAGGCTATAAAACCCCTGAGCTTCGGAAGCTCTTCATGCTGAATTTTTATGGGAGCTTTGAACAGCATCAGTCCCATTAGTAAAGAAATACATTTAACCTCTTCAATCTGCTGGTTTACCTCCTACGGCTCCAATCCATCAGGATTCTTCAGTGTATGAGCACGTTTAAAACGAGAGCGGTAGCATGAATAGACCGGACTAGGCATGGGCTTTGATGTAGATTTTTAATAAAGACGCTAGTGTGCAGCTTGCACAAAACTGTTATTACTTAATGTTTTCCCAGGGCCAGATTGATTGAGCCATCCTACACTAAACTGATTATTTATGTAGCAATTACAGGAGTTGTAGAGGAAAACAAAAGCTCGAGGGTCTTAACGTATTTTGTCAGTGACTGGAGCTCAGGTGAAGCTGCCTCATTTCTTTGGTAGCTACATTTAGGGTGGAGTAGAAACGAAACCCCACTCTTCCCTCCTGTAGAGGAAAACTGGTGCTCACAATTGCCGCGTGAAGTAGTTACCCCTCCATATGTCCTACCTTGCAGTAACTGGAGGGTAAATGCATATGTACTAGAGTAGCTGTGCTATGGCTTACTCGGAGACAACTTATTCGCATGCCCACGTCACAGAACGACATGTTCTCTTAGGTCAGACCTCGTGAGGGGGGCTCGGGTGCGTGTTCACCCCCTTCTTCGCTGCTGAGCTCTTGGTTCAAGCAGGAGCTAACAGAGGGGCATCACCCTCCTTTAAAAGTATTTCCTTCAAGAAATTGAAAGGTCTCAAAGGCTCAGGGTGCATGTTTGCGTGTGTGTATATATGCATGTATTCATAATTTCCTGTGGCAACTGTCATCCTCTTTTTATTAAAAATCTCTCGCGCTTATCTACAGATATATATAAATTGCATGTAGGAGTTGCTCTCTCCTGTATCCTAAGAAGAGTGCAGAGTAAGTAAGGGAAGATACAGGACAGAAATGTGCTTCCCTGACATTAACGTTTCGTGCCTGTGTGTAAAAGTACTACCTATAATTAGGGAGCGCGAGCAAAGAGCAGCAATCTTTCTCCTGTTTTTGCCCTTCTTTTACACTGAGGACTGTGGGTCACTTCCCAGCAAGTACAGGAACGCTCGACCGCAGCGGGTGAGTCGGCTGAGGCTGGGAAGCGGTGCTGGAGGAGCTCTGCTCCAAACACTGCTGAGATGTAAGTGGAGAGAAGGTGGCCAAGGGCAGGTTTGCAAGGCATCCCTGTGCAAACAGCAGAGACGCAAGCAGAGGCGAAAAAAAGTCCTCTCACAGGGTTTGTTCTTGATTATTTTTATTTTTAAAATACGAAATAGGAGGCTTGAACAAAGAGCTGAAAGTAAGCAGATAAGAACCATGTAACACCTGAAGAGCTGTATGTGCAGAACAAGTGAATTAATTCGGGGTTTGCCATCACCCTTCTAAAGACTCAACTTCAGGGTTCAGGAGGTTTTTTCTAATTAGAAAAAAATGGGAAGAAGCTGTTTTCAGCAGTGCCTATGGTTTCAGAAGGGAAATGCAATGTGTCCAAGGAGGATTCTCTGAAGCGTGGTAACCACTTTGGTGGAACTATCTTTATAAAGAGAGAGCTAGCCGAAGCACTTTTAGCTAGGGTTAAAATAAATACATTCTAGACTGAAAGAAGGTGTCATAGAAATGGTTCCAGTTTCATCGACTGTAAATGCTTTGCTCCTGCATAAAAGCTCTAGGCAGTCCAGTCACATACATGGAAAGGAAAGATGCTGCAAATCCTATGGTCATAACCCCAAAATTTCTTAGTGTCCTATACTGTGAAGAGGGTAAGGCCAAGCGCAGGACACTTAACAGTAATAATATTCCTCCCTTTACCCTCTGGAGTGAGTGTATTCTGTACTAGATTGAATGTCACTGTAGCAAGCTTGAAGCAAGACCCGCACTGGAAAACTTCATTATAAGGTTTTTAATAATATGAAAACTAAATTCCACGGCAAATGTTGGAGCTGACTGGTGTTCTGAGATGTCTTTATGCAAAATCTGCTGCCAGTTCAAATTAACATCTTGCATAACTAGCCCTGGAATGAGAAGTGATCATCTGAGTGATGAACAAGCCCCAGTTTCTGTCCTTGCTCATGCCCTGCCCCAAGGCTGATCCTCCCTCCTTCAGCACAGCTCCTCAAAAGCTTATAGAAAAGGTGTCAAATCGTGGTTCATAAGGTTTAAGCAGGAAACAAAAGTATTTTATCGTAGCTTAAATGTTACTAGTGCCTGCTAGAAGCTTGTGTTTGTAGTGTATTTGGTGCCTGCACCCTTCTGCGGGAGGGAGATGGGCTCTCACCTCTCCTGGAGGAGTCCAGCTCCGAGCCCTGGGGTTAGCTCTGTCCGTGGACAGCAGGCACGTGTCGTCCCTGTGCAGGGCACACGCTAACAGCAGGTACTTGGTTGCATCTGGATTAAACTGGGGTATTTGTGTGGTAACAAGTGCTATGGCATACCCCCTGTTTAGGTACTTGAGCTCTCCAGCATAGAAAATCGTGGCTAATAATCTGAGGTTTGGAAAAATATATATGCAAAAGGTCAGTAGTGGAAACAAATACGTTTATTTGTGGCATTTAAAATCACACGAGGCCAGGCAGCGATACCTGCTTCTGCAAAGGGCCATCCCCCTTTCTGAGGTGCACTCCTCCCGCACTGCCGCAGGTGCTGTTGGTGTAAGGACCTTGCCTCCCTCCGACGACAGCCCACGGGCCAACATTTTTAAAGGGCCCTTTAGTGCCTGAGCGCAGAGGCAGGTCCCTGACCAGGATCTTCAGTGTGGTCAAGGAGGAAGGGAGGTCTCACGTTTTTTTCCAGACATTTCTAAAAGTCCTGGTAGGTGCTGCTCTCTCTGCACGTAAGCATCTAAAAGCTTCGAGCATCTGCCCTGTGAGCCTGTGGAGGCTGAGAGGCTGCTGCAAACAGCACAGTTTTTGTTTCTGCTGTTTTACGAGTGAGCTGCTGGAGGGGAAGGGGGCACGGTGCCCGGGGAGGGCAGGCGCACCCTGCCAGGGAGGCAGCGGCGGTGGAGGAAGCCGAGACGGAGGGGCTGGAGGAGTGGGAACGAGTTGGCTGACTGAACCTGCTGCCCTGGCAGCTCTCGTAGCTGGGGCCGGTGCCTTGCCCTCGCGTGTTACATCATGGCTCTCCTCCTTGCGCCCAGCCCGACGTCGCGGGTTGTTGGGGTGTGTGATGCCGTTGGGCGGCGGGCGGCAGGCTGGGGCGAGAGCGGGGGCTCCAGAGCTCGCCTGCCGGAGGGACTCCTGCACCAGGCAGCGTTGCAGTGAGCTCCCGACCCGGCAGGCTTCGTGTCTTCATGCAAGTGTTGGCGATGCTGGGAACACCGGCTCTGTGTAATTAAGACATGGTGCATCTCGTTCAGCAGGTTTTTATTCCCAAGTGTTGCTTCTGCTGAGCTCTGCGGGGACCTTTCCCTTGAGCCAGGCCTGAAAGGTGGAAATATGTTCTCAGAAATGCATGCCAGTGCGGGTGGTTTTCCAGGCAGTGAATGTCTCTGTGCAAAGCCTGAGCATCCCTGTCTAGGCAGGGGATGAGGGACAAGCCTGTACACCGGTCCTCACTGGAGACCCGTGCTGGAAAAAGCAGGGAGGTGAGGAGGGGCCATGCCCTGGCTGGGGTTTTGTCCCCACTGCAGCGAGGACACGGCTAGCTGTGTAAGCCAGGCAGCACGGCTTGTAACTCCTGGGTTTCGGGAGATCAGAGGTAGCTGCACACTCCTGCCTTGCAGGCAGGTGTCATCGGCTGCCCTTGAGCATTTTCTGCTCCAGCCCATCTGTCCCAGGACCAGCCAGCAAAATCCAAGTCGGCAAAGGTATGTCTGGATGATCGCTGCTGTGCCAGCTGAACGGCCACAGTCTGTGCAGACTTCCCTGGATCAGAGTTTGTCATTCTTGTTATCCTTTTCTTCAGCCTGGGCTCGGCTTGAAGCAGCTTGACCTAATAGCACTGCTTTCCGGAGGGTATTTCCACCGCAGTCCTGGGATGTGCAGTGGCTGCTGCAGGGTAGGAAAGTTTTCAGCAGAAAACTCACCGAGTAGGTGCTGCGGGTGTGTTTGGTACCCGTACGCTCGGGGCCCATCGCTGGTTGCCACTTGGCTGTGTGCTGCTGGCTGCTCTGCTCCCCTCGACCTGCTCCGCTGCTGGGTCGAGCACGGGCTTGGAGTGTGTGAGCCCTTGCAGGAACAGGCAGTCCGGAGGGACTCCGCGTCCGCAAAGTTTGAATGCTTTGTCTGAATTCCTGAGTGAAGAAAAAATAAAGTGAACCATAGTTTGGTTCTGCAGTGGCTCAGAAGCAGAAGCTGGGGAAGGGACAGGCTTCATCCTGTTTTTAATATTTTTGATACTGCAAACTGGTGAGTTCTTAGCCTTTTTATGCTTAATGAAGTTTTATTGTTTAAAACGTATTTTTAAATTTTAGATAATAACTAAATAAATCCCCACTGGTACTTAGGGCACCTTCTAAACAGAGTTCAGCAAAGCTCCTTGGTGTACTGAGTAATAACTGGCCCAGTGCTTTGAAAGTGGAAAATGTTAAAGCTGCACTGTGTCAGCTTCAGTGTGATGGGAGAAAGCCTAGTGAGATACCTGCTGGCCTCAGGATGTCCCCACCCCATGCCATGATGGAGGAATCATTGAAAGTTAAAGGAAAGCCCACTACTCATTAACGTAAGGACTTTACTGAAATTTTCCCAAAGCTTTTAATAGGCAACAATCACACCTTAATAAGCAAGAAGTACAAAAAAACTCGCTAAAACATTAATTGCTGATCTATAATTCTGGAACTGGCAATCTTGCATTTAACAGGTCTGCTGTACGGCTGGATTGTCAGCCACTGAAGATATTAGTTTATAATTAAAATGCTGGCAGTTCCTTAATTATAGGCACTGCTACAATATCATTCACCACTGTAATTGTTTGGCTTTCTCATAGGGAGCGTGAGTAATTATTTTTCTTCAGGATTTTCAAATAAAATATTATTGGAAAGGATATGGTCACCATGTCAGTCTGCCGGAGGAGGAACGTACCGTGCTGGTGCGATGCACGGCATGAGTGCTCAGTAAGTGACTCTGCAGGCAAAACTGCTTCCAGAAAGAAAAGTTTTGGGGTGAGGTTTTCAGCCAGCCAGGCTGATGGCAGAGTAGGTGAACGCCAGGCTTGCTCTCTCCCTCGGCTGTTGGAAAGCCGGGGTGGCTGCGCTGATGGCAAGGAGGTACTAATACTGTTTGAGAGCTCAGTTCCCGTCTTATGGGATACCCTGTCTCTTCATCTCCTATTTTGCTGCAAAAAAATTGGAGCATCACCGATAGAGGGGCTTTTTTTAACCTGTCCAATGCTTTGTCTAAATGAGCAGTAGCGACTTGCACGCTAACTTTGGTGGCCAGATCCTGGCACGCGAAGCTGTGCAGAGCATGGCTGGGCTGGGGAGGGGCTGCCGAGGGGAGGCCACATTTCAGCGGTGCTGCTCAGCTGCATGACAGAGCCCAGCTTGTCCCACGGCCACAAGGACCAGTGGCAACGGCACAATGGCCAGCAAGGGAAAGTCAATCGGACAGCAAGGAATAAAAATTTCCCAATGGGAATGGTTAAGCATTGGAACTGGGACCCAGAGAAGCTGTGGGAACCTCCATTCCTGGGGACAGGCTCTGAGCAACCTGGCCTAAAGCTGAAGCTGGGTCTGAGCAGGAGGCTGGTCTAGAGACCTCCAAAGATCCTTCGCAGCCTAAATCATTGAATGATCCTGTACGCCGGGCGGGTTCAGGTGCTTTACCTTTACCTGCTAGCTAAGCAAAGGCAAAGAGGAGCAGGTCACCTGGTGTGCAGGAGGGGACAGGAGGGACATGCAGCATCCCCTCAGTGTGCCCAGGCACGCCAGGTCCCTTGGGTGCACGCCCACAGCTACTCTGCTACGGAGCCCCATGAACAGACACCTCAGAGCGATTCAGTGTCTTTCTGGCTTGAGCACACCATCCAAGGAGCTTTACAGCATGTTAGCGAACACACACAGCCTGCTCCTGCTGCACTCGCTGGGAGTTGCTGCTGAAATTAATGAGCAGGAGAAGGACGGGGTGCTGAACCCAGCCCGCTGCAGCTGACGTGGCTAATCGCAGGCACAGCAACAGGCAGGTAGCAATTTGGAGAGAACACAACTGGGAATCTTTCTTGTCTCATTTGCACTGACGTATCCATGTAATCAGTTCATTTTGGTCAGTTACTATTATTTCTCAGTGAAATTGCTGCTCTCTGCTCTGCGTGCCTGGTCTCTTCCCCCGCTGTTCCCCTGAAAGATGAGTAATTGTAAAGCAAACAAGCGGGGGAAGTTTGACAATGGGTAATAACAGGACAATGTGAAATAGCAAGGTAGCCGAACTTTCCAGTGCTTCCCCAACTGCCAAGACGAATAATAACAAGTATTTACTCCTCCACTGTGGCTCTGTGCTTGTATCGCTGGTGGGAGCGGAAGAAGCGAAGGCAGCTCTGGGCTGGCTCGATCGAGAAGCCGTGGTAGCGATGGGTGTGAGGCTTTGAGCCACGGTCGAAAAAAATGGGAGCCGCTGAGATGTCTGTGTTGATTTAATCAGTTTAAGTTTCCAAAATTGCTTTCGTCCAGTGTACCCGGCAGACTGCAAGGTTTCCAGTTGCAGGGATGTGTGTGTGGGTGTATGTGTGCACATGTGTGTGTATACATGCACATAGAGAAGCTAAAGGTCCGGTCCTAGAGAATGGGAATAAGGCAGAGTCAATCATCTCACAGTTAATTTTCTTTGCTTTTTCTTTCTTTTTTGCTTCTTTTTTCAGCTCTTCTAAGAAAATAAATCCACTGACTCGCATCTCTTACATGGTCACTCCCTGCAGGCAATGCAGTGGTTTAATGCTATGGCCTGTCTTTGAGCACTCTGCCCTGAGGATTTGTTATATTTTAGTTGTTTCTCCCTATGGAGCTGTGTCCTGCAGTTTTTTGCCCACAGCCAGGCTTGGTCTGCAGCTAGCTGCATGCAGGTTACAAGGTTTTCGAAGTCCTCTGCTTGTTACTTGCATTAGCAGGAGAAAGTAAATATTCCCACTGCTCTTTAGCAATTCTCGTCCTCAGGCGCTGTTAATGGCATAAACCATCAATCAGTTGGCAGCAGGCTACAGCGGGAATTGGCACACTTGAAAAACCCGTGACATTGGATTAAAAAGCATCCACAGGCCAAGTAAACACTGGCAAAGCCCAAGCCTGTGGGAGTGGGGAGCAGGCAGCTCCGGGCAGACCCCGCTGCCGTGCTGGACAAGCAGCGTCCCTGCGGTCCCCTGCGGCGTCACCAAGGCTGGGCTTGCACAACACAGCCTTACACAGCCTTTCTGCTGGTCCTGCAGTCGAAACTCTGCAGAAATGCTGTGCTGCCAAACAACCCTTTTGCTTTCCTTAGGATTTTGCTCTCCAACCACGCTATGATGTTTTTGTTCTTTCTCACTTGACTTTTTTGTTTTATCTGAGTGTTTTTGCAACCTCCCTGCATCGTTTTCAGCACAGCCCCTTACCCAGATCACAGGAGCAGTGTTGTTTCCTTCTTAAGACTTGCCGCCACTCTGCCCCCAAAGAGAAGTGCTTGTTGGGTGCTAGCTGCAGCCGTTATACGGTGTCTAGCAAATCAGCATCATGCGAGAGGCCTGAAATACAGGTGAACTGTTTTGTTTTATTGCATGTTACATTATTTGGTGTAGGATGGTAAAGGCATATCAGTGTTAGCTGATGCGCTTGTAGGATTGGGGTCTGGGTTCAGTCCTATCAAGCTTAGGGAATGTCTCTATCCGCATCTTGAGAGACGCTGCAGTGGAACACAAATTCCCTTTTCACATCTCTTTACATTCAGTAAAGATGCTGGCTGTTTACTGTGTTGGAGCAAGGAGATTACACGAGGGTTTTTCCTCATGTGCCTTGAGATCCTTTGTCATTGCTTGGTGTACTTAGTGAAGCAGCTGGCAGGTTTGATGGGCTAGGCAGTAAGGAGGAGACAGGGAGAGAACGTAAGCACAAGTTAAATACAAATATAATCTGTCTATTCAAAGAGGGATTTGCTGTCTCTTACAGCATCCTCCTGAATGAGTCCTACTGAAAAGTCAAACCCAAACACACCCCAAATACACCGCTCTGCTCCCCCAGCTCTTCGGCCCCGCCTTTACGCCCAGGCAGGTCCTGGGGAGCGCTGCCCGTGCGGCCAGCCCGGCTCCCCGTCCCCCTCGCTGCCACCCTCTGCCCTGCGGACACAAGCAAAGGGACCCACGGGCATGGCCAGAGCCCACGCAACGTACGGGAAGAAATCTTCCCTTGCTTAGTTGGTTTTTGCAGGGCTGGGAAAGGTTGGTCCTGGGGATTTTGTTCTCTCCATCAATGTGCCAAGGAGTGCTGGGAAGAACCTGCTTTTATATATGAGAAACTGAATGAATATGTGCCCCTGACAGGATGAGTCCTGAGATACAGAAGTTGTCTCATTCTTTCAGTGAATCCCGGCTGCTGTTACATACCAGCAAATAGTTTTGATGCTCACATTTTATTTAACCAAGGCACAGGTCTCCCAGGGAAGGTTTCTGTCATCAGGACCATCAGTTTGCCTTCAATCACTTCTCAAGGCACCTCAATAAAATGTCACGCCGGTATGTCAGAAGGGCAGAGATCTCACACAGCTCTACAAGCTTTGAAAAATAACTGGCTCGTATCAGCCAGCCCAGGGAAAAACTCCAGCATAACCTGTCTCCCAACACCGGGGAATTCACGGATGTGCAGTCAGGTAGTGGATGCTCCCACCATGGGAGATTGTTCCTGTTGCAGTTTTGCACCTTGCTGGATACTGGGGACACTAATGACACCGATGGCAGGGGTGGTGGCCCCAGTGCTCCACGGCCCTTCCCATCTCTAGCAGTCACAATAACAGAGCGAAGCAGAACTGATCTGAAAGCTTTCTGCGAGTCCACGCAGAATGAGTCAAAAGATACCGATGCTAACAGGCACTAAGAAAAAGAAAGAAATCAAGAATTCCCCCCCCCCCCCCCAGGTTTCCTGTCAAATAAGCTAAAACATCTCCACCTCTGAATTTCTACCACCTTGTAAAAGTTTCCTGAATGTAACTGGGAAAAGCTGCTCTGGACAGTGGTGGTTGTTTCCATGTGTGGTGTCTAAACTTGTCTCTTGTGCTTGGTAAGCAACCAGAGGCTTTTGGTTTCAGCTTTGAAGCTTAGTGTCATTTGGGAGTTTTTCAGCAACAATACAACGCTTTGGGGAAATATTTTGTTTGGAATAGGAACTAATGCATGGGGATTTTGGTGCAGTAAGTTCGATGTAAAGATGAATCTCACTTAGGTTCATAGAAGGAGATTTAAGTGTAGTAATGCTTCATGTAAAGGTCATTGGAAAGGTGGCTGCAGACAACTTGCCCTGCCGACTTTTAAATTACATGTTGTTTTTTGTTCCAAAAGGGCTCCTAGTGGGGCCCATTTGTTACATGCAGTACACGCTGTTATTTCCAACACGTACTTATGATGAAACAGTTTTTTGTTGAGAAGAGCACGATCCTTTCCTCCTTGGAGATAAACCATCATTTTAAATTCTCTCGGTGGTGACTTTTTCATGGCAAGCAAACTGGCAAAGCATAAAAAAGGTTGTTTAGTTGGTTTGGTTTTTATTTTTCCTTAATGCGAGAGCAATTTCAAAATGCGTGTGTCTGGGCTGTTGTCTTTTTTAGGAATTCTCACACAGTATAACGCTTTCAGCAAACTTTTGCCAAGTTTCTCACAGTGATGCTGCAAATTCTGAGCATCCCGGTATCGAATGATCCTGAAGCGGCTCTTGCCTTGGCCTCGGGCTGCCGGGGCCGGGTGTGCTGGAGGCAGGAGAGCCTTGCACGCTGGAGGGTGCTTGGCCCCAGCCGCAAGCGCTGCCAGGCTCTGCTCTTCCTGCCCTTCCGTGGGAGAAGCAGCGCAGAGGGTTTGGCATCTGTCTGCTCTTTAACACCAGCAGGAAAATGAAATACTGGTTACCGTCCGCTTGTGTCACATCGTGGGTGTTGCAAAGAGCAAAGGTTTCAGCATTGTAGCTTTTGCTCCTTGGCCGTGCTTTATGTATTTTCGGGTGTTTTAGGAGAGGCTTTGAGAAACAGGGTAGATCGGGTGAGACATGGAAACCAAGCACGGGGTGGGGGTGAGCAGAGAAAACCCTCCGTGGCTTTTAACGGCTCCAGACACCGGTGGGGCTGTCCGCGCATGGAAGATTGAAACCTAGGGGGGAAAAAAGGTGTAAAAAGGAACTTGCAAGGCGGGGAGGCGACGGAAACGCAGACGCCGGGGCCCGCAGCGCTGCCTCGGCCGCCCCTCGCAGGAGGCAGCGCGGCGCCGGCGGCGGGGCCCGGGGCGGCCATGCCGGCCTCTGCTGCCCCCTGGCGGCCGCCCCGGGAGCGGCCCGGCCCGGCCCGGCGGGCGCGGAGCCCCGCGCCTGCCTCCTCCGCAGCCGCGGCCGGGGCGGTCCGTGCCCGGGGTGCGGGGAAGGCGTGTGACAGCGGCGGGAGCGTGAGGCCCCTGCGGTTCGTTTTGCGCTGATGGAAACGCGGGGATTTGGAGTTAGTGTTGTGCCAGTGGGGTGGGAACCAAATGCTCCCTACCTCATCCTGCCTCTGCCGTGCTGCCGTAGATGCCTGTCTGCGCAGCGATGAATCACTTCGGGTACGAGTTTCAGCGCTGTCAGTAAGCCCACGGGGCCTAACCCTTGGGTGGTGTAAGTCAGCACACCACCTCGCTGGCAGCTCCAGCTTGCCCGGCTCCCGGGAGCTGCAGTAGTTTATGTAATCCAAATGTGTGGCCCCACACAAAAGCTACACGAAACGCAAACATAACAAATGTAGACAAACGAGTTTGCTTCAGAGTTCCTTCCTCATGGGTTCCTCAATATCCTGCCATTCAGCCAGCAACACCAGTAGCGACTGCCCAGCACAACCAGCTCTCTGGTACTAGCGAGGACAAACCTAGAGCTCCTCCTTCTATGAAACAAGCCCTCCACCATTTCACCCTGCACAGAGATTGTAAGGCCCCTCATCCTTCCCTTCAGGACTCTGCTAACCCGGACAAAGCCCGCGGCTTACTGCGTCCCTGGCTTTAGGATTACTCTTGAATACCTGGGAAGCTCCTTGACATGAGGATGCCGAGTCCCATCAGCGGGGACGCGCTGGGTCCCCAGCCCTGGTGTCCCATTCCCCAAGTGCCTTTGGCACGTAACTGAGCAGCCTCATGCAGCGATGCCAAGCCAGCTCCTGCTGGCTCCTTGCCCGCTGCCAGCAGGCCAGTGAATCACACCAGGCCAGGGTGAACATCGGGGTGTTTGCAGGCAGGCTGCGGTGCATGCCCTGCTCAGGACGCTCTGCTCCAAGCCTGGCTTTGCGTCCCGGCTGTTGTGGTGCTGCCCGGTACATCGGGGCAGGAACAGGCTTTTTGTTCTGCCTTTGCACAGTGCCTAGCAACACGCGGGCCCTGGGCTACAAGTGGCGCTTCTAGGGACTTCTGCAACACAGATAATAACATTTATTAAAATAGACTTGGGAAATGAAGGGTGAGGTAGCCCAAGAACATGTTTGACAATCAGGATGAAGCATGAAAGGTAGAGCGCTTCTCTATTGCTAACTTGCTTTCCCTGGGGTCTGTTGTACGTATATGTTTTAAGTGGTTCATACGCTAGTATAGTATTTCCCTAATGCATGTATTCTAGAAAATAAAAATCACACAGGTCCCCAGAACAAAACTAACAGTACTTGCCTGTATTTCTGAATGTCTTTTGTTTTCTCTTTTTTTTTTAAACTCACAAAAAAAGGAGAACTTTCTGAGAACTGAGAAAAGAAGTGGAGGAAAGGATGGTACAAGTCAGCTGTGACAGCTGGAAAACTTACATGACAAGTATCTAAAATAATTAATAATTTCGACCTCATAAATCTTTGGGATACATTTTTTTCCAATTTTCTTTGCTGGCAGCAGCTGTCTTTGAATTGCCATGGTTTCAGAGATATCCATCACTTGGCAGTGTGTCATCGTGTCCTTCTTTCTCCTCCTTCCTCCATCCTTCCATGGAGCTTGCTAAACCTCTCTTAAAAAATTCTGCCCACGTTACCAAATCTGTCCCATGTTCCACTCTCCCTCCACCACTCTCTTGTTTGGGGAGGACAGGAAAACAAGTCCTGGCATGGAAAATGTCAGCTTATTACTTCAGCATCTCTCTTTCTGCTTGTATTTTTTCATCCACGTGGCAATGGCATTAAGATGGAGCATTTAGGCATGTAATAATCTTTCAGCTCACATAGGGACAAGGCAAATCCTAAGAACAGGAAAGATTTCTTATTTAAATAGTGTGGTTGTTGAGATCCTGATTTTATATATGTACAGATTTTTATACACGTACATTTAGAGTCAATGCAGGTCAGCAGCATCATAGCAGGACAGCTTTCCAGGCAGGGATGAAACAGTGACTATCATCTCTGCCTTGGAAATGTGACACAAAGAAAACTTCAACAGAAGAATAAAGGAGATGCAGATATCTATTTTCAACAAATGCATCGCAGATTCGAACCTGGAACTTGGGGCTTAATAACAGAGCAGGTTAAGTGTTGCCTGGTATTAGGGATTCATTTGGTTTTGTTTCGCTTTTGGTACAAATCTAACATTCAAGAGGTTAGAGTTATAAATACTGAAAAAAATAGGAGCAAAGATTTCGGATGTCCCACTGAGGCTGCATTTGCAATGAATTTATGTCACTTTTTTTTTTGGTTGCTCCCCAAGGCAGTACGGTGACATCACCCTCTTGCTGCCACATTGCGCCAGGGCAACTTGATTTTCTAGGGCAGTAATTTCTTTCCAAGATTGCATCACTGTAATTCAAACTAGAATACACTCCTTACTTTGCCGTGCATTTGTATTGCTTCTCTTCCGTACAAGTTTCGTTTCTGCATATGTATTCCCTACCAGAGGGACAGACTCACGCATTGGTCAGGTTTCTGGTCAGGTTCTATACAGAGCAGCGCAAGTTCTGAGATGAGATAACTTGAGAGATCGAAGTAATTTCCAAAGAACTGTGTAAAACAATGAATGGAAAAATTTGAGGTTTTCATGACAATGCTGTTATGGAGACCATTTTTAGCTGGTAAATGTGATCGACCTCTGCACCAAAATACAATCCTAGTAGCTCATGGAGGGCCTTTCAACCACAAAAAATGTTAATATGCTTTAAAAATGTCTTGAGACTTTGTCATTTATGATCTTCATAATTCATACAGTCATGAAAGTGACTCCTCCCTGATTTGGCAATAATTTAGTATTGCTGCTTTACAAAATATTTTACTGTTCACTGTTGTTAGGAGGGGAAAAAAACACAGAACAGTAAATACTTTTTGACAGTGTATTTTTCATATTAAATCCCTTTTGTTTGCTTACCTCCCCCCAGTCTGCAAAATTTGTAGTGCACGAGAAGCACTGCATGTCTAGACAGGCTCTATCAGGCAAACCTGAACTTCCCCTGTGTTCCGAGTTGACCAGCTGTGAACTAGAAGACTTTTGACAGCTTACTAGTCCAGGGCTGCACTGCGCTACTGAAGTCGTATGACTTCTCATTCAGCTGGCTTGCCTTTAGCAAACTTGGAATGCAAGCAAAACAAGCTCAGATATGTCTGTTCAGCCCAACGCACATAGATCCACAGCCACTGAGAGTGGGAATTACATGGCATTTAGACTATAAAAGTCCAAAGTCACAATCCTGGAAATCCGCCTCAGCTGTCACCTAGTTTGCAGAGGAGGCTCTATTCTGCATAACATCATTATTTTACTTCAACCACGTATGCTTATGACTCAGTCTGAGCGAGATCCAAAATGTGTTCCTTTACCCAAACCACTGGAAGGCTTCATTTAACAGGTGTTTTAGAACATGGCTAACAGGTAGTGACATGACCTACTACTGCTCCTTGTTCCTTCCTCCCTGCCTTACAAAAGCTTAGAGCACACTCAATTCTCTTCTCTTGTTGGGAAGGTTGAAACCTGTATTTCCTACCTCCCAACAGACTTCTCAGACTGCAGGATGATCCAGGTGGATAGATTCGGCTGCAGGATGGTCCAGGTGGATAGATGTTAAAAGTATCTGAGATTCTTTAACATTAGGATTGCCGCTCTACTGCTTTGGTTTGTCATCATGAGAAAGGAAGGGTTCCACCATCTATTTCAGGAACTAGGATGTATTTCATAATAGTCAATTGACAGATAAAATCTAGAAGCAGATTATAAATGGTATCAGGATTAGACTCCTGGTTCTACAAGAACAAAGCTTTTAAATTGCAGTTTTAAATGTCTGACTTTTGATGTGGTTGCACACAACACAACATAGCGAGGCTCAGATCACTGCAGTTCTTTGCATCACCTTAAGGAAAAAAATAAAGCTAGTACAGTATGATTTTTGTTGTTTTGCACCCCTTGACAAGCATTAATTCTACAGAAGTAATTTGTTTTATATGAAACTAGAAAATTCTAGTCTATTCACTGGTAAGTTCTAAAATGGCAGCTACTTTGAAAAATTAAGACCCTACTTAGTTCAGTTTTAGGTCCCATCTGGAGCAGGGTATGGAAGCTGGGACTCATGCAAAGACGCACTGCCCTCAGTCCAACGTCAAGTAAGAAAAGGAGCCCTTACTATTAGGCTCAATGCCTACTAAAAATAGGAAACTCTTTGTAAACACCTTTTATTGACAATGTTTTGCAAACACCTTAGTTCACAAGTACTGTGCAGAAGCTTCATCCTTTGTAAAACAAAATATATTTCTTGTCACAAATTACAAAGTTTGTGGATTAACGCAAAGTGCCTATCTGCACAGATCTGTAACTGTTTTCCCCTGAAGCATAAGCAAAACAAGTATTTTTGTACAAAAACTCACAGAAGCAGTAGAAAACTATTTTTCAGCTCTGTCTCTCTTACTGTTGGTTTCAACACAAAGTGAAGACACTTGGACATTCTTCAACAGTAAAGTCAGTCTTCATATTACATCTACTGTTTGGTCTCTGTTTCCATCTGAGTTTCTTGAGATTCTTCAGCTTCTGAAAGTTTTTCATCATCTAAAATTCAATATTACTGTTAGTCAAACATGCTTGGTTATATTTACAGACTATATTGTAGAGCTGTGTCCCACTTAAATATTTTACGTTGATTGCCTTAAATGTGTAGTTAAGCATCCCATTATACAAAATGCTATGTACAAACAACCAAAATCCTTCAAAGTTTTTAAGGCTGTTATCTGTAACAGCTATTACAGGAAACATTACAGCAAACAGTAAATCCTGTAGTATCAATTCAAGCAAACAGGACCAGATTGCTTCAAATTACATGCCTTCTCTTTGCCTATTAATGGTTTATTTCAAACCGAAGCTGTGCCTTCCACTAAACTGTTACTTCCTTCACAAAATTCTAGAAGCTGAAAGGTAATCTGTACATTCATGTGAAAATGTATTTTAGAGACTAATACTTAAGCAAGTGTTGGTAACACATTATAACAATAACCTTCTGCTAAAGCGCACCTAGGATTAACAGTTCATTCTGCTTAAGATCTAGACGGCCTTAGAGAATGAAAGTCTGCTCTTATAGCCATTTATGTATGTTAATCAGGTCATGCTCAAAGGCTATACCAATTATTCCATTCTGGAAAGACACAGCAAAAATCCAGCAAATACTATTTAAAACAATATTATCCCTATTACAGCATGAAAAGTAAGTGCTGATTTGAAAATATTAAGTATTTGTATGAAAAAAGATCAGTATGACTAAATTCCCAAATTTAGCTCTTGTGTATGACAGTTTTAGTCCCTGCTCTATTACAGACTCACTGTCTGAGCAGGTAAGTCATTTAGCTTTCCTGTATTGCAATTTCTTTTTAGTAAAGCCTCAAACGATACCATGATGGCAGTGACATGTTCAAAACTACTGAAACAGGAATTATACAAATAAGTTTGGAAACTATGCACAAGAAAACTTCTCTGTAAGAAATACCTTTTCTGTTTAAAAAAAAACAACCTCAAATTGCTATTCTCCATCCCCACATTTTAAAGAAGTCTGTCGCCTACAGATTAATCTGAAGCTAGTCAAGAAATGACATGGTGGCTAGCTTGTAGAAGAAAAAAATTCTGAGCAGTCTCAGGCTCTGGACTACTACTGGGGAAAAAAAATGCTGCTGATGCAAGAGGTCACCAACCTCAACTGCATATAGCTAGCCCACTGCTGGAAGCTGTGATTCCTTTTGATCAGCTGAAACTCAATCCAGTTATATGTATCACCCAAGAACACCACTTACTTTCCAGGGTTTGCTGAAGCTCATGGATGGTGCTCAGCAGAACGTGAAACTGCTTTCTTCTCAGCTCCAACTGGAACGATAAAATATATGTTTTAGGAAACAGAGAGCACATACAGCCTAACAACCCATAGCAGATTCTCCATTAATTATGTTCTTAATAATTATGTAACAATCTTTATGAAAAACCTACCTTATCTTCAACATTTTCTTTAATGTGAGAAAGATGTTGAAGTTCTTTTCCCAAAGCTTCTAGCTGCCTGAAAAGAAATAATCACAGTATTTTTAAAAAGTTCTGTAAAATTACTGAAAAATAGATTTGAACTAAGTGGAAGAAAAAGAACCATTAAATAAACAGCATAGGTAAACAAAGCATAACAAATGAAATTACATTAGAAGTAAGGCCACTTCACATAAATGTTTAACTATTATGTCATAAACTTGTAGTTTCAGGACTTTTACAGAAAACAAGGCCTCCAAGCTGGAATACAGTTGTACACTGGGCATTTGGACTGTAACAATTCAGTCCTGCCACAAACATGTTATTTGCTTGACCATACAATGAAAGTTAAAGAATTGGGCTACATTAAACATCTGTGGCATTTTCATAGGCTTCACTACTTCACAGATTTCTTTACATTGACATGAGTAGATTAAACAAAAAGATAGCATCAGCAGAGAGAATATGTTTGATAAACCTACATACCCAACATACAAACACAACAATTCCCAGACACAATGACTGAGGAAACACATAGTCAAGTGCCTGATCTCTGACAATGGCCTGACCAGACAGAGTAGTGGACAACATGTAGACTTTACAGTAGGCATATGCAGAATAATCCACATTTTTGATGAAACTATGTGATATAGCTTATGCCTCAGCACACAGAATTTAACACTGTGATCCATATAAATACTCATTTCCTTCTCAAATGCCAGTTTTTATTTGAATTTATTGCCTCTGGCATTAAGAGATAAAGGAAACATGCAACACCCATAAGCTTCACTATTATTTGTAACCTTTTGAAATACATCATCTTTCAGCACCTCTTCAGGATCTTTCTGCAAGCGTTTGATTGTCTTCTGTTCTCACTTGGACTCACCATGGACCACCACAATCCTTTTTGAGGTAGGGCAAAGAATAACAGGTACCATAATGTACACTAGCTTTCAAATGAGGATGGAGCATCAACTCTTACACTCAAACCTCCAGTTTGGCTCTTCTACTTTTCCTCTAATGCCTACCATAATTTATGCTCCATGTAATGAGAACAGTCTGTTTCTTTAAAGGTGAAGTGGATTGAGGCTGACCATCCCTGATTGATTAGCAGGCAGAGCCATATAGGGGTCAGCAAGGGAACAAAAGGGTTTTTTCTGAAGCCCTGACAGCTGCTGCAACTAGTCTGGGCAGGGAACTACAAAAAGGCCTCCAGTCCTAACTCATGATGGCTGGGAAAAAGGTCTGGTTTAGTGCTACCTGAGGGCGTTGTCTTTTTTTTGAGCCAGTATGCTTGGTACCTGGAGGGGAATGCCTGAAAGAGGGTTGGGTGTGACATTATCCCTTCCTATAATGGAAACAGGCTAACAGCTTATAGGCTGATAACAGCTTATCATACAGCGATTTCGTTAGTATTTGGTTTCTAGTTTCTGAAAGACTTCTATTTGGCCAAATCTTGCTGTTTATACCGTGCTGTCAGGTATAAGCAGACTGTGAGGAGACAAGCAATTTTTTTCTAGTAACATCCAAACTACATCTGGAATTTTACTTCTTTTACTTTCCGCTCCGGATAATCTTTGCCTAGCCTTCTCATTTTTGTATCTCCTTCTCTAAGACTCAGTGTCATTTCTTGGTCCTCTTAACAGCTCTTCTGATACTGCATCTAATGACACTGTGGGCACTGCCATTTAGCAGTTCAGCTCCTGTCACTTCCTGAATTGGCTCCTGTGCATTACTTCTGACTAAGCCGATAACACCTTCTCTTCTTTTGTGCTGTATGACTAGTTGTTCCAAGAAACAGTCTCTTAAAAGCATAAAGAAAGTGTTTTTCTGAACTTTGTCCTATTGTGCCATATGACCTGCAAAAGCTATAAATGTAACTCTCGCAATAAACCGTGACATTTCTCCTCACAAGAAGTTTTCTCAAGTGTTTTAAGTGATTAAGAGTTCCCCGAAAAGCGTGACATTGTTAGTGAGGCTTCCTCCATTCTGATTTAAGGGTGGTCCTTCTTGGTTCATAGTACGATTTTCTGTATACTTTCCTCAAACGGAAGAGAAAGGAAGCCTTGTAATTAAAACATTGGATGAAAACTTCATCTAGTTCCTATATTTAAAGTCTATTCAATTGGAGAGGTCAGTTAAAGCTAAAACACCTGTGAACCAAGCTCCCTTTAAAAATGTTCCATTCTGTTACTATGTCCTATTTCCCCAATCTGTAAAATGGGGGATCATGCTCTGCTATAGTTCAAGTCTGTGTCTTTGACTACAGATAGGAAGGACTAAGGACAAAAGGGCACACACTGTAGCCATTCTTCCAGTGGATGAACACACTCATATTTCTAACTGTAATATACTCTTCTAAAGAAATGATAAATTAAGTTTAAGAAAAGACAAAATGCCAAATTTACTAGCTGTAACTTACCACCATTTTTAGCTCTGCTCAAGAAACTTATGCTTGGATGTGTTAATCAAAATTAGAATAACCCCTCCAAACCTAAACAACCTGGCATCCTCTAAGAAAAAAGTATTATCATTTAGTTGTTTCCATTGTTAATCAATTGACTTATCTGAAAAATTTCACTTTTGACAATTCTTATGAAGCCTCACATGATAAACAGCACATGCTGAATAATGAAGTAAGACGTAGTCAAGCCTCATCAGAATTGCCTGTAATAATCAAAGTTGTGGTAATGAAATCAAGGCACAGAAAAACAACATACAAGAAAGAAATCTGTGAAATATTCTCAGTGGCTTATAGCTATGAAAATCCTATTATTAGGGGAATAATATAATTTTTAAAATCTTCCTTTTGCTATAAGAGGCTATGGAATGTGAAAAGACAGCCTCCCTCTGCAATTTCACTGAAAGTGGGCAACAGGATAGGTGCAAGCTGCGCTTAAATGAGAACAGTAACCCCATGCTATATCTTTAATCAGGTCGAGAAGAACAAACTCGTAGATGCAATGAGTCCTGGAATGTTTCTGTGGCTTGATAAAGTTAAAAAGATTATGTCCCCACAACTGCGCAAAACGACCCAAAAGCACAGATAGCGATCCAAATCCAACAATGACACAAGCAATGCTGTAAGTTACATGCAAGACGAGTTGGACAACAGGTAGGTCTAACCCACATGCCAGGGCAGGTTATACTGTGGTACACAACATAGTAATTTATAACCGGGCATGCAGGAACAACTACTACAAAGAAAACAAAAAAAAAAACCCCAAGAGCTTTCTCCTGCTTTCTCTCATTCCACCTTATTTGCTTGTGTGTTATGTATTTTGCATGACTGCCAAACCCCTTGCTGGCACACTTTACAGTGCTTCCCCACTATCTCTCTTTTCTGAGTAACTCATCCCAGGTAAACTGACATTAGATGTGCATTTACATCTGAGTTCACTTATTCACCTTAACAATGGAAACATTTCAAATTTTAGCAATTGCAAATAGCAAAACAATTAGCAATGCTTCTGAACCCACACAGATGGAGATTAATTAAAGAAAGCTGATAAGGACACAATTTTAAAACGAAACCCAAGTTTTTCTTGTGTCAAAAGAAATTATATAAAAGTGAGGAAAGGTCAAACTGTGTCAAATCTGTCAAGCAAGTGTCAAATCCGGTGACTTCTAGCTTACTGGCTTATTATAATTTAATGTAGTCTCATACTTACTTCAGTGTTTCATGTCTGTCTGGGTGGTGTTGTATGACTTTGGCCAATGCATCATATTCTGAAAGAAATTTAAACAGTTAGTCTAAATAATTCTGAAAGTATAGATTCAAGAACCAAAACTCAGGTACCATAGAATGGTACAGATTCTTTCTCCTTCTTGAAAAACTGTTTTAATGTTTTTCAAATTTGTACATAACACCTTACATATATAAAAAACTACCTGCAAATATCCATATAAAAATGTATATAATTTATACTGCGCTATAACATTTCAAAGCAGATGATTACATCAAAAGAGATTTTAAATAAACTTCAGATATGATTGTCGGCCATTATCTACTCACTCAAACTTACCCAGTGCTAGTGATTTCTAAAGGACGAGGCCAGAAAACATGACCTTTAGATAGCTTTGCATTGCTGCACACTTGGTCTTTTGTGTATGATTCATAAGCATTTGTTTTAGATACAATCTAATGTATATGTGCAGAAAACGGTGCTGATGTTAGACATAAACATTTAAGATTTTTAGAAAAGAGTATAAAATGCTGCATGAGAAACAACAAGATTTTTTTTTAAACTGTATTACACATTAAGAACAATATTATTGTTATATGGGCAACTAACATAGCCATTTCCTGATAGTAAGATTGTACATAGGCCAACTACCTCATTCACATGGAAAAATCTGTGCTGCAGGCTGGACAGAACATACCAAAAAGCAAACACTTCAGACCCACGTTTGTGAAGCTGTAAGAAATCTACATCCCTACTGGTTAAGGTTCTTTTAATTTCCAGTTGAGTCTAAAATTATCCACAAAATTGATCAAACAGTTGTATTTAAAACCTTTCATCTATTATACTTTCAAACATTTTCTTTTTGCATTTCATTTATCCAAAAAACCCAAATTCTTGGTTCTCCTCAATCGCTAAACTCTTGATAAGACAGTATTGCAGGGAAATGCTTTCAGTTTCAATTGAAATTATCAGCACATACTTTTAAGAGCAGGGAAAAACTACACCTCTCATAACAGGTATTCAGTAAGGACACATGCAGAGCTGTTGGGTGTGTAACTGGCACCACTGTGTATGCCAAGACATTACCTTCCCTCAGGAGCTGAAGGAACACACTTGCATGACCTTCAGTGCTGGGTATAAGTCTATTCAACTCTTGTCTCGCTGTTAATAATGTGCTTTGGTTCTTCTCAAGTCACCTGAATTGTGATAGGATGCTTTTGGGGTTTTTCTTCAGCCTGAAAAGATCTCTCTGAACAACTGTTTTAGGTTTTCCTGATGTTGCATGTCATTGAGATCTACTGGTTCAATCTTGCCTGCCTCACTCACCAAAAACTTTCAATAGTGGGTGTGGAACCCACCAGACTAAACATAGTAATCATGATGCCAGCATATTCCCTTACACTCTCAAAAATTTGCAATCTATTTTCCGATACAATGTATTTTAAAAGATAACAAAATAGTGCAACTGACCAGTGTAAATACAGATACTGCTCCTTACCCTGGCGATTTTTTCGAATCCTTTTTGCTTGCAGGATTTGTTTTTTGCATTCAGAAATCTTCTCATGTGCTGCAGTTATACTATTTTCTTTAAAAAAAAATACATAGAGAGTTAAATTGAAATCAAACACTACATGTAAACAAGCCATTCTGCTAAATTATAGAAAGATAAAAAGCCATTTGTGACATGGTGGCCTGCTAGCTCCATCAGCTTCAAAACTGCATACGCTTCAATAGGTTAAAAAAGCTTTCATTTGTACGTATTTTATATACATTGGGAAGACGCTTACAGCATATGTATGAGTGCTATCTATTAAGAAAAAAAAACCCAAACCACTCATATGTATATATTATGTTCAGCAGAACTGGCTCAAGCTTGTTCATAAAGGAGAAATTATCAAACAGAAAATAGTAATATTTTCTCATCTTTACCTATATCCTTATATATTTTTTCATAATTTTCCATTTCTCTCAGGTTCATATCATACACCAGAAGAGTTTTTCCCATTGAAAATTCACACTGTGATAAAGTACTCAGCATTCGTTGGTACTGGCTGTAACTGAAAACAGACAAGATATTTATTCCTAAGCAGTACAAAAATACCCCCTACAAAACAAAGCCTCATGTAGCGTAAGGAACAGGTAAATAACAATTATTAAAGAAATAAAATATTTCAAAGATTCAATGTATATTTTTTTGAAAGTGGAGTTAGAAACACTGCATCCATTAATTCTACTGTCATGTCCTTAAAGGTGCAAAGTGAGTATTAAAGCAATGGGCAGATTGATCCAGGGCTTATAAACTTCCCAGCTAAGGCCGGTCCTGCAACCACTGAGATTAGTATTTTAATACTGCAGTCCTGCTCTGTACACACAATCATTATATTGTGTCCTCTGGGACTTTATATCCAGTACTAGTACGGACGCCACAGCAGAACACCACGTTGTCGCTCGTCCCTTACTACTTTAGCCCGTTTGTTTTTTGTTTGTTTGTTTGTTTGTTTTAAATGCAGCAGCAGAAATACCAGCAGTACTACCCTTCCCTAACAGAACAAATGCAGAACTGCCAACTAAAATATTCGAGTCATGATCCTGTTGTAATAGCAGGACTCCCGGACGGATCACGCAGCGGCACGACAATCCTGAGGGCATTCGAGCGGCGCTGGCAGATTTCATGATACAGCCTGCAGCCTTCAGTAATTTCTCATCCGTCTCTAGTCCTCATCTCCTACCACAGTGCTCAGCGTTTGTACTGGAAACACCACAGAGCCCTACTGAAAAGTAGATGTATACATTTTAACACGGATCTTTTCAAAACGGATCAAGCCCGGTTTTCCACTGAAACGCGAGCTGATTACAGTTCCAAGACTAAAAACATACAAAAGAGAAAACAAATACCCTTCCTCTTGAGATCCGGAATTACACCACTTAATGAAACTCTTCACCAACAAATTGATCCGCCTGTCGTCACCAGCACCATCGCCATCGATCAGAAGCCGTTTGCGGATAACTTCATCTGAGGAAAAACTCCTGTTTAATGCCTCACGCTGTGACAGCCGCACCCCAGAGCCGAGCGCGGGTTTCACCCCCGGCCTTCAGGGAACGATTCCCGGGGCTAAACCGGGAGGATCTGTTAAACGGGAGGCGTCCCGGGGCCCCGGGCCGGAGCGCGGGGCTGAGGGACCCTGGGGCCCGGGCGGAGAGGCCTGGGGGCGGGGGGCGCCCAAGGCCCGGGCGTGCCCCGCCATGAAGGGCCCGGGAGCGGGTCTGTGGGGTCGGGGCCAGGATGGCGGCCCGTCCGCGGGGTGAGAGGCCGGGGGTCGGGCTCAGGGGGCCGGGGGGAGAGGCCTGAGGCCGAGGCGCGGGGAGCTCTTCCCCGGAGGGCGGCCGGGGCCGTGCGGCGGGCAGCCGGCGGGCAGCGCCGCGGCGGGCGGGAGGCGAGGCGGGCCCGGCGCTGAGGGGAGCCGAGCCGAGCGGAGCGGGCCGGGCAGGGGTCGGGGCGCGGGGCGGCGGGCGCGGGGAGGGAGGAAGGAGGGAGGGAGGGAGGTCTTACCGTCGGTCACGGCCCCCATGGCGGCGAGTGCCGGAGCCGGCGGGGCGGCGGCAGCAGCGAGTGAGGTCAGCTTCCCACAATGCAGCCGGCGAGAGCGGCGGCCATGGAGGGGGAGGCGGCGGCGGCGGCTGGGGCCTGAGCCGGCTGGCGGCGGACGCGCGGCCCGGCGGCGGCTGCGGCGGGGAGGGCCGGCGGGCGAGGCCTGCGCCCCGCGTGGAACCGGCCCCCTGGCGAGGGGCGGCCCCGCCAGGTGAGGGGCCGACGGGGGAGGGAAGCGGCGGTCCCCGCGCCCGCAGCCAGGCTCCACCTCCCCGCCACCGCCACCGCGCCCCCGGCCCCGCCGCCCCCCGCCCGGGCCGCCCCGCCATGCCCCCGGCACATGCTCTCTTGCCCTCGACGCGCCGCGGCGGGGAGGCCGCCGTGCCGGGGTGCGCCTCGGCCGCCCTCTTGCCACGCTCCTGCCTCAGAGCGTCCTCCCGGGGCCGCCGTCACCATCGCCCTTGGCAGCCTCATCCTCCCCGCACAGGGCTCCCGCACGGCCTCGGCCCTGCGAGGGTGGCGGCGGCGGCAGAGGGGAACAGGTGGACGGTCCCACCGTGGCGCCCAGCACCGAGGCGATGGCACCACGAGGGTGGTGGGACCCACCGCGGTGGCTGGCCGGTGCCTGTGGCTGGAGGGAGCGGGAGCACCAGCCCGCGGTGCCTACTGCCTGGCGAGGGTGCGGAGGATGTGCCCGTGGCGCAGGCGTGAGGGAGCCGGGCTGGCCTCCCCTGGGCCACCCTTGGGCTCATCCCCACTCGATGCTGGGAAGACAAGCAGCAGGGCCCAGGGGGTGCAAAAATCATTATCCTGATACGTTTCCTAGGGAGTTTGGCTAGCACAAGTGGCTAGGAACAGAAGTCGTTTCTTCCTACCCTGAAAAACTAAGCTGGCACTGGGAAAAAAGGCTAGAGGTGTCTGGAGAAAAGAGATATTAAGGTGTTACCAATACCAAGTGTTGAGTTTTAGGCTTTTGGTCCACCGACTTTGACACTTGGGCAGTGCTAAAACTGGCAACGTTACTGTAGTACATGTCAAGGTGCATGAGACGTATGTCCAGAGCCTGACACCCTCATATTCTCTCTTCATTTTGGTTTGGACGCTTCAGTAGCTTGTTCTGCTTAGCGCTTTGCATTGACAATTTTAGGGTCGTAGAGAAAATCAGGGTAGGAAAAGAACAAAGTGGGTGTGTGCTATAATCTGTGCTTTCCTGGTTTTAGAGCTGTGAGCGATTACGAGGCGCTTTTTTGTTCTGGATAGCGGCATTTAACAGCTATTTATGGATTTGTAGATTGTTTCAAGCCAGTACTTTGTCTTTAATAGGCAACTGGTCAGATTCTTTGGAAGGTGCTATTGGGAAAGCATTACGGGGAGCGGTCATTAAAACTCCGCCTGAACTTTTGAGAATAAAGAGTTTCCAACATAGAAAACCTGGATAAGCGATTTCTGTTCTTGAAATTTTTATGTATTATTATGTGATTTGCGAGTGATATAATTTTACATGAAAACCTAACTCTCTATTTAGTTACACAAAGTTTGGGCCAAAGAATGGGCCATGAATTCATGAGCTGTGTATGCACTATTAAAAAACCTCACTTTTATGAACTCTGAATTTGTTGTCATTTAATGTAGTTGCTTTGACAAAAACCTTTGTTTTTCCTAAGGCTTTGGACTCTATGATATAGCCCTAGTGTTTTGGCAAAGGGTGAGAAGATGACCTAGCTGAACTTCTCTACACGAATTGTCTAGAGTGCAGTTTGTTGGTGCCTTTCCCTCTTTACCCACTGATTACCTCTCAGAAGTCTTAAGCGTCTTGAAGCATCCAGTCTTATCAAGACTTAATATTTTTCTTGCCCTTCTCTGAGCTCTTTCCGTTTTCTGAGCCCTTTCTGTTTCTGCCACAGAGACAAGTTGATCTGAACTGAAGGCAATTGTAGGTGGATATCCACAATTATTTATTTAATCATGTTAGAATACTTTTATATTATTTTCTGTCATTTAATCCAATATAACCTTTTCTCACTTTTTGTTCATCATTCCAGTGTTGGTCAGATAGTCTTATTAAATGCTCCACAATGACAAATAGATAGTCCTTGAGTAATTAATTTAGAATACAGCAGTCCATATGATTAGTTAATAATATTTAATGACTTTTGTGCTGTTCTTGTCTTCATATGTGTTACTAATTACAAGATTCTTACAAATTCTCAGTTCTGGGTCTTAGGCTCATAGGAACAATTTAGGGAACAAAGCCATTATTTTTCTTTTTAAGACAGGGCTTTCAGGCATCATCAATGTTCATTAACTTTTCTCTTTTAGCATGGGAAGTAGAACTTGGTAAAGAAGTCATCAAGAATCTCACCAAGGCTACATATTGATGTAATAGCCTGTTCTCTTTCCTGTTCTCTTTTGACATTTTGAACATCCACGAGGTGTTTTTGCCCAGGAAGCCAGTTCCAGCTTGCTGGGTTTCTATACGCACTTGAGTATTCACTATGTCTTTGGAGTCTTCTTTCAATTTGCTCCACTTCCAAGTAGAGTTCCTCACCGTGTAAGTATGAAACAACCCTTGTTTCACATGTATGGAGTGTGTGTTGCACTGGGCTGTATACAAGCATGTTTTTTCCATTAATCCAGTGTCATGCACGATGTAGATCTCTGGAGCAGGGTTGACCTACTCTTATTTACTTGTCCTTCAGCAGTTTGTGTATGCTGTGCAGATTTTATCAGCTACAGTCTTTTATATAGTCCTTCAACTGACTGGCAGAAATACTGAGTAGCATTGGACCTTCCTTAAGGCATCACTATTGGAGATTCATGCAGTAGGAAAAAATGTCTTGCACAGGGCATAGCACCTTACTCCTTGCCAGCCCTTTTGGAATACGTACCTGTGTGTGCAAGCTTTCAGCCAAGCTAAATGTGATGTCGTTTTCCCTCTTTCCTTCAATTCCTTTATGTGTGCCATATGGTAAGACCCTGAAGCAGTTTATACATAATAATTTGTTGCACACCTGTCCTTGTCAAAAGTGTTAAATGAGCCTCTGTAATGTTTCCAGGTGACTCTGGATACAAGAAGTATAACCTAGGTAAGTTTAGTACTGCAAGATGTTACATGTGTGTGGAGCTGGCTCAGATTTTTCATTAGTATCCTTTTTTGCTGAAAAAAATGGCTTTTAAGTACACCATATTTTTTTTATTGAGGAAATCTGTTAATGTTGAAGTTTTCTTTCCTGAAAAAAAATCTATGAGAGTCAAAGTTTAATGTGACTTTATACCTCCTCCCCTTTTCTTTAACTGTGTATATATATTTTTTTTTCCAACTGCAGAAAAAGTTAAAGGGGAAGAAGCTTTTTATAGTATTCCAGGCTATAATGAGCTATGATTTTTAGAGCTAAGAAAACAGCTTTAACTATTGATGAGGTGGATTTAAAATATTTTTCCTAAGCCTCCCTAATAATTTATGAGGTGGTTTTAGATTCCAGGTTTTCTTCGTGTTGAATAACTTCTAAATCAGACTGTTGTGTGGCACTAAATCTTACAGAGATCTAAGTATAGTAGGTCAGAAACTACAAGGTATTTTTATCCCGTCCAACCTATATTCTTGTCAGAAAGCCATACCAAATTTATTTAGCGAGACCTATTTTCTGTAAGCCTATGTTTAGCATTACTTTTTACCAACATCCTTTATTTCTTTGTTGATTGTATACCATGATTTTGTGCAAGACCAATACCAAGCTAACCTATTGGTGTCACCCTGTTTTCTCATTTTAAATTATGTTAGAGTGTTACATTTTCTTTGCAGTCTTCTTTAGCCTCAGCGTTTACTGAAAACTAGCATCAGTGTTTCAAGAGCTTGTCATCTCATTCTGTAAAAATTCTTAGACACTGGCTGTCTAGTTCTGCAGATATTAAAATATTCACTTTTGGCCGATGAACCTGGAAGTTTTCAATCCAGTGATGGGGGTAAAAAAGTAGTAGGCTTTCCTTTTTTTTTTTTTTTTTTTTAATCCTAAGCAATGTGGTTCTTAGCCTTGTAAAAAGCTTTCCTAACATGGACCCTTGTGTTTCTGCAGAGCTAGCACATTTTCATAGAATTACAACATAACGAGAGAAGGGAGAATGAAAATACTTGTTGCAACTGTAGTGACAATAACAATAATTTAAAAATGCAACATTTTATTATGCGAACAGTAATCAATTTTGTTGTCTACCGCCTGATTACCAAGATTGATTAAATGTAGTGTTAATACCATACTTTGAAAACAAGGCTCCTATCAGATAATAATGTAACCACAAGTTGTGGGCTACAGGATTGTTTTTATTTCTTATTTTTCACTTTGTAACTGAAAGAAGCATGTAAAATTCCAGAATTTTTAACAGAAGCACTTTGCAAAATACAAGTCCTGGAAATTTTTTGTTCTTTAGAAAGACATTTCATTACTAATGCTTTTCTCTTGAAGGGAGACAAAAGCTTATTTTAGTTATTTTAAAAAAATAGTGCTGCATGGTCCTTTTAAATAACTTTTTCTGAAGTAAGGGCTCTGTCTCATGGTTAATCTAGATTATACAGGTGGTGTTCTGATATTGCCCTTTTTCAGGTATCTTCACAGGAATTATGTAACAGCTTTCTACATTTCATATCTGGATCCTACTGAATATTTATGAAGCTTGAAGATCAATTATTGTACATTTTAAGGTGATCTGTCACTAACTTATTAAAGCTTGTCAAATGCAAATTGAAACTACATGATACTGGAAATTTAGGTATTCAGTGTAGAGAACTGAGTTTACAAGTGGAAGGATGCTCCCAGCAAAGGAAAGCATGCCTTCCATGCGTGTCAAAAGGTGCTTTAATTGAGACAGTGGAATTATCAGAAGTTAGAAGTGGTACACTGGGTCATGACTCCTATTCCCAGTGACTTGGTAGGTTCCCACTTGGCAAGAAAGTCAAGGTGTTTTAGCAGGTATCTCATGAAACTCAGTGTCATGAAACTGCTGCGAGACAGATTAGATGGTTAGGTTTTTCTTTTAATCTAAAAATCGTTCACACCGTAGACTTCAGCTCCCTGTGCGATGCCTCAGAGATCCCACCAGTGTCTGCATTCTGTGATTTAAAATGACTCTCAGGTAATTTTAGGGTGGCATTTCGTGTTTCATGTATTTTGTGAGGAAGCAGCCATTTATTCTTTTGCAGTTGTTTTCAGTTATCTAGTAGCCTCTTAGTTTGTTGGCAGGATGTTTTCAGTGTGGCTTTTTTTTTTTTAATAAAAAAACCAGCATATTTTTATTTTTCCTTCCCCAATCCTTCAATTCATGGGTTTGATAGCATTTACGCTCTACCCTGAAGATCATCAGTGGTGTGCCAGAGTTTTCAGAGGAAGAGGTGGATGTTGAATGAGGTTTTATGCTAAGAAGAAGAATTTGTCTCTGTTGGCATCAGGCCAAATGGTAAATGTTTGTATTTAACTGTGGCTTAAAACAGTGGATGAACAGTAAGAGAGTTGTGAGTATCATATTTACTCATCTGATGTTTAAATAAATAACTGTTAGTGCTACTGAGGAAATTTTGCACACAGATTACAAGGGAAAACAGGCATTTCCTCCTTTGGAAAGCAGCTCTTGCCCGACTTCAGAGCGGTGTTTTCTGAATCACGTGGCCAGATGCTTTGACTCTGCTAAGAAAGCTGAATCAGAGCTATTGCGCAGCTTCTGAGTCAGCTCTTCAAAGTTTAATAAAAGTTGGTTGGTTGGGTTTCTTTTGGGTTATTATTTTTTTTTAAAGCAGTCCAAATCTGTAAAAGAAGACCTAGAAATTTTTACAAAGCTTTGAGCTTGGCCGCATGATGGACAGATGTTGGAAGAAACACTTCTATCTCAGAAGATGAAGAAAGAGAGTATCAGGTCTATATCGATAAACGTATGTTTCTCATTTTAAATTGGGTTTGTATTTTGCTTTGGATTATTTTATGGCTTATTTTCTTTTAATAGACTAACTCTGTCAGTGGGTAGTGTTTAAGCACAGCTACAATTTACAGTTCCTATAAAACATGATACACTGAAGCATGTTCTCACCCCCTGATTTCTGAGTGAGGTACAAGCCTGAGCAGCGTAACAGAAATAATCAGAGGCGTGGTCGCACGCTTTGGTGACGCCTGCTCAGTTTTAGGTTTTAGGATGTCATATGTTGAATGAAAACACTGAACTTCATTTCTGACCATCGTTACTCTACCAGTAGTGACTGGAAGCAGGGTAAAACCCTGAAGAGAAGTTGTGGCCTTCTTAGGAAGAAGGCACACTCTCCTCAGTTTCTTTTTCCTTTTCTTTTTCAAGTGGGCCAAATGTAGCTTCTAAACTATTGCTTCGATTGCTGTCAAAGCAGATGGTTTAAACAAATATTTCGAGAGATGTATGATGAGAAGATAACTGGTCTTTTCCAGCAGAGACTCTCAGATCCAGAAGGGGCAGGTGCAGGTTATGGCATTTCCTTGCCTTTCTCAAGCTGGTTGTACCAAAGGGAAGGTTGCTCTGGCTGAGGCATCGTGTTTCCATGAAGGTGGAGGGGCCAAATGCTTTAGTACTTGCTGGTGTTTCATTAAAATTATACCAGCCGGAGCAGCTTGAAGGAGATGATGAATCTGCACATTTTCTACTCGGGAGCTGAAGTAGGAATGTGCTTAATCCTGCCTATAGCCAGGGCTAAGCACCTTTCTCTAGGGAGCATTTCGGATTCATGCTCTCTTGAAATTAGTATCATAAGCCCTTTCTTTCAAAAGGGAGCAAAGGTCAATCTTTGCTTTCAAAACCCAGGAGGTGGCAATGGTTCTGGTTCCCTTTTCGTCATTAGCAGAGCTGTTATCCGCTAGACTGCTCACCACATGTGTGGGAGACTTCAACCCAGCTATCCTCCTTCCTGAGGGGATTAATGCCCATAATTCTTTCCATCAGAGTGAATTTTGTAATCACCAGCCTGTTGACTAGTATGAGGTGGTGTTGCTGTCAGAAGGACTGAACACGCCTGTATAGCCCAACACAGAGATATTAGATGACCGAGGACTAAGGCATTTAAGGAAATAATCCATAAAAGCAAACTAGTAGTTTTGGAAGTGCAAGAGAAAAACATGCAAGTGTCGCAAAGATTACATTTGAACTGAAGACCAGATTCTATTCAAAGATGTATGAGTGCCTTCCTGGTAATTTCCAAATTTTATGTGCAAGCAGGAATAGAATTTGGACTTGAAAAGTATAGGTAAACAGAAGAAAACAAGTTGTGAAATAAAATTATCTGCTTCATAAACTGTTTTTGGTGGGTTGCAAAAGGTAAATAGAAAAAATAATGTCAAACATTGGGAAAAAGAGAAATTGGACACAAAATACTTCATATATAAAGTGTGTGTATATACATATGTATTTATGTATACATGTAAATTTTCATTTGAGGTATGAAAGTGGTTATATGTGTGCCCAAAACATTAAGCCCAAAATGTTATTTCTCTTAATAGTATTTACAAAACTCCCATGGTAACTCTTCTTATCATAATGTTTTAGTAGAGAATTGGTATAAACAAGCATTCAGGTTTGCTTGTTGTTTTTTCTTTTGCAAAACGTTAGTGCAGAATGTTTGAAAACCACGAGGATTTCTCTTTGATCCTCTGCCTTTTTCCTTTATTTTAATAAAAATTTAAATGTTGATTATACATGGAGAGAATTGAACTAATAAAAGAGGCAAGGCAGATAAATTGGATTTTATAACTTAAATTAATAAAGATTGGCTTGTAAGAGATGAGAGTAAAACAGAGCCATGCTAATAATAACTACAAGTATGCACCTGTGATTTAGTAGTTCATTGTAACTATTTTCACTTCAGTTTCACTCCAGTGTTGCTTTGGCAGTTATGGGTTGTGTTTTTTTCATTTTTGAGATCTGCTTGTGGTTTTTGGTGTGTGTGTCTGTGTGTGTGTGTATATATATATATGTAAAGTTAGGATGGTGTTGAACAGTAACATATCCTGAAATAAAATTGTGTGCATGTATATTAAAATAAAACATATAGGAAATTTTTAAAAATGTCATGAATTTGAAGTTTAATTTTAAAAGTACCTAAATTGCACTTGAGTTGCAGCCACTTTGCTGGGATTGGAATAGGAGGATATTTACAGTCAGGTTTTCTAGTAAAACTTCTTTTCTGTTGTTACATGAAAGACTTGCACAAAGAGGAGCAACTGACTGTAACTGTAGTTTATGTCATCAAACAAATGGAAGGAAATAGTTCAAGAGCTGCTGTTTTCAAATGTGTATGTTAAAGAAGTCTGTCCTGATCTTGCAAGCTCTTGAAGGGATTTTGAACTTTACTAGTCCTCTCAAATGTTGGCGTAGACTTGTAATATGATGATGATACAAGTAACGAGTTTCCTAATGACTGGATTATTCATATCGAATCTTCTTTATTTGTAATTGCCTCTTTATAGAGTCTGTTCCCCATCGTGTCTTTCTAGGACTGGCCTACTAAATTTGGCACAGAGAGTTCCAACTCTAAGACAGCCATTTTGCAACCTACATTTTCTTCTCTTTCTGCTTATATCAGTGAGTATAATTGCTATTCTTTATCTTTTTTCTGGTGGTGGTTCTCCTTGTTGCTCTTCTGTGGAGATGGATGCTATGAGAGTGTGCTGCTCCCTCAAAGAGGCCTCTAAAGTTATTCAGCAAGTATAGTTGTCTTTAAATAAGCGGTTGTTCTCTGTTGGCTTCTGTGCAGGTGGTGTCTTTCAAGCAGCTGCAATACTGTCATTGCTTGGGGAAACGTAAGTGACGGGTAGCCCTAGCACAAGACAGCTTCTAGTAGGTATGGGTAAGGTACAGGGCTGTTTGTTGTGGTCGAGAAAAGTATTACAGTAATTCACGTCAAAATGTGATTTTTTTTTTTGGCAAAGCTATAGAAATAGGAAAATATTACCTTAACTATGTGTCACTGTAGTTAAAGAAGAATGATTTCTGCTAATCCAGTTGTCAGCAGGGCCCAGACTTTGCTAGTCTCCATTATCCTTTTTGTTGAGAAAGGAGGAAAGAGTCATTGGAAATTCCATGATCTCTTTTGCCAAAAATCACCTGATGTCAAGTCAAAGATCTTCCCAGGCAAGTGTCCTCTTAAGAGGAATGTTGAGACTGTGATATAGTTGTCTGTTGTTATCAGAGAGTTTAAAGCTTAAGAGTAAAATTTGCTTTAGAAATATAAATATTTCAAAAATAGAAAATTTAACTATTGAGAGTTTATGCACATAAATATAATGTTGGAGGATATATAAAAGAAAAAACTCACTTTTATCTGGTCATATTTTGCAAAGATTTACTTTGATGCTTTGAGATTAATTTTTGGCTGCTTCTTTTTCTTGCCATTTGGCGAATATTTTTCTGTGTTTCTCGTTCTTCACCAGCTCTTCTTTGTGCACCATCTCTGATATCAACAGGAAAGTGCATAGTTTTGCTGCAGGGCAATGGGGCTAACCTTCTTTTTATATTTGTGCTCACACCATAATAGTGACATTTTATTATCTCGGGAACATGACTTGAATTTTTAAAGTGATAGGAATATCACATACACTTTTGTTTGATTTATTTGTAAGTACAAAACACTGCATATGGAAGGATCGCCTACTGTGTTTCAGCTGAGCTTCCTAAACTTTGTTAGATGAAAAAATACATACATTATTAGGGATCCTGAGTTTCTGAAAATCAGAGTGCTCCATTTCCTTTAGTTTTGAAATAAAGTATTAACTGCACACAGGCAGGACAACAGGGTCTGTATTGAATGAAATTGGGAAAGAGGAAGTGTGGAGACGCCAGTGAAATTGCTTAAAGGTCTGAAAGACAGGATGCGTAACCAAGTGCCAAAAGAAGGCAATTCCGTAAGTAAGAGGGGACTGAGGGAGTGAGAAGACAGATCTATTGAAGAGCATTGCAGAGCAGGGGGTTTTATGGCAGGTAGGGGAAGAAATAGATGAAATTGCAGCAATGAAGATTCAGCATGGACAAACACAGTTTTCTAGTGGAAGTATTGAAACGTTGGAATAATCACCTGTGGGGACAATGGCGCTGCCATTGCCTGAGGTCTTTAAGAACAGGTTCGATTACCTGTATTGTTCCCACCAGGTAGTTTAGTTATCATGCCCTGGGGCTGAGTGACGGACTATCTGACCTTTGGAGGTTCCTTTCATCCCTCCTTTGGTTAACAGACCTCTAACTACCGATTGCACAGATTTTAATAAGATCAGAGTACAAGACTGATACATGCTGAAACCTATTTTCCACCTCTATGACCTGTTTAGCAGTTCTGTTTCAACTGGAATTTGTTATATCTATAAGAAAGGTTATGGTAGTTGTCAAGTAAATGTTATGTTTTTCAATGGGTTTGGTTTTTTGGGGGGTGTTTCTTGCATGTCATCCTCCAGGGCAATGCTATAGCGAGTACAAGTCCTCCTCCCGTTTAAATAATACTCTTCTCTGCTGTAATGTTGCATCCAGGCCAGTTATAGAATTGTTATTCTATTTGGAAAAACTAAGAGGATCTGTGGAGTGGCTTGTGGGGAAGAAGTGTGGCCTGAGTGTGGATCTGAATGAGCAATTGTTCCAACTGGCTGCATGCATGCACAAGGTAGAAATTGTTGATTTCAACAGACTACAACTTGACATTTGGTTCATATGTAGGTAGCAATGTTGAACAGCGAGCTTTGTAATCCCACTTAATTTCATTTTATCTGTGAATATGTATCCCCTGAGGAAAAATTAATTTCTTAGTGGGACTAGCAGTAAGAGGAGGTATACTGTGTGACCTGGAGGTTGTGTATCTATTGCAACAATAAACGTGAGAAGAAATCTAGTGTTTCTATAATGCTTCATTACCAGTCTTCTTGACCATCAGCAGAAGAGTGAGGAAACTGGAGAACTGATTTCTTCACAAGACATTATTAGCCATAGCTAATAAATTATTTTAATAGCTAAAGAGTATGCTAGCACTTACTTACTCAGCTGTGGCTTCATATCTGTGTATGGTTTGCAGAGAAGGTAACTGCTACTGGGAATATGTTAAAATGCATATTCTCCAGGTAAATAATAACAAAAAAATCCTTCCTTTTATCAGTTAAAGAGTACCTGGTGGTTGTTTGATTAATGCTTGAGTATTGAATGCCCTATTAATAGCTATATAAGTAGTAGTAGTTAGAACAAGATATGATTTTTATGTAGTATAATAAACAGCCATGAATTAATATACTATATAAATATGTGTCAACTTTACAGTATGTAAGAAGCGTTGGCTTGGGTGGGCTTTTGTAGACATGTAAACCGCTAGTATATTTGGGTCAGTATGAATGTATTTCTTAAAATGAAAATGTTAAGGTTTTTAAATTAAGTTTCATGCCACTAGAAAGACTTTTTTAATCTCATTAGTATCACTAATGTCATTAATGTTAAAGCTTTGTCAGCATTTTTACACAGGTAGCCTGTGAAAGGTGACTTGCATCTTCAGCTAATGATGAAATTTTGTATTCAGTTTCTTAGCATGGCCTAGCACATTTCTTAGCAAACAGTCTGAAACACAGGATTTACTTGAAAAGCAGTATAGTGCTATTGTATATATATTTTCCCCACATGTACAACTTAAATGTTTATAACAAAATGCAATTGCAGTTTTTAGAGAAAAGCAGGGAGACATGGGCCAAATGCTCATTAGTCAGAAGGTGTGTTAAGAAGAGAAACCCAAATAATTTAATTTTTTAAGCTAGTTGTAACTTTCTACAATGTGAGTTCTTGGGTTTTTTTGAATGGGATTAACATTTCTTTCATTGCTCTAACATTTTTCTCTTTCTTGTTACCAATACTGTGTTTGATGGGAGGTGGTGTACTCTGACTCTAGATGGCAGTCACTGGTAGGCAAAGGGAAGAATCGTTCTGGGTTGCTTGGCTTGGACCCTGCAAGTCTCTGCACTGGTTGGCTTCTCTAGCTGGAATTTTTATGGTGTTGGACAGCAATAAAAGTGTCACCTCAGCTTCTCTCCCTTCTGAACTGCAACAGAGATACTATGAAGAAAGGAAAAAAAATGCAAAAAATAAGAGAAACTGAGAAAATGTTGCAGTGAAACATTCACAAAAGAGAGCTTTAGTAATGCTGACAATAGTGAAGAGATTTCTTTTATACCAGCAAGACTCTTGTTCTGGATTAACAGAAGTAAATTTGTTTACAATGGAAGAAATACCAGTTTCCCACTAAATTCAGTTTCAAAGAGTAAAATAGATTGACCAAGGTGCAACCAGGGATAATAGGAGTGGAGGAATTTGTGATTGTAATCTCATTTAATCAAATGAGGATTTCTTCACAGTCTCATGGGCACGTGTTGTTGGAGAAATAGTTCTCTTTTTACTTAAGACCTTGTGTCTTCCACCACCCCTCTGCCCCCCCATCCTCCCTTTGCAGTGTCCATCCTCTCTTAATTTCCAAACTCCTTCCCATAATTTTACAGGTAATTCCTTTCCTTCATACTTGTTAGCAATCGTCTCTTGACTCTCCAGTCTCTCTCTCCTCTTTAAAGTAGGATGGGCTTTAAGTTTTTTCTCTCCCTTTCTTCGTGTAGGTGCTGTTTGCCTTCCTAACTCATCACTACGGAACAGTTTGATGTAACATTGCAGTTAGAAAAGGCAGCAGCGCTCAAGCAAATGAACAACAGTCTCTCAGCACTTGCTGTGTAGGGATGATTGCACTTCATGAGATGAATACTGCTTGATAAGAAAGCTATTGTTATAATAAATACGGTTCAAACCCAGGAATTAATCTATACATTTTATCGATCTCTGATTTCAAACGCAGTGCCAAATTACAGTCTTGTTTACGTATATGCAGATCCCAAGAAACTCTTTGGAAAGCGCTGGAGTCATTCTGGATTTACTGAGGTATACTTAAGATCAAGTTTTGGCCTTCAGTTTCAATAATAAGAAAATTATTTACTGTTATATTGTGTATTGTATTAACTACCAGCATTAGTAAAGTGACTGTGATCCTGTAAGCACTTTGCAAATATTCTGCAGGATATTTTTTGCACTAAAAAAGAGTAACTGAAAACCAGAAGATCTTGATTTTGGCTTAATACAATCCTAGCAACAAGCTTTTAATTTCTTAATGTATTAGTTTAACTGTGAAAAACTACTGATTTTTGAAAGGAAAGGTGCTTTAGTTGCAGAAGAATGAAAAAATCAACCAAAGCTTTAATTAGGTCTTTATTTTTACATGTTTATAATGAGAAATACCATTGACATTTTACACCAAGTTTTACAATTCACAGTCAAGTGCATTTCCAGAGCCAGTTTGAGAAACGTGGGCTATCGTTTGTGAGGGAAAGCTTTCTGAGAGTTAGCAGTAATTTAGTACAGTTTTCTGCGTGAAGTTCATGTACAAGAAAGACAAGATGGAGATAATTCTGGTGTTATGTCAAGATTATATATTAGGATGACAGGTATCACAGTCCCTAATAGATTGCACAGTACAGAGATAATGAAGAGTGATGCTGTCTGTTCCCAACCCTGCCTTGGGCCTGGTAGGTAACTGTGGGCAAATCACTCCTCCTTCCTCAATGTCTCTGTCTGTGAAAATGATGATAATGATGTGGATTATTTTGTGTTTAGTTTTGGGATCTAAAGGGAATACACAGAAATGAAGTGGTAGGAACATGATGGGAAATACAAGGTGGTAAAATAAGCATCTGTATTACAGACAGCTTTGTACTGGCAACTGATTATAAAATTATTGATTCTACTGTTCTTTCCTGTTGAGGATATTACTATGTACTTGTTCACAGGACTGTAGGAAAAAAATCTTGCTGTTTCTTATTCTAGCCTATCTTTCAGCTTCTCATTCAGAATCTACGATAAGGTTATTCTGCTTTTATTCTTGCCCATTACCATCCCCATAAGGGACAGTTAAAGCTGTAGTTAATGGAGAATAAGGACAGGAAAGGTCTATCTGTCTTTCTTTTCTCTATCCCCTCCCTTTCTATCTCTCTGTCTCTCTTTGGCCATTGAAAATGTAGGTCATATTGCATCACCATAAAATGGAACAGTCAGAAAGGTGTTTGAAAAATGCTGACATCCTTAGCCTGGGGTGCATGCCAGTGTCCTTTGTTTACATTGAGAATAGTGTTGTACCTGTGTAAGAACCAGCATCTCTGTTAAGGTTAGTGGTATGGTACCGAAATCATGAGTCAGATTTTAAGATGACTTTCATCTGCCTGCAGTAATTTAAAATTAGCCAGATAAAATGCAACCACTCACAATAATGATATACATGAGGAGCTAATTTGAAATCTTTAATCTGCAATAACCGTGACGGTGTAGTTTGAATAATATTACCTTTAACAGAGAAGCTCAGTAATAAATTTTTGCAGATCATGTTAATCATGTACTCTGCATTGTCTTGATTAGCTGTGCCTTTCTGTCTTGAAAAGTATGTTTATATTATACGTTTGTATATTTTTTAACATTACTGTTTTACTTCATGCACCCTTTTAAAAGAGCCAATCAGGATTTTATTTATTTAAAAAAAAGGAAAATCCTGATGTCCAGTGTCTTATTGCTTGCTACCAGTCTTTTGTTGTTTGTGTTTCTGATGTAATACAGGTTGTAATTGGTATGAAATATTCCTATGGCATAAAATGCAGAACATATATTTTTCTTCTCTACAGTTGTATATAAATACCATTTTTAAAGAAATGTATAAATATAATTTCAACTGTCCTTATTTATCTTAGATGCAGTAAGCTAATGTATTTTATGGATTGAACTTTCAAATGTTAGTATAAATCATACTGCAAGATGCAGGTGTTTTGAAATACAAGACAAGATATTCGCTTGTAGAATATCTTTCATTATTTCTGACACCAAGTATTTTTTTAACCTGTCTGTTCTATGCTTTGTGTGGTTGTACTTAAACAGTTGAAGTGCAATATGCAAAGGCTTCTTATGACTTTGTTAATCTTACTGCTAAAGAAGACTTCTAAGTTAAAAGAGAAGTTGTTGGAAGATAAAACTAAAATTAGTGATAACATGGTTTGTTGAGCAAAATAATGACTGCAAATCTTTTCCTGTTGCCATTAGACAAAGGAAAATGACAGCAGTCAAAGTTAAGACCCCTCAAGCGCACTTTGCTGTGCATAATTATTTTGCAGTTTTTATCAATTTATTTAGAATGATCCAAAAGGCGTTATTTAGTAACTAAGATATTAGTTATTTAAGTTTGACCCTTCTTATCATCTATGAAGATACCTATGCACATTTGAAATAATTTCAAAATAACTTGTATCATTATTACATTTTGCACTGAATATTCTGTTGCATTTGTGTTTGCACAAATAATAGTAATATTTAGGTAATTCTGGGAAATATTTTATATTGGTATACGTAGGAACTATATGAAATCTTGAGATGCTGCAATTTTGTAGTTGGTATGGTATTTACAGAAGTTTGGTGTCTAATCTCGTTTGAAGCGTGTAGCTGGTACTTATTTTTTAATCTATGAAGATGTAAAGAGTTGTGTCTCCCAAAGAGAATAGGAGGGCCAGTTGTGTAACTGGTAGAGCTCGCAGTTCTTATACATCTTTGACTCCCTGAGATTCTGTAGTTGGCAGGTCCTGAGTCAGTCTCCAGCACGAATGAGATTAGCCTGGGAACTGCTCTGATTGACCCTTGAGCCACTAGCTAGCCGGACGGGCAGCCCCTAGCCTTCTGCTGGCCAGCTCCTGTTCTTTCAACCCACACCTCCTGCACCCATGTTTCCAAGGGGCAGAATAAAACCTCATTAGGTTATCCCCATAATTACAAAATGTCTAAATGGAGCCCAGTATAGGGGTGATTATACCTAGCATGTCCAAATCTTTGTTTGTATGAATGTATACATTGTATTTTGTCTTCAGCTGGGATATTTAGTAGCTAACAAAGGAGAAAGAATGTTCCAAAAAATTAGGCACATTCTTTGGTGCCTATTTCTGACAGCTGAAAAGAAAGAGAGTTAAAGGAGTTTGGATAGCTGAGGCATTAGTTTTGATACTTTCAAAAGTTAGGAACGCTTTATCACATACATTTACATTTCCTTTATTTTAATAAGTTGCTTTGCAATTACAATTTTCATGTAAGTATTTTTCCCCTTAAATGGACAATACGCATTAGTCATCATAACTATGCCTTTATTGTATATGCCTGTGTAGATACAGTTTTAACTGGGATATAGCTTTTCCTCTGCCAGGCTGTGGTTTCCTGTCTTGCATATCAGTAACTCCTCAAAGTATTAAATAGCAATTACAACCAAGTTTCTTGGATAGTTGATAGTCAGGCATCAAGAGTGACATAATGCTAAGCCTGCTTTGCTGATTTGAAAATGCAGGCCTTCTTCCTTTTTCTTGGATTGCTGCTTTGACTATTTTTGTCATCTTTCCATCTTTCAACTAGCTCTCCCTTTTCCAGGGTACCAAAGTGCTTACCTTCTGGAGAGAGAGCTCCTCCTGGCTCATTCTCAATCATCCGATCGCTTCCTTGCATCGCTCTTTGCTGACAGTTGTGGTTGTAATTGACCTGCTGTAAATTCTCAACAAGAATCTCTCCTGTTCTTTCCCACCCATTATCCAGAGAAAGAGTTCTCTTTAAAGGGTCATTAAGCTGTCACTTTACTCTTTTGAAACTTATTCTTTTAACTTTCTTCAAACTCAACTCCAGATGTAATCCCTACAGCAAAATTCAGAGGTTGTGACATAGTATGCTCTGATCTCTCGTATATAGGAATAAAATTTTTGCTGATCCTTCCTTCACCCTCATCTGGTCCATTTTTTGTGTTTACCAGTTACTTATTGCCCTATTTCTAGATTTTTAAGTCTTTGGAGAAGTATTCTGTTTTATAGGTAGTTTTTGGTTTTGTTTTTGCATGAAGCAATGGAACTTGCCTTTTATGTAACAAATAACATTTACATCAGGATAAAAGAAAGGGTGTTTTGCATGCAGAGCTCCCATATCCCCTAAAGAAATTGGGGTAGAGATGAAGGAGTGAGTTACTTGCACAGCAGAGAGGTCATATGCTTGAAGGGATTGGGACTTTGAGGCTAAACACTGAATGATCTTCTGTGAAGGGGATGGTCCGTATGAATTCAGAGTCTCCTGTCCTAAACAGACAAAGGAAAAAAAGGATATTTGACAAACACTGCATTGCCTTTCGCAGTAAGCAGCAGCAAGAGTTGAAGAGAAAGTTTTATACTGTGATATTCAATGAGATTTGTATGCATAACAAGGAAATACAATGTTTTCTGAGATTTCTACTAGTGTAGAAATTTGTTAACTATCAGTTTTATTAACCATAAAGCAGAGAAATGACTGCAGAGGAGAGAGAGAAAATAATACTGTACTTGCTCTCAAGTGTTGTCCACTGCAGACAAGAAAATTTTGGATTTTATTGAGTAACTAGAATATAATTAAGCTCAGATTTGCTTCTTAGGATCAGGTGTGTCACTGAGCAGGGTAAAGCTTTGAAATAGTAAATATATCTGTAGGTGATCTCAGTCAAGATAGTGTCAGCTGTAAGCTGCAGTTTAAAAGAAAAGGAAGAAAAGGGTTTTATCCTCGGTGCTTAAGAAGAATTTAAAGACATGAACTCAGTTTGCAGACAGCTTCCCAGAGGAGCAGCAGAAGCCAGGAAAAGCTTCGTTCTGCACCTTCCACTGGGGCAGAGCCCTACAGCCTGTGGGACGGCGTGGATGCCCTCTTGGACTGCATTCCTCTTGTCTGGACTTTAATCCTTGGAGGGGAAAAAAATAGTTTTCTCTGAGGTGTCATCCAGTCCCAGCACTAGATTGGCTTATTTATATCTATCTTCTTGACTTTTTAGTAGATTAAAAAACCCAACCAGTTTAATTTCAAAGCACTTATGAAAATCAGTTATTTGATCTTTACTATGACCTGTGCACAAGGATGGGTAATTTTTTTTTTTTTAAGTTTTAACAGGACTTTGATTTAGCTTTAACCAGTTAGGCATTGATTTATGCTAAACCAAAGCAAACTGTGCTTAAATTTGGTTTATATAAACAGTAAGTTTATAAGCAGTGAATGAAAGGATTTTAAAAACCTGAGCTTGAGATAATAAAAGTTCCTTTTGTGGGAAAGGCCTCAATCTGGACATCTCTAATTTTTGTTAAATCCTTCATCAGAGATACAGTAACAGTCACTAATGACTATTACGTGAGGGATCATTTTTAGCTATCCGCGTTCTATGACATGGTGGTAAAAATGTCAATGACTGCGTACCGAGAGCCCCTGTTGTTGGAGTCATGCTATATTCTAGAAAAATCCTGTGTAGAAAATCCAGCGCTGTCGTGTTACCAGCTTGTGATACAGACACAACCGTCTGCTTGGAAATCTGGTCAGTAATAGTCGATGCAAGTGCAGTAACTGGGCTGAAGATTGAGATTTCATCCAATGCATACCTTTCTGGTAATGTCAGGCTGCCATTTAAAGAGCTGCTCTGTACATAAGAGTGCATAACAGCTCCCTGCTTACCTTTCAATTTTAAATCCACTGCAGAAACTGTATTTGTAAAATTGATAAAATGCTTCGTATTAGTTTTTAAATAGATACATTTATAGTTATGAAATGGAGAAAAGGTTTCAAATGTCTTATTGCTGTACTCTTTTTGTTTTCTTTCAGAATTAATCAGGTACAAGTTAGAAAAAGCTTCCAAAATCTGAACAGATGAAGATCAATTGATAAATCAACCCAGCGATTCACCATACTTTCAAGGTACTGTGACATGCTTACCCAAATATTTTCCTTAAGCATAATATTCACATACTTTAGATGTGAGAAGCGTGGAGAACAGGATATTAGCAGGGTTGCAAAGCAAGTCTGAAGTGTTACCAGATGCAGTGGGGAGCCTTTTTTTAAAAAAAATGCAGGTGTTTAATATATGTTTCAGTGGGAAATAAAGCGACCTTACAATCAACCTAAAGGGAGTTCAATGCATGGAACAGTCAAACTTAAAAAGATAAAAGTAAGTTGGATTATATATCTCAATCACTTAGATGAAGTGATTTGGACAAGTAAGATGTGCAGGCATATTTTTTAATTTATTTATTATATTTTAGAAGAAGTAAACTTCTTTTTCTGAATAATTATTTTTGTCTATTTTCACATTTCCATGATGCTTTAAAGCATTTGAAGGCTGTTAGGCTCTGGTATATACCATACTTGTTATCTTACAAGTTCAGAAAGTAGAATTGTAAACTGAGGCAAAGACTGTACAGTTGCCTGACACAGTGGGGTTCTTCTCCGTGACTAGCATTCCTGGCACAACGTTAGGAAAAAGAGAAAATTACAATAATAAATTGCAATTTTGACTAAAAAGCTGCTAGTGCAGATTGTTTTATCAGGTACTGCTAATTCATTGAAATAATATGTTTCTCTGTTTACATTTATCTCTACTCTTTATTATCACATGCATGTCACCATTTTGTATATTTTTGCTTGACATCACGAAAGAAAAGACTTCACTCTAAGTTTGCATTTTTCTTGTGCACAGACTTGAAGAATCCAGTCTGTTACAGCCTGGCTAGTATTTGCTGTGCAAATCATCTTTTAATGTACCTTAAAATAGATTGCAGCAGAAAAGGCCATTACAGTTAGCATGGAGCTGGTCTGCAGAACTTATTTAAGTGGCAGAGTTAATCTGGGCTCAAGAAGAGCAAGGAATGTTTGTCATGGTGTGGCTCTTGCAATATGTAACATTGGAAACTGTAATATCTGAGGTTTCTATAACAAAATGCTTCCCCTGGATTTTCCAGCAGCCTGAGAAGTGGCTATATTAGTGAACCCAGTGCCTGGGGTTGCAAACTAAAATTGGCATTGTTCTTAACTACTTCCTTGCTCCTCAGCACTCAATAGGGCCACAACATCTATCAGATTTTCATATAATCGTAAGAAGGTCTAGATCAGAAGAATCCTCTGGACACCATCTGGTCCAACCTTCTGTTGAAAGCAGGTTATCCAAGGCCTGGTCAAGCCAAGTGTTAAGTATTTCCAGCAAGGGAAAGTCCACCATTTCTCTGGGTAACCTGTTCCAATATTTAATTGTTCTTACAGTGAATATTTTTTTCTTGTATCCGGACAGAACTCCTGGAGCAACTTGTGCCTGTTGCCTCTTGCCCTGTCACTGTGTTTCTTGTGAACAGAGTACCTCCATCTTCTCTATAACTATCTTTTACCTATTGGAAGACTGTGATTACATCCCACCTGAGCCTTCTCTTCTTTAGGCCAAACCAACCCGATTCTTTCTCATTTCTTCAGTAAGTTTTCCAACCTTCTAATCACTTTGGTGGCCCTCTGCTGGACCCTGTCCATTTTTTTAATGTTTCTTAAACTGGCCCAGTCTTCCAGCCTGTCACAGTCTCTGTACATAGTCACACTTCCTTCCCGTGTATCTACCTGTCTTCCAAGTTTCGTGTAATCTGCAGACTTGGTGAGGATGCGTTTACTCCCATCATCCAGATAATTTTAAAAGATATTGAATAGGATTGAGCCCAGTATCGACCCCCAAGGAACTCCGTTTGTGACTGATTGCCAGTTTGATTTTGAGTCATTACCACCCTTTGAGCACAGCAGTTTAGCCGGTTTGCCAGTAGTCTCATGGTCCGCATCCATGACCTTTCAGACTAACTCTCTTAGCACCCTTGCATGCATCCTGTCAAGTCCCATAGACCTGTCCATGTCCAATTTGTATGATATTTTGTTGCTAACCTGCTAAGCGTGTGGTCAGTGCAGGTAGCATCAGCAAGCAGCAATCAAATGTGAGAAGAGTGGTATAAACTGAAATTTCCTTGTGCCAGGCTTCTCGGGATCCTTGCTTTGATGTTAATCAGCATGTCAAACTTCTGAGGGTATGAGGAGTCAGGCAGCTTCATATCATGGGTAGGTGTCATTGTGATCTCAAGGAACTCTTGAGTCCTGTGGGCTGTGCTTGGACCCAGTCTTTTGCCTCAATGAATTGCCAAGGAGCCATGTAGACAAGCTGGCAAGAAACCAGGCAGGGTTATGAAACCTTGCGTGGTAGTTAGGTTCCGTCGGAAGATCATTGATATCAAACTGTTCCCGTTCAGTGCTTTCATTTCAACAAACGGAAATTCAGCACTAATGTTTTGTCACTATTGACCTGAATAGCTGTCTATTTTAATCATTCTAAAGCGTAATATCATATTCTCTGTGTATAAATGAGAATTTAAAAGGTCATACCCATTTCTGATTCCTCTGATTAAAATGATTCATCTGCATAGTTAGGTTGCCAAAATTGTTTTAATATTTCCAAATCCAAAAGTGATTTCAATACCTTATGTAAAATAAATAAAGATTAGTTTGATTTCCAAATCATTAACTGGATGTATTTTGCATAGTTTTACCTATTTACCTTTAACACTTGAAAACTTTGTGCCACTCTTTGGTGTTTTCTCTGTAAAAGTCTCTTCAAGAATTGACAGTATTTAGTGACACTTAAGCAGGGCAAGAATCTGTGTTCCTGTATTCCTTATGCTCCTTATTCTGCTTTAGATTGCTGCGTCATCAATTCTTGCAGAAATTTGACTTGTGTTTAAGACATATTTGATAAGTAAAGAAGGAAGTGGTTGCAATGTTTTGTTAGTTACTGTATATTTTATTAGTGCATAGCAATGACATATGTTTATAATTTGGGTGTAAAACTATTATCTTCAGTATAGCCATTGTGAAGTTTGGGGGCATCTATTGCATTCTCATCCTAATGCAGAATTCTTCTCAGATTTACTAACATTTATTAGCCTCCATTCCCCCATTTCTTCTCCTCAGAAAAGGATACTTTAAGTTAGTCTTCTAATCTTGACAGTATTGTCCTTTCCCCTGGAACAGTTGGTTTATAGTAGGTATCCACAATAATTTCATATTCCAGTATTTAAAGTAGCTGTATTCCAGCACTTCTGAGCATCTTCAGCTCCCCCTTTGAAGTGTTACTCATAAATAAAATTACACACATCAACCTGTTTCCAGGATCTGTGGGAAAAGGATAATAGACTGGCATGGTTTGTTGTATAATTTTTTATTGTGTTCTGCTTATGATTATTATTCTGCAGGATCACGGTCCTGTGTATAGGTATAGAGGGAGAAGTTGCTTGATTTCACTGGAGGTGAGAGTGAACTACAGATTACCATAATGGGTTTTTCTTAATGTATTAATATTTTTCTACAGCGGGGCTTAAACGAAATGGTCTGGTTTGTTATGGCTGGATAGTTCTCTCATCATCTGAACATGCTGATTTATATGAACTTTCTATCTCTTGCTTCCCTGCTTGCCCAATTATATTCTTATACTTCTCATACTGGAGATGTATTTTAAAATGCACAAAATGTACTCTCAGTTCCACCGCTGTCAACAGGAGCTGATGGGAGGGTCGGGACTTCACTTCAGCATATCAGCTACTTGAGTTGTCATTTCGTCCTGAATCTCATCTACCGACGAGTCTTCACTAATAATATTTGTTCTTAGTTTTTAAGCCCTTCTTGATCATTTCATTCCTTTTGGCTAGAGCTAACTTACTTGATTTCCTTTAATGCTGTAATGCCCCTCAGATCTTTTCCGTGACAGGCTTCTTTGTGAATTCACTAGTTTTCTTTCTTCTGAGTACTGATAAAGCGACACCCTTGTAGGTTCTCCCTGTCTCTCCCTTTGCACTTCAATTCATGCATCCTTCCGCTTTCATTGGGGAAAATCGTCGGTGAATCGTATCATTGTACTTCTGCTCTTAAAAGAGTTCGTCTGCAGATCCATCCTTCCTTTTTCGTTCCACTTAAGAATTATCATATCTCAGGTCCTATATGGAGGCTGTCTTACAGATTCTAACTGAACAGCTGAGGTAGGTGTTCCCTGTTTGAACAGCTTTCCCGGACCACCTGGCAGAAGAATGAAACCTGCCAGTACAGGTGAAAAAATGCCTGCAGTGCCATGCCACAAAATAACCACCCTCTGCAGTTTTAAGCAGTTGCATGCTGTTTGTAGGCATACATTTAATCATAGTATCGCCAACCATGTTTAATATGTTGTTAAATCTATTTAGTGAGCTTTAAAACTGTGGTGTTTCCTTTTTTGTATGTTTTATTTCCTCTTCTTGACTCCCTTCTTTCTTGCCTTTTGCAGGCTGTGTTATATTTTTTTGTTTGTTTGTTTATGCTTTCTTCAGCCCATTATTTGGCTGTTTTCTCTACATCATCCACTGTTTTCTACTGTTTTCCTGCCTCACATTTTTCCTTCTCCACTTTCTATCTGAGCTTAACTTACTCCTCCATGTTTTTTCTCTCCGTTCTCTGAATACCTGTTCTCATTCACACATACAAGCAGTCTGTGGTTATTCACACACCGTCTCAGTCCCATTGCTACTTCTTGAGCTATTTTGCTTCCTCAGTTAAGCCCTTTAAATTGTAGCATTTCTGGACCACTTCTTGTTCTCTTAAAGGAGCAGTTGCTTCTAGGCAGCGCTTTCCACACTTGAGTGTTCTGCCCACTCCTGAGCAGATTCGTCCCACTTAATTCTGGGTGCCTAATGGAGGTGCCTAATTCATGTGCACGATCATCCTTGCCTCCTTCTGTGGTCAGTGGGAAGAGAAGGGCTTCTTCAAAAAGTGGTTTGGACCAGCAGGGACCAAACTGATCCCAAAAGTATCCCTGGCTCTCTGCTGATTGCCAAGGGAGCTTTGGATGACCGTACTCCTGACCTGGATGTCTCAGATCCGTAACAGTCACCTCTGTTCAAAGTCTACAGTTTGTACATGTGTTTTCAATTCTGATCTCCTTCTAACATGATGGATTTTCACAGTTTTCCCTATTTTTCCCTAAAATCATCAATGCATCTGTGTATAGCACTATGGAAACAATTTAAGAGAATTGAACTTGTGTGCTTAAAAAAACCTAAACACATATTCAGCATAGTGAGTTTGTGGGAAAAGAAAATTCTCTCCACCTCCAGTCCTTTTAAAATTGGTTTTTCATCTGCCCCTATTCCTGCTGTCTGACTAATCGGTCTTGTGTGTTGAACTGATGAACTGATCTTTCTGCTGCCACTTTCCTCCCTCTACTGGAATACTGATGTATTCACGACATAGTGGGAAAATATTCTACTAGCGAAAGGTTTACTAAAGGACAGCCTGAGGCCCAGACTGCAGAATTAGATCTTGAGTGGGAATATATAGGGAAAAAAAGAAAAGTTGTGAAAGAGGGAGGGGAAAAAATGCAACAAGCCATTTGAAAGAGCAAGAAAGAGCAAGAAAGGAGATAATCAAAGATGTATGAAATAAAGGTGGTGTGTGCTTTACCTGTTTGGATGGCAATTCTAAAGCAAGAGACACTTTCGAGTAACTTGATGAGAGTCAACCTTAGAAACTGAAAAGTTGATAATATATTGGCTTGTGAAAGTGGCTAGCTAATCAGTGTAATTTTGCCAAATTAAGCCATTTTACTTTTGCATAATTTGACATACATACATCATCAGTGCTTAAAGAAAAGAATGGTGTGATGTGTGAACATTAAATTGATATGCCATGGTAAAATCTGTCGCTATTAAAAGGTAGGCGTTGGTGTTCTATGGCTCTGTTGGGTCACCCATCACTATATTTGCATTATGACCTATGTAAAATAAATAACAGCAAAAGCCTTTACAAATCTGATGGACACTCAGATGTATCAAGGATCTTTTTCAAACTGCAGCTGAGGCAGCTTTCTGACAGCTTCCTCCAGATCAAAGGAGAGCTGTATGAATGAAGTAAAGTTTGTAATATAAACCAGAATATAATTCTGTCTGTAACTTGCCTTGTCCTATGGCTGGAGTCTGAATTCAGCTACGGATGTTGTATTAGACTCCATCTGTGGAGCACTTGAAGAACTAAGCTTGGAAGAAATCACTTATGGATTTTTTTCCTATCTGGCTTCTACACCACAAAAGAAGCTAAGGTTCTGTTCAGAAATTGTTTAGCACCTGACTGACATTTTTCTCCCAGTGATGTTCTTCGCTTTAATTATAAGTAGTTTTCTATATTATAAAGTATACTGTTTGATAACTAATCACACAATAATTCCTCCCATTCATCATTTGTCTTTAGACTCTGCTCGCGTAAACACCTTCACTCGTGCTTAGACCCAAGCAGAAGAGTTGTTACACTGTTTTTTGAAGCTACAGTACAGTTATGAACACGTGTAACTGAAAGATCAGGGCCCAGCTCAAGAAGTTGATAAACTTTGTTAATTAACCCTGCTACAACTGTCTGCAGTAGAAGTTGTTGTTGCTACCTTTAACTAAATCTCATGGTGTTTGCCTTTTTTTAACCAGTTAAATTAGAGTTACAATGATCAAGAGGAGAGAAAAATCTCACTAGCTATTCTGTATTAGATCTACAGTTTCACAAGATACATTCTGAGTGTGGCATAAATGATATCAGTTGGGTGTAACACAAACTATTCTTACCATTACAACCTCTCCCATCCCATGTGACGATTGTCTGATGAGCTTGTATTTATACATCTTTTATATGCATAGATTTGGAAAGAAACAGCTCTAGCTTGTACAGTTCCACACTTTAAATGAAAACAGCAAAGCGGTAGCTAAGCCCGCACGTACATACACCTCTGCAGGACTGGGACAGCATGGTCTAAACAAATTTATTTACAGTTTTGATTTCTGCTGTCTGGTTTTGCAAATAGACGTATGGGATCTGCGAGCAGTTCCACTGACGGCGCGCATCTCACGCTCTGGAGCTTACGCATGGGCCGAGTACCTACAGAGGAGGCAGCAGATCAGATTTCTATACGTTTTTAGCTGTTCATTGACGATGTTGTTACTGACAGGGGCATCAAGCGTGGCCAGAAATCTTTGCAGATCATGGCCTGAGAGTTTAATTTGACATTGGTACTTGAACATTTTAGTCGATGGGGGAGAAAACCCTGTAATAAATGGATTCTAAAAGCAGCTTTTTTTATCAAAGAACTTGGTTTTGCAAAGCTGAAACTTTGTTACTAGGAGTCGTCAGGCTGGAAAGCATCCTTTAATCGTCGCTTGTAACACCGCTCAACGTCGTCCCAAAGTTGAGGGGAAAAAAACAAGCTGCTGTTTAAAAAGAAATGCGGAATAACAGTGACAAGACGCTCCCTGGGAAGCAGGTTACGAGTGTAACGAAGGCAGCGGCGAGCAGGAAACTCGCTCCGGGCGGGCGGCGTCCCCGTCCCCCCCCGCCCGGGCACCGGGCGGGGGGGGGACGGGGACGCCGCCCGCCCGGAGCGAGTTTCCTGCTCGCCGCTGCCTTTAAGGAGGCGCCGGGTTTAAGGTGGCCCGGCGAGGAGAGGAGGGGAGGGGCGCGCAAGCCCGGCTCCGCCCCGCCGCGTCGCGTCGCTGGTCCGCCCCCCTTCCCGGGGCAGCGGGTGCCAGGCGGGGTTGTGATGCGGCCGTTGTTTTTGTAGGGTCGCGGGCCGTGGTGCGGAGAGAGAAAGGCGGCCCATGGAGACGGGGAGCGCCTGGCGGGAGGCGTAGCCCTGCCCTCCTCCTCCTCCTCCTCTCCCCCCCCCCCCCCCCCCCCCCTTCCGCTGCTTTGTTAGCGCAAACACACAAACGCGCCTCACCTACGCGGTGGAGAGGAAGGGAGCGCTCCCCGTCCAATAATGGGCACCCGGCTCCTGCCCGCCGGGCCGCCGCAGAGGTGAGTCGACGCGGGCCTAGGGCCGCAGGTTCCCCGCGGGGAGGAGAGCGAGCGGGCTGACAGCGCCGCGGCGCTTCCTTAAAAGCGCGGCGCCACCTTAAGCGCCCGATGACTTTTTCTCGTTACATTATAGCAGCGGAAAGAATGTCGGCGCGGGCCGCGGGTGACGTCAGAAGGGAGCAGCGCAGCGCGGCGGCGGCCAGGCAGCGGCAGCGGCGGCCCCGCCACGGCGAAGGAGGCGGAGGCGGAGGAGGCGGGAGCGGCGCCGGCCCCGCCGCCACCGCAGCGGCAATGGCGGCCGTCGGGGAGCGCAGGTCCCTGCCCAGCCCCGAGGCGATGCTGGGGCAGCCCTGGAGCCACTGGGTCGATGCTGCTAAACTTCACGGGAACGACGGTAAGCGGCCCCCCCCCCCCCCCGCAACCCCCTCTACCGGCCCGGCCCCCGCTCCCCGCGGGGCTGGGGGTGCCCCGGGCGCGGCCCCGCCGCGGGAGGGACGGCGGGGCGGTGGTAGGACACGGCAGGGTGCCCGGCAGGAGGGCGCCGCGGGTCCCAGGCCCGGGGAGGAGGTTGGGTCCGTTGCCCCCCCCCCCCCCCCCCCCCCCCCCCCAACGTCGCGGCCGAGTTCGTTGTCCGGTGCGCGGTTCCCGAGGCGGTGGCGCCCGCCGGCCGGGGGCTCGGGAGCGGTGCGGAGCGGGCAGCGCTTGCCCCAGTTCCTGTAATCCGGGACGCGGTGCGAGGAGGTCTGAGCCGGTCCCGGAGGCCGGCACCTCCTGCCCTCGATTCAGCCCGGGCTTGGGGCGGGGGGAGCTCCCGCTTCAGGTGAAGCATCCCCCTCGGCTGACAGCGGCTCGGGCGGCCCCGGCCCCGCTCCCGGGGACGGGACGGCGGATCTCGGTCTCTCCGGAGCTGTGTTTACTGCCGCAGCGACAGGAGCGCATATCCCTGATGTGCTGGTTTGTGCCCGTTGGGGAATGGGTTACAGGTCGGTAGCGGGGGGTCAGCCCTGCTCTGCGACTTCCGCACGGATTGTGAGATCTTGTGGCTTTTTGGTTTTAGGAACAGCATTAGAAGAAAGTTTCAAGGAATACGGAAGAAACCGAGAAGCAATGCGACTTTGCCGAGAAGGTGAGTGCGATTCATTCTTGAAAAAAGCGTAAGGAGAAGTTTTCCTGCTTGTGACTAGTTACAAGAGGACGTGCGTGGGAAAGAGAAAGGAAACTTCTCTTCAATCCTGTTGCTTTGGATTTGGGGCTTGCGGCCTGTCAGTGTTATGAGCATTATTATTATTAAATTAATATATAATCTCAAAACTACAAGGTAAGGTAGGGTGTAGATTACTTATTGTATTGTCTTTACCATGTTTCTAGTTGGATTTTTTTTTTTTTGCTATAAACAGTCCCAAAGAAGCTGTTTGACCAGCACTGATATCTTCTCTTGAGCTAAAATATTTTGATTCTTAATATCATCCATATCAGTATTTGAACACTGATCCCTTTCCCTGTCATGTCAATGTGTTACATTTATTTCTTCGTGTACTGCTAAATGAGAGTGACCTTTCACCTGTGATTAGCAAAAGCCCATTAATGGCCCAGTTCGTTTCAAGAGTAACAATGCTACTTGAAGTTCTAAGCAAATGATGAATGAAAGCTATAGCTTGAAGAAAACAAGGATGAGTCTGATTTGTGATGTTCAATTTTCTTTTTTTGTTCTTCCAGTTTAATGATTGTTTTATAGCAGAGAGATGTTCTAAAACTTTCTCAATATTGTTGGTGCTAGCTCAGATCTACTGGACTTTCTGTTACTGAGAAGTATGCCACAGACTAGGCATCGTCATTTTAAATACTAGATCAGTTAGACCCCAGTCATTTATTTGACACTGTTAGAAATGGAAGACTGAGTTTGTAAACTTGGTTTATGGTCACAGAAGGCAGGACTTGCCAGGACCTTTGGAGATGATCTGATTCAGCACTTACCTACGTGTGAGCTACAAACAGCAAATGAAAACTAAAGCAAGGTGGCACGGGCTAGTAAGGTTGGGAGGCAGTGATCTATACTGAGGCTGAATCAAAATGTCTATTTATTGTAGAATTACCAGTGTTGCTAAAATTCGGAAAAAATCAATTTCTAGGACCAGAGTCAGTGGTCACTGACCTGTGAGAGAGATGCAGTAGCAGCTATGCTGTGGCATTCAAACACTTGTGCCATTTTGCCATCTTCTAAGTGTATGTATAAGTTCTTAGGCATTTGGAAAAATCACTTTATTACTTCATTGCCCAGTTCCAATCTAATAGTCATGTTGGGTATTTAATTTATTTTTCTGAATAGGCAAATCATTCAAGTGCTAAAGCAACATTTATAACAATAAGCATACACATTACCCTAGTAAAGATTTTACTAATAAGGATTTTCAAACACTTGTTCTTATTTCTACCTCTTAAAATGCAAGCATCTAAGGTTTCCAGATTTTAAAGATTAGCTAGCAGGGTGAAGAACAATCTTTTTTTTTTTTTTTTCCTCTGGAGAGAGATCATGAAACTGTTTTTGCATAGGCTGACCACTGAGATGCAGCTCTGTGTTTGTAGGGTTACGAGTTGTAAGAAGTTAATAAAACACTTTGAGATTTAAAAGTGAAACTTAGTAGCTCTGTCAGGCGTCCAGAGGTCTATTTATTTTGGTTGCTTTATGACATATGAATGACACACTGACTTGGTGTATACCTGTAGCTAGTCTGTAGGGAGCTCGGCCTACTGCAAAATAAAGCAAAAGGAAAAGTAGTATTAATTAAGTTTGCCCTTAAAGAACTAGGGGAGCAGCAAAACATGCCAGCGTATGTATGTGTTGTGTTATCAAATAAAATTTCGAGAATACTGTAACTGATTCCTTTTCCCAGGAAGAATTTTGCATTCAAAATAGAGGATCAAACATTTATTAAATAATTGGACTGTCTAAACCATGGACCTTAACACAAAGGTGAAACAAAGGTATACATTTTGTCAAATCAACTCTAACCTCAGGATTTTTGTCATGGTACCACACGGTATTTTAAATACGGCTAACAACAGAACTCGTTGTGTAAGAAAGTTATTTCTCTACAGATTGGGAGTTGACTCAGAGGCCCAACTTCACAAAAGGATTTCAAGGTTATTTAGGCTAATTTAACCTTGCATTGCAACTCTTCCAGTTTGCATAAAAGAATTAAATATTCATGGCCTGGAGAGGGAGGGAAGGAGGGACCGTGAGTTTACAGCCGACTTATTAGAATTGGGTTCAAACCCAAGAACTAGTTTCTTTATTTAACAACTGTCAGCTTTCAGGTCAGGCTCCCACCGGCCTGTGTGCCCACTGCGTTATCGGTTGTAGTTGTTTCCTTTCCGCATGCCGTTTCTCTGTGTCTTCTAGTGGCAATAGCTTCATCGTCAGCTTGCCTGGTAGCGAGGGGTGGATTTCAGGCCTGCAGGCAGTAGAGTCTGGGTCTCCGGAATGAAGAGTGAGCGTTCCCATTGTCATAACACTGTATTAAAAAGGGGCTTAACGTTACCAGCTTCTCCTTTTGTTAGAGGAAAAGAATGATGCCTGTTATTCTTTTAAAGGAATTAATGACATAAATGTATAATTCCAGGACAACGTTTGCAAGCTGTGGAGCGAGGCGGGGTTTCAGACACACCTTTGGCACTGGCATTTCCTATTTGCTGGTCAGGCAGCTCCTCTCTCAGCATGCTGGTGGTTGTGAAGCCTGATGAGTCCTTAATGCCTGTCAGTGATGCTAGTTCCTTGTAGGGATCAGGAAACTAAAAATTAGCATAGTCTCAAACATTTTTTTCTGTATCTAACCCTCCTTGACATAACCAAGTTCTTGTTGAAGTAAGAACTAGAAATTGAATTTGGGCTTCCCAAACTCCAAATGTTTGTGTCTCATACGTCCCATTTCTTTTTCACTGCTCTTATATGCTTTCTATTCTGCTAATCCATAATATGCAATCATTCCTGCTGGGATCCTCACAGACCTGCACCAAAGTGAGAAACTTGCAGGATGCTTTCCTACGTGTTGCTTTTTGAGGCAGTAACAGTCCACACTGAGCTTTGATGTAGAAATTAGAGCTGCAGGAATAAGGTACGGGCCCAGTGGACTTGGCTTGTTGCTTTTGGTACAAAAAATCCTCAACAGATGGAAATGAGAAAGGGACATCCTCCATCATGGGAAAATTTTACTTTAATGTACCCTTTAAAATTTACTTTGACTTTGTACACTGAAATCTTCTCGTGATGAGCAATACTATCAATGTAAGAACATGTTAGAAGCAATTGTACTTCAGTTATTTTCAGATGTAGTTCACATGACAGAATCTTTTAGCTCATACAGTCACTTAATTACTTACTGCTTGTGAACCAGCTAGAGGTGCGATTCCCCTGCCACACAGTTTTTGCTGTGATGAAGCAAGTATAGCATGTTGCATTATAATCTGTAAATGCATTCTGAAACAGTGAGGCAGAAAATCTAGTCCTCTTCATCCATTTTTCTTGTATTTTAAAATGAAACTTTGCTGAAGTGCATCTTTCAAACTTGTTTGTGTGATACTGGGAGCGTGTGCCATCAGATACAGCCAACGTGCTCACGTACACTCAGTTCATCTTGGAGATGCAGCAGGCCTCGAAAGGAGGTTGATGTGTCTGCAGTATCTGATACTTCTTCGTTTGAAGAAAATGATTCTTAGTGTCAAACTTTGTAATCAGTGCTTGAAACATTTCGGCAAACAAATTCATTTTTCAGGAGATTCTTGCTAGTCTGTGTTGAATTTGGTTTTCTTCTAAAAAATGTTCTAGCCCATTATTGTTGTGAAGATTATTTCTAAATAGAACTGTGTTTGTAAGCATACAGTTCATTCATGGTAACTTTGACAGGCTTCAACAGGGTGAACTTCTGCTTCTTGCAAAATTTGACAACAGGTTGGCTCATTTCACTCTGTGGAAGAGTAGAGAAGCTCTGAGTAGAAACAGTGAGGCCTAGAGCTGTTCATTGGGACTGGGGGCTTAACCCTCCCTCACCCCCCGAGAAACTCTGGCTCTCCCCACAGTAAATTTCCAGTTGCTACCAGTTATCTTGTATGTTGTTGTAAATAAAACAAAACCAAAAAACCCCAAATGATCACGACCCCTAAGGCTGTATTGGAGAGAGAGAGAGAAAGAACCTATCTGCTCCTAACAAAGATCATCATTACTTGCAGTAATACTTGTTAATGTGTGCAACCCTTTTGAGGTGGTTGGGGTGAAAGTCTGTTAGATTCTTGTATTGATTCATGAAATAATTTTGAAATATGTATAATAATAAAAATGCAAAGGAATCTATAGCACCTCAGAATGGAAAATAGAAGTGTGGAGAACGGAAGAGAGATTTCGTTAGACAGTTTGAAATTGTCTGAGTGTTTGGTTTTGATAGCTTATTCAGTGCATGCTGAAACCATGGAGTGTCTTTGCAAGAGCTTAAGCATCTCGCTCTTTCAGGTACACATACAGCCCCTTTTTTTGTGTGTGTGTGTTACATCCTTTGAGAGGTGAATCCCTTGGTACAGCCTATTTCAAGCACTTCACTAGCTATGAACCATAGTTTATAGCTAACTGGCAACAAAGTATAGGAGGAGGAGGACAGAACATTTGTAACTTGGGTCTTGAGCTCGATTGGATCGTCATTGATCAAGATTGTTGAATTTTGGCTAAAAAGAGGTCTTTGCCACAGCATCCATACAGTCTGCCAGTGATTTGTTCTGATCGTACTTGGTGCTTCTGAGAGTCCTGAGGAAGTTTCTGATTGCTCTCTGTACGTAACTGAGCTATTTTGAATGAGGTGGTCCTCTCGATGGTCATGGAGGGAGATGCAGAGGAGACAATTACTTTATCGTAGGTTGAGGTTGAGCGATGGTCACTGATATGTTAGATGTGCTCGGAGGTATTGCAGGTCAGAATCGATGCTGGCTGTGTGGTGGGTGATGTAGCATGGTACCATTCTTACAGTTTTTAGACTTATATAAGTCTTAATACTGGTCTTAATAAAGAAACGTTGAATTTTCTGTGGGAATGCAGATTGTCAGTTTTTGGTAGGCACCTTCAGAAGACACTCCAGAAGACTTTATGACTGTAGGAATCTATCAGGAGAGCAGGTGGGAGCAAATTCTGTTCAGCATCATGTCACCTGATAGCAGTTGAACTTCTGGTCTTGGACAGTTAGTATGTCCCTAGGGGGAAGGAAAAAAAGAGACTCCATGAACCTCTAGGGCATTCAGCAGAAGCTTTGAGATTTGATTGTATTAATTGTTATTAATGGAAGTTACCAGAGCTGTGAGGGTACTGAGAGCTATGCAACGAACCCTTGTTCTTGAGGCTGTGTGGGCAGGGTTGAGCAGTGAAATCCAGGACTGGGCCAGGAGGGTTCAGTAGAAGCATCTTTATCACATAGACCCAAGGTCTAGAATTTTCCCAGCAGCAGGTTCAATAAATAATTAAAGCATTGGTGAAACTTTTGTTGCAATATTAAGTTGTAAATACAAGTAAGAGACAGCATCTTATTTCAAATTTAAATTTGTTTTCATTCAGCCTTGGGAGGTGCTCAATTGAGTTGATTTTTGTTGTGTTAAATCATGTCAAAGATGCTGAGAGGGCTCTATAGTCCTTGACTGCCTGCAAATACACTGCGAGAATTTTTAATAGATTGAAATAAATATTTTAAGGTAGCAGTACAAAGTGCCATGCTTCTTTTTTGACATTCTGCATAGCTATTCACAGTCTGTAATCAGATAAATCTCCATTTCATTGCATTTTAATTGACTATTTACACAAAGTGTTTTAAGGATTTGTGGACTGGTTATCGTAAAACAATTACAAGGAGACTTTAAAAGTGCATTGAACTGTTTAAGAAAATTGTAGAGATTTTATGGGATAGCTTGAAAAACATGCAATTTGAAAGGATGCTACTTTTGAGATTATCTGCAGTGACTGGCCCTCGTTTTCTTCTTGTTATTTTTTTCCCTTAAACCCAAGTTCTGTTTACAATATTTAATTATTTCTGGCGAGATGAGTCACATGTTATAAATAGAATATTGTGATGTTAGACTGCAAGTTAGAACTGTGTCATCTTCTATGCTTTAAAGATAGTTTGCAGGTTTCAGATATTACCATATTATTAGTGCGATATTGCAAGGCCTTGGGGACTTTCACTGGACCTGAAGCCACAAAACTGCCTCAATCTATCCATAATATGTGAGGAAGCAGGATTTTTTTTTTTCTTTATAAGAACCTTTGAAATAATTGTCTATATACGTACATAACAGTCAGGAATTCAGTGTTATCTAACGCTTCTTAAGTGGTACGTATGATTAGCTAGGTTATCCCTGTGCAGAAGAGGTGATGTCTTGATAATACTTGTTTAAATATTGCTTTTTGTATAGTTTCTGTGTATATTTAACAACAAATTCTCAGTAAGAGAAGAACAATGTGATAAATATTATGTAGAAATATGACTTTCACAGGGGTTGGTAACACTATCATCTAAGTAGAGCAGGAAAGACAAAAAGGCTTAGTGAAGGGTACTTTTAAATAAATTGGGTTAAGAGGATGCAGATTACTCTCTCTAAGGTAACTATTTTAAAAGCTATTTCTTCCATTGCAGTGGATCTATAAAAGAAAATGCATGCAGTTCTTGCACCTCCTCTGATTATGCCTAGCCTATGGCTGTAACTGCCAAAGGCTGGCTGGGGATACGCGTGATCTCTTACCACTTACAAGACAGAAAAGATTTCATCTTTCACAAATCATTATAATATTTGATTTGTAATTAAGTATTCTAAATAGTCTATAAGATGCTTAAAAATTGTTTCTCTTCCCTTTTAATGAAGAAAATCACCACTGCTGTGGAAGTTGCCTGCACGTATGATACTCAACATTATTTCCTAGACATTCTTACAGTGTAGGTGACAGCACAGAGATGAATACAGCTTTGTACTTACACCTTAAGTTTTTAGCAGCAAGTGGTAAAATCTGGTAAAGGGAATTCAAAGTGTAATGGAGCAGAGTAGCACGACTGTAAAAGCAGTTGTCATGGAAGGCAATGGATTTATTGTAATCGGTGTTCCTGTTGCTAGAAGGCTTTGCAGAGTCAAAAGTTCTCCCTGCTTGTGCAGGCTGTGTGCAGCTGCGAGCCAGGACCGGTGGTGCAGTGGCTCTCAAACTGATTCTCGTGGTAAGTCAGATACTCGTGGTAACCCCAGATACTATGGGGTATGACTTCATCAAAGTAAACTGCATGCGCAGCTGCTCCCACATCACTTGGAGTCATGATCACTAGCTTTGGAAATGGTCACTGTGACGGTAAATATTCTAGGTTATTGGCTCGAGTAGATTATAAATACTCAAATGCTCAGTTATTTGTGTGTAAATGCTGCTTGTCAGCCCTTGTGGAATAAGCTGTTTTGTGGTAACTTGTTTTCCCATGAGAAAGATCATTTATTTACAAGCTCACCCCCGCCCTGATTCCGACTTTTGATAGCTTCAGCATAGCCCATAGACAAACTTCATTGATAATAAAAGGTGAATGGGATAATCAGTTATGCCTCCCTTCTCTTCTGGTGGGATTATAACAGCCAGAAAACTTACGCAGTGTTCTTGATCTGCTTTTCTGTGGCTAAGCAGGGCTTGCATCTTTCATCAACTGTTTGTGGTGTAATAGAAAATGCAGTGTTCTCAACTGGCACTGAAAAAAGGTATACAAAGCGGCTGAAGGGCTAAAATCCAATAGGGAGCAGCTTTGAGGTTGTAAGTCCGTGATGTGTGCTTTTGTTCTGAAATCTAGAGCTCTCACGGTTTTATTTGCAAGAAAGTTTGTTGGACAATTTCATGCTGATATAGTTGCCTGAAAGTCCTATAGTAGCTTGCATTAATCTGAAGTGTAGAAGTTTTAATGAGTTAAATTTGAAAAGCAAATAATACACTGAATACACAATAAAGTGGATGTTTGTTTTCCTTTAATGTCAAATTCTGTTGTATTTTGTCCTTCATAAATTCAGTTTTCTGTCTATGGTTTTTTTTCATTGACTGCATAGATGACGTAGTAGATGTTGTCAGTGGGAAAACTGGAGTTCTGCCAGTTTATTAAGTGGTATCTGGGGATGTGAGGTCTTGTCGTGAGCCACTGAAGTCAACAAGGGTTTTGCTTGTGACTGGAGGGAGGTCGCAGGACCAGGTTATGGGGCTCGGCGGGCGAGAGAGTTTGCATGTGCGAGACAGCCACGTTCACTACAACCTTGTGATCAGACAGCGGCAGAGAAGTACTTTGCTATGCAAACATTTTAATTGTCAGTCCCTAGATATTGTAGCCACTGCTTTGTCAAGGTGTATATAGCCTAAAAGACACCCTCTGGCTATTGTTTCGGGCTAAAATACAGAAGAAAATCTGTATCGGTTTACACCTAGGGTGTGGTTCTACAATCTTTTTTTTTTTTTTTTTTTTCCCCTCTCAGTAATGCTGGATTAGCAACTCCTCCATCTCTGCTGAGTGAAACATTTGTGAAATAATGGTCGCAATCAAACTTTAAAGTTGTTTCCAAACCAAGGTGGTAGTTGCTTAAAGAAGATACTGAATTTTCCAGCACGTATTTGGTCTGGTAATCCTAGAATCCATTGGGCCATACTTGCTTAGGTATCTTTCCAGAGTGGATCTGATCTGATTTTTACATGGCTACCTATGTCATTGTATGGTATAGTAGATCTTGTATCTTGGTTATCTTTAAGATATATTGGTGAATAACTGTAGTATAAATCAGAATCAGTTATAATATGTAAGTGCATTGTGAAAAGTAAACAGCAAGTAAGAATTAGTTTATATTATTTAACATATTAGTTAGTTTTAAAATTTATTTTCAGTAATTAGCTATGTTAGAAAAACTAGGTAATAGAAATGAAAAGTTTCTTTGACTGAAATTCCCGAGGCAGTTCCCAGTAACTTTGTGAACTGGAGAGAATACCATTTGAATCCGGGTTACTCTGCTGAGGAAGAGTTACGGCGTCATTTATTTTTATCTCCTATTGGAGGGCTGTTGCAAATGATGCCAAAAGGAGAAAGAGGCATCATCTACGCAGTATACATAAATGTGAACCATACTAAATATTCTTCTTATCCCTTCAGAACAAATCTGTAGTAGTGTGGAATATCCAGAGGCCTCAAACAAAAAAAAAAATTGGGTTAACTGGCTATATTTTTGATGGATATTTCAAAGGAGCGAAAATTGTTCCCAATAGTCAGACACTGTGGGTGTTGGATTATTGAGGCAGCCATGTAAAATAATTTGGAAAGCAGCTTTCAAAGTAATAAATTTTCCCAGGAACTTTCCCACTTTTCCCAGGAAATGTTAAAATTATCTGTTTTGCTCCTGTTCAATTAGGATGACTCTAGAAATGTATCAAAGGAGTTTAACTTGCCTCTGACAACTAGAAGGCTTTGGGCTTGATTTGTAAGGAATATACTTTTGGTTTTAGGATGTTTTCTTCAGTTAAGTTGTTTTTTAAAATGTATAATCTGTGTTTGAATGTGTGTGTTCTGCTTAGCTAGAAGAGATGGCAGTCATCCTGCTCTCCTGGTACTACATGGAAGTATTTGAGAGGAAAGGCCTAAATTAGTTTCATGATAGGCAGCATTTACTTCATAAGAGTACTTAAAGATGAGTTTCGGAAAGCAATTTTGTTTTTAATTTCTGTGTAAGTTGTGTTACCCAAAGCAACTGTCTAGAAATCTTACTTGTTAAGGAGCTTCTCTTCCATATTGTAGTTCATAATTTACAGAGGAGAAGTTTTGAGCCAAATTCAATATATCTGTGTTGCCTGCCAAAAGCTAGTGTAATACGTGCTTATATAATAGATTGCAAATTTGTGTCCTAAATGCTCTTTTTTGTGGCTAAGTGATTGAAGGAAGATGACTTCTACCAGTTGTATTCCGGGACTTGGGGGGAAATACTGATGCGTGAACCATACCTGATACAGTTTGATTATGCCTTGTTTGTAGGCTGGGCAGAGCCCTCTCCTTATCTGTTGTTCCTTCTGTAGGACCTGCTTTAATAGCCAGCTGACTTGGTTTGCTTTGCCTGGCTATTTCAACACCGCTATTTCCATGGGGTGTTTGGAGAAGACCAAAATGCATCAGCCCTTGTTTGGGAAATTTCCTTCTGGTTCTGCTTGACTATCAGCCTATGCCCTGAAATGCAGGGGCATAGACCACTGTGTCATTGCCAGAATAAAACTTGCAAGTCTCTTCTATTGTTTTTGTAGCCTGAATTTAGTGATCTGAAGTGTTGGCTTGATAGCCTTGGAGATAAGAACGCTATTTTTATCTGCAGAGTAGGTAGAGCACAGGAGTAAAATCTTCAGTGCACTGTCAGTGTGTCTCTCCTGAGGCTTGTTTACAACTGCTTGGGATGAGAAAGGGGTTCTCTGTGCAACACTGCAATTCTCTGTCATCCTGCTGCCACTGTCGAGAGTCGTCGTGGATAAGCGCGACCATGTGACGGAAGGCCCCTGTCCTGAGAAAGGACCAAAATCACAGTCTGGATAGATGGTGCTCTGCATTGTAAAATGGGAAGACATGATGGTAAGGTGCAACATCAGCAGTTTTATTTATAGTTTAATCATGCTGAGAGTTTTCCTGCACTCCTGTTGAGTGGTGTTGTGAGATCAGGGCTTCACAGGAAGCGCCGCGTCGTTCATCATCGCAATGATTCAGGGTGATGTCACCAAGTGACAGGAGCATTTGGGGTGTCCCCACTGTTATGGTGGCCCTGTGATACCCTTTCATGGGCTCTTGGTATCTTTCCCCAAGTGCTCTGCGCTGTTGCTGGAAGCAAAAGCTTTTGAGCAATTTCCAAACACAAAGCAGTGCATTGTGGGGCAGTGCTGGGAAGACTGGCTCAACAAGTTTGGCAGCAGTGGCTTTGGCTTCCTGCCTACCCTGGATAGGCACCAGTAGAGATTGCCGTAGTCTTCGGGCAGGTTTGCGCTGAAGACCTCAGCCTAGGTCCTGAAATTCATGCGCATGCAACTGCTGCGTCTGGCAAAGGATCTGCTTCTGTCGTAAACCATGGTTTTGTTATCCTAGATATGTTTGCAATAGTTATCTTTTGTCTGCTTTAGGAAGGTGGATGTGTGATTTGTTTTCAGTGTACTGAAGGGTGGTAAACTCTACAAATTTGTCATAATATCAAAGGATCCTATTTACCTTTCAATTTTCTGTTATCTATTTAATCTTACTTACCGTTGTCATCCTGAGTCATCTAGGGCAGTTAACCAGTGCTCTGAAATGTTCTTTTCTGTGCCTTTTTTTAAATACCAACTCCGTATGTTCTTTGCTGTGCCTCTTGCTTAATACCGACTCCATATGTCTTCTGTGACATCTCCTCTACAGACCTTTGCAAACAGGCCTAGTCTTGTAACACGATGTGCTGGGACCGCTTGAGGTCTGTGGGGGTCTCGGGGGGTGCAGGACACCGGTTGCCTGTGTCTCATTGCACAGTCATACACCCAATATGTCTAATCTTCTTGTATCTGCATAAGCATGACTTTCTCTGTCTTGCTGCTTGTATAATCAAGTTTATTCTTATGTCCTTTTTGACATGAGATATCTAAAAATTAAAATTTGTGCCTAGTTCAGTACTTTTTTTTTTCCCCCAAGAGCAGAGCTTTTTGCTTCCTAGCTGGCCTACGAAAGGGAGAAAAGTTCTTTTTTTCCCCCTCCCCCTGTGTTTTTAGGTCCGTTCATACGTATCCATCTACCGTCTTCCCAAGTGTGACGAGCACTGTTAGCTGCAGAGGGACCAGAGGAGAGTAGTAGTCTTAGAAGTGTCTGTCAAAAATGCGAGTTAGACCAAACCAACCAAATCAGTACATTAAGTAGTCTGAGCAAATCCTTTTCTCCTTCCCTTTTGTTTTGTTTTGTTATAGGTATTACCTTCCATGTACATCACAAGTGGGCTGGTGTTCTGGTTGTTATAGAGGCCCAGACCATGAAAGAGCAGAAAAATTACTGTAAAGCATGTCAGCCCTTTCAGCTCTTCTGCATGTATAATATGAGCTAAGTGATCTTCATTTTTGAATACATCTAAATTTAAAAATATTAAAAGTTGCAGTCCTTCCCAACCTGTTTCTATTTGAGTGAAATGGGTGCTTTTGGTAGCAGAGAACTAGTGCCAGATATGGAAGGATAATACCTGGTACAGATTTATTCACCCAGTGTTTTCAGACTCTTTTTTATTCTGTTACAGTTATAATGTACTTTATACATAATGTTTGGAGATGAAATTCTGTAAATTTTTGTGAAGGCGGGCTCCTAAAATGAGGCAAATCACTCTTAACAGTGAAGAAATACATCTTGAAATAAGGTTAGTGATAGCTTATTCTAAAAGGGAGATGACATGCAAAGGCAAAACCTAAATTTCTTCTTTAGAAATTTAGAATTTGGAATTTGAAATTCCATAACACTAAAAAAAAATTCACTTCCATAAAGAGTTTTTAGGCTGAACTGGGTTTGTGTTGTGTCACAAACAGCTAGCAGTGGAATTATTGACCTCGTGCTGTGAACAGGTAGGCTGATTTTCTTCAGTGTTTACCTATTCAGTTAATATAACTGTCTCAGAGGGCAACTGGCACTGGTTTGAAGCCTAACACTTCTGAGTAGGTAGATCCCCTCTTGGAAGGGAACCTCTGACGACTGTTGCTCTGTATGTGCTGGAATATATCATTTGTGAGAAGTAAAGACTTACAGTTTACTGGTTCCTCAGCTATATAATTGAAATAGTCGTATTTATTAGTCTAAAGGTATGCAATGGCCAAGTTTAAAATAGTTTGGGTCACTACATGTGTGTTCAAGTACATAAGAAGTGGGTTAGCTCTTTTACTGCACTATAACAACAAAAACATTGTTTTATTTTCCACTTTATCTTTTAATCTTCTTAAATATCACAATACTGTTGGGGGATTTTTTTGCTATAGTACATTTATATGCCTGTTGCTGTGCAACTTTTTTTTTTTTTTAATTGTATCAAATCAACTGCTAGTAAATCTGTAAAGCAAAGGAAGCAAATTTTAATGGAAAAACTAATAGTGCCTGCCAAATTATGAGGGGTGCAGAAATGTAAGTTGGTATGTGAAAATCGATAGGCATCAGTTTCGTTATAGCTATATTAGACTTGATTGAAACAGTCTTAGTTTTGAAGTGGATGTTCCAGTGCATGGAGAATGAGAGTGGCAGGGGTGGGGTGGTTTTAGGTAGTTGGGTTGCCTAATAAAAGAAAATACTGAAATAGAATTCAGTTGACAGGTCATCTGTATTATTTTCCGCAACTTTTTTTTTTTTTTTTTTGGTTGCATATGCCGATTTGCTCCCTCAGGTATCAGGTAAAATGTAAATGTATGATGTAAAATGTATGCTGAGTATTCTTTGTGCAAAGATGCATTGTCTTTGCAGAATTAAAGAATGCCGTGCTGGTATCGCACAGGAGTTGGGGCCACGGTCAGCAGGAGAGAGGGTAGAAGGGGTTGAAAGATGAGCACTACGCGTGTCCTATGTAGCAGGGAAAATAATGTGTTAACTGATGTTTTCAATATGAAGATTGCAGTAATGCCATCATGCGAGAGATGCATAACGGTTTCTAGTTCTTATTTTTATTGGTTTTGAAAAAGTTTATATTTTTAAAGACTGTATTGACTCTGGTGTTTCTGAGGTCGCTTTTTTGGTTTTGGTTGTTTCGGGGTTTTTTTAGGATTACTAAATTTTGTTGTTTTCTCCTATCACAAAAGATAGTGTCATGGGTACATTGTATTCCTCCAGTTCTCACTTAGTAAGAAAAATGTGTAAATCTGTAAGTGAATGGTTGTTACCACTCTACTTCGTTACTGGGCGCCAGGACGCAGCCAGCACCCGGTTACGTTGCTGTGACGTGGACAGTTACATAGGGAAAGATGGCAAAAACCACACATACCAAATTTTTTTTCCTCAAAAGCCTAGATAAGAGATGGGAAAGGGTGAAGAGCTTGGAACACGTTCACCATTTGCAGTCCTGATGTATCAAAATACTTCTACTTCAATGAGCAGTTTTGTGTAAACTGTGAGTTTAGATTTAAATAAACTTCCTTTTTCCTACTACAAAAGTACAGCTGCTGCAAAGTACACGGAGTGCTGTGCGTGAAAGAAGAGAAGAGTACCAGACCTGTTGATGTTAAAACAAGTCGTCATAGTAGCATGCTTTGGGGTATATGACTTAAGGTACAATTCAGAATATTCTCTGGATGATATAGTTAATTTTAATGGAGGCTATGATTGTGACTAGTTGCTCCGCCAGAACTTTTTGTCCCCTCATAATAGACCCAATTTTTCTGCATAGTACCTGAAGTGTTGCTATGTACCCTTTCATGTTAAATTACTCCAGATTTTAATATTACTGTGTAAACCCTAAGTTTATTTCCTGAATTCTGTTTAATTTTTGTGTCATAATAACAAAATTAAACTCAATGTTGAGGCTTCCTTAAGGTATTTTAGGATTAGGTATGTAGCAAATAGGGTTTTTGCCACAAGAATGTAAATAATAATTTGTTGGCTAAAATATAGCAGCGGCACGATGAGATCATGTTACCTAAAAATGACTTTGAAGATTTCTTATATGACAATTTGTATGTTCATCATTTACGTAATAGGATACAAATTGGCTGGAGAAACTTAAAATATCTTCAACTCTTAAAACTAATTAATGAGTAAATGGGAATAGTTTTTGCAGATGACTGACTTCATTCAAATTGCTGATGGAAACCTGATGTCACAGAATACAGTGTGTGGGGAGAGACTTTTTCATCTGCTGAAAAGCTTTAAATATACTACTTGTGTTTCATTGAGAAATTTATTAATCTGTCTTTCTACAGACAATCTTCTGTAAACTTGCTCACTGAAATTTTGTATTATTCTGAATAATAAACTTAGAAAAACTGTTTAATAGTTTTCAATGAACAATTTGACATATGTTTTGTGTTAGAGTTTCTAAAAGATTAATTGTGTGTAGCTGAATTCGTATACAAAGAATTTAACTAAATACTTAGATGTCTGCTTTAATATGTTTTATATATAATTACAGGAATATTCAAATCTTGGGAGCCTAAAATTAGAACTCCCAGCTGCACGCTAAGCTGCAGGTGCACGTGTGCATGACACACTTCTCTTTGGTATCTGCTGCTCAGTTTTTATCGGTGGGCACGATACAGAAATTTCCCAAGACTGTTAGATTTTAGAGAACAGATGTAGCGACTGTCCGTCGCATTCTGCATCCTGAGAGAGAGGGGAAAGGCTGCAGGAGAATTGCAGTGCTCGTGTGCTCGTAGCCTTGCAAAAGGGCTGGTGTTTGGATTTGCCGCTTGGGTACGCACGGAGGAGCGTTCCTGCCTGCAGCATGTGGCAAACCGTTTTGCTGGAGACGAAGCTGGAGAGGGTGGTGCAAGGGGATGGGATTTTGGAAATGCAGTATGGCTGAACCCATGGAAATGTGAGAGGTAGGTCCTCCTTCACCCTTTCAGCTTTCACTGGGCAAGATTCTGCCTTGAATTTGGGAAAGCAAAGTAAAAACTACAGAACTGTGGCTTTGGAAAAATAGACTGTCTTGAGTTTGGAAAGGAGACTGGACAGAGGGGATGCCGCTTTTAGAGATAAAGCGTTCTAATGCTAGTAAAGATTTACGACCGATCAAATCTCGTAATGCAGCTCCTGTGCCTAGTTAAACTGGATTGTGGGGTATTTTGGTCTTGAACTGAAAGTCATTTCTCCGAGCCAAAACTTTGAGGTTTGCGTATTCTTAGGACTTTAATAAAATGCTGTGTAATTGCTATATTTCCTAAAGTGGAAAATACAGTAAAAACATTTAATCAAGTCTTTGGCCGTTCCTTCCTTCATCTGATCAATCGGCAACTGCACGGTGAAACAGAGTTCATGCACTTGTGCTCAGAACCCAAGGAGAGCTCTGCCTTTCAAATGCCTCCTCAAATAGCTGGGCTTTCAAAGCTGTATGTGCCAAAAATGTAAGTTACTTAATGGACAGAGCAGAGTTGGCAAGGAATTTGAAAAATAGATAACCTTGCAGAAAATACTTTAGCAGTGCTTCCCTCTGAGCCTAAATGAAACAGCTCGGGTATGGGAATGTCCATTTGTTTTGCTTTATTTTGTATTAAAAGGTTCTTCTGTATCTGAGGCAACATGAGCACAAACCTTATGGGACAAATTTTTTAAAAAAGTGTTTCTGTATGTAAATTTGATCGGTTTGTGTTCAATTTGTTTGATCATGCATATGGTCTTTGCAAGCACAAATTTGTTATGCCTGCACATATGGTTCATAAAATATTTGTGTTCTATTAATACACAAGTGTTCATTACTTGAAATTTTGCAGAAAACCCGCAAGTATGTATATTTTACTTGAATCTCTTATTTTGGTTTAAAACTTGTGTAAACCAGAGCACTCTGAATATTATGTGGTTTTAGTTATTTTGTTCACAGTATTTGTTTAGGAATATTCTTTTTTTTATTTTTATCGTCTTGCATAGTACACAGTAAAAAATTTGCCAGTAGTTAAATTTCATTTCAACATCGATAAGTATACAAAAACACATGTGTGTTCATGAATGATAAGCACTTGAGTGTTTCTGGAAAATAGTTTGGAAAAATATTGTGTAGAAAATAATATTTCAGTTGCAGAAAGTGAAGTGTTTGTGTATGAAAGGTAAGTTTTGAGACGCTAACGTAGATCACTTTTAAACATTCATATCCATTAAAATAAGGGACTATATGACTTAGAATTGATGAGCGCTTTACTTAAGATGACTAAGTTAGTTAAGATACCTTGTAGTGCTATTTGTGCAGAAAGCTTGCTGCCTCGGGCTTGCATCTAAGATCTTCCTTGCACCTGAAAATTACTTGTTATTGACAAGTAACGTCAGCAATAGAGCCAGCAGGATTCCCGGTGTGCAGATTTCTTGGCAGAATTTTACCTTTTAGGGCTGACTATAAGCCGTTAGTCTGGTTTTAACCAGGCTCAGCTTTCTGTTTGAAATCTGCCTGGGTTTGCTGCAGGCTGTTTCATGTGGCCCTAAACGCTGGTTAGTTGCCTTCCTTCTCCCTCCTCGTGCCCCTCTCCCACAAATCACAAGCTCTTAAAAATAATAATTTGGGAGGTTTTGTCTGCTTTCAGATATTAAAATGACTTTCATGTTCTCCACAACCATAAAGGGTAAAAAAAATAGAAATATTTGTATTACTTTAACAGGATCTGACAGTAGCTGGGGCAAGTGTTACAAGCAAATTACGGGAGGTGGCACAAAACTTTTTTTCCTTCAAGATGTCAGCTAGTTTGAAGTTACTGCAGCTGTGTTTTTCTCCCCTTTTCGAAATTTTTTCAGATGTTACTGAAGAGTTGTGTTATCTTAAAGAAAAGTTCTAATAAAAGCATGCCTTTAGAGAAAGGGATCCACCAGTTAAGTTAAAACAAGGTGTACTCGCATATTTTTTGCCTTAGTATGATCAAGACTAATTCTCCTCTAACAAGAGAACACAGCTAGTACAGAACAAATGTATTCAAGATAGCTTGTGTGGACGCTATTTGAACTTACTTGGTCCATGAAGTGAATGGTTCAAACAATCCAGATTTGGCAGCATTTCAAAATTTACAAATTTTTGTACATATTTACAGTTTCCTTATATAGTACCTCCAAAACAGTCCCCTGATGGAAAGCCTAGTGAATTGATAAAAGTTGGTACATTTACTTAGGGTGGATTTGGATCGGGCCCCAGTAAAAAGAAAAATAAATTCTGTGTTTGGGGAGTTGTAAAGGTAATAGGGAGTTTTATCAGTTGTGAGTGTAAAGTTTATAGTCTAGGGCATCATGTTTTAACGCATCTAATATTAACTATCGTGATTAAAAATATTAGGGAAGTATAATCAGGTTGGTGTTGTGCTGAAGGCATGTTATGCTATGCCGTGGGGATCTTTGTAGTCAAAACACTTTACTGTTCACATCGGGCATTGGCATGAAATGTCCATTGTCAAATTACACTAAATGGCAAGCGGACCATGTGATAAATCAAATTCAGACTTTAAAAAAAATAATCTTAATAAGCAGATGCTTATGCTCAGAATGGATAAGGAAGAAGTGAGCATTAGCAGTGTTATGGCTTAAAAATATTTCTGCAGTACTTTTATGTATTTTTGTCACTTTTTAAATCAAGCTTTTTATTCTTTTGCTCTAACTCTGATAGAGTTTGTTCTTTGCCCTTTCACTTCTGCCCTCGCTAGTTTTGCTTTCTGTTCCTCTGTTTCAGTTTTCACTCTCCTCCTTGTTTTTTGCAGTCGTGGTGAGCAGACTTCTGCAAAATAGGAAACTTGTGTGCTGGTCTCTGCAAACAGCCAGGATTAGGGCTCCTTTTACCCTCTTCCTCTAGAGTTTGCTGTCCTGGAGAAGATCTTGACCTCGCTTTTTTTTGGCGATATGTCATTTCATTGCTAGAAGGGATGTTGTCCTATTAGGTGCTAGGATAGATGGACTGTGTAATGGTTGCAGTCTGAAAAGGGACAACAAGATTTGTAGGAAATGTGATAAATTTTGGGGCTTAAAAAAAAAAATCCAATAGAATTACATAATGGAGCTGTGGCAGTCACTGAATCTAGTGGCTCAATAAACGCAAACTGCCGACCTGTTCTCTACCTGCGTGATTTAGCCTGTTTTATTTGTTCTGTTGTCTGTGATATTAAGTGATAGAATTGAGAGTACACAGACACAGTTACTTTTAATGACCACAAGCATGAATTTCTGTAGTGTAACTGTCTTGAAAGAAAATGCTGAAAAAACTAAGAAATTATTAGGTGACTTATGTGCTTCTACATCCCTCACGAGAAGAGGAGATGGCAGCTCAGTTTAAGAAAGTTTTTTCAGAGTAGACATGCTGAGCTCCATGTTACTTGATGTACGGTATGCCACATTGTCCGTTATTGGTTTTCCTTTTTTTATTAGAAAAGATGCTGTATTGGCCTTTTCCACATAAGAAGCATTTTCCTTATTACATGCTCAACAAATAATGCAGTTAAGATATCTCAGAATTGCCTATGGCATGGGCTTTTCTCGTCTTGGTGAAGAGTACAGCAATATATCATTTAAAGTTACCTTTTTAAAAACACCAAGTTACATTTGAAAGGAGAAGTGAATTCTGGAGGTCACAACGTTCAGAGGTTTCATAATACAGAGGTAAATGAAGTTGTTTTTCATTATGGTGTTAATAGAATTAATGTAACTAGCAGCTCCTATAACAGTATTTGTATGTTGACACTGTATAAATTCTGCATTTATGGAAAAATAAATGGAAATTTTGAGGTCTTGGTTTAAGTTTTTAGTTTGACCTTGAAAAACATTCCCAGATGGAGAGAGTTAAATGAGCCCAGCTTTGAAAGAGGAACATATGAATCACGGTTGCTAGGCTCTTCCTTGAGAGGCACAGGCTTTACATTTACAGTGAAGTATTTCAAAAAGTAATCTTTAAACTCAGAGGAACAGTGCGCTTGAAATGACACTGGTGAAATACTATAAACTTCATTAGACTTTTAAATAGAGAATTTGCATGTCATTAAATGAAATAGGTATAAAGTATTAGATGTTAGATTATCAACTGCAAGACTTGTGAACTTTCATAAGCGGTTGGGGGGGGGGGAACAGAAAAATTAGGCGTCCATCTCCTACTCTTGGTACGTACTTCTTACGTAAGTTTTGCTAAACTATTCTGTATATTATTCTCTCACATTTGCAGGGTCTAATTTGTCATTCTTATAACAGTGCCGCATAGATGTTTGCCCCGTTGGAACATAGAAACAGAAATAAGATTTCCCTGAAACCTGCTCTTGCTCTGCTTGACTAAAATGGCAGTGAAGCACGTTAAACGCCTGGGAGCTTACCTGCCTAAGACTGAGGCTCCTGCGTTTGGAAGTGTGGATTCAGGTCTCTTCCAGTCGTCGTAACTGATCTTGGTTGGGTCACGCTCCTTACAGTTCCAAACCCATTGTTAAAACTAAGGTTCAGGTCCCGTGAAGCACTGATACTCCTTTTTGCCCCCGGTATCTTGTCTGAGGGCTGGTCTCGTGTGTTCATGCAGTGCTCAGGTTCCAGTCTTATTTGGGGCCCTGTGGGTTTCTCTAACAAAAGGATTCGATTGTATCTATTTTAAATAAATGCTTTGAGAATAAAAAGCTATAGTTTATTTTACCTCATAAGAGAAAACAAAAGGAATTGCATTTAGGACTCCAACCTTCCCGCTACTCCCTTGCTGGTTACGTTTAGATGCTGGTCTGTTATCAGTACTGTCAGAGTACTGCAGGGGTAGAGGATCTCTTACACTGATTTGTGTGATCTGGCTGGAGTCTTGTGCCTGACTTCCTTTGAAATCACGGTTGTGATTTTGGGTGTGCAGCAAATCCTTTTTTTTCCTGTGTCATGTGGTTTTACTCTTAGAATGGTTCTTTATGAGTTTGTGTATTTCCTAGTATTTTGGCGTTGCCTTCTGTCACTTGGCGCTTTGATTTTAAAACTCTGAAGATGTGCTTCACAGTGTAAAGGACACTCGTAAATTATTCGGATTTCTTGGGATCCCCAAACTGAAATAGGAAGACATTTTTGTTTACATCAATTTCTGCCAATTTGTTTCACTTATCGTTTAAAATTGCAGCTCTGTATTGCCAGCAAATATTCATAAAAGGGTACTTAAATAGAGTGAGCGTGACGTCTCAGACTAGTGTCAAGGAGTGCTTTATCTTGCAAGAGACACAGAAGCAGGCAATCCCTTCCTCCTGTTAATGATTTCCCTCCTGCATTCTGTACAAGCTGGTGTAAAGTCTGTGAATCCGGTGTTGTCTGAAAGGTATGGTTATGAGAACAGGTTACAGGGTGTGGATTTACAGTTCGTTAGACATTATACAGTAGTAGCCTGTCTGTGTGCTATTAACAATGTAAATAGCAGGCAGTTCAGGCTGTTATTGTCCCATTCATCACGGTGTATTAGTAGTCAAATGGAAGTGACCCTGGAGTATTTGCTTGCCGTGTGGAAACTTTTTTATGCAGCCATACCCAAAGAGCTCCTGCATGGAATATTAGCAATGACATTTACACTTATACTTTTTTTCCTGAAGTAGCTTAATATTACATCACAGAAAGTAGATATTGAAAAAGAGGTTTATTATTCCTGTCTGATTTCCCCCCCCCAGCGTATATTTACTTAGTTTTGCCTAGTTTGCGGTAATTTAGGTGTGTGCCTGAGGTCTTAATATTTTTTTTAATAAATATATAAATAAATAAGCAAGAGTCGCTACTTAATGATGTGCAGATCGGTTTATAACTTATTATTTATTTAATGTAACCTCAGTTGTGAAAAGGAGCCTGTGATTTAGATAAGTGTAGCTCTGATCTGTCACAGCCATGTCAGATGTCGATGGTCATGGTATTTGCGTCCGGCTGCAAAATCCAGTTGCAGCTGTTATTGCAGGTATCGTGCTTAATTTTAATGTAGCGCAAATAAGGTTTTTGGAAAACCTGGGATATACCTTATTTTTTAAGAAAGATAATTAAATTTTTACTATGAAGATACTTACTACAAAGGGAGCCCTTAATTCTGGAAGCTGTTCCGTGTGGATACATCCTTTTGTCTGTGAGAAAAACCAAGTGGAGTCCGTGGGGCTCTACAGGGCTGACAGCGTTGGACTGCCAGTGGTTACCTTGGGTTATGGTGTATTCACTCTTAAAACGCAGCCCGCTCGATTTTTCATAATTGGTGTCCCATTAATGAACAAAAATATGGATGACTATAAAAATACACAGAGGCAAATTAGTAGCTTTAAAACAAAACTCTGAGGTCAGTTCTAGCACAGAGGTAAATAAGTTTAACTTAGAAACTAAGTTACTGTTAACATAAATCTATTACTTGAGGGTTTTTTTTTTTGAAGAAAATAAGTTTTCTTATATCAGTTTTAAGCCTTTAAATAGTGTTATAGATCCCTTAGCCACATGCTTTGGCAATAATGAATTTATACTCTTATGTTTGCAGTTTCCTATTTTTGTCTTCTAATGATCGAAGAACATTTTTAGTTATATAAATGTAATACACCTTTAAGTTGTGTAGTGAATGTTGTATTTAATGCTCAAATAGTCTCTGAATGCAGTTTTAACAGTTAAACGATATTCTTAAGAAACTGTATTCTTAAAACCAAAATTGTAGAAACTAATTTTATTAGTAAAAGTCTGCAAGTATGTGTGTTATCTCTGAAATCCACACATGCTCTGACATACTGTTATCTCTGTTTCTCTCTTATGTAGCTGTTACACAGATCTCTGGCAGCAGATGGCTGGACTATAATGCACTGTTAAACAAATAAAACCATTAGGCATGTAATACTGCCCGGTAAACGACTGTGTGTTTAAAATGGTTTAAAAAAATTAAATTGAAAATAAAGTTCTTTTTTTTTTTTTTTGAATTCATTTAATGAAATTGGAATAAAATCCAAACCCCTTTCAGAATACATAAAACATCCCCTCTTATGTTGTGTTTGTCATTTGAAGTCAGTCCTTTTTTATTATGTTCTTGCATCTGGTATAAGATAATCAGTCCTAAATCAGTTTTCTAATAGATGTTTTCTACAAGTAATTGCTCATTTTACATTTATCTTTGTAGGAAGATTTTTGCTTTTGTAATACTCCGGCACAAAATTATCTATTGCATTATATGCTCTTTTTTCCTAATTTTCAAATTTGATACAAATGTATTAAAATTATGATTCAACACTAGTGTCATGGCTCTGTAATTAAACTGTTTTTCAATAATTGTCAGCAGCTGAGAGATGCCATTTTGTCTTTTTGTTTTTAGATATGCCAATATTTGGTCTTTGCCCGGCTCATGATGATTTCTATTTGGTGATGTGTAACCACTGTAATCAGGTCGTAAAACCACAGGCATTTCAATCACATTATGGTAAGTGCTTAACTATTTTTAACAATTAAGGGTGAGGTTAAATCAGGATTAAGCCTGGCAATTTTTTTTTAATTGATGGTACATAGATCATTACATTATTTATAATGTCAAAGAATATAACCTGTGTTTAATCATTTTATATACATTGTAATGCAGTTATGTAAAGATCTTGTTCCTTTTAATTTTTTTAATGTCTTCTTGAAATGCTACATACATACAGTTCAATTTTGAAATGACATACATATATAGTGTATTTCACAGACAGTATGTGTAGTGTGTTTGTGTCTGTGTGTGTCATTTCTCTTGTGTATTTACACAAATTATTTTTACACGGGTTCTGTTGCAGTGTGAACCGTGAACTTGAGCTAAAAGCTAAACTTACACATTTTGTTGTAAATCGTAGTGTGCTTCCAGTGGCCAGTAAGCTTATTTATTTTCAGAAGTATCAATTTGTATTTGTTTTACTGGTCCAATGGTTTTATATATAAACTATGCGAGGAAGCTCTTGTTGTGTTGGTTGGTGTTAGCCAGTGTTTATAGAGGACTGAGAAAATACGAAGTGCTACACAAGTTCAAGTGCTCTGTTACTTCCTACAAACCTAACTGGGGGAGGCTGGCAGTTCTTCTTTTTCATACTCCTGTCAAGCCTAGAAATCAATCTCAAACAATTTCATGCCAATATTTGGATAGGAGGTTTTGGGTATTCAGCTTTTTGTTTCTTGAGAAATTCAGGAGATCTTTTTTAACCAAGTGCTAATAAAAAAGATGGACAAAGCATCTTCTGAACTACTCCCTCTTCCCTCTGTGTGTGCATATTTGTATGTGTTCCCCTTTTTCTAGCCCAGTGCACCTACTGATAGCCTCAGTGTTTAAAAGCATAAAAAATACTGGATATGGGTGGGGAGGCTCTTCTAGTGTTGAGAACGAGGGATAACTTTTCTTGCATCTTAAATACTTCAGCCCCTTGGCAAGAAAAGGCATACTTGCTTCTCCTGCTTCCTAGAGACTGGGAAGGGGTCTGCCTACGCTGTGCAGAGGGTGAACTTCTTATCCTTTCCACCTCTCACTTGGGGTTTTTTGTGTTGTGATGCCTTCTGGATTATACCTCTACCCTTGCTGCTGGATTTCTGCAGTTGTCGCAGAGTGTTTTGGAAAAGAATCTGATAGGTCTTGTGACATAATTCTTACTAGTTTGGTTGTTATTCTGTGGATGGCAGTAGTAATAAAACTCTGAAAAAACCCACAGTTTTGTGGACGTAAGTCTCCACAGCTGTAAGGAGCCAGCAGACCAGAAGGGTTACTCTGGTGGCTGTAAGCCTTTGTATCAGCTGAGAGCAAGTCCACCGCTTGCCAGCATGATTCCTCACCTGTCACGGAATATCAGTTTGGGATGTCCAGTAAGTCCTTCTAAAATATCATATTAAATTGATTCTGACAGTTAAAAATAAATTTATGGGGGAGGACTGGATGGTACCCAGTTCTGAGTGTTGGCATATTGAATCTTCCATCTTGAGGTCAGTAATAGGGACTGGCTCAGGCTGGTAGTGATGGAGAGCTGTGGATATCTGCAGATGCTTTGGGTTGTCTTTCTGAAATGAGCAGGTGATCTCCAAGTACTGTCTGACAAACAGGTATGCGTACTGTAGGAACCAGTATCGTAGCAGTTGGCATGACAGCCTTGTGGGCAGATTGAAGAAGCAGTTCAAGAACTGAATAGGTACAGCATTGCTTCTTGACCGCGGACATGAAAACATGGGGTGTTGTAATGCTGCTTGTACTAGTGTTAAACTTGTTACGAGAACTTAATTCAAACTCTTCTGTAAGCACTACTTGCAATTTAAAAGAGACAGAGTGAAGAGGGAACTACAAAATGAAGGTATGGAAAATATTAAAAAAAAAAAAAGGATAAATACTAATGTAATGTTCCCATTCTGTATCACATTGTAGGAGCATGATCTCTAAACATGAAATTTTCCCTTATGTGAACCTTACATCAATGGCAGGTTCATACTTGGAGAAATGTAGAAGGAGGGGATGGAAATGACGAGGTTATTCTTAGTATTTAAGCCCATTCTGAACAATGAAGACGCTCGGCAAGGGCTGCGGTGCATGGAGGAAACAGGCGGGGTCATTCTGATGAGAAAAACAGGCTTGGGTGGGGTGAATGTCATTAAAGGACCTTAGTTTGCCAAACTAATAGCCTCAGAAAGGTAAGAAGGCTGACTTCATGGTTTTGTGTAGAGCTAGTGCTCTCCTCGCTTTTTATCAGCCATCACATTCTTGAAATCCTTTAACAGTTGTCCCTCATTTTAGCAAATTGAATGTGAAAGCTGGTAAATATGGCAGGTGATTGATTACCAGGCAACGGTGTAGGTTTGGTTTTTTTTTTAACACCGTGTACTTCAGGAGAAGGAAATAGCTGGAGTCCTCAAAACACACAGTTCTTTTAAAACAAAAAGTACGCTATTATGGTAACAAGAAAATAAAATACTCTTCGGATTCATCACAGTCAGTTTTCCCTGAATTAGGTCTTTTATTTGTGGCATTATTTCAGGGATTGACAAAGGCGAGATTGCTTCAACAAGTTGTGAAAAATTACAGTGCATCAATGAAGGTGTACCTTTGTGATGTTTTTGGGGTCTTTTAAAGTTATTTTTGATTGTTACCAGAGAAATAGTAATCTCTTAAAATATTCTACAACTCCTGGTGGTATGTGTCGCTTGTACTTGGTGTTCTTTGAAACTTGTCATGTGGGATTTTGTTTTCTGAAGTAGAATATGCTCTTTTAAAATGTCACTTTTGTCAAAGGAAGGCTAAACAAACTATTAGCTAAACCTAATGAGCTAATTAATTTCTTCCAAAGCATATTTGTGATAAACTACTTAACTAGGTAGGCTGAAAGTGCATTGCAGGACATATGCTGGCTTTTTGCCCTGGACCACAAGTAGTCAGAAATAATTTAAATGTAACCTTGTTCATCAGAATATTTTACCTTTTTGGTAAAATACTTTATTGATACAAATCACAGATTTTTGTACGTAATTGATACTTTTATATTTCGTGGGGTTTAATTGACTAGAAGAGGTATTAATTCAAAATTCTACTTTTTGAGGCAATCTAAGCATGCATTTGGAATATGAATTACCGTTTTAATAATTTATTCTATACGGTTGGTATATTGTAAAATTTGGTGGCGCATTTGGCATGCATAACACCATGTGTAGGTTAGTTTTTAAAAGCAGTCTAATACAATGAGATATCTGCAGTCTGCTTGTGGTATTTCTTCTAGCCTGCGTACAGCAGCTGACTGTCTGTACGCCGAAACGGTTTCCCCCCCTTGGCCTAGGGCAGCAGTGATGCTGGGGACCTGGCAGGGCAGGAGCAGGGCAGCCAGCTGAGGAGAGTTGTTTCAAGACAAATCCTCTGTTCTGTCAGATCTCAGCTGCTTCATCTCTGGGGCTGGACAAGGGATTTAAGTCCTTTACTGCCAGTCCTTGCTGCTGCTTTTTGAATGGTTACGCTTTCATGGTATCGGCATCTTCCTTGGATGGCTCAAGATCAATTCAGAGGTGAAAGATGGAGAAAAAAGGTATAATATTCAGGCATTCAGTCTTGTGGGTGAAGCACCTGAGATCACTTATCATGGTGACCTATTCTGAAAAAAACACAGTGTTTTTCTCCAGCTGGAGTATTTCTCTACACTCTGCGTGATTGTGTGCCAGCCTCTCCAACTTCCATGCCACGTAGATTCTCCCTCTGTATTTAAATCGTGTGTATTTCTTAAGTCCCTGCACAGTTTCCTCTCTTAATATATAAATTCTTACAATAAAAATTACTTTGCTGTCTGTCAAATGGCTAACGGTCACGCTCCTCAGGAGTGCCCCTCGGCAGACAGCGGGATGCGCCTGTGTCCCTTTATTTCCTCTCTCTCCTTCCCGTGAAAACATCCTAGGTGTGGTTCCCATGCTGCACCGAAAGGTTGCTCCTTGAGGCAGCCGTCGCGACAGTTACTTCAGGTTGTTCGTGGAAACCCTGAAGTGACGCGGTTTTCAGGCTGTATGACCTTTCGTTGGTATTTCAGCCGTTCCGCGGGTTTATCGCATCTCCCTGTGGTTATCAGCCTCCTGTCTGAGGAGAGATGCTTCTCTGCACCATCTGGGCTGCTTTGTGGCTTGGAGGAGAGAAGGTAGCTCAGCAGCGTGGAAGTAGCATCAGTGTAGAGATGTGGGGTTTCTTCCTTCTAATTTTGCCTAGGGTTTTTTTGCAGAGTTGTTTGTTTCCTCTGTGCCTCGGTTTCCGTAAAGATAAAGTGAGGTTAAACTCTCGGCAATAATAACGAAGCCTACCTGTAAAACTTAAACTGAGAGTGCCTGTGAGTCACGTAGTGATTGTGAAAACCATTAATACAGTATGTATTGGAAAGAGATGATGATAGTGTGTCCAGGCTGTTGAGTCATTAGAAAGCTATGCCCAGTGTTTTGATTAACTTCCATAGGTTTGGCACGCAGTGGCAAAGGTGAACAATACGGTGAGCTTGGCTTGCTGCTGCTCTGTGAGCTGGTGGGGAATCACTTAAGCATTTTAGTTTCTGATCGGTGCATGTTTAAACCTGAAGCATAGGATTCGGAAACAGGATAATAATACAGATTTGCCCACCTTTTGTGATTTCTAGGAGGTTGTGAGATTAGAATAGAGAAGATCGTCCCACAACCTTATACTCAGCCTGGAGAGACTCAGAAGCAGATCCTGGCAGTAGAGGAAGAGATGTTCACTTGTGTTACTTGGGTCCGTCCCGCAAGTCAGTGGGAGGTCTCTCGTGAATCTCCTTCATCTAATTGTATAACCGTACTCTTTCCTCCCTCAGCCAGTTCTCACACCCACCTTTAGTTAGCAGGTTTACTACTTTGGCTAGTCATAAGGGGGTTTTTTTGGTGTTGGTGTTAAGTGCTTGGATTCAGAGAGAACATGTGGTATTTGTTGCGATTTTAATTGGGATAAATGATCCGTTAACTATCCCTGCTAATATGCTGTTGTATTTCAGATGTTATATCATATGTAATTTAAGTATTACAGTCCCTGCAGCATTACATATTTGGTTTCTTCTGACATACTGTGAATTGAATGTAAATTTGTCCTACCCTCTTTCTGTTACCTCGAATTTGGCAGCAGCTAATTGTTCTGAAAAATCTGACATCAGTATTTAGTATTTTTAAATTTTATTTTTTGAAGTTCTGCAGACGTTGCTTGTTTAGAATAGACTAGAGCGAGTGTTTAGCACGGATTACAAAGTCAAAGATAAAGTGTCTGTACAAGGCAGCATTTGAAGCAGATAGGAAAGAAAGGAATGTACTGAATCTTGTTCCAAAGCCATCAGACCTGAGTATTGGGGGGCTTGTTGTTTGGTGGGTTTTTTTGGTTTTGTTTTGGGTTGGGGTTTTGGGTTTGGTTTTTTTTGTTTGGGGTTTTTTGTTGTTTTGTTTTGTTTTTTCCTCATAGGAGATTGCCTGAGCTCATCTGTGTTTTGGAAGGATAAGCCTTCAAAGGCTTGCATATTTTTTGCAGCAAGCAATTTGTTTCAGTAATTGTCTCCACTGTTCACTAATGTCTTTTTAAAGCAGTATGAAAACGTTTTATATAAATCATAAGAATTTTCTTGGGTAGCAGTAATCTTCTGTGGTAGTCTAATAACCAAAATAAAACTTGAATATTATGTGGTGTGTCACAGATGTGCTGGAGTAATCTGCCAAGCATATTGCCAAACGTGCACAGGTGGCATCTGGCATGTTATGGCTCAAGTTAACGTATATGATTTAACAAATTATCATTGGCAGCTTCAGCAGCTTCTGTTTAAATACACAGTCCTCTCACAGTAGTTTGCACAGTCCAGATTCCGGTAGTTGGATCTTAGTTTCCGGGTCCAGCAACAACTAGTTTAATTTCTTCTTGGCAGAGATTTGTGAAATTCTGTAGCTTTTGCAAGAATCATCTTGGCCTATTCTCAGAAGGGAATGGGCTCAGAGGTCAGCACAGGATTCATTTCAGAAAAAAAAAAAAATCAGCTGATTAGTTATTTTTAAATAATGCATCATTAAATAAGAAAGAATTACCACCTGAAAAGAAACTCTGTAAATATATTTCGGGCTTTGCAATGTGTACCCCAAAGCCATTAGCTGAATACCAAATGTGCTAGTTGGGATTTAAAGTCATGAACAAGTTCTGTCACGCAGATTTTAAGGAGTGATGAAGTTAGGCGCTGTGGTTAATTGTAACATTGCAAATGGTTCACGTGCAGAAGGTTATTTTTGTAAGCATAATGGCTGTGGTCTTTGTTTATTACACAGGGAGTCTCTTTGAGAAGTTGATGGCACTTTTCTAGTAAAACTTCCTCCTTTTTTGTGGGTACATGGATTTGTCAAGCTCTGGTTGTAAGACATAAAGCAATTTTAAGTATCAGCTAACAAAAAAGGTGATGTTCAGCTTCAGATTTAAAAAGAAATTGATTGTTCTAATAGTAATAAGTTTACTGCTTACCATGTAACTCATGTTACTCTACCTACAGCACCGTGTGTGCTAAAATAGTGCAAACTTAAAAGTGCTTTGGTGTGCTTTTGGCTTTTCTTACCTTCGGTTAGCGTGAATCAAATTTCATGCTGTTCTGCCATAGCAGAAGACCTACATGCAGAAATCCTTGTGTTTTTATTACTGGCTGGATAGGGACTCTCTTTTTTTATTCTCACTAAAATGTTAAAGTATTTAAAACAAGTCTAGCATACAAAACTATACAAGGGTTCCATGAAAACCCTGCTCCTTTATAGTGATCTGCTTGCTAGGTATTTGGAGACTGGGACCAACTGCTCCCTTTTCAAGGTAAACATTGACGGGGGAGGAACAAGTGAGAAGAAAGAAAACCAAAGATATTTATCTTTGTGGGAAAAGAGGAAGCAGTGCTGTGTTCACTGTTGCTTACAGAAATAGTTGTTCAGCAAGAGGGGGAGAGTTAATATGTTGATCAATGGATTGGAGTAAGATCTAAAGAGAACAAGTAGTTCTAATAAAAAGTAGCTGTTGAGTATATCTGACTACCGCTTCACTTTGGAAGAAGCTAGCTGGGATAGTCGTGTCAGGTCTACAATTAAAAATGATTGACAATGAGAGAGTTAACTGATCTAAAAGTTAATGTTAAGTTTTATCATTCAGAACTCATTTTGAATGATGAAGCAGCATGTGGAGCAGAACACAGCTCTCATAATGATCATTTCAGATAGTCTGCAGGTTCAGGGAAGGCCATTCTGCATCAGCTTATGTGCTCCACATCCTTGGAAGGTTTCCTTCACAGCTAAAAGGGCTCTTTCTAATGCCTAAGCCACTCCTTCAGGCTGGAGCTTGGCCAGAGGAGGTGGCACGCATTGCGAGGGCAGGCCATGGGCACGCAGGGTTTGGCACGCAGCCCTAAGCCGAGTGCAGAAGAATGAAGCTGCAACCCGTTTTAAGAGCTGGGGAGGTGGAAGAAGCCTAAATCGGAATAAAAAAAGGGCAGGATTTCTGTTGTTGTGGAGGAGAGTTGGGAATGTGTCAGAGCCATTGAGATGTGAACTTGATGTTGGAGGGTGGAGTTAGAGGTAGTTTAATTTCAAAAGCTAACCACATGCAGATCAATTATTTATAAGGACTTCCTCATTTATTTTTTGGGGAGAAGTATGTGTTCTCATGAACTTTGTAGATTATTCCAAGAACTGCAAACCTCAGACGAACACCACAGCGCTTCATGATTCCAGGGAGAAGTATTCTGGGAAGCTTGTAAAACAATGTTCAGTATTGAACTGTCATGAAGAAAATAGCTTGGGTTGTTTTTTGCTTTTTTTTTCATGGAAGCACATAGTTTCAAGTTGCACAGACTGTACCCTCTCATCCCACCAGCCGACTCTCAAACAACTGCCGCATTTGCAAGGGAGAGGATTTGCACATAATCTCTTTTTCTCTGCAAGCACAGCTACAAAGGACAGATAAGAAGTTTCATCAGTAACCATCAATTACATTAATTTTTTGCCAAGATACCGCTGCTCCCAGCGCAGAGCTGTGCAGCACCTGGCTGGGGCAGCAGCAGCCAGCTAGCGCGGGCAGGAGGATGGCAGCTTTGGCAGGGCCGGTTCAGCACAGCTAGAATTAAGTGGTTTGCAGTCTGGGTGGGTGTGTGTCCAAGGAGGGGAAAGAGAGGACACGGGGGAATAGCTAAAAAGGGAAATGTAAAACAAAGAACTGAAGTAAAATACATACAACAAGAAATAGATGAAGACAATAAGGAGGAAGCTAAATAGGGAAGGCAGGAGAAAATGACCTTGCAGGAGGGAGAATGAAGTAGGTATGGTGCTGGTTTTATTACTCTCTATTGAGGGGGAAAAGTGGAAGAAAGGGGGAGAGGTTTAACAGGGCAAAACAAACAAAAGCTTTTTCACTCGTTTTTCCCACAATGCTGTTAATGCCATGACATTACACAAACTACACTATTGGATTTTGCACGTTTTGGTAGGGGGTGGGGGGAACAACAGTGCATCCTACTTGAGACACCTCTCCTGGCTTTATCAGACACTGGCCATCAAGGAGGGAGATGGATATATGCATGCATGGGCACTTATTAATAGGTCATATTCTGTTTGTTTTCTTACACATCCCTTTTACTGTTTCTTGCTGGACTTCTTAAGTTTATTTAAAAATCCTCATTTTCTGTACTCTAAATAATATTTTTTTTAGAGAGTAGGAGGTTCATAGGATGTACACGCAGCTTTTGCAGTAAGAGGAATGCCCACCAGCTCTCTACAAGCGGAGAGAAAAGGAGGTAGTGTACTAGATGGAAGAAAGTTACCCATGCCGGACCTACATAAAAGCAGTGTTTTGTAGGAACTTCATCTGCTGCCTCAGGAAAAGTAGGCAGCGTTCTGAAAGCTATATTCTCACCTACAGCAATAGTGCACCAAATGGTAACCAGGCATGTATGAGTGTCATGCTTTTGGAAAAACTTGAGACAATATTATTCTTGCCAAATTAAAAGCAATCAATAACATTTTGGTTTTAGGCTACAAAGCAGGTAGGCTGCTACCTAGTTTACTTAGGCATTATGTCAAGTAATTTTCACCTGTTATTTATTTACTCATTTTTGATCACCAGTTTGCTGGCTCTTTAACAACAAACTTTCCAGGTATTGACATGATACTCCTTTTGTGTTTGGTTTTTTGTTTTTGTTTTTTTTCTTCCAGGCAGTATGATACACTTAAAATGTTACATTTGATACACATAAAGGTTACAAACTGTGTTTTTAAGATATTACCAGAAGAGGGAGTGTATAACACTTTGTATACAATAAAACCTGTAAGTTTATTAATTAATAGCAATCAATAACCACATGATTTATGTAATAAGTTAAAAAAATAATAATTGCGGGCTGAAATTCGCTTTCAAAAGAGCACAATTAATGCCAACTTTTTAAGCTTCTCTTTAGGTTTAATTCAGTTTAACACTAAATAATCATATACAAATAATGTAAATGGCCTTGAAGTCAGTTCAGATTCCTAAATGTTGTGTTGTGTCTACCTGTAACAAAGATTCAAACAGCTTTTCAATAGAAGTCTCAGATTAGCTCTTGCAGTACCCAGCTCTAGAAGAGCTCCATAACAATGTGAAACCTGAAAACAATTACAAATGTCTTCTAGAAACGTAGAAAATAACAAACAGAACTAATAAATATGCTATAAAATTTTACATAGGTCTGTGATACTATTATTGACTAAATAGGCCATCATTAGCTATCCCAGGCAGTAACAGCCAAAATACTTCCAAACCCCATTATCTGCTATTGAAGAAACAAAAACATAATGTAGTGCTTCTATAGAAAAATCAATATTCTTACTCTATAATTTATGTACATGTTCCTCCAGTTGTCGTGCAGCAGGGCAACAGGTTAATCCTTTGAACAATAGCAAAATGATGTAGGAGAAAAAGCCGTCAGTGTGTCTAATATGTAAACTCCTAATAAACTTTGCCTATTCTGCTGCCTCATACAACTTCTGTGATATCTGAGAGTGCTGCTGGCCACAAAGATTGCAATTACATTTTAACTTGTTTCCCCAGGTTGTATTAGAGAAAGGAGAGCCATCATCAAGAGATTCTTGTCCTCTTTTCTGTTCTCTGTTCCCCAGATAATGAGTTGCCCGTGTTGGTATGAAACTCTCACTCTTTACACCGGTTTATAAAAGATGCAATTAGACCAGGCTCCTGGAGAGTTGAAGCAGTTCCTATATAACTAAATTTTATCTCATTGTTTGGCAAGATTGTCAGAAAATCTTTAACTTGCAATTCCATATAGAGTAGCTTTTCAAAAGGAAGCCTTCTCCTTTAGCCAGATCACCTTCTTATGTTTTTACCCTGTAGGATTTTCTTCCTTCACCAGGCAGAAGTTGTATTGTGCCATGTCCTCTATGTGTGACCTCACAGGTTGCAAAGAACCTGTTTGTCGTGTCTGGAAGTGGGAAAAGCCCTAGCTTCTGCAGTGTGTTGAGGCTAGTTCTGTGGGTTAGCTAGAAGGTGTACCCCTTTCAGTGCAGCCTTCCACCTTTGAGCCTGAAACTTTCAGATATTTGTGGATTATTTGTAGAGCTGGATTTGAGCTGATCAGAAGTTTTGTGTGATATACTTTCATATTTTTAAGAGCTGTTCATTATTGTCCATAGATACTCACATGGAATTCACGGCCCCTCTCCTTGCTAAGAGGAAAATTGGCTGTCTCTTTTGTTACTACGTGGCTGATGTCTTCATTTGAGTTGGTAGGCTAAGCATTTTGATGTTCTGCTGTATTAGGGTGGACTTAGTGAAGTAATTGTTTTCATTTCTTTCACTTTCCTAGATCATAATGAGAAGCCTTACAGTACTCTGTAAGGCTCTGGCCCTTCTCATTTTTGGCATGGGACTAGCTAGCAATCATTTTCTTCAGTTTCATTTTGGCTTACAGGCTCTGACAAGCCACACATAACCATGTATATGCCTGGAAACATGCCACCGTGGCCCTCTCCTGGCCTCTAAGGTCAAAGGAAAGGTTTTTAAACTGCCACAGTTCAGTCCCCTCCCCATCATAGTGCCATGTACTCTTTGACCAAAGGTCATCATGTGGGTCACAAAGCTATCCACCAGCCAGCTTCTAAAAATACCCATGACTGCTTTGATAGCCATAGAAATAATAGAAACTTATATATGTACGTAGTATTGCAAGGCTTAACGTTCACATCTTGCTTGTCATGGATTGAGAATTATAGTTAATGTCATCTAATTTTGATGGTGGCCAGTTCCTTTCTCAGTCCAGCACGCTCTCCATAGGATTGATCGGTGTTCAGAATGAGGATGGGTACTGACCTTTAGGACCATACCCATCACCTTTTTCTGCGATCACAAGAATGTACCCAGGGAGGCCGGAGGCTTGGCAGATAGTTAGGATGTGCTGAAAGCCCTGATGAGCTCCTGGGCTGCTTGCTATTTCCTCTGCCCTGTCCCAGTTCTCCAGGTGGCAGTGGTCCACAATAGCCGTGGCTGTATGCTTGAAATCTAAGTCTTTTTTTCTGGTTTTAGTCCCTAAAAATGGCCTATGTCTATATAGAAGCCTTTGCTCTCTCTGTGTACCCACATGCTGTATGGGTAGCAGTTTTATTCTGTATTTCTGGTATAAACAAGCACGTTTATACCAGAATCGTAAGTGGTAAATCATAAACCACCTCCACGTAAGTGGAGTTGATACTAAGGCATAAAATGCTATCACTTAATTGTGCACCGACAAGCCTGTCAAGTTGTTCCTCTGTACTCAGTCATCCATTTTATTTTGGACTTGTTCCACTTTTCTAAGACCTGAGGAACTCCTAGGTATGCCCACTTGGAAAAGAAAACACAAAAACCAGAAATCTTGCCTGATATATTTGTGTTTTCTGTAGCACATAAGACACTCTTGAGCAGCTGCTCAAGATAAAAATGCACTGTTTTTAAATCCGTTGCCCCATGGTGCTTGAGGTTCTGGGAGTTTCATTCATGATGGTACTTCGGAGCACTCGTTTCCAGCTTCGGGGAAAAAAAGACCCATGAGGCCTTAAATACAAGTCAGTAGCACTACTTTTTACATGATTTTGCTGCTCCCTTCACTGAGGCTAGTTTCGTGGTGTTACATAGCGCATGGCAGGGTTCTTTCCGTGCACCCCCCATAGCAGCAAAGTCTGTTTTCCAAGTAACCATGCTGGAGTTCTCGATTGATCAACTTTAAGTTTGGTGTTGGCGAGAGGCCCATTGTTCCCTTCCTTCCAGGAAGAATAATAATAGTAGCCAGTAACCAAACAATCTCTTTTAAAACAAAATATTTACAGCAAAATCATTTTAGACAGTACTAAATATAAACATAAGCAGGCTGCAGTGTAAGCAAGCCCCGCTTATGCAGTGTTGATATCAATCAGATGAAATTCCTTGGAAATCTACGTTTTATGTACCCTTCAAAACTTCTAGGAACTGGCAAACTACTCATTACTGCAGTTCTTTGTCATCCCCAGTTGCTTAGGCCTCCAGCCCGTTCCCTGGAATCAAGTCACACTTGAATTCTTGCTAGTCCTCGCTCTGTTAACTGCTAGCTTTGGCACAAGAAGGCTTGCGGTTTGTGAGGCTATCGGGTCTTTGAACGGATGGTTTTGCTCTTTGTTACGGAGAGAGCAGATGGTGGGAAGGCTCGAACTGAGCGGTCAGGATTGGGGGAGAGGGCAGGAGCGCTTTTTGCTGTGGCAGTATTAGCTCGCACCAGCCAGCTTAAAGTGATTGTGAAATTGGTGCCTGAGATTGCTGAATTTTGAGAAAGGATAAATGAGTTGTTTCATGTGCAGTGGAGATAATGAAGCCTGGTCATCTGTGGCTTTGTCCTGTGTGTTTTGCCATCGCTCCCCCTCCCGTTGCAACACCTCCTGCTCTCTGCACATACATAGCTTCAGGTTTCATGTCATGTTTTGCCTTTTCTTTTTTTTTTTTTTTTTTTTTTGCCTGCCGGTGTAGTAAGACGTACGCATGCCACAGCTAGGCTGGAGTGTGCACATGATGACCAGCTAGTGAAGATCTTCCTGCCTTCATTCTGTAAGAGCACTGAGAGGTCCTACCTTTGCTGTCTTAATGCTAATGATGAACCCCAATATCTTTAGAACCTCTGTTGGCAGAGGGGGTGGGAGGGCACACCACCTCAAATCTAGCCCTCTCGTTTATTTAAAATTAACCTCTCATTTCAAAATACAGAGCACTAAAATGTAGACAAGTGGAAGGAGACACGGTAGAGCTGCATTTATCTCGCTTCACAAAACCAGACAAGAAAATATAATGTAAATAAAAGATTAAAAATTCTCTAGCCAATCTTAAAAACAATTTTCATGGCAATGCAACATGTGCAGAATACTTCAGGTTGTAGAATGATTTTTTTTTTTTTTTGGCATTTCTTAGCGTTCTGCAGTACTCATTCATACTAGGGAGCTTCTGTATGTGTGTGCATAGTGATAGCATGGCACATGATGTAAATATCTTTTCATGTTACATGTGTTCAGTGAGGAAATGAAGAAAGGAGGGGGTTGATGCTGTTCTTTATGTTATCTTGAGTAGTAGGAAGCAAACTTTCTTCCATTGCAACGGTTTCAACACAATTCAAGTTGTCCTTCTTGGATAATATTGCAACAGCAAAGACCTGGAAATAAGGTTCTCTGCAGTGATGCATATTGAACTGCTTCTCTCCCGTCTGCCCTGCCTGCGCTGTCCTTTGGAGCTGGCATTACAGCAGGAGTCTCGTCACTTCAGCCGCGTTCCCTGGGAGCGAGCAGTGCGCGCAGATGTATGTCCCTTCGTGTATGTATCTGCACAAAGTATTATCACAGCTTGCAAGGCTAATTTTAGGCCTCTGAACTCAGGTATTAACTGATGATAAAGTGTTTATATTCAATCTAATGTTGTTGGTGTTTGGGGGATTTTTTTAATGACTTTAAGTAGCGTTGATAGAAAATAAAACTTAAAACCTCTTGCAATATTTAGTACCAAGAAAAGAACTTCATAATGTCTTTGCCTTATATAACAGGTGTTTTTTACTACATTAAGTAAAATTACTTTTGCATTTGTCAGAGTATACTTGCAGCATGTGATTTAACTGTGGCACATGCATCAATCCGTTTCAAGGTGAAACCCCACGAATATTTACTGTATAAAGTTACTTAGAAGCCTTTAGTCATTGGAAAATAGTAAATAAAAACAAATGCACAGATTGAGACAGTTGGCATATATGCTGCTGCTATAACATACGCAAGCGTAAAATCCCGTTGCATTCTGTCTTGGCCATTGTGTACCTTCCCGTGGGCCGTTGCTGTTTTCTCCCCATGTGAATGTACCGTCATGCCTCTCCCTTCCATTCCAGCTCCTGCCTTGACGCCCAGCTGCTGGGGTCTCTCAGCGATTGGGCTCTTTGTCCTCACTCTTACTCAGAAGGAAGGCAGCTTTCTATATTGTTCCACGTGGGAATTAAATTGCCTTATCTTGGTCGGTGTATTTGTGGAAAAGGCAAAAAAAAAAATAGAAGTTACTCACCCTCTTGGTCCTAAAATGAGACTAAACCAAATCAAAGACTAAGGAAGGATAAATTCTAGTTGGTAAGAAAAGAAATACATCAGTGCTGGTTCCCCACGTAGTAGTTTAAAGTCAAGAATTTTGTGAACCACTAAAATCTGTTGGAGACTTACCCAGTTTTAATTATGGGTGTCAAGTAGAACAGTATACAATAGAAACAAATCCTCCGAAAACACGCATGCCTCTGGTACTAGTTTTAGCAATGGAAGGAGATGTCTTTTAAAAACTGTGTAATCCAAGGAAATGTCTTTGTATTCCTGAGTTGTCCTTAACAGTTAATGGTTAGGTGATATGAGCTGTCAGCTTCTCTTGAAATTCAGAGCAAAAGAGGAACTACTGGTTGCTGCCTTTTATTCTGAGGGTACAGACATGGGAAAGTTCATATTTAGTATTTGTGGTTTAGGATTTAGGATTTGTTTCTAAGCTTGTCAATGGGAGCAGTAGCCTCCAGGTTTCTGTATGTTCCTTTTTTTTAAAAAAAAAAAAAAAAAAAAAAAAACAACAAAAAAAAACCAAAAAAAAAACCAAAAAAACCCAACCCAACAAACTCCAAAAAAAACCCCCAAAACCCAGCCTGCTGAAATGGTGCTCCCTGCTTCTGTTTAACCCTTCTTTATGAAAAGAAAGTAATAATACACTAACACGCTGATACTAATACACAAAGGCATTTGTAGAAGCCATATGCCTTTCCTCTTGGCAAACTTTTTATTTTAGTGAAAAAGTGATTGCTTGGTTTTTAAAAATGAATTTGGGTGTAATCTGATGAGTAAGGAAGGCCAGAAATTTCAGCTTTTATTATGGTAATTTAAAACAAGAGCAAACACCACAAGTCATTTCTTCCTATTCTATTTTGTCAGCAGATATGCTGTAATTTTTTCTAGTGATTATTTAGGAAATAGTCCAGAATTTGGTAAAAATTAGATTTCAGTATCCATGCGCTCACTTTGGGTGGAAATCAGACCCCGATGTTCAGGCATCCGAGTCTGGAAATTTTAGGACGGCGAGACCTATCTGGAAGTTCAGGGCAGTAAATACTGGAAGGGAATCGGTGCTGCTGGGGAAGCATCCCCGCAGTGTCCCCCGGGGCGGCGGGGGCCAAGCCCGCCCAGGCCACCGTGGGCCACCAGCAGCCCAGGGAGCTGCAGCTCCGGCGATGCCAGCTGCGCCCAGGCTGGGCGACGCGGCCGCGGGGCAACCGTCCCAGCGCCGCCGGCGTGGGCCTGGCAGCTCGCCGCGGCAATCGGAGAGGGGATTAACTTCCATCCGCGCGGCCGGCCGCCACGGCCATCTCCAGCCTCCTCCGTGGCTCCGGTGCCCGTCGGCAGCAGGCAGAAGGTAAAGCCGAGGCTGGCCACGGGCCCGAGGGCGGCCCCCGCGGGCGGCTGTTTGCCGTGAGGCGGCCGAGGCTGGCTGGGAGCCCCAGCGCCGGTGGCGAGGCAGCCCGGCGGGGACGGCGGCGTCGCCCACGGGCGTTGCGGGGCCCCGGCGGAGTTGGCCGAGCGACATGGCTAATCTCTCGGGGAGGGACTGCGCGCTGCAAGCGGCCCGCCGGAGCCCTGCTGAAATGTCACCGGAGCGGTCTGGCCCGGCTCCAAAAGCAGGCGGGCGGCGAGTTTGCCACGAAGGGGGGCGAAGTGGCGAGCCCAGCTCCGCTGTGTGCCCCGCAGCCCCTGCCGGGGCCCGCGCTGGGGGCTGGAGGGGCACCTGAGCGGGGGCACCGCGGGAGGCGGCCCCCAGAAATCCCCAAAAAGCGGTCGGAAGCCACAGCTCTCGTGGGGAAGGTGCAAGGGGAGAACACGGCAATAAAAACATAGGCAGCCGCTTGCAATCCTGTCGGGCCTCTAGATACATTGGCGGCTGTTAATCAAAGTGTTAATTAAAGAAAGAAACTGTTAAGAGCGTGTTCGTTCTAGCTTGTTTTCCTGAGTGCGCTCATCCGTGTAACTTATAAATCAGAGGGCAAATACATTCCTCGTTAGGGCTCTGTGTGGCTGGCTGGCTGCGGGCAGGATGGTCCCTGCCGTTATATCTCTGTTCTGGAGGAAATAGGAAATACGGACACAGCCTGGATGTGTTGAGTGCGGTTGTGTTTTTATTTAAAAGGTTAAACTTGCACAAACATTTTAGTTAGCACATCCTAATTACAGCATTGCTTGGTTCTTTCAAAGTGAAATGTGAAAGGGCTGGTTTATTTAATTTGAAAGACATTATTGTGCAAGCACAGTAGGTTCGTGCCCTCGTTTGACTGTATTAGTGATTTCTGTGAGACTTCGCTGTGCTAATGCTGCTGTAAAATTTTAATTAGTGTATAGTTAACATGGTCAGTGTTTTTACACATGAAAACAGTTGTTTCATGCCAGTTGTGATTGACCAGTGTTAATGAAATAAGCTGTAATGATCCTTTTTTATAATTGAAAAATGGCTAATGCCTAAAAACCTTAAATCAGCGTAAGATAACATAAGGATCTGATTTAAAACAAGAAACCAAAATATTTATTCTCTGTTTTCCATTGATGTTGCAGAGTATTTATGTTGAAGAGATTTCAAATTTGGGGAAGTTATTTGACTCTTGAAACATCTTTTTAAAATACTGCAATTCGCCCTACCACAGGTTTGCTTCCCATCTTCATTTTCTATACTCAACAAGTTCAACACTTCTTGTGTTTAAAGACTTGGACAGAAAATGGGGTGTTAGCAGCGCAGGCAGAAGCCCAGCCTGGATCCCTCGCGCCGTTCTCATTTCTCCATGGGGTTTTCCTGCCAGTGGGCGCTGCCCGTAGGTATGGAGGCTCAGCAACGTTTTGTCCCGTTTGCTGTAGGGAAGCGCGTGGCTTGTCACATCCATAGGGTGTCTGCGGTCGGTGCCGTACGTACGGGGACAGATGTGAGAGACGGGTAATGTCAGAGATAGCGATGTGAGCTTCCTTCTCAGCTCCATCCGTCAGCGTTTCCTCTTCTCTGCCGTGAGCAGTAACACCTTGGGGGAGAGGAGGAGCTGTTGTAGTTGGCATGTGGCTAGTTCTAAGTAGCCATGTACATGTTTATCTTCTTTTTTTAATCTTACAAAGCTTTTGTATCGTGTGGCAGTAGATGTCACTCGTTATTCATGTGGTATGTAAGAAAAATATTTGTGCTCAATGTCTTTTTATCCTGTAGTTTCTTAATGACAAAATCAAAGAATGTGATTTACTTAGCTGACACTACTATTTTTGTATCTCCCGTGATATTTCCTCTTATTCTCCTGCTCAAAACAAAGTCAATTCACTCTTCTATCAAGAGAACTCTTCTATATGGAGAACTTTCCATTTCAAGACCTTTTTTTTTATACCCATCTCCAGAACCTTATCAGTTAGCCCTTAATCCCCTTCGTATTTTGGCTCACTAACAGCTTTTAAGCAAGTTTTCAATGTCAGCGTTTTTTTTTTTTTTTTTTGTGGTGGAGCTGAGTCTGACAGTCAACATACAACAATTAAAGTTTGCTACATGTGAAGAAATAGCTACAGGGGAAAACATTAAAATTCCTGATTGTGGCATGAATAGAAGCATTAGCAAGATGAAAGCTAGACAGGCATTTGGATATGCGAACTCATCTGAATACGTTACACAATATTATAATACTATGTGATAAGGTCTTGTAAGGAGCATTGTTGATGCTGAAGGGGAAGAACATGGTGTTAAAGGTGTAAACCTGATTTCTGGGTAGAAAATGGGCGGAGAGAGAGAAAATCAGAAATTAGGTGATGGTTCTTTCCTTAATTCTGTATTCCCGTGCTTTCAACACACGGTTCTTTATTAAACTTCTGTTTATTCTACTTTTTATTCAAAGTTTGGAATAATGTATTTTGTTTTTAATTTGCTTTACACTTGTTTTGAAAAACTGAAGCTTTTCTTTAACGTCATTCAGGGTAAGCATATGAGACAACAGTTTTCTAGCTGTATTTTTGAGGAAGCTGACCCATACTGCATCTTGGTACAATGCTAATCTCTACCGGTTACCTTTGACGTTTTTGTTTATTATCACTGTGCCTTCTCCAAAGTTTTTTCCAAATAACCATTTTTTAAATAGCAAAAAAATGATTTATTCGATACCTGCTTTTTAATCAGACAGTGCAGGTATTGTCATGTTGTCAACAGGCTACACAGAGATTAGCGCTCATAATGTGGACGTTATAATCTCTCCATGGCCCGATTACCATCTAAGACACTGGACTGCCCTTCCGTAATAACTTTGCAATGTTTATATTCCAGCGCTTGACAGATCTACAAGATGGCTACTGACTGAAAGGTCCAGGGCCAGTTCCCTGGTGAGAAGTCTGTCCTCTCCTGGCAAGTTGCTCGGGAAAGCGTACCAGAAGCTTGATCTTGGATGTTATGCCAGAGTCTTTCTGAGATGTTAAAGCCCTTGCATTTGGGTTTACCTGAGCGAAGAGGGGGATGGAGAAGGATGGGGAAAACATCCTCCTCTGGGTGAGGAAGGGGGACCTCCCAACAGTTGGTCTCCCTGGCTCCGTTTTGCTTGTGGTTCTGCTCCGTGAATAATGTCCTGCTTCTATCAGTTTTCCCACGTTGGTCTTGAGAGTTTTACTTTTCGGAGTCTCCAGGAGGCTCTGAAAAGCTGAAACAAACCTGATGGGAGCGTCCGTAATTCCAGTCTGCCACTGCACGACACAGAAAGCCCTAGTCTGTCTGCAGGCTTGGGATGACAGTATGAGTTGGTCGACGCTTCAAAGGTTATTTTACATCTCTCGGGGGCAAACCCCGTGTATTTTAAAGAGGAATTTTAAATCCTGTGGAAATTGATTACGAAACTACTCATGTGCGCTGAATACAAGGGGTTTTGAAAGGATTAGTAACAAATATGGAAAAATGGAAAAACCAGCTTTCGTAATGTGCAGAGTTGTGGAGAGGCAGCAGTGGAGGAAGGGAGGTACTTGAAGGTTATTTATTTAAATACATTTTAGTGTTGCTAGTTTTTGCTACATTCTTAATAACTCTGCAATCTGCCCCTCGCTCTCCTTTCTGCGGTGGTGATGTTGGAGATGAGGGGAGGTGTGCTGGGTCTGGGGCCGTTTTGCAACAGTTCTCGTGGTGGAGGTGGCCGTGTCTGCCCAGTTAGTGCTGCCCTATTAGAGAATGACACCACCAGCCTGGCTACGCTGTAGCTGGACCATTTTTCAAAGCATCATTTAAATACCCTAAATTATAGTTACAGGATCGTCTCCTTTTTGAAATACGATTTTAAAGTATTGAAGTAGAATTCAGAATCTTACTAGTGAAAATGATCTTTTTCGCCTCCTCCGTTTTCTTCAAGGGCGGCAACAAAACTGTGACCCTGCTTACGCAGAATTTCACGCTGCTTTATCTAACGTATTTTGCACAGTGATTGCTTGTGAGTGGATTTTGGTTCTCAAAAGTAAATCTCTAGGAAAATTATAAGCATACATATTTAGAAATCAGAAGTCAAGTAATTGGTTTTACAGTTTTAAAAGTAGCCAGTACTTCTCCATAACTACTGTAATGAAATGAACAAAACAAGAATAATAGCAAACGCTTGTGTTCTGTTTCTGTTCAAAGGGATGTGGTTAACTAACCTAACACCTCTTGGGAGTTGAGTAAATAATTTGCAAATATTCAACTTTAAATGTTGGGAAACTTCAGCGGGTTGAAGTGGCACACCTAACGTGGCGCAGTGAGGCTGGGGAAGACGAAAGCCAGAATACTTCTCGGAGGATGTTTTCCAATTCCCAACTTTGCTTGCGTTTCCTATGTCAAGTGCTCTGGTAAACCTGCTTTTAAAAACAAACCAAAGTGAAAGCTGAGCTAAAATCAGTCCAGAAGCCCTAGACTGACAGATAGGAAGTAGGTTACCTGAAACTTTTAGTTAAAGTAGCTGTTACAAACACATCATTCAAAACGATCAGTGGCTTTTGGTTGCATTGAAGTTTGGATTTCATGAGGAAGATTAGTCAAGTGTGCTGAACCATCGTAAACATCCAGATATGTTTTATTTACATGTCTTAAATAAGTGTGAATTACTGTGGAGGGATTTTGGAACTGGAATGATACACTGAAACCCAAATATTTGTATGTATGAGAGCTTTGGGTTCTGAATTGAGCATTTGTAACCAAAGCATATCTTAAACAAACAAACAACAACAAATTGTTCTCTGTAATTACGAGTTTTTGTAATAAATCAGTGCACCCTAGTTAAAGCATAGCCAGATTTGATATGCTTTTGAGAGAGACTTGTAGTGTGTGTTTTGGAGGTGATTGACAAGGGAATGGTGCAGGAATTCGTACCGGGAACAGTGGGACCTTCGCCCCGACGAGGAGTGCTGGACAGCAGAGCGGGACGTAGACACACCGATGCTGCCGTTAAACAAAGATGCAGGAAACAGGTGACATGTAAAGCTCAGTGGTGATACAGCCCTCATTTGAGAAGTAAAAGTGTCCTAGGAACTGACGTATAATTTTTGAGCATACCCAGTCAGCAATTAGAAAGGTCTTGATGTATTTGCTTTATTTGTCTGTTGGCTTCAACAAAGGATTTTCTCGGAGGAAGATAATTTTCTGAGTTCTCATTGTGGGAGAGCATAAATGTTTCATGGTACTTGCCAAGCTGAAGCCTCCACAAATTGCTTTAATGTGAAAGAACATTTTAAAGGGAATTTTGAAAATCGTTGATCTCTGTAGTTGTGTTTTGCTCTGTAGGGTATGGCTTCAACTTAAGTTCTGTCTTTTGCCCCTAAGAAGGCGATTTTATCTTTTTGGGTACTAACCATCTCAATGTAAATGTAAGACTGCCTTTAAACAATGCTATAGCACGTATGTGTTGAAGGTGTAATGTAAAAACATATAAACCAGCACGTTTTAAATCTCTGCTAGGCAAAGCAAACCTGTTAACCTATCAAGTTGTGGAGGTGAACTCTGTGCTTTAAAATATACTCTCCAAATTGGCTAGGTCTTGTATTTTAATGGATTATTAAGAAGAGACACATTTTAAGTAAAGTTTTATCATTGTAGCTTAACTGCCTCTTTATGTGGTGGTGTCTACACAGGCAATAGAAACCTTCTGTACTGCAATTGTGCTGAGTATTTTTAAAGTAAGGACGTGCAGGACATAAGGTTGCATCAATATTGCTAACTTGGCCATAGTCTGTATAAAAGATATTATATAAACCTATTTCTTAGAAAAATAGTTTATACCTATTACTATTTATTTATAATATTGAATAATATAATATTGGTCAAGGTAAGGAAGGCCATTGTGGTAAGTGATGTAAATACATAAAGCAACAAAATGCTTACGTATGTGCCACCCTGACTTGCATTTGGTATGCTGCAATATAAATTATACACTTCCTTTTTTTTTTCCTTTCTCTTCTGCTAAAGTGTTATTTTTCTGTGAATGGAGTACCATAAGCATACATGACCATCAGTCAGATTCTCTTTGTGGTTTTGATAAAACTGAGTGATAAATAATAGTATCAGCTGCCAGTTGCAAAGTAATGGGTTTTTTTATGAAATAGTAAGAAGAATTCTCTCTAGAGACATGACAGGTTGTACTGGTGCCAGTCAAGCCTTGGCAGTCTGTGACAGTGATAGCTTGGACTCCATAAATATTCTTTTCTGTAACTTTCTCGCTGGAGTGAAAAATATAACTTTGTTTAGATGCTGTCTGTTCAGCTAAGAGTGTAAATTTAAACACCACACAATGGGAGATGGAGTGACCTCGTCCTGACTTACAGTGCAAACAGAACTGATGGGATGATTAAAGGGACATCAGTGGAAGATTAAGGCAGAATCCTTGGTATCTAGGCCCCGTGATTAGAGCGGGATAATGAAGCAGCAATAAGTGAGCGAGCAGCAGATCAAGATCCCGCACCAGCCACCACTCCCAAGCAGCTGCACGCTGCCAGGGTGGCATCAAAGGAAGAGGAATTTGCCTGGAATTTGCCCATGATTGTTTTAACCCCTGAGTTTCCCCTGCGAAATCCTCATGGATCTAATTTTTTTGTTCTTTTTTCTTTGTCATGGTGAGGTCAGGGTGATGGTGGATCCCAAGAGCCCAACACAGGCATTTGGGGTAGAGCCACAAAAGGGATTTTAGTTGATTGCTGAGTAAAATCTGGAGCTATGGTGAGGTGACCTTCCACAGCAGTGTCCCAGTCTGTGCTCTCCTATCGTGTCATGGATCTGATCCTTCTAGAGAAATTAAAAGATCAAGTAAATTAGCTCTCCACAATTACGCCAGAAATGTAATAGTCATACTGACAGAAAGTAAATTTTATCCTCAGGTAAAAGAAGTTTGTTTTAACATGGCTGTACTAAATAATTTCTTATGACAAGTCAAACAGTAGCTCAGTATGATGGAAAAAAAAGATGTTTGCTTTAAGTTGCACTTTTATCATGCTTATACTTTAGGTGAGACAGATATATGAAATAATAGTTACTTAAACATAAAGTTACCTTCATGCTTTGTTTCAATATACACATTTAATTCTGTAGTCGGAATGATACTTTTACACCCAGGCTAACCTATGTTAAAACTCTCTTTCTGAATGTTACAACATATTTCACTGAACTAAACTTGTGTGTGTTCGAATGGGTGTGCTTCATTTTTAATGACGGCTCTGCTAGCACTGACACAGGTCAGTTTGACTTTTTGCCCAGTACTTACGTAAGAAGTCAGTATAAAAAAATGGATTTATGAAATTTGATCTGTACATCGTGTATTTGCTGCCCAAAGCTACTAATTGATGCTCAGAGACAACGAACAGCACAACTTCCTAGATTTTGGGAACGAAGTGTCGACCTGGGAGGAACACTTCGAAAAATTTTAAGAGTATTGTTACTCTTTTTTTTTTTTTTTTAAGCATGCAGCAAAGAAAGTAGCATTTTATGAAAAACAGAATATTTTTCTCTATAAAAGAATATCTTATTTTAATATAGAAATAAAGTTATAAATCGCAGTAAGCCCAAGTGTTTACCAATTGATGGAAGAACAAGTAGTAGCCGAACATGGTGAGAAGCCTTTTTTTTTCTTCTTTCCCCCCTCTTTTTAATCTTCCTCTTCCAGGTTACTTTTGCATTTTGTCAGAAATTAGTGCATATTTAGTAGGAAATAAACAATGGAAAATAAGATTTTTAAACCCAAGAAAATTGGCAGCCAGACTAAGGGCCAAGTGAAGCTGTTTAATTTTTTTTTTTTTTTAAAGCTCTTGAAGAGATTTAAATTATCAATATCCATTTTATCAGGAAGTCCTGTGTGCTTTGGCAGTATGCATATATAATTCTTGCTCAACTGTAAGTCCAGTAGCACGCAAACTATCGCTGTATTTTTCCAAATTGATAGTTAACAGATATCCTGGTCACCTAGCAGAGAGCCTTTGCTGGGCTGCCATCTCTCTGTACAGCCCTTCTCCTTAGGGTCACAAATATGTTGTATAAATGCAAAGCTATTTAGGGAGGAGTTTATCTCCTAAGGTTTAGTGTTGAATGCAGCTTTCATTTTAGGTCAGATTCTACCCAGTGTGGTGGGATCAAGGAAGACTTTCAGGTTCTTTGTCCAAAGCCAAAACTTACATCCTTCTCACATTTAAAAAACAAAATAATCCCCAAACAACACCCCCCCCCCCCCAATCCTCCTCCCAAATTTTAGAGTTTAGAACATGTTACACAGGCGCAGTATTTGAAATACTACTTTGATGTGTTGTAAAGGCAATCATGACATAAACAAACTGGTTTTCTTTCAAGAGTTATGTGAAGGGAAGGGATGCGAGTGCTAACTTTTAAAATTTGAAAACTGAACACCTGGAGATAATTATATTTTTAAATGTTTTCAGGCTGAGTCAGAGTTAATGGCAAATGGGAACAGTATTAGATTGGCAGATGATTAGTTGAATTTATCATTATAATATGCTTAGCATAATAAGCATGGTGGTCTTGATTATTCAGTGACAGTTTGTGTAGTAATTTTTCCATTAAAAGACTATGTCAGTCTGTCAATAAATGCATTCATTAAATCAAGTATGCCATGCTTAAAGCATGTCTAATTTCAAAAATAATATTGGTTTTCTCCAATAAGACAAAACATCAGTAGTATTCAGATGGTTTACAAAACAGACCTTAAGCAGATTTCACTTAAAAACATGAATTTTATAAAAAGACCGAAACATTAAATATAAGCAAATCCTAGTAGCAGCCCTACCTTTACTTGTAGGTAAGTCAACAAGAAACAGGTCCAGGCAGGTTACAAAAAATTAGCTGAAAAGTCTTCTCATTTTTTGGATAAACTACACAAGTCATGGTTTGGTTTCGTACAGAAGGAGCGAGTGAAGGTTTTGCAGACTTACAATGTTATAATATCTCTTTCAGAAATTGTCCCAAAATTCTAGAAATAGCTCATTTGGCTTTTGTGTGTGTTCCAAATCATACGTCTGTCTGTAGAGTGGAAATTTTCTCTGACAGATAGACTGTAATCTTGGTGTGTGATCAGCCATTAGCCTTAGTTCTCTTAGGTCAATTTTTTTTGATTATCAGCAGTTTAAAGCTTTTTATATTAAATCACGTGCATTGAGATTAGTGCTAGGAAACGCTAATGCAAATAGTAGTCAGTAACATCTCAGTTTAGTATGAGAACAGTACCAGTTAAAGTTGCCAGAAAAGAAGTGTTCGTATCATTTGGATTGATAGCTGAGATTAATATTTTGTCTAGTTTATTCCTACTGATGGGACGCAAGGAGGTACTCAGTCTTATTCTAGGCCCTTTCTCTTCTCACCTGCCAGGGTTTTTCCAAGGAAGTAACACCCTTTCTTCCTTCAAAGAAAAATAAAAACAAACTCCCAAAGATTGCATTAGTCATCCACTGGTTTATTAGAGATTATTTGTAACTGCGATAAGAACTTGGACTTTGAATTTTCTAAATATACAGAAGGTGGAAGGGTATTGAGCAATTTTTCTCATTATCTCGCAGAGTAATCTCACAGGGTGTAGCATCGCTGAACTAATGGCCCTCAAATAGTAACTTATCAGAGCTGCTCAGGGATTCTTGCCATTGCTATAAAAAGACATTTGGCAATAAGCAGTATGTCATATTAGAAGCACAGCCATTTACTAGAACATAAATATGCTAACATACTTCACTTACAAACTCTTCAGTGGCAGCTGGTTCTAGAAAACTAAGTAGATGGTTTTGAACATCACGGATAACTAGTCGTTCTAAATACTATAATTTTAAGGCAGTTGTTTCTTGAGATGGGTGATAAATTACTGCATTTGTTATGTATTTCTGTTGGGCATTTCACCTGACCTCTCAGAGCTTTTTGGTAAATACTAATTCAGAAGCGACGACTCTTTTGCAGAAGGTTCGTTAGGTAGTTTGCACCCATTTTGCAGTTAAACAGAGAAACGCACATCACTTGGTTCAGCCTCGGAGATCATTTCTTGACTGGAGTTTCCTAGTCTAAGCTCTATGCTTTTTCTTTTCTTCCCCCCACCACGAGCTAATGAACATATTTTAAATGCTGTTTCCCCACCTCTGTAAGAAATGAGCTTGCCAGGCGCTAGACTCCTACGTCTTCCTCTTGCACTGCTGGAGCGGCGTGACTTTTCCCCCCTGGTTCTTGCTGCTGCACGCTGTTAGGGTCTGGCTCGCAGGTGATGAGCCTGGCGACACCGGTGCAGGGTCGCTGCTGTCTGGTTTGACGGCTTCCAGCTACGAATGGAGTCCTGGTTGGTCACCGTCCGAGTGGCATATGATTGATGTATTTAGGATTGGGGGGAAAAAAAGGTCATATAAGCAGAACAAGGATGTATTAATTTACATTTTGCAGAGCGTTACGGACTTCCGTACAGGTTGCACTGGACTTGACTTTCACTCTTGGCTATAGTTGTTGTAACTTCATGAGTAGCCTGCGTCTTTCACAGTCTAAGTAAACTTAAGTCAAAATCTCTAAGCTGATCCTGGGATTGATCGGTGGTGGATTTGGGCACCTTTAACAGTAGTTGGCTGGGAAAGAGGTGTTAGTGCTGTCAAGAAAGGTGCCTTTCCGCTCCCCTGATAGACCTGCTAATTCTTGGTTCTCTCTTAGATCTGTGGTTTGCATATACTGGGTTGCCAGACATGTCTCCTAAGCAGGTGTTGATTACAGAGATCATCGAGGAATTACAGGTGTCCAAGTATCAGTCGAGCAAGCGGTCAATTAACATGTCCCTGTGTAGGCAGAGCTGAGCTGGGTACTCCCTGAAGCTGTCAGGTGTTTTGTGACCGAGAATTCGTTGTTCCAAAGAACTACCTTTATAATATACGCCATTTTAACTGAAATGGTGCTAGCAATATATTAATGTTAATGGCTTAATGTTAATAAAATAATTTATTTTCCAACATACTCATTGGTGGAACCTGACCACTCTTAATTCAAATATTCAGATTTTTTTGTTTTTTTAATCTGTTGCTCCTTTTGCTGTTGTTTCTAATTAGAAATCCTCTACAATTAATAAGAGGAAAACAAAACAAAAAACCCACAACACCCCAAAACCAAATGTAGGTCCATACTTGAGCTGTGGTTCTCAGGGGTTTTCCACACTGAAGATCTGGTAGACCATACCAAACAGTTGTCATGAAGTGAAAATTAAAATGTTGGCTCCAATATAATTTTGACCATTAGGAGACATACTTACAGATAATTGTTATCTTTTGATGAGGAAATATGATATTTAAACTTGCTTGGCCTGAGGACAGGGGTCTCTTTGCTTTGTGTGTCTGAGGTCTAGGTCTGATTCTCACTTTCTTATTCTTTAAGACGGAGAGAGAGTGGGGAGTGTTATTAAAAGCTAAGCTTTAGTGGCTGAGGAATGTAGCTGCCTAAGTTAAGAGACTCCCGTAATCCGCTGGGGACCAGCAATGAGTGGAGCCTCATGGATTACAGTGAGGCTTGAATCCTCTATGTCCTGTTTGTGGCAGGGGACCTCCCAAGCCAATAAAGGAGAAATGTTAATGGAGTAAATGACAACACGAAGTATTTAAGAATTGCTTCTGTATGGGAGCTTAAAACCCCTTTTTTTTTTCTTCCTTTTCAGAAAGAAGACACAGCTCCTCCAGCAAGCCGCCTTTGACTCCTCCCTCTTCTTCAGTATTTTCCCTCATTTCATCTTTCCCTTCAAAAAACAAAGGTAGCAGTGGAAGTGGGAGCAATCGCTCATCCAGTGGAGGTACTAGTGCATCATCATCAAATTCCAAGTTGTTGAAATCACCCAAAGACAAGCTGCAGATCAGCGGAAACAACAGGTTAATGCATTCGGTACAGCATAGCAAAGTTCCCCATGACAAAATGTGAGTATGTGTTTTGACAAAGAATTAAAGGTTATTACTTTCATAGACACTGCTGTATCAGTAGAATTTCCTTTTGTTTCAGAGGGTTTTTGGTTTAAGAGATAATCAGTTTAAACTCCTCCAGGTCTTTTCCAGCAGCCTAGTCTAAGATTATAGATAATACTTATGACTAGATTGAACAAGAACTCTTGCAAAGCTGCATCTTAAATCACTATAAATAAAGGTCATTTTATTAGGGGCTCTTAATTCTTTGATCTAATCTGCATACTTTGATCATAAGGGAGTTTTAGCTCTAATTCAGATGATTTTTGACCTGCATGCGTAAGATTGCAGAACTGATAATGTAATTTACTGTCACAGAACGGGGCATTTCTCTCTGGACGTAACAGGCCCATTCCAGTTGCTTTGGTGATACGCTGTATCTGCGAATCCAAATAACAGGTTTTGAAGTCCCTGATGACACTCTGAAATACTTACAAGGGAATGGGGAAAAGAGGACAGCAGAGATTATGGACATCATAAAAATCGTGAAAATAAAAAAGATAAGAATAAGAAAACTGGGAACAAAGGAGCAAGGTCTACATTTGCATTGTGACTAGATCAGAGTATTGTTGAGTAATAACATATTTTAAGTACTTTTTATAATTTATAATTTTCAATTTCCCCCCCTTTGTTTTTCATAAATAATAGTATGACTCCATCTGTCAAAGTGGAAAAGATTCATCCAAAGATAGATGGTGCCCAACTGAAAGCTGCTGTTGGTCCAACTTGTTCTACTACTGTGAGTTCCTCAATAAAGACTGGCCTTAATTGTCCCTCAATACCAAAGCCACCCTTGCCTTCCCCTGGACAGATACTGAATGGTAAAGGTCTTCTCTCTGTGCCTCCATTTTTGGAAAAGAAACCTGAAGAAAACACAAATAATAGGAAATTTTTACATAAAAGATTGTCAGGTAATTGTTTTAAATTATTATTTGCTATATTCCTCTTAGTAGTGTATCTATAGAAATACATATATAGAATATACAGAAATAAGTTTCAGAAGTAAATTAAACACTTTTACAACTGTAACTCATAATTAGGTATGTTTTATATATTAGAATTTAAATCTGTAACTTGGCATACTCTTAAAGGATGCAAACAACTTGAAATGTGGCTGTTGCTTTCAGAAACCATACAGACCTCAAAGGCCTGTCAGTTCTTACAGTTTTAAAATTACGCTCTTCTACTATCTTTAAAGATTTTCTTTTCCTTCTTTCTATATGGAAGGTCCAAATGTACATAGAAAATGGAACAACTAGCACCTCATAAACTCAAAACTGTAAAGCCAGTCTGCTCTTTACACTTTTTAAACACAGTAACTTTGAGTGTTAGTAGAATGGTAGAAAAGTTCTTAACACAAAAACCAACAACAAAAACCCACCATTTGTTTGTCACAGTTCACATCAGTGGTGACCTATAGTCCTAACATGTGGGATCTACTCCTTTGGGGTCCCTTACAGCTGTAAATATCTTCATTCTGTTTGTAGACTTGAGATCTGTATTTCAGCACACCATAAACTTGTTGAGAGTGTAGAAAAATGTATTTGTACAATTTTTTATTGTGCATTTTTATTTGTACATTTGCCTGTGTTACATTTGAAAACCATTTCTAACATGGTTAATTTTTATAATGAAAGTAAACGTTAGTATTTCAAAATGTCTTTTGATAACTTTTCAATACCGTGTACCTTTGACAGAGAGAGAATTTGATCCTGATATATACTGTGGTGTCATTGATGTGGAAACCAGGAAACCTTGTACTAGGTCTTTGACATGCAAGGTAGGATATCTTAATCAGAATAAGATTATGTAAAGTTTCAATTCAGTTTCCTGAGGAATATGACAGAAAACAGAAAACTACAAATTTTTGCTGTCAGTAGTTACCGCTGTAAGTGGTACCTCTGAAAACATGTTGCCCAGAACCAAGAAGGAATTGTTTTTGAAGTTCAGTTAATTATTTATTCAAAAACATATTTGTTAAAGTAACCTGGAGTTTTGTATTTTTGTATAAACCCTTTAAACACGGATGTCGACATGGGACAGATTATGTTACTCCACATGTAGGTAGCAGGGTGCCAGCATGTTCTTCTTTTTGGGGATAACCTTTGGGTCATAGATCATGAATTTTAAAACTCCTCATAAGCATTACAAGTATTATTTACGTAGGATTTAAATAAATCGAGCTCCTGCCCTCTCACACCCCCTCCTTTCCCCCCAGCAGAGTCTGCAGCAGATGCTTAGGAGGTATTTGTGTAAATGCTAGTGCTGCTTGATGTACAGCTACAGCCAACTCAGAAATTAGTCCACTGAAAAAGCCACGGAGTATGCTTAGAGGTCAAACTCTAAATTAAACAATCTGTAAAAACTTTTGGTCAGATGAAATGAGTCCTCTGGCTCAAAAATCTCGGGGGACAGAGGGGTATCACTTAGTCCCGAGGAACCAAAACTCCAGATCCCCTGCAATTGTGTAATATTTAGCTACTTTCCTGCAAAGCAGCTAAACTGTCAGTAGGGGAAGCATCTGGTAAATAAACCACCTACAGAACAAAGGTAAATGAAGCTGGTACTAACGACCCAGAGGAACTGAACTTGAACACGGTGCCCTTTTGGAATTACAGGGGGGAGGCAATTGTTTTGCTAATAGAGGAGGAAAAAGCTTCAAGATTTTACAAGAGAACTAGACAAATCGAAAGTGTAAAAGAGAAAGAAAGTAAAAATGTTTCTCAGCATTCCTTATATTATACGTACTCATAAAATACTTTTTGGAATTGCTGTTTGTGTCTGAATTATGTGATGATAATTTTTACCTACTAAAATGAAGCCAACCAAACCTTTTATGCCATATGATAAAAAGCTTTTGTACGTGACTTTAACAATTCAGAAAAATAACTTCCATCTGCTTCACTTTACCTAGAATTTGTGCCATATATATATATACACATACACATCTTGCTATGTGTAGCATTCAGGACACATCAGACACTTTGAGTTCTATCTGACGGTGGATTCTGCTGTGGTTTTTTGCATTCCTTAATATCTATTTGATTACATTAGTTTTCAAGGAATATATTAGTATATAAAAGGAAGCAAAGTATTTTTCTAAGTATTTTTCATGTCTCCCATTCAAGTCTGATTTTAAACGTTATTGTGTTAAATATTTTCATAAGTGAAAGTAAATATTTAGTATTTTTGATTGCGCACTAGTTGGCCATTAAAATATAAATGTAAAATAGATTTTCAATTCTAGTCTTAACCTTATAAGAACTTTGGCAGTTTCTTTTTTAAAAAGAAATTGGAAAGAAGCCTTTTACTCAAGTGCCGTTTCTTATTTTGTATCAGACAAGGATATAATCATCCACGAAGCAATTTTAAAGTTTGTTTTCTAAGTCATTCTTCCATTTGTTTACTAAACCACGAGTGTGATGATTTCTCTGTTTTAGAGCTCTAGACACGTGTTTTGAGTGTTTGATTTCCGCAAATCTAATAGCCTGGGATTAATGATTTATTCATGGTTTTGCAGACACATTCCTTAACCCAGCGGAGGGCTGTACAGGGTCGAAGAAAACGATTTGATGTGTTATTAGCTGAGCACAAAAGCAAAACCAGGGAAAAGGAACTTCTTCGACATTCGGATCATCATCAGCAGATGCCCCCTCTCAGGGAACCACATCCCTCACCTACTAAAACTTCCCAGGAGCTGCACCAAAATTCTTATGGAGTTACTCTTACAGAATCAAAGCCTTTATTACCTAATAAACCCAAACCTCACCTGCCCAGTCTTCCAAGGTAAGGCAAATCTGCAGATCCAATGGTATGAAATTAATACTGGTAGCTTCATCAGGTGGATTTTGAAAGGGCGATATGGATCTGTTGGACGGGGCAGCTCTAGGCCTGGTGACTGTCTGTCTGCAATTAGCAATTACATGCTGAGCTGTAACTCCTAGTGAGGCAGGCATGGTGTTTGAAATAGTAAAAGCTGACTTGCATCAATGAAAGCGGTTCAGCAACGATTGGGCAATGCTGCTTTTCCAGGGGTACCGTACCTCCTGTCCTTCCTCTCAGTAGATGTGTTATGAGACTATGGAAAATATCAGACATCTGTTAATGTAGATTTCCTTCTGTCAGTAATAGTAAGCACTTAAGCTTGGAATTTTTAACTAGACTTAGTTCAATAACACCTTTACTGCTTGCCTTGCCCAGGCCTCCAGGCTGTCCAGCCCAGCACAGTGGAAATGCCCCCAGCGAGTCTCCTTCTGTCCACGAGTCCCCACACCCTCCCTTGCCTGCAGCTGAGCCAGCATCTCGGTTATCCAGTGATGAGGGAGAATGTGATGAAAAAGAAGAGCCTGTTGAAAAACTGGATTGTCATTATTCAGGTCATCATCCTCAACCAGCCGCTGTACGTTTTAAGTAAAAGTTAACCTTGGTCTCTCGCTGGCTCTGAACATGTAAACAGATTACCTTGGGGGGGGTTAAGGGTGGTTTTCTATTGGGTATGTGATTCCTCCCCTCCCCCCTAGATTTTAAGAAAATTATTTTGTTCCTTAGTAGGCAGTGAAGGTTTAACTGTAGTTGCAAAGTAAACGTGCTAAAGAAATATGTTTGGAGCTCACTTCCCCAATGCAAAAGAAATCAAAATGCCAAAATACTGAAGATTAAATTGGTAACTGCTCTAAAGGGCTGTGGTTTTGGAATAAGGACATGTAAACAGTACCTTTTTGGTGAGATTTTGTTAATTGGACTTTCCCTCACACACACACACATTTTTACTCAAGGTGCCAATCATCACAGTAAAGGTAGCATAATGTGTTGGTTTAATATTTAAATCTTGACAAAAGCTAGTTAGTCTAACTAAAAGCACAAACTTTATTCCCTAGCCTCTATATCAAATCATCTCCTTTTTTTTAAAACAGACTATGAGCAGATAGCTGATAGCTCCTCAGAAGTAGCTGTTACATATATATATATATATATATATATATATGTAATGTTTTTATACAGACCCACTACTGTCCTTTCCTGTTTAATCAGAGGCATTCAAATTTGACTGCTGCTTTTGGTCATACGTATGGGAGTATCAGATGGGAAGAAAATGATCCCAATCATTTTCCCAATGATCCCGATCAATGATCCCAACCAAGGCCAAAAATTTAAAATAGTTGTTATACCATAGAAATAAAAATTATAATTTATATTTTTTATCCTTGATTTAAACATCTAAAAGCAGATTCATTTAGCAATATTTATTTATAAACAAGTGCATTGTTATTCAGAGAGTTTTTACTGAAAGTAGAAAACACCAATAAAAATCTGTCTTTTCAGTTTTGCACATTTGGTAGTCGGCAAATTGGAAGAGGTTATTACGTGTTTGACAAGCGGTGGAACCATATTCGATGTGCACTTGACTTCATGTTGGAGAAGCATCTTAATTCACAGATGTGGAAGTGAGTAGAAGTGAAAGAGTTCTTGTTCTTCTTGGTAGCCTGTGATTCTAGTTAAAGAAGAGTAATCTTGCATTCAGATTAATCAGATCAAAGGTTGATAGTCTATGCTTTACACTTTTTGCAACGATTAACTATGAATTTAATAAAATATTTTAGCGGCATTAATCAACCTGAAGATACAAGCATTTTAATGTAGCATTATTAGACTGGGTATTATTCCGAAGAATGGTAGCTACGTAGGTTTTTGTTTGTTTTTCTGTTCACCTGCAGGAAAATTCCTCCGGCATCTAGTAACACAGCATCAGTTCGTGCACCACATCGGACAAACTCGATGCCTGCTTCACAGTACGGTGTCAGTGCAGCAGGTTTCCTCTTGCCCACCACGGTTATGTCATCGCCAGCATTGGTATCTCCTTCCTGTGTGTCTCTGAATAACAAATCGGTACCATCACATGGAACGACACTAAATGCCAATCCTGCGACTTTGGGTGCAGTGGATCCTGTCTGCAGTATGCAATCAAGACAAGTGTCTTCATCCCCTTCAACACCTACAGTGCTTTCCTCTGTACCTTCACCTATGCCCAGCAAACCTCAGAAAATGAAATCCAGCAAATCTTTTAAACCTAAGGAATCTTCTGCTGGCAGTGGCACCTGTAACAGTACCGGCAGCGTCAGTAGCAGCGGCGGCTCAGGAAAGAAGCGTAAAAACAGTTCCGCACTGCTAGCACCTTCTCATTCCACAGAGTCCTTTAGAAAAAACTGTGTGGTTAACTCTGGAAACTCTGGGACCTCCTATCATCAATCGGTGACAGCTTCGTCCCACAGCGTTGGCCTCAACTGTATGACTAGCAAAGCTAACTCTGTTAGCCTCAAACATGACCAATCAGGGAGGGGTCCTCCGACTGGAAGCCCTGCAGAATCGATAAAGAGAATGAGTGTGATGATGAACAGCAGCGACTCCACGCTCTCCTTAGGGCCGTTTGTTCATCAATCCAGCGAGCTGACTGTAAACTCACACAGCAGTTTTTCACATTCGCATACTTCCCTTGACAAATTAATAGGAAAGAAAAGAAAGTGCTCACCGGGTTCAAGCAGCATAAGCAGCAGCAGCAAATCAAACAAAGTTGCCAAATTGACATCGGTGAACAATGTTCATGCAAAACACACTGGTGCAATCCCAGGGACGCAAGGGCTGATGAACAATTCTCTTTTTCATCAGGTATGAAATTTTGTCTCGAACTAAGCCAATATGAACATGCCTCTTCACGTGCTTATATTGGAATGTGTTCTCTTAATTATTAGCTAGCCAATTCCAGATCCTATTCAAGTAAAAGACAGTGCTCTTATTTGTCCACTACTCATTTTGAGTGTTTTTCTAGTATATTTACACGAGATTTTCATAAACACTCTCATAAAGTGTAGCTTTCTCTTTTAAAGTAATCTTAAATGTGATGTTCCAAGTTCCTTAAGATGTTGCCTGTGAATTGGTCTCAGATGAAATTCAGTCCTCACATTTCAAAAAAAAAAAGTTTAAAAGTAAAACTTGCCAGCCAGCCATGGAACTGAGCTGCATGTCTCAGCCTGACGTCTTGTTTCTGTGTCAATAATAAACATTCTACAAAGTGGAACATAATGATGCTGATAACAGAACAGTGATACTGTGATAAAATAAGCCTATTATCCCAAGGTGTCATTGGCTAACTTCTTAGTAATAACAAGATTAAATGTTATAAATAAGATAGAAAGCTTTTTAGTTGGTAAAGCAAACAGATTTACTATAAAGGAAGCAGATCTCATGAATACGTAAGATCCCATTTTAAAAATTAGTTTGGGGTCCTGTTTTTTGGGGGGGGGGGTAATTATTTTTAAACAAATCACACTGGAAAACTAGTGTATTGGGAGAGAAAGTTCTTGAGAAATTAGGATGAGAGATAATTTAGAAACCAATAGCTCAGACTTCTTAGTAAAACTATTCAAATTGGCTTGGAGGATCACTCGGAGTGGTAAAAATAATTTGATAGACCTCGAGGAGAGGATAGAAGATGGAATTTTAGAAAGTAGCTTTAGAACCAGACTTTTCGAAATTGAAAACCCAAGAAACTTTCTGTTTCCTCTGGTGCTAATAACCTGAAATCTGTGTACCTGGAGAGCTAGAAGGTCAGTAAGAGCTTTTTCAGAATGGTTTCTGAATTTTCAGTTTCAGCCATAGAGGAAGATTTTCACTGTTATGTTGTGTTTAACAAGAAAAGCGTTCAGATGGCTGAATTCATTTTTGGACTTATCTAATACTATTTCAACAGTGCAATATGTATAAAGGAGAAATATGATTTGAGTGAATTAAGGAAGGAAATCATGTCTGAAACCATTATAACTTTAAAGAGCTCTAGCTTGAGAATTGTCAAGTCTTGGAGAAGCCAACCTCATGTTAGTGGTGTCGCATTGTGCCTGCTGATTCTCCCCAAAATATGCTCTTGATATCCAGAAATTGTCTTTTAAGGGCATCTGCTATAACAGCCTGGCTCACTCATCCTTCTCTTTCTTTTGCTTGCTCTAAAGCCAAAGGCGCGTCCCTAATAGCTGAATGCACCATGGTGAGAAACGAACTGGACAATTTTCACTACAAGCAAAACCTCCATCTGGAATTCTGGACTCCAAGATGCCTTGACTTTTCCCAACTTCCCATGGTCCTCAGGTGTGGAAATCTACTGGACTGTCACTTAAACAAGGAATTTCCCTGAAGCCATGTCTGTAGCAGCAAATATACTAGAAATGGACACTGGATGAAGTTCAGCCACATAATTGCTCTTATCAGTGTTAACGGTGGTCTGGACTGTTTGCTACAAATCTGTGAGATTTTACTTACAGGAGTACATCATCTTGCCACTATTTGACATAGATTAGCTGGGTAAACGAATGTTTTCTGGGGGGAAATAAACGTTACTGTGGACTTATTTTTATACTGATGGTGTCTTTTGTAGGTGATAGCTAACCAGACAGACACCCTCAATGGAGAGGACCCCGCGACAAGGGGGAAAAATGTGTGAGGCACAATGGAAAGAAGCCCTCAAGAAGGGAATATGGCTTTAGTGTTTTTATAGCAATGTTCCTTTAATGGAATATAAAAATAGCACAATTCAAAAAATAGTCTGTGTTTTGCCCAGCCTTTTGCAAGTAATTTGGGATAAGAAGCTATCAGGAGTTTAAAAAAAAAAAAAAAAAAACAAACCTAACAAAACCCAGAAAAACTTGTTTGAGGCCATCGCTCAGAAAACAAGTATAAAAATGTCATACTTGCATGATACAAAACCCATTTTCTATTCTTTCAAATAAGATTTGACTGCAGAAGAAAACTAAAGTTGATTTTGTTTTTTAAAAGTCCAAAACCATCAAACAGACAAAGGCAAATAACCTCTAAAACTATATGCCCAAAGAACGTATTTATTGACTTACACTGTATGCCATAGGCCTTTGTTATTTTAAAAAAATCACAACTGTATTGGTTAAATTGGGCTGGATTTGCCTTCCAGCCTGTAAAAATAGCCCTTTTAAAACTAAGTATTTAAAGTATTCAAATATTTTCTAAAAAACATAAGTCAGGTTTTGCCTTGTTTGTATAACTAAATCCTTAACATGTTATGCTTTCAACCACTCAGTAAGATTTTTTTTTTTTTTTTTTTTCCCCAAAATTCTGGAATGAACGCCAATTTGACAGCCAAGTTCACCATAAAGTGCAGATGTACACATCACAGTCATCCCACACCTACCCAGGCTTTATGAATAAAGGGGGCTTTACACAGTTTTATATAGTCCAGTCAATTTTTATGAAATATTTTTCTTGCTTCGAAACACCTCAAAAGTGAACTTCGCTAAGGGGCTTATTGTATTTTGATTTGATTCGTCTGGATGTTTTTGTTAAGTTTTTGAACATCAGGTGAAGTCTCAAAACTGACTAAACTTTTATTAAGGGGCAAAGCAAAGGAAAACAAATTCCTAGCCAAGAAGATATTTTTTTTCTGCCTTAAAGGGGCGCCAGCTATTGCTGAGAAGAGACAATCTGAGCCTGTCCAATTGTTCGCGTAGCCCAGCCTTCTCCCCAGTTCTGGTGGCAAGTAGTACATCAGGGAATCCAAAGCCACTCTGAGTAGCAGTTGCTTAGTTGTTTACCCAACGATGCTTTCAGTTTAACCTGAACTTGCTGGGAAATCATTGTAATACAGCAAAACAGAAGCCTCTATGCAGACACTTTAGCTTTGAATTGATACAAAAGATCACATTGAGAAAGCAACGTACTAGAGACACTTATTATGCAAACTTTTAAAAAAAAAAATAGACAACTTTTCAGGAACAAAAGGATTCGTATTTAATAAGATGCCCTGTTGAAAGGATTGTTAGAACTGCGATTGGTTTAATGTAAAAGGAACCAAAGTGATACGCCACAAAGAGAAATCAAAGCGTATTAAATCCTGCACGTTTGGAGTGAAATCTACGCTCTGATGAAGTCCCTGGGGCAGAGCTTCGGCTTCAGGATAGCGTCAGTCACAAGTGCAATTTGACTCTTGATAGACACAAAGGTAAAGGAGACAAAAATTTGGCAAGATTGAACGTTAGCGAGTTTGTGATCGAACTCTCCTCTGTTTTTTCAAGGTTCTGTTGATCTGAAAGCATAAATGGCAAATTCGTGCTCCTTCGATAGTATGCAGACATGTTAAAAAATGAATTCCTGATCGCTGCTCGTACAGAGCCAGTGTCTGCAGTCACCCGCGTCGTGTGGTTTTAAGCCATTGGGAGTAAAGAGTTAGAACATCGTAAATTCTGTCTGCTCTTGAGCATAGACCTGCTTAAATATTATGTTTTAGATCTCGGTTATAAGCAGAACATTGTTCCTGAAGCTTTTATTGTCACATAGTTCTTAATGTAAATAATTAAGGAAGCTTAAAATTAATTTTCCTTGCAAAATTGAATTTGCAGTGGCTGGGTTGTTTCTAGACAGATTTTGGTATTAATTTAAGAGATACAGTTTTTATAGTCTTTCCAACTTCTCGTTATGACTCCTGCAGTTTTCTTAACCTAAAAAATTGCTGCAATGATGAACAAAGAATTATACAAGAAAAAAAACATACTTTTGTATCTTTATTTTGGAATTTCTTGTTCTATTATAAATATTGAAGTATCCCTATTTCAGAAGACATATTTTGTTAATTGATTGTACATATTTAAATATGTATTTTTGCACAGGTCTTTTTTTCTTATATCCAGTTTTGGTACAATTGAGATCATCTAGTATTTATTTATTAATTAATTAAAAAAGAAAAAAGCAAATACCTTTTTATAATTTGAAGTGGTTCACTGCCAAGCCAATAGTTAACATGCCTACTTTGCAACTTAAGGGATGCCTCCGTTTTGTGAAAGCTGTGTCCCTTTTCACGTCTTGGGAGTGGATACACGCAAACCGTTGCCCGGGTCCTGCGGTCGGGTTCTGCCGCGGGAACCCGAGCGCAGGATTGGAGCCGAAATGGTCGATACGGCATTGCTTATCAGTTGCCTGATTCCCAGAAGACTACATTTAGTTAAGTGACACACTGCTTCTCTTTTTTTAGTGTTTGTGTGCGTGTGTGTGCGTGCGCATTTGTGTGGGTCTCACGTGGTTTAAAACTAACGGAAAAACTGAAAGTGCCTGATATAACTAGTTTTAAGCTTGGACTGTTTAGACAGCTTCTCCTTAAAAGACTTGAATGTTCAGTTGAAATATTGGAGCTTGCTTTTTCCACCTATATATAATATATGTGTGCGTATATATATGTATGTGTGCGTGTATGTATATATACACATACATATATATTTTCTGAAATTAATGAGATGGGTTGACAAAAGAAAGCGATTGATGCTGGTAACTTTTGTAAAATGTTTTAATTAGAATACCTTGTGTTGGAACAATCCCATTGATAACTCCTATTTAATATAATGCCAAGGATTTGAAATATGGTTTTAACCAGCAGTTTATTTAATTGTTTCATTTTGGGTGGGGAGGGAGAAGGGGTTATTAATTCATAGATTAAATAATTTAGAAAATGTTCAAAATAGTTGGTATTCCAGGAAAACAAAAAAATAAGTAAGTACCTCTTAAAACCATTAAAAAAAAAATGTGATTTCCACATGACATTTCTAAGGCAGTCGTCTTCCTGTAAGAGTTCTCTTGCCAAGGAATATCTCTTTCATCTTTCACTCATTCTGTCCTGGAGGAGGGAATTGGGCTTAGAAAGATTCTTAAATGTTTCACTGTTCAGCAGAAAATAATCATTTTTACCTTTTGTGCAAGATATTTTACGTTTTAAAGGTAATTTTAAAATGAGCACTACATATGTCAATGTGAATGTAGGCCTTGAAAGCATCTTGCTCGGTGTTGAGCCTGGTTCTAAAAGCAATCTCCTGTGTAAAATGTGTGAATAGTTTGATAATTTGTATACATAATCAAGAGCATCTGATCAGCTGAACTCTGTGTTGGCTGCTGTATAGTACATGAACAAATGTCATGGGATAGAAAAATTACTTTGGATATTTAAAAGAAAAATAAATATATAGTCTATTTGTTTTGTAACAAGTTTCTGTAAATAAAATAATTTATACTATTTATAAGAAAAAGTTGTGCTTTGCTTCATGAAAAAGATTAGTTTGTTGAACAAACATGTTACTAAACAAGGCAATAAAATTAGGACTTTTCAATAAATGAGGTTGGTTGCATGGAATACATTATATGTTTCTGCTTCATTATAAAATCATTCACCATTAAAGGACAACATTATCTGTGTCGGTGCCTATGTGAACTAATTTCAGAGAATTGGATGTGGTCAAATTCTGTCACTGTACCTCAGCATCGCATGGGCGGCTACAGAGTCAGCCTGGTAGGATCGGATCTTTACGTACCACGGGGTCTGGGTACCTGTTTTTGAGAGGTGCCTGTATCAGCTCCGCAGTATTTTTCCTGTGCAAAGGACACGTTGTTACTTAAAGTTCACGCTTTATATTGTTTTCTAAGTAGAATAACGAGAAGCAGCTTTTACAACCCCAAATGCGATATGTTCAATGATCGTTTCCTTTTTTTTTTTTTTTTTTTCCTTCCAAAAAAGCGTCTTCCATGTTTTCACAGTTTAAAGATCCAGTGTGTGAATTCAACAGGTTAAATACTCTTGGCAGGCTTTTCTCTGCATGTGACTCGGGACTCGCGTGTGGTGGATGACTTCTGAGGAGCGGTTTGTAAAACCGGTAAAACTCCTGCTAGTGGGGTAGGAATTAATAGTTACCTCCATGGCAGTGCTTCCTTTGTTCTCTTTCTCTCTCTCCCCTTTCTTTTCTTTTCCTCTTACAATAGTACGAACAAAGGGTTTTTTTAGTATTTGGAATAAATGCTACAAGATATAAACGGGGGGTCAGGCAGCAAGTAGGTTCTGCTTTGCCTTTTTATAATGAGTACTTCTACTATTTCTACATTTAACTTCTCTTTTGTGTTGACTGAAGATTTTTATTTATTTTTTGTCTCACCTTCCTGCAAATATCTTTCTCTTCTAGTAGCAATTTCTAATTTCTGCTCCACCCTATAACCTGTTGGCACTGAAGCTGGGCTGTACAAGCGGCGGCAGCAGGGAGCGCGCAGGAGACGGAGCTGGCGCAGCAGAGCAGAGCTCTCTGCTTGTCATCACGTTCAGGCAAGTTGGTGACTCTGAGCTGTCTGCGTCTGCTTCAGAACTGAAGGATTAACTCTGCGTTTAACTGCATTTAAAATAGGGTTCTGTACCCTCTAAAACTGGTAAGGTGAAGAAAGAGGGGAAAAGTTGCGTTTATCCCATATAACCCTGAGCTCTTGGAGGCATCTCGGAGCTCTGCAGGTTTGCAGTGTCCTCCCTCTCCCCTTCCTTTGCTGCGTCAGGCACCGCTACCGGCACCCCGCGGCGCGCTGCCAGGAGCCCTGACCTCGGGCAGAGAGCGGAGCTGCTCGGGGGGTTAGCGCTTCTCCCAGTTCTCGATCGGTTCGGTAAAGGGGTTTGTCATGAAAAATGCCTTCTGGCCAGGTGCTGGAGTAGAGCCCCGTAAACACACTTCCCTGAAGTGGATAGAAAGCAGTTTCTCTTCTGTCACTGATTGTCTCATAGGAAAATACTCCAGTTTATATCCAGGAAGAGCTACTTGGTGATGAAGGAGTTAGAGCCTGATAGTGCGTGCAATGCAAATCCAAATGTCGGAGGTTCTCTGTGTGTATGCTTTTGTGTACGTGCGCATATTGTCGATACCCTTTGCATTTAAAAAGGAAGCTGGTGATGTGGTGAAGGCGTCGGCCTTCTCCTGGTGGAGACGTGTTTTGCTCAAAGGCTACAACCTGCCTTTGGTAGGGAAATTCCTAAATCCTGGTCCTGCACCCGCAGCATGTGCAGCTCTGGAGGCAGGGGTGCACAACTGGCCCGGTGCCCTCGCTGCGTACAGCCGGGCCGACAGCGAAAGGCCCCGACACCCGTTGCCTTTGCAGGCTGAAGCGCTCTGTGGCTGCTCTTGCTTATGCCGACTACTGAACAACCAAGGCAAGGGCTTGCAACTGGCTGTATTTAAATGCAAATTACTGTTGGTTCATTATCACTTGCTGCTGCAACAAACAATCAAACTCACGTGGCTTGTAGGATCCACCATGGGACTCTTAACTTGACTGAATGCTTTTCTTAGTGCTTTGGCTCAGAACTGCATTAGCTGCTGGATTTGTTCCTAACAAGCAGCATGGGATCTTTGTCATGGAAAAGTGGCATATGCTTGGTTTGGTTTTGTTTTTCTGGCCCACCAAACTTCAGGGGAATCTCAAAAACCTTTTCTGAAATTGTTCAAACTAACCTGGAGTCAAACTTCAGTGCAAAGGACGAAAACTGAGAGATGCAGTCAGTCAAAAAGCCTTGGCCAAGCCCATGGGGAATGGCTGTAGTTGACCAGATCGGTACAAAAGCCAAATTGGTACAAAAGCTTTCTTGAGCACCAGCAGGCCCAGTGCATTGCTGCTCGGTTTAGCTGCTCTCCAACACAGTGCTGGAATTTTTCTTTGTCCTCCATTTTTGCAGTTGAGCTCCCTTCACCCGTGTCCCTTCTGGTCCACAACAGGTGACTTTTCAAGAGCGAGTGCCTTGTCTGCGAGGCTAGACCTTAAACTCTGAAGCCCAGCGTTCAGTGAGAGAAGAAACGGAGCTGTTGGCAGGCCAGCAGACAGGTGAGCCAAAAAATGTTTGCACACAAGCTAGATCTCAACCATTTTGTAGCAGAACTTCACTGGCAAAGCCTACAATGCTCCATCTCCTGTCCTTCCCTCCTGCACTCCCATGGCTTAACGGCAGTGCTTGTATCGCAGAGCAAGGTGGAAAGCGTCCCTGCGGTGTGGCTGTATCTTGAAACCTGTGTCTGATTCTGGCTACCTTGTTCCTACTACGAAGTCAGCCTTCCAAAGCAAAATTGGAGAATGGCATTAGTTCAAGGAACTGCACAAGCTTAAATTACGAGAGAGAATGTACAACTTTGGCATGTGGACTATAAATTCATGGAAAGGTGTCAAGACGGAGGCATGAACAGGTGTGTCTGGATGGAAATCATGAGATGAAATAAACTAAAGGTAGAACTAACATGATCATGGGACAGTGAAAGCTAACTTGAAGTTACTTCAGCGTTTAAAGGAAGCAGAAATCCTATTGCTTCTGATTTGACATGGCAATTGAAGTAGGGAGTTAAGTGTGATAGAATAGAAAAAATTATGCCCTTGATCAGCTCAAGGCCTGACCACCCTGGACCCCTCAGCATTCCTACTCTTTCCAAAAGACTATGTACCAGATTGCTTTTTCTCTTTTCAGGAGAGCAATAAATAGCTGCTCTGGCTATGCTTTCTGCATCCTGCTGTGGACTTCAGGAGGCGTTGCCTTTCCCTACAACTGTCCAGAACTTTATCCCACCACTATTTGGCATGGCTGAGATGCTGAACTGCTGCCGAAAGCCTTAAAATTGTTCATGTAAAATTGCTGCAACTTTCTTGCCAGGCCTTGGCCAAAAAAGCTTTGTCAAGAAGTTCTGCAGGTTCCTCCCGGATCCTCTTTCGCAGGACATAGGCCGAGATCAGGAAATGAGCAAGGCAAGTCAGGATCTTTAGAGGAGGTCTTTAAAAATTGTCTCTAGTGCAATTAGCGTTTTTCTACATGATGCTGACATCCTGACAAAGATTCATACTAGAATTAATCTATTAGCGGCACACCGAAAATGAATTCTGACTTTGCTCTGGTAGGGTATGCGCGCTTCCGTTTTGAACATTCTGGTTTTTCACCTCCCTGAGCAGAGAACGCCAGACTCTGAAATGCTTGGCTCCCACAGGATGATAGTGATGGTTGGAATAAAATAAAAAGTGAAAGCTCTGCAAAGATCTTACAGCACACTAAGAATCTTTAGTAATACTTTTATTTTCCTCACAAAGTAGACATTTCCGTTTTTTTTTCTGTTGCTTTTACCTATACTAAAAGAGCAGTAAGATTTCTCTTGAGTGACTAAAGCCTATGTTAGCCTAGTTTGCTTGAGTAAGTTTCTATTCCCTTCAACTTACAGTTAAAAATATATATGGTAATACATAAGCTGAATGGAAATCCTGAGACTTATTTTGCAAAGCTTTGATATAGTTAATTAAGGCCAGTTCAAATACAAATACATTGGAAAGGAAAATTCATCTGTGTACCAGAAATGAAATCCCTCAATTCAGTGAAGCCTACGGCCCATACCGTCTGTAGTATGGTCTTCTGATATGCTTACCATTTGCATGTATGGAAGGCAGAAAAGATGTTACTAAAAGGCAGCCAGAACTCAAAAAGTCTTCCTAGGTAGCTATACTTCATCTGCTACGGAACAGATCTAGAAAAACTGAGAGGCATTATTGCAGCTCTGAAAAGTCTGAATATCAGCCTAAATTAATTAAAACTTTGTAAGAAGCAGTATGTGTGTGAACACACAAAATATAGACTCAATAGCTGACCACATGGTAAACAAACTGGGGTTCTCTTTTATTAATCTCACTATTCTAAAGAAAGTGAAGATCAGAATTTTCTTCTAATTAGCACTGTCTGAAATGTAAATCTTTAAACTCTAGCTACATAGCTACTACTCGGAAAAAACAAAATGGCTTCTAGTAAGTAGGAAAAGAAAACAAAAATCATTAGGTCATAGTTTAGGTTTCCGAACAGTTCAACAGAGAATATTAATGGGCCCTCAACATCACTGCTGAGGAGTCTAACCTCGGGCAGGTGGCAGCAATTCAAAGACAGGAGATCCTCCGTGATCTCCCAGTAAGAGGAGCGGGCATGTGAAATTCCACGCTGTCCTAGCTGTGGCACAGTAGCTTCCAAACGTCAGGATCGTTCTGTGGGTATATCTACCTGTTGGTGTTACTTCAAGCATTAAAGTCGCCATGAATACAGACGGTAAATGGATTCTGTTGCTAAGTGCAGTGGCATCAAACAGCTAACAGAACTAAGTCACAGACTTTCTTTGGGAGGAAAAAAGAAACCTCAAGCCAAGCAAGCAGGGTAAACAGCTGCTGCCGTAGGCTCTACTATGGCCAGAAACTGCGTGTCATCAGTGTGGCAGCAGCCTACTTGAAACATTTATTCCTCAGCACCTGTGAAGAAAGAAATCGTAACCCCCTACGGTATTTGATCAGTTGTGTCAAACTGCAATGGTATCTTCCACTGTTCCTACCATCATTTTGCCATCTGCAGATCTAACAGAGGAAGTAATTACAAATGTAATGCTTTGCTAATGTGCTGACTTTCTTTTCAACAGCTAGCAAAAATGTCACTTTAAGGGAGAGGCTACTTCAGTCAAGATGTTCCCAAAGTTATAGTCCTTACAGTTTTCATGGTTATATTATTGCTTCACCACAGTCGTTTGTATTCTTACTACTTCTCCCTTAAGCTGTAATCCTCTTGTAACAAAGAGTTTGTTCTGTCTGGACAGTGCACAAACTAACATTTTTGGCTACTTTACTATTATGCAACTGATTCTTTTCACCTTTGATTCAAACACAGAAGTCTTAAAAAAGCAAGCACAGAATCGCCATTAGTTCTCTCTGTTCACAGATCTTGACCCTGCTTTGCTATTAAATATTGAACACTGTATGCACAGTCAAGTAAAGGAACAAAGTATATTACAAGAGATCACCAACTGTATCATACATTTAATAAATGAACTGGGCTCCATACACCAAAACAGAACATTGTTTTTACTTTCCATTTCATTATGTAAACACTACGTCTCTCGCTAGTAATATTTTACCTACAGTATACCAAGTTATACAATATATTTATAGGTTACTTCCAAAATGTTTTAAACATCTAAATTTTGCATTCCCTTGCATTAAAAAAATTACATATTAATTACTCTGGAAAGTTTCTGAACTCTGTTTAGCAGCAAATCTCCTTTCTTGATGGTTTCTTGGTACTGCCAGTTCTTGCTATCAGGCCTAGGAATTGTGGGGGGAAAAAAAAAAAGGTTTAGAAGTGAGAATATGTTTTACACCAAGCCACTTACATTTCTGTAATAAGTGTCATCAAAATGCATAGAATTCAACTGGGCTACCAAAAATTATTTCTAGGAATTGTTAGCATACCTGTTAGTTTCTACAATCTCATTTACTTTGTCTATTTTGCAGTGTAATCGCCCAGCTGCAATAAATCTTGAAAGCTCCCTAAGGAAAGAAAAAAAAAAAGTTGGTTAAATCATGTTTCACCAAGGACATGTAGACTTAGCAGTACTGAACCTGCTACTACAAAATAACTTTGTTACCCCACTGTATTTCTGAAGCAACAGCCTATACATTTCATAAGGTATCTTACGCATCCTCATCTTATTGAAGCTTGGATGTTACACACAAGAATAATCATTCTAGCGATCTGAATATAAAACTTCTTAGTGTTTCCTTCTCAGGCCAAAGTGTCATACTTGAGTAGTGAAATTTATCACTTGGCTTAGCATCAACTACTCTTCAAATTCAAAGTCAGCAGTCACGTAGTGTACCTATTTGGAATTTATCCTGATGTAAGTATCTTCATGCCAGTCAATTCATTAGAAAAGTTTCTTAACAGTTCCCTACTCTCTAGTAGCTCTAAATACACTGCTTTTTATATTATTATTTTGCTTAATCAACTGGTGGTCTACAACACATTACTGATGGTAGAAGAAAATATTCCTGTGATCAACAGTAAGACAAGTTACAACTCATAATAAATTACCGGGAAGCATAAGAACTAGTATGGCTTTAAAGCATTTACCTTTGAATTGAATGGTATTTGGTTTATTTTGAAACACCTATTAACTTATTTCTGGATGTTTCAAGCAGTATTCATATTTCTGTAATGCTTTTCTGTGTTAGAAAATCTGAAACTTCTCTATGAAAGAACGACTCTTGTGAAGGCATTTGAAACAAAGTGTTTCATGTACACAGAAAAAAGTCAATTTCTCACTTCATGTTAGTTCTCATCGTGATCTAAATATGTTGGTTTTACACTAGAAAAGAATTGCAAATTGAGACTGCAAGCGTATGTTTGATTTAAGCAAAAAACATGAGATCGTGACCACATACCAGGAAGCAAGCAAAACTAAAGGAGACTTGTAGGGTACATAAAATGTGTGGATCCCCAAAGTTGTAACAGGTCAGTTTTCACATAGTTGTGAACTAAGTCATCCTCTAAAATCTTAAGTTTCATAGCATATGAAGGTCAATAGATATAGCAGTATAAAGAACAGAGTTATTAATAAAAGACTAGTTTCTCATACGGTGTTTAGAGTGAAAGAAATACTGGAAAAGTTTTTCTTGAGAGTCATGAGAAATTGCAATCAAATTATTTTCTTTACTGAAACATAAGGTTCATTTAAATTTAGCCAAGCTCTTCCATAGAAACATAACTTGGCATGTTTAGACTCAAAGTAGAACAAAGATTTTTACTCATAATGGGATCATTATAAATAATTAAAGTGAGATCTTTATGACCTTAAAAAGCTGAATAACTTACTGATCTATGAATTCGACACTGACTCCAAAGGCTTCTGCCATGTATCCTAATGTCAATGACCGGTAAGACTCTAGGAGCTGGCTATATGCATGAATTCTCATTTCCCGTACATAATATCGATAGTGAGGTGCAAAGAGCCAATCTTTTTTCATCTCTTGCTCTACAACAGCTGAAAAGAAAAAGAAAGAAAATGAGTCAATCATCTCTAAGAAATGTAAAATATCAGTTATGTAAATAAAACACGTAAGACCAGTTAAGTAATCAGTGTGAACATAACTATATTGTATTCTTGCATACTTCAGGATATGAAAGGTATTCTACACTAAAGAGAAGAAGTAAATTTGTATAATCTGTATCAGTTCTACAACCAGAAGCAGTAATAACATGCAAACAATATTGTGGCAAAGCTAGTGACCCTGTCTGTCAGCAGCGAATACTTCTTTCAGGGTGTGAGCCAGTCTCCCCTCTACTGCGGGGGGACCACCTCACTAAAGGCAAGTGCAGGGATCAGCTGTCACGTAGGAGCGATGTGGTGCTGGGAAACAAGCAGTACTTGGTATGAAACTACTTGAAGAAATGTTGTTACCCAAAGCTGCGTAAGGAAATAAGATGAATTTTTCTGGTATTAGCTCTTAAATTAGTTACAGGGATTTCCAGGCACCAAAGTGAGTTTTTCTCCTGACGGTTTTAGTTCCCAGGTAGTGATAAGGTCAGCAATAGAAAACTGTTGCCCTTAGCTCTTCATTTCATCAGGCCTAGTCTTCCACAAAATGAAGGGTTCTTTTTTGCTTTTCCTAAGTATCTTATTTTCCTGTATTCTAAATCTCACAGAAGGAAAACAAGCAGTTTGAGAACTGGCAAGAATGTTTTCTGAAAAGCTTTTCTTCAGTGTCACCCTTTTACATAGAAACCAGAGCAGAAAGCCAATGGTAACAACAACAATGAAAACTTTCCATGTATTATCTTTTACAGGTTGAGATTTCAGGGTCTTTAGACTACAAGTCCTATAACTTCTTTAAAAGATAAAATCTTTCAAAGCTTTCTTGTCTGACCTGGCTCTTCAGGTAAGACAGTGCTGCACAGCCATTTGAAAATGCTTTTCCACCTAATCAGACGGGACCTTTCAAAAAGCTCACTGTATGCAAAGGTTAGTTTCTTTGTTTCTTTTAAAAATCAAACAGCAGCGAATTCTAGGTCAATGTTTAAAAAAAAAAACAACTCTATTTTTTTTCTGCATAAAGTAGCTCTAGTTCTAGACTGTAGCTCAAAATGTAACCCCACTAAAGTTGTGCATGATCCGAAAAAAACAATGGAAGCACCTGAAATAGTGGTGTAGGAAAAAACACAGCCTTACCTAATGACTGGAAAAAGGCTGCATAACGGCATTCATAAAGAGAAAAGAGATACTGCCGTACAGCTGGCAAACTGTGTAGCACTTCCAGAATCTCTGCTCCTTTAATAACCTGAAAGCAAACAAACAACATGTTTAAATACCGTCACTTTCAGCCTGGAGATAAACAGGTAAAGAAAGGCTGTGTCTGTTTGAACCGTGTTTTCATCTGCTTTCCTTACCTTTTCCCTAAGGTCAGGCCTGTCTAATGCAATCATGCTGACATAGACCGTGTATGTTACAAATGTTTTGTAATCCATAAGTTCATAGGATGTAAACGTCGAAACTGTATCAAGGAAGAGCTCTGCTGCTTGTTTGAAATCTCGAATAGCTACACAGTAAAGGCCCTGGTACACTTTGAGACGATTTCTCCTGTCCCAGTCTCCTCCTTCTTCTATTAGACTTAAAATAGAACGAAAAGAAAAATTTACTTATGTAAATGTATTATGTAATAAGTTATATGAAATAAGTACAGTAAATCAACTGATACTATGTGATTAGAGAAAGAATAATTTGTTTTATGTTACAGCTTGTTGAAACAGTCCAGGCTTTGTACACCTGTCAGGGGTGGGACAGGAGAGGCCAGATGCTTTTCCACAGTGCAAGTTTCAACTGAAAGGAAAAGTTTATAGCCTCTAAAGTTGTGACAACAGTCTCTTGAGATGTGCATGCAAATATTACTGCCAACCTTGGCTGTGGCAACATATTTCCACTGCCTATGCTGCTAAAATCAAAGCCATCCAATCACCAGCATAGAAAAAATTAAAAAGTGGCCACTTTACAAGAATCATATTGACACAAAATTGATGTGGCTATAAGCAGGACCACAGGCTGAGACAAAATCTGCTGAGAAGGCAACACCAAAAATCATTGCCCAAGGAACATGATAACTGGGAAGACCCTCTGCCTTGGTGTCTCACAGCACCAGATACTGGAAACCGCAGCTTGCTACTGGAACCACTAAAGTTCAAAACGTTGGGAGCACGGAGACACTGAGGCTAGCAGTGGAAACACGGGAAGGACAGCTGCACCAAAGCTCACCGTGCTGACCCTGTGCTCTTGCTTCTAGACGAAAAGCTGGCACTTCATAGAGCCAGCTGGGTGGCACTGGCAGCAGCTGGATTCAGCTGGCAATCGTACAATCTAATCACACCCAAGTTATCTGTCTTCCAAAGTGGGAGCAGGGGGTGGGCTACAAATTAAAATCAAGTCTGCTGCTAAAAGCTGCTAGAAAACAGCTGACAGAAAATACTAACCTTTCTTTTCTCTTCCCGCTCATAAAAAAAATCCAGGAACAGGAAGCTCTCTAGTACGAGGTAACACCCACCCATCACTGTGATTCTGTCTCACAACCAGTCTTAATCATTTCTTGACAGCAAGGTATTCTATTTCAGCAAGGTTTCTATGACATTTCTATGGCAGCATTTCTATACATTTCTATGACAGCAAGGTAATCTTCTATTTCTTTTGTTACAGTTTGTCTCAAAAGTGGTTTAGTGCACTCAAACAACCCAAGCAGTACCTTTTTGCCTTTTCAATGTTCCGTGTGATGAGGTCGTTATCCATATAAAACAAACCAATCCTTAGAAGATAGAACACAATATCCAGACGATGTCCCAGTGCCACAGTTTTGTCGTAAGTCTTGCGGAATGCAACCAGAGCTCCCTCCTAGCAAGACAGTATTTTCTACTATAAGAGTGTTAAAAGCACCTAGAATATTTACAAAACGTCTGTTGTAAGTACACGCATTGTCTTCCACTGATAGTTGTGACTTTGCTAGTTTCCCACAGAACTTTAACATTATGCATTCTGAATAATCTTAAAGAATCAAAGTTTAAATCAAGTTCAAAGAGCTGATCGTCATATGTCTCTTAAATCTAAGGACTATGAAAATCTACTCTGTAACTTGAAATTAGCTGCACTATGTAAATAGCTTAGAAAAGTCTAAACACACAAGGAAAGTGAAAAAACATCTGCAAATGGAAAATAACTTTTTCCTTTTTCAAGAAAAAAATGTTTTCTTTTAAGGCCTGCTTGGTTTTTTTTCTAGATAATTTAAATTTCAGTAACATCCTCCCCTATCTCCCACCCATGTCTGTGTTGTACCATAGAGAAAACGCAATGTAAGTCACACAGCTTCCTCCCTATGAACAGTGCTCACCAGAACCTGCCTAGCTAAAAGGATTACGATGCAGTGTTTTTAATATGAGTCCATAAAACCTCTGCCATGAACCAACCTTGTCCCCAATCCTGCACAGGTACTCAGCTTTGGCCATCATTGCATCTCGGATTTCACTCTCCCCCAAGATCTTTTCCGCATCTTCTAATTCGTTGTCGAGACGTTTCAATTCTTCCTCATTTGCTTTCTTCATTTTGTTCAACAGCTCCACGTCTATCTGCCATTCAAGAGACTTGCAGAGTGCTTCGTAATATGGAGCCATATCTGAAAGAAGAGCAGAAGGCTTCTGTTATCAATCACCGCAACAAGTGTGTGCGTGTTTCTCGAGCAGAGCACTGACAGACAATACAACTAACCATCAATGCTAGCTACGTCCTTTCCACGTCAGGTACCTATTAAATCCAGACATTACAGAGCCGGTGTTTCAGCAGCCCTTGCCTGTCACTTCTTTTTGCTGATTATTTACCATCATTGCTCTCTTTACCCCTCTCCCACTTGCACTTCCTTACTATTTATCTGATCCCGAGCGCAGTGGACCCCGGTGCTCAACTCGTGCCTTTTAAAAAACCAGCATGAGGTAACAGCGGCCAAAGCTAGGGACAAGGCACCGCGCTGATATGCCCAAACCCCCATTCCCTCTCCCCCCTCCCCGCTGCTCTCGGACTGTCCATACCCCAGGGGCAGACTGATGCCCTCCAGCTGGAAAACGTGTACCCCCACACACGCACACCCCCTCACCCCCACACACGCACACCCCCACACACACGCGCACACCCCCACACACGCACACCCCCCCACACACGCACGCCAGACCGCCCCTGGGACAAACGAACAGTCAGACCGGCTCCCATCCTGCACACGCACGCCTCTGGACAGACAGGCAGGCAGACAGAGCCGCCCCATCTCCACGGGGAAGGGAGAGGCTGCCCTGCACCCCGCAGGGACGGACAGCAGCCCCGCACCAGGCCGCACTCACTGTGGAGCCGCACGGCCGCCATCAGCTCGTCGCGCGCGGCGGGGTCGGGCGCGCGGGGCCGGAGGCTGAGGAGGAAGCGGAGCTGGGCGATGCGGAGGTCGGGGTTCTTGGGCAGCCCCTCCTCCTCCAGGTTCTCCAGCGGCATGGCGGCGGGACGGGACGGGACCGGGCAGCTCGGCAGCGGGCAGGCGGCGGCGCGGCCCAGTGACTCAGCCGCGACGGGCGGAAACGGCGACGCGCTTCCGCCTCGCAGCGCCCCCTGCAGCCCCGGAGGCCTGCGCTTGCTGGGGGGGTGCGCATGCGCGGGGCGGTGCCTGCGCGTCTGCGCAGGGGGCGGGGAGGGGGCGTGAGCGGTGAGGGCGCGCATGCGCACTGCGGCCCATAGGGGGCGAGCGCGCGCAGGCTATAGGGCGGCAACAGGCGTAGCTATAGGTGCACGGGCACCGGGCGGGCTCCAGGACTGGGCGTGCACCGTGCAGGCTGCTGAGGCTGCGCACGCAGTGCAGAGCAGGCAGACGCTGTGGGGCTGCAGGCGTATAGTGCGAGCTATAGGGGCTGGGCGTGCAGGGGCTGCAGGCGTATAGTGCGAGCTATAGGGGCTGGGCGTGCAGGGGCTGCAGGCGTATAGTGCGAGCTATAGGGGCTGGGCGTGCAGGGGCTGCAAACCGCTGGCTGTAGGGGGTGCGTAGCAGCTGTGCAGGCTATAGGAGCTGGGCACGCACAGGTCGGGCTGTAGGGGCCGTGCCCGCGCAGTCTATAGGGGGTGCCGATGCGCGGCGGCGCAGCCCCCACGCCTGCCGGCGCCCCGCCGGGTGTCCCGGCTGTGCCCGGGGCCGGCGGCCTCGCCGGGGCGGGGGCCGCGCTTCCCCCTCCTGCCTTCCCGCGGTTCGCACATGGCTTGTCGGGCTCTGAACGCCGGGCAGGGAGAGGTACGCGAAGGCATCTCGGCTTTTGCTGTGAAAAACGGCAACAAAGAAAGTAGGTTTGTCGCCTTCGTAGCTGCAGAAAAAAGGTTGACCGTGTTACCCAAAAAGGCGGCAAATAAAAGGGGCTTTTGGAAACCCGTGAGTGGATTATCTCGTGCTGGGGGTGCGAGGGGGTGTCCCTTCTGGCCCACGGTCCCATGTGCTTTTCGTTTAGCTTTTCTTCACATTTCTCCGTCTCTTTATTAAATATCTTCCTTCCTACCTTTTCCGACCTTCCGCAACGTGCGCTGCTGGTACCCAGGGCTGGAGCGTGTTCCTGGCCAGCGGCCTCTCCCGTGGTGCTGGTGAGCCAAGAGGCACCCGTGGGCCGGTGGCAGCGGGGATGGGTGGCCCCTGTATGTCACTGTACGTCACCCCACCTCACCCCACCCCACCCCATCGGCCCCGCTCCCCCTGCCCGCCGGCGCTGCCCGCAAATTGCCTGTGCCAATGGACAGGCTCCCAGCTGGGCTCCTCCAGAGGCTTTTTGGTTTTAACTGGTATCTGTTGCTGGAATGGGGTTTTAAACACAGCGCTGCTTGCCGGTGCCTCTGTGCTGGGGTTGGGTTTTTCATCCAGGTCGTGGGAGAAACTGTTCCCTCGACTGTTTTGGCACAGTGTATTCCTAAGATGGGCTTCTTTGTATTGGTTGTGAATTATTTAGAAGTTGCTGGAAGGAACTGTTGTCTGCTGCGTTTTTGATGAGTGCTAATATTTGTTATGTTGATTCTGATTTTTTTTTTCATTCATTCGTTACCTTTTTTTTCCTTCAGTCATTGGCTTGTAGTTCCAGTGTTTTAGGATAAAATAAAGGAGAATCTGTGTTTTAAGTTGGGTAGCTCCTTTGTTTCATTAGGAGCAGGGGGTTTTTTGTCTTCCGTTTCTTTTTTTTGAGTTGCAATCTCTTGTCTTGATTGCACAATAGGGAATTGCACGTAGATCTTTTTGCAGCAGTGTTTGTTATTTGCCTGTTGGCCTTTGCGTTTGCTCAGAGACCTATTAGGGTTTTTTTTTTTTATGACGGAGACTTTTAGGCCTCTTGCATATTTTTCTTTTGAATCTTGTCCCCAGCTATATTTCTTGGGCAGTGTGCTCCGGCGCTGTGGTATGCTGTTTATTCTTAGCGTGCCTTGTTTAGGAAGAAAAGGACGGTTGTTTTTTTCCTGCTAAGTAAGGCTGGTGTTTCATACGCTCAGGCACTGCACACACGGGTGAGCGTTACTTGTGTGAGCAGCTGAGCTGGGATTAGCTCACAAAAATTGAAGAAGAAAAAAAAAATTGAATCAGCTCCAATGTCCAGTTATTGCAGCCGGTCTCTCCAGCGCTGGGTGGAAGGTGGAAAGTATGTGCAGCTCCCTTGTAAGCAGATAACCTGGCTGTCACCTTAGCTCTTTTCCTAATCCCTAATAAAGATTGGTTTGCAACCGCAGCTGGAGGTCTGCCTTTCTTCCAAAATTCAGGTCATTCATAACTATTATAGCTCTGACCATTCCTACTGTCCGTAGAAATACCCATGCCCTGTTAATGTCGCTGCGTTTTTGGCACCCGCAGTTCATTGTGGCAGTAAAAGCCACAGTTTCATTATGTGCTGTGGGAGAAAAAGTTCTTCATTCTCCCTTTTCTGGATTTGCCACTTTTTAATTGGCCCCAAAATAAGTTGCTGGGTGTGAGAAGAGTAAGGGAGCAGAGTTTTAATTTTCCTGGGTTTAGTTATTGCTAAAATGTTGTGTTTTGTTTTGTAACCATATGAAACACTAGTTAATTAACCCCCCCAGCATTTATTGTCTGTAAATATTTGCTCACATTTTCATATTTATGTATATTTAAGCATTAACTGGGAGCAAGGGAGCTGGCAACACGCATGTGACGTTCCCTGCTAAACATGAAAGGAAATTCAGAGAGAATATTTATATCTCAAATATTTATATGAAGAAATAAGGCCTTGTGGTGACCGTAATTCTCATGTGGCCTTACATATTCAAAAGGATCCAAATGAATAAATATTTGTTGTTTTTTTTAAATGGACCTCAAATGACTGCTTCCTTCCTTGCAAGATGCAGCAGGAGCCCCGTGGTGGCTCCTAGTAACTCTGATGATGCTCTGTTGCTTGAAGAGCGATGATATGGATATGCTGCAGGTTGTTTTAATGGCACAATCCACCCTGGATATCCAGCTGCAAGTAGGAGCCAGTCCCTTTTGCAGCTGGCAGGAGCTCCTCAGCACCTTCCTATGAGTCTGCACCTGCAAAGCACTAATCCTGTCCACCCTCCTGCTCGCAGTAACTCCGCAGTGGCTCCGGTGGCACTCAGGGCATCCAAGCAGGTCTCCTCTGCCTGATGGTTATTTTGGAGCAGGACAGCTTTTTCAGCACCTGTGGCCATGCGGTCAAACTTAAATATAGCAAAATATGGTGGTATTTGCTGTTGCCTTGCTCTCCAGTCCTGCCTGTCGTGTGGCTGATGGCTGCACTCCTCTCGCAGGGAGCAGAGATCTCCCATCTGCTCGGTGAATCAAGAGGTGTCACAGCTCTCCGGTGTCTCGCAGGCACAGACACATTGACTGTTCCTCCCCATGGCAGAGGGCTCCCTTTCCCAGGAGTTTCGGAGGACCAGCAGGTCTGGACCAGGCATGCAGGGCGTGGGGAGCAGGGTCAGGGCTCGGCACGGTCCTGCAGACCCTCAGGTGACCGGTACCTGGTGTCTGTGTGTCCTACAGCCCCAGACGGGCAGTGCCCCCAGGGATGCTCGTACACACAGAGCGGTTCGGTTGCTCCTTGCAGTTCCCGGGTGGACGCATCCCGCACGGTCAGTGCTCCTGACAGTTGCGGGTGATCACCGGCACCCTGCCCAATGCCACCCAGCCTGTTCTCATTTTTGCAGATGTGGGAGGCCACAGACAGAGGTGGAAGTGCAAATACAGGTTTCCAGACCTCTGCCTTCCCCAGTAATAGCTGTTACTAAACGCTACCCGGAGCGAGGCGGCTCCCCGTGCCCCTGTGTGAGGTTGCTCCTTGTTGTGTCCTGGCCAGCCCTTCGCCCGCGGAGCCGTGCCCAGGCCACCCCGATGTCCAGCGGGCACATCGGCTGCAGCGTGTCCGACGGCGGCTGAGCAGCCACAAGGTGACAGTATTTCAGAGCAATAACTGTGCCGCGTCTCTGCTTTCTGGGGGTTTGGTTTGCTGGGCTTTTTTTTTTTTTTCCCCCTCAGCGTGCAAAGTGAAGCTCTGCTCACACTAAATGCTAAACGAAAGCTTTGGGGACCACCAGCCTTCTGCAGGGGCACAGCTGGGACAGACCACCCAAAAGCTGCCGTGTCCCCCTCCCCTGCCACCGCCTGGTGTCCAGGCTCCTGCGCCCGGACGGATGCTGACTTGCTGCTTGCAGGGAGCCACCCGTTATGGCAGTGTCACCATACGAGCGTTTTGCTTGCAAGTGCCATCGACGGAGCCGGGGACCCCGGTGTCACTGCTCCCTCTGCTCGTCCAGCCCCACCAGGTGTGAGGGCTCCTCTCTCCCAGCCCACAAAGGGAGAAGCTCCCATCGCCTCAGGGGACATGGCAGTTGCCAGCAGCAGGTCGCAGAAGTGCTCTGCTTTCCTCTCCAAGGAGGTCCTGTGGCACTGACTGGGTCTCCTGGGCTTCAGAGACAGGGGCCACGCCGGCACCGGGAGCATCCTCTGCCAGCAGATCAGGATCTGCAGCAGGGCCCCGGACCGGACCCAAGTATTGCTGAATGGCTTTAATTCCCATTGCGAAAGGCGTGAAGGGTCCCGGGAGCTGGTTGGCGTGTCCGTGCTCTGACAAGGAGCTCTTTGTGCACAACCGTCACACCGCAAGCTGCAGACTCACCTTGGTAATACCAATTATGCTTTCTTGCCTTGCTGTGATCCTCAGGCATCTTCAAGGCCAATGCATTTGTTTCGTTCGCAGTGCTGTTTTAACTTAACTTTGGAAAAGATGGCACTTGAGTCACGTCTGGCTTCGTTCTTCATTCTTCAGTAGTGGAAGTGTCGACAGCAATACTCACGTCTGCCCTAGAGCTGCACCCACAGGTGTTAGGCATTGATTTCTTCTGAATGAGCTCCTAGAAGTTATCTGTTTTCATAAGTAATTATTGTTGGCATAGGTACGGCTCTCATCTCTGCAAGTCTGGCTCTCAGAAATTACGGTCTGTATTAGCAAGGAGTGAAAGGCACAGGGTCAAGCCCTCTGCCAGCGCAGCTCCGCTGGCCGGCTGGCATTAGACAAGCCCTGGCACAAGTGTAAGGACAGTTAGAAAATACCCTTGGAGTGGGATTTCTGCATCTCTTGACCTCCCTGATGTTGTTTTGTCACCCTCTCCATATTGCTAATTGCATCTGATCAGCCAGGTATCTATTTCGTAGCAATTAGTGTCTTTTATTTATTTATCTGCGTATTTTCAAATCAACAAATCCTTCCCCACTAGCGCATCAGGATGCTTTGAAGGACAACATTTCACATAGTCCCCAAATTAAGTCTTTTACAGCATTAAAGTCTGTTAATAGGGGTGTTCCAACGAACAGCCGTGTTAGGGAGAGTTTATTACCCTGGGAAGACAGGATGAAACAGCATCATTAATTAGAGATCTGAAAAGCTATTAATATATAACGGTCATGAGAAATCAAGCTGGCAGATAGGGATGGGGCGGTGGGGGAGCCTCTTCCTTCGCCCCGTACCTGCGGCAGCCCTGGGTGCAGGGGAGGGCGATGGCACGCTGCTGCCTGAGGCTGCATTTATTTAACAAACACCACTGCTTCAGGAAATCCTGGGGGGGGGGCAGGCTCTTTTTGAACAGGTGAGAACCCACTTTATTTGGTGCCAAGAAAACATACGGGAAGAGACAGCTCCTGGGTGCAATGGCTTGTAACGCGGAGTGGGAGAGAGCGCTGCTGGCCTGGGGAACTGAAGTTCTGTGCCGTGTCTGTCCCATCATCAAACCAAGAGACACTGGAAAGATGTTTGTAGAGTTGCATAAATGTACACACACATAAATGATTTATGCTTGAACCTTTTATTTTAGGTCCTGTATTCCAGCCCCCCTGCTTTTAATGCAGACTGGTGGTCTGTACATTTGATGCAGACGTTGAATGGTCTGTACGAAACGATAGCCTGCGAGCCTGAATTTCAATGTGAGGTCTGTTTACTGCATCTTTTCTCTTAAGTACAGATTTACTTTCAGAAAATGGGTGATCTAGACCAACCTGCTGGTGCATTTGTTTCATACACAGCAGCAGCACCCAGGACATAACCGGTGTTTCCCACGACAAATGGTGTGAATATTGTCACAGCATGGTGCTGGACCTGGCCCTTGCTTCCCCACGTGGAGCACAAATATTGATACCTCTTCTGGACTGATGTGACAATTTTGGGGGGGTACCATCCACGGCGTAAGGTCTGCTGCTTTTTAAGGTATCTTATTGCACGTAGAAATCCACAAATCTTTGTCAGCTCCAGCTGTGTGTCTGTATCTGACTTTGTTTTTTAGGTAATTTGTGCTGTACACTTTCACCACACGATTGCTTTTATTGTATGTGCTTCCTTCTGTTGGGCACTTCTCTGTTGACTATGATTACTACCACATCAACTGAAAATGCTCCTGTACTGTATAATTAACTTTATCTGCTTTGCTACAATGCCTCTCACTGGTAATTACACACGCTTCAGCTCTTTCGCTATGTTTCTAAGACTTTAAGAAGTGCTGATTACTCTTGCCCAGTCTCTGTCCGAACCAGAGGGCTTTTACATGTCTACAATTATGTCTTTTTCCTTGCAACAGCCCCGCTGTAATATTGATTATAGCACATATAATGTGATCTTTAAATAAACCATCTGCTTGGAATTCATTGGGGTTTACATGTGCTGGTAGCAAAAAGCTTATTTAAATCCTCAGGTTGTTGGCTGGTTGGTGTGATAGTTATCAGTTTACTGAGATAATTTGAAATGGAGAGCAAGGATTTTGAAATCTTTCAGTCCTCTAGGGAGTTACTCCATTTTTCTCCTCCTTAGCTCAGCCTTGTCAGCCTTCCCTGCGGTGCCTTAGTGACTTTTGTCCTTTGATGATTTTTTTAAGCCTCTTTTTCTAAGGCAATAATCTCATGCGAATATACCCTCTGCCCATCAGTCTGTGTTTCTGTGCTCTAATGCGTCTGAACCCCTTGGTCAACTTGAACCAAATCTGGCAGATGTCACTAGCTCTCGACAATGTACAATTGCTTGCAGTTATGTGCAGATCAGGTACGGCAGATCCAACTGGAAAGGATCAGCCGTCCTGGCTAACCCACGCCATTCGTCCTGGCTAACCCACGCCATTCGTCCTGGCTAACCCACGCCATTCGTCCTGGCTAACCCATGCCATTCGTCCTGGCTAACCCACGCCATTCGTCCTGGCTAACCCACGCCATTCGTCCTGGCTAACCCACGCCGTCCTGCCCTGCGGTGCCTGTGTCTCAGTGCCCCGTGCTAGCAATGCCTTTTGCTTAGCTGGTACTTAGGGAATGTGGCCAGCAGCGAGAACTGCTGTGTGGCCATCGCAGACTGCATGGAGGGATGGGAAATATGTAGGCCTGAGGCACTTAGGAAGGAAAAGCTGGGAGTATTGCCATGGTGGGGATGGGGGCGAAGTGGGGAGAAGGGGCATGGGATCTGTGGGGAAACAGCCCTCATCCGTGACTGCTCACAGAGCAGCAGCTGCCGCTGTAATTACAAATATTGATGTATTTTCCACAGCTTCTTTTCAAACACACAGCCTCATTTATTTTTTTTTTTTCACTCTTTATAACACAAGTTGTTTTCACATCGTGCAAAGAAAAACGCTGGGCTGAGAAGTATTGTATAACTTCTATTGAGATCTCGTAGCAAACCAGGCGCACATTTATTAATCAAGGGAAGCGGTGTTTGATGCAAACACCAGCGCGATGTTTTAACATCGTGTTGGCTTTTAGAATAAACCCAGTGGTGGAATGGATGCAGTCTGAATGTCCTGCTAAGCTCACAGGGCAAGGTACTTCTCTAAAACATGTGGGAATGTAGCTCTGGCCATTGCTGCAGGCTGTTGGTGCACCTGGAGAGCATCTGCCGAATGCCCGTTGACTTGAACCTCAATTTAACTGAAGAAGCTGCTCTTTTTTCCTTCTCCTGAGCGCACTACGAGTCCCCGAGTGAGTGGGGTTTGAGGGTAGACACTCCCAGTGCCGTGCACTGCCCCGGCACCCATCGCCCTCAGTGGTGTACTTTTACTAATAGGCAAGTTGCTAGCCTGAGAAACTTCAGTTTGGGTGAAAATAGCTGGATTATTACTTTAGGGGGTTTTATGTTGGTTTTAATAGGTGTGCAGAAAATCCAAACCATCTGGAACTGGGAGTCCATCTCTGCGTGCAGCGCTGGAGGGTGCTCCGTGGCTGATGGAAACTGCTTTGCCGCTGCAGAGGGGTGCCGGAGTGACTTTGGGAAGCGGAGAACTGGGATGCCCAAGCACCTCCAGTATCTTTCTTTCTTTTATTTGGAAGACTGACCCTGCTTTCCCAGAATAGGAGTATCCTTCATCTGGTAGAGGTGAAGAAACCGCTCCAGATGATTTACATCATGTCTCGAGATCAACCCCTCAAAGGTCAGAGAGAAGGGCCTTAAGCAAGGAAAGCGTGATTTAGGCCTCTATAAATGCTAGCGTTATTAGTGGTATTACGGCAGTGTAGGTAACTTTCGGTTGCATATTTAATCTTCTTCAGCTGCGATTTGACATTATTGAGTAAAAAAACCCCGTGTAATTGGTTCCTTTTGGTGTCTTTCGATGTTGTAACTGCTCAGAAGTAAAGAAGCCTGTGCCTCGATGGTATTTCATAAACACCTGGTTAGTGCCCGGTAAAACCCCGGCTGGCTGCAGCAGTCAGCCTTTGCTGCTGGGGCTGCGTTTAACCCTGCTTTTGTAGCCGATTAGAATTGCCTCTTAGGTGGGGTTATTTTTCCCTTGATTTCCATTTTCCTTTCACCTCTCCCTGACTTTCCCCTCATCTCTTGCTCTCTGTACTTTTCTTTTTTCCCTGTGTTACCTCCTCTGGTAAATGGGATGGTTCTCCCATTGTTACCTCCTTTTGGGGTGTAGCTTGAGTTTCTGATCGTTACATGTGACATGCTGTGGATATGACCGGCTTCTAAAATCCCCCCTACAGCTCACGTGAACCCAGCACAATGCCAGAACGCTTCTCAGGTACTCGCCCTTGAACCAACCTCTTTTCATCTTGCCTGCTGAGACATACCGCTTGGCAGGGACTAGCACATGGACACCATTCGCCGTCGTAGGATTATTCCCGTTTATTCAATGCTTATTCCAATGTGGCGTAAAAAATGGAGCAGGATTCTCCTGGCCCCAGCCAGCAGCGTGTGCTGATGGGTGATGTAACATATATTCTGCTGCTTCACGCATCTCCCAGCTAACATTGTTCCCTGTTACAACTCAATGCTTTCCTCTCTAAGTCCATAAATTGCCCTTCAATGTCTTCCTAGCGTGACCTGCATGACAGTACCTCCACATCTCATCTGCTTTCCTCCGTGTTCGTGCTGAATCCCGCCCTGCTGTTCCCAGCGCCGTCCCACGGAGGTTGTACCTGCTGCTCTGCGTTCTGGACCGGCACCCCTGCGCCTTCCCCTGTGCTTGCAGCTCACGTGCATCAGCCCACCGGCAGTTTTGGCTGGGAGGATAACGTCCGTCTGGCACGGGGAGGTGTTCCTCACAGCAAAGAAAAAGCACTTTGCGAAATGCAGTTTGCTGCTCTCTTGAGCAGAGACAAAGGTGTCCTGGTTTGCGGCCATCAAATGCTTGCTGTTAATTGCAGAATACCTCCCAGTCGGCTGGAGGCTGTACCCCCGCTTTCCGCCCATCGGGGCTCTCTGCAGACACGCTGAGCTCCCTGTTCCATGCATTTTCCGATTATTTCAGCTCTTTGGCACCCATCCATTCTGCTGTTGGGTGGCTGGATCTCACCCTCAGTGTGTATTTTCTGGTCATAGCCATCCTTGGTCAGATGCCACTTAGACACCGGTCCAACTCATCAAACAACTTGCTTTCCTGCTCGAGGCCTTGGACTTCAGCACAGTTAACCTCTGAGGAACCCTGTCATCTTCAATTTGATGCAGGAAGTATTTGTTTTGTGCTGGCTTCTTTTTTCAGTATTATTTTTTCAGTAGTGTATATATATGTATGCACACTATATATAGTTATATATATATATACACACACTATAGTATATACATGTAATCACACACACATGCATGAGTTTATCTACTATACATGTGACAGTATGCATATAATAAAGCTTGCAGGAATTTTACTTGCATTCATTTTCCTCTCAGAGATTTTTTCTGGTGGAGTTTTCGCTGAGACATAATTTTCTGTTTTGCCACATTTTGCCCTTTAAAATCCATTTTCCAAGAACATCTAAAATTACTAAACTGTTTATTCAATTGACTTTTAATGTCTAGAACCTTTGCAAAGAAACATTCCTGGAGCAGTTATTTTCAGCTACCTTTTTCATACCTACTTATGTTTTGTGCTACTTTACTTGTAGTTTCCATGACAATTATCCCCAGAGTTAGAGGCAGCCTTGCCCTTGGTTGCTGTTTTGCAAAGCTGCCCTTGGTCTTGCCCATCTGAGAATCTGACTCCAGAAGTTCGTGCTCAATTCAGTTGTTTATTTTCCTGTCTCCTGTATGTCCCACTAGCACTATATGGGTGCTGCAGGCTACCATAACATACATTGCATTCCGCATATTGCCTTGGAAATTATTTGGAGGACAGAGTCACCTCATCCTCGAAGGAAGCAGCATATTCTGGCTAGTGGAAGAGGACGCGTTGCCCACGGAAGGACTCGTACGAAGGATTAGCTTCGCCTGGTGCAAGGTAACCCGCTGCCAACACGAATTCCCAACGGCGCAGTGGGGCCCGGTTTGGTACCCGCTAGAATGAAAGGGGAGGGTGGCAAGAGCAGGTTTGTGCTACGTGTGGGTGCCGGCATGCGCAGAGCCCGAGCCCTGGCTGGTCCCCGTCCCCGCCGCAGCCCAGCACCAGCTCCCCGCTGGGCACAGCCCCGGCCCAGCCACGTCCGCTGGGCGCGTCGACTGCCGCGCTCTTGCTGCAGAGTTGTCCAAACATGAAGAAAAGTATTTTGAATATTTTGAACTATGGACGATTTCAACATCTTTTAACATTTTTAGCACTTTCTTGGTGTTTTCCTCTCACTCATTCCCCTTTTCCCGTTTTCTCCATCCCACCTCTAGTGACTCACAGCCATTCCTGAAGTGCCGAGCAGCAATCCTTTGATGCATTATCCTTATATATTTCCTTATTATCTTTATCTATTCAGTCTGATACCTATAACTCTGAGCTTTCTGTATGATCTACTCTCAATCCTGCCAGTACCTCCTCACCCTTTCTGTGCATCGTTTTTTTCTTTAGTTGCCCGTTTCCTTCTATTTTTCCATGCGCTGCCTCCTTTCATTCTTACCTACTCGCGTCCTTCCCTCTCGCCACCCCCAGCTTCCTCTCCTGAATCCACTTAAGTGTAATCTAAAACATACTGCATGAAAGTGGAAGCCCAGAGAAATATTTGCTCTGGCTCTCGCTAGCACCTCGCAATGCCAGTGAACTCTGAGACAGTGGATTCTCAACCCTGCAGTAAAATGAGCCTTTCCCGTAAGTTTAAAATTTGAGTCTTTCTCACAAGCTACAGTCAAAATGATTGTCAGCTCAAAAAGTGCCTTTTAACTAAATGCAAAGGAACGCATTCAGAGCAGATTTTTGAATTTCCACCATGATAAAACTAATTACAATTACCAGGCTGTTACTGAAACAGAAAACATCCAGAATGCCACAATATTTGAAGTTATATTTTAAGGAACAAACATACCAGATCAGAGAAAAAAAACTTCAAAGTCCAAAGCGATCGTCTTCTTAAACGGTCTTAATTGCTTGTAAGATAAATGGGGATGAAGAAATAGGGGAAAGAGAGAGCCTTGCAGATAATCCACATGGAGAATGGGATCTGCTATAGCAAATGAGCCGTGTGTGATCCAGTCCTGCATCGTCCCAAATTACCAACCCGCCTGCCCAAATGCCACCACCTACCAACTCGGCTCGGCTCGTAGCGTGCAAGGAGACCGAGAGATCCCATTTCAGGTGGTTATGGGATAATGAATGCTACTGCTGCCTACCGAGAGCAGCTCTTCAAAGCTCCTTAAGTGTTTATTCATCCTCGTAGTTGCTCTTACTCATCTCATCCTTAGTCAGATGAAACGCAGAGTTTTGCAGCCGTGCTGAGTGAATCGCTCTGCCCTGTGGGAACAAATTATCCCAGTTCTGGGAAAACCTTTGGGTGCTTGCCAGCGGTGTGTGGCCCTCCTTGGGTGGGGAGGGAGATCTCAGTGATACGTGAGATTGAGCTGCTCTGTGCAGTTTTTTCCAACTAGCTCAAAAACTCCACTTCTCCCTCTGGAAGGCTTTTTTTCTGGAAATAAGTTATTTTTAAATAACTGACCGATTACAGCCTTGACTTGTTCCACTGTCTGCTGGAGGTGACTCTACGGGTGCGCTTTGCTAGTCTGATCCTTGCAATATGTAGTGTTCACTGTCAGGTCCAGCCCAGCCACAGGGGGTTTGGGGTGGTGTTACTGATGCGACATGTCTCTCCAGGACCCAGAGGCTCCTCGTTGTGGGTAGCTCCGACAGCGAGAGGTTAACCTCACTTTCCTGAGCGTTGCTAGTGTTTGATGCTCTCCTGTCCTCCTGCTCCCCTGTGTATCCAACCCCAGCACCTTCGGACAAACCTTGGTAAGAGCAGCATTTCCAAAATGCCACGTGCTTATGGCTGTAGCAGCAGCATGGCAGCCGGTCGTGCCGAGATGCCCGGTTGGGCTGCTCCATCTGCAGTGGCCGGTTGCCTGATTTGCACAGTGCCTATCTGCACCTTCCCGGGCCAGCCCGGGTGGTGGGATGGGCTATGGAGAAGTCCAAGGGGTGGCAGGAGAAATTAGAAGAAAGGAGGCCGTGGAGGACCAACCCCTACGTTCACCACCCCACCATGCGCTGCAGCTTTGTCTCAAAGCATTAGTCAGGAGCAGGGCTGGGGGTGGGACCCCTGAAACCAGGGATGGGGTGAGTGATGGGGAGCAAGAAAGAGAAGGAGAAAGCGGCCAGGCTGGTGAGATGGGCCTGGGAATCGCGGCCAGAGCTGGAGCTCCCAAACTGTGTCTTTCCCTGTGTGGTTGGACTTGCCGTGGTGCCCCGGGGATGTGGATTTTGGGAGCGGTCACGGCTCGGTTCTTCTCGAGCTGTGGTGTTTATGGCCGGCTGTGGTTTTGGCACACAGTTCCTGTTTCAGCTTCTCCCCAGACGCGTGGTTGGGGTATGACGGTTCCCTGCGGCACAGGGTCTGCTCCCAAGGTCCGAGGGCGGGGAGGGCGTTGTCGCCGGTGGCGTCCCCAGGATCCCTTTCCAATGACGATGGAGCCGAGGTGTGGCTGCTCTGCGGTCCCCTTCTGTCGTTACAAGGCAGCTGATATTTTAGTCTGAGTTAGACTAACCATGAAAATGTGCTGGACACTGGAAAGAGATGTCTTGAGCACACAAAGCAGCTTACAAGCCTGAGAAGAGAGGAGGGAATTTTTCATTTGGCAGAACGACACGCATAGCGAGTGCTCTTGTTTTTAATAAGCTCACAAAGCTTTCTTGAAAGCCAGGGATTTTTTTTTTCCATCCTGAACACATGAGGTATTTTCATTTCATAATGAATGCATGTTATGTCCAACTTCCAGAAAGCCTTTCACATGAAAAAAATAGCAAAGAATTTTTCAGACACTGAAGCGAACAGGGTGGAAGTAATAATGAAACAAAATGCTGGAATATTTGCTCTGTGCTCAGAGATTGTGTGGCATCTTGTATTGTCTGAACAGCACCAGATAATAATCATACGTGCAAATCTCTCAGACTGGGGCAAGAGGGAGAGGAGCCAATCTCTCTGTCTCCATAGAGCTGGAAGAAATCTCAGATATTTCTGTTTGTCTGCAGAACAGCTGGGGACTTCTCAGACATGAATCTAATTAAGCATATTCCTTGCCACAAACACTTCAAGTTCTATTTCTGAGATCCGAATGTCTTTCCAAAATGAAGCCTTAGGAATATTGCTTTCATGCAGCGTGCTTTTTTGTTTGTTTTTTTTTTTGTTCCCGGTCTGGGCAAAATTAAATTACAGTTATAGGCTCAGAGCAAAATTTACTGAAGTCAATAATATTGATTGATATTTGGGTATCAGGAGAATGTCATGCATTAATAATAGCTGAATTTAATCCACGGGCCCAAGAGGGCTCCCGCAGCTATTGGACTCAGCCAGGCTGGGATGACGTTTGACGTGCCTGGTCCTCGCTGCCCAGCGATGGGTGTCCTCCCCACCGTGGGTACCGGAGCCCTGTCCCTGCCTCCTGCCCTGCCCCGGGTTTGCAGGTGGTCAGACTAGGACCAAATTCAAATACGGAGCATTTTTTTTTCTCTGCTAACCACATCCCAAGCTTTAAAATAGAGCATTTATTTTTGTGGTAGAGAAAAGGGCTTGATACAGCAAAGCGCTTAACTGGAGCCTTTTCCTTCTGCCCGGGATGCGGAGTGGTGCAAGCCTGGCTGCCCGGGTGCGGTGCGAGCAGCCGGGGCCCCAGCCCTGCTCCCCCCACGCTGGGCATACTGAGCTCCTTCAGCTGTTTTCGTGGCACAAATCCCCCCTGCACGGCTCTGCGGGCCGGCTGCCGAGCGGGCAACCGTGCCCAGCTCAGCCCTGCCACCCCCTCTCCGAGACCCCACGGGAGCCCCAGCCCCAGCCCCACCACAGCTCTGCAAAACACTGATTTCCAGTGTTGCAGCCACTTTGTTTTAAATCCTGGGTTTCGAATCAACCCCAACCAGAAAGAGCATTGCTGCTTACTTCATTCTGCTTGTTTGTTTTGTGGCACAAGGTTGCCGCCGACCTCTCTGCTGCGTGTGAAAGCCTTCTCTGGATTTCTTTTGGATTAGGAGGAATCTTTTCGTGCTGTTATTCCAGGGAATAAATTAATCTGAGGAAAATCCCAGTACTGATGCACTACAGTTTTCATCCATCTGCCTTTTGTTCCTGCTCTGTTTAATTCCACTCTTAATCCAGTTGATGCCAAGCATAAGGCTTGCAGGAGGCTGATCCTAGGCTTCAGGACCTGCTCTCTGATGCGGTTAAAGTACAGCCGTGGCAAGGCTTGTCAGCAAACCACATACCCTGAGACCATCCAATACAACTGGAAAAAACAAGCAAGCTTTCGGTCGTGTAAGCTCTTCCTTGGGTCTCTTATACGCAAAGTTATTTGTCTGTCCTCCTCAGACAGTTTGATTTATGTTCATTTGCATATACCAAGTATAGTGAAACCCAGCGAATTCTCCTGATATGTTTTCACTCCTGTAAGAAATATGATGGGAAGTGGAAGATATGATCATCTCTCTCCCTAGTGGCATCAGTAAATATCACACATATCAGATTAAACCCTTGACATTTTTCCAACAGTGTGAAATTTGCTTGAAGATGTTGGAAAATGAGTTATAGATGTGAAAGCAAGGCTTGGAATATGAATGCAAACACGTTAACCCTAAAACCCCTGTAATTTGCTTTCCCCGATATCTTGGCGCATGGAGCTGGAGGGGCCATGGGGGAGAGCTCCCACCAAGGCAGCGGAGGCTGGGGGCGAGCAGGATGTGAGCCATGAGGCAGAAGGGCCTTTTGGCTCTCGAATAGCGAGGAGGGGCTAAATCCTGCCCGGTGATCCTCGGGGATGCACCCCAGCAGTGAGGTGGGACATCACCCGCGCTAGCGGGTGCCTGGCTGGTGTCAGGTGTATTCCTGCCCCAAGGTCGGGCTGTAAACCTCTCCCATGGCAGCGCGGCCCCCGGGGAGAGCTGCCCAGCAGCCTGTGCATGAAAAATACACTTTTCACTTAGCTGGAAAGACAAAAATCCCTCAGGGGTTACTACAGCGCAGTCACCCAGCTGCAAAAGACTTCGGGAGGGGCGAAGGTTGGGGATTTGAGGTGGCAGTGTGGGCAGGGCTGAGTCTTTGACCTAGACGTTAAGGTCAGGACTCTCATATGTCTTATAAGGAAGCTGGTTTTAGTTTTTTACTGCGAAAACTCTCCAGCAGGTTTTCGGACGCTTCTCCCTCCGGTATGCCGCAGTTGGAAGGTGCAGTAGGTTAATGATGTTGGATTTTCCACGCTTGCTTTTGGGGTCTTTCAGCTCCTGCCAGTGAAATCCAGTCCTGGTACAGTGAGCCCTGTCTGAGGGCAGCACGTCCCGCTCGGTCCCCTTCATCCATGGATGTGTGCAGGGCATCAGTGAGCAGCAGTAGCAGAGCAAAAACCGAGAGACAGAAGAAATGTTGTGCATTTGAAGGAACAGACTAATTTTAATCCAGAGGAATCGTTGTGACAATTACACTATTCAAAGCGGTTTCGATGCCTCTTACTAATTTCTTCTGCATTATCCTCTTGCCCCCTTGGAGATGACCAAGACTGGACTTGATTGCAACTACTGCTCGTCAGTGCGGCGGTTCCTTGTGAGCCCTTAGGAGTGCGGCATCCGCCGGAGTTGCCATGGAGATGCCAGGGCTGATTGCAAGCCAGGTTAACCGCTCCTGCCGCCGCCGCCAGCAAAGCTCAGCTCATCCCTCCTCAGGGACACGGGCTGCTTGGAGAGATGGTTGTTGAAATCAGAGTGTGGACCAGCTGCTGGGTGGCTTAGAGGGACCCATGCACCAGAGCGCTGAAGCTGTTGGGAGCGATAGAGGTGAGCCCAAGACTTACGTCTGCAAATGGAGATGGGCTAGCAGGAGGAGTTCACCGTGCCAAATCTCGGTCTCAAATATCCTGGGTCCAGTCTTCTGCGGATGCTCTCAGGCTGGCCTCGCTGACCTGGCCAAGAGCTGCTCCGAGTGAGCTGCGGCCATCACTGGGTGTTTATGCCTCGTCAGAGGAGGAGGTGGCTCTTTCTGGGGTGGTGTTGTAGCATTGAGAAATCTGGTCTTTCGAAATTTGGCAAGCGCGGTGTAACTTGAAGTACAGTATTAGCATAAATTAGCCGAGAACACGTTTATCTGCGGCAGAGTGAAGGTTGCTGTTTGGCAGCAGGTGGCTTGCTTTTATGCAGCAGATATTCCGTCTTCACTTAATAAACATCTATCAGATAAAAAGGTGATGCGGTTGACACACAGCTCATCTATTCTTAGATTTGGCATTTGGGAACATGGTTTCACTGCTCGGATCTGACTGGAAGCATGTACCATTTCACAGACAGGAAGGTTCTTCGCTGTTAATAAATTTTGACTCTGATTTAAATGCAAGACGAGCGTATGTCCTCTCTGCCCCGGCTGAAGGCCGCAGCATGTGCTCAGCCACCACCTGCATTTTGTGTGCTTAGCTTTGCCCAAAAAACCCAGACTTCTTGCAGCCAGGGCTGCTCTGGGGTGTGGAGAGCCCTCTCCTCTCAGAGTCCAATTTCGGGAGGCCCATCGGACCACCGGGGCACCGACTGGGGTGTATCTGCTCCATGGATACCATTACTTTTTATATATCCTACTTTATATATAACAAATATATATGTCTCCTACTTTATAGATATCCTACTCTGACACCACGATCATCTCCCTCGAAATACAAAGTTAGTGCAGTTCTTACAGATCTCAGTCATCTGAGTGAAGGTCAAGAGTACTTTTTTTTTCCTTCTTTTGAGAGCAGTAATGGGAAAAAATATTACCAGATATAGAAACAGGGTCAAAAAGCTGTGGATAAATGTGGCACAGCACCAAGTGAAGTGACAGGAGACCTAATTATGGGATTGAAGCTATGGGATGAAATAGGTAAAAATCTCACAGGAACTTGTATCTCCTTGTATTTTTGCAAGAACTTGAAATGCTCTTTCTTCTTCTCGCCTGAGCCTTTTAGAAAGCAGTACATTTTTAGCTGAAGGTTGGAGACAAGGACCAAATGGCCAAGAACAGCTGGAGAGGTGTTCGCGTTTGCCCTGTCCTATTCAGGATTGGATGGCTGGCCTTGGAAACGTGGGTGAAGTCAAGGGAAACAGTTGGGCTTTTTTCCCACTTTTTCAAATTGGAGTTTGTAATCACCACCACCACATGTCCAATAGTACTTTCTACCATCTACCCACTTCATGTGCTTAATTTAGAAGGACAAAATTATGTCGTACTGAGATACTATATCCTGACTGCAGCGGTCAGTTCATCCCAGCTGCTTGCCCTGCCTGGGCGGGATGGGCCACGTTTGCAAAGTCTTATTTGCACGCCTAGGAGCGAGCATTCACATTTCTGCTCAAGTGCTTGCCCATCCCGAACTTCAAGCTTCCTTGTGCAAATGGCATTTGGCAGGACGGATGGGTCAGCCAGCCATAAAACTCAGAAATTCAGGCTTCTGAAAGCCTGAAATACAGGGACCCACAATCTGAGGGAGGAAAGTGGGAATCAGGTTAAGGTTGTGTTGAGCAAATGGCCCCAGGCCTCGTGCTGTGCTCTGGGAGAAGAATAAGGAGCGTGGGCTCCGCAGGTGGGCAGAGGGCTTGGGCTGCTGCTGGGCAGCCTGCTGCTGGCTGGCAGTTCGTTTGCTCGGTCCTTTGCTGGGAGAGCAATGGTAACGCATCAGTGAGAGGAAAATATTAGTTTGCAGGTAGGTAGTCCGCTCCCACTGTTCATGAGGCTCTTCCTTTCCCAAGGCGCTATGAATAAATAATACGGTATGAAAATGAAGCCAATGCGGTTATCAGGGCTATTAGATGAAAGCGCATTGGGAGCTGATTTAGATCTGGATATTCTGCCTATAGTTTAATGTAGTGGGTATTGGAGAAATCACTTCTCTGGAAGACCACGCATGCCGGTGGGGAGAGAGTATCTCACTGGTCCTGGGACGTGTTTATCTTTAGGAAAGAGTGTTGTGGAATCTCGCTCCATGTTGGTGAAACTTGATTACTGCCTTATCATTCAGAGCTCGAGGGATATATTCATGCTGTTATTATAATATGTTATTTCCTCACAGTTCCTCATATAAGTGATGGAGGCTGTGATGCAGAACTCGGGGGGGGGGTGTGCAGGAGAGGGAGAGCCTTGTGCCTCTGTAAATGAAAATCCATCTGCTTTCTGTGCTGGAGGTGAATGCCCAGTGCAGAGCCAGGGCTGCTTGCTTTGGCTTTTGCAGTGAGCCGTGGTCAGCGAAGGTGTACAAGCTGCGTGCACCAGGAATGGGAAACTTGCAGTAAGTGTTTGGGGACAGAGACGTGGCTCCTCTGGCAGCCCCCAGGATCCTAAAGCTGCCCAAAGCAGCAGCTCAGGGTCCCCGGGAGATTTCCTCTGTTTTTGCAGCAGTGTTCATTGCTAGTTCTAACAAACCAGAGCCACGCTGGGATGCTCATACCACCCGGCTATTCCAGCCTGCTCCCACCAGCTCGTGGAGGGACACCGGTCCCAGGCCAGACCCTTAAACCAGCTTCTTTATTCCTAGCAAACCCAGGGACTTGACCCCTGCTTTGATGCGAACAGGTGGGGAACCTGCTGGTGGTGCTGGGGGAGATCCCAAGCAACGCGGCACATCCCAGTCCTCCCAGTCCTTGGCCGAGCGCAGAGCAGGGGGCAGAGCTGGAGGTGCGTTTTTGGTTGGTGGTAGTGCTAGAGCTATTCACTCTTTAGCTGCTTCATCGGTGAGAAAGGGCGAGTGGGGATTTATTGGGAGAACTTTTTGCCTTCTCTGTCAAGAGCAGAGTGACAACCCCCCTCGCAGGGACCCTGGGGAACACTGCAAGCTCTCCAGCAGGTGATTAAAAAAAAATAATTTTCATTAGGAAGCAGAAATCCTGCTGCTGAGAAAGACTGCTTCACACGAGCAGATTTGGCTTGCTAACCCACGTTTTCCACCTCCAGCCAGCTCAAGTCACTCGGAGGATGCTCTGGTTGTCTTGCCAAAAGATGGGCTGAGGCCACACCAAGGGAGAAGTGTTCCTGTGGGCAACAGCCTGTTTTATTTTTACCGTGAACAAAACCTCAGACCTCCAGAGTCCACGTGTGCAGGGACAACAGCAGGGTTTTCTCTCTGCAGAGAGGACTTTTACCTCCTGGAGAGGACCCCGTGCCCAAGCACTCGGTGCTTACAGCATCCCTGCAAGCGTTTGGTCTCGGAGCCTTGCTCGCCGCCTCCAAGCCTTGGCACAAGCCCCTGCTTAATTTTCTATTATTTTTGCCCATTCCTTAGCTTGTTTCATTCCTCATCCCAGTTTTCTCCTGTACATGTAATTGAATTCGCTACTGCTTACTGCCCAGTTACGGAGAACTGGAGTATTGCATTGAATTATTTGATTTTAAAACTCTGTCACCTGTGAAAAAAATTTACGTTACATATGGAAGGAAAATAAAAATTAAAACTTCGTTGAAAGGAAAAATGGTTTTGAAGCATTTTCATTTTACTCTTCATGTCTTTAATCTGCCTCAATATTCTAGTAATAATTTTGGGTTGTTTTGACCTGAAAGAATCAAAGTATTTCTCTTCTGACAAGGCTGACGGATGCTTTGACTGATGCTAGCTAAAATCAGGTCTTTCAGTGTCAGAAATGTTACAACATCATTTGCATACAAACGGGGACCTAGACAAGCACTTGAAAATTTCTTGCACTTGCAAATCCTGACACTTGAGACGAATAAAAGGCATTTTACTCCCTGAGCCCAGCGGATGCTCAGCAATAGTGACGTTCGTGTCAACACTAGTTTGAAACTCTGAATTATGAAAGTGATACTGGGAGATTTTCGCCTTTCTCCCCACCCAGACAGGTTCTCCCGACACTCTCTTGGCTGTTAACAAGCAAGGCGCGTTAAAGGCAGTGATCTCTGGAGCTGCAATAAAGTCCCCACGGGGAGCGATGCTTGCTTGCTGCAGTTCTCTGTGCATCCAAAATCAACTTCCTCTCTTTGTACCTTTTGCCATAAACGATTACGTTCATAAATATGCAAAGATTTGCTTCCCCTGAGCAAAACCCTCCACCGTCACAACTGGGCCAGGAGGTGGTCAGGCACGCTTACTCCCATCATTGCAAGTTCCGAAAGAAACCGCTGGCAGCCCGTGTGTGGGGAGAGGAGGCTGCGGAACAGGGCGAGCACCGCCAGCGGGAGATGCTCGGCTGCCCCTGCCCGTGGGCTGCCACCGCGCTGCCGGGTACCCAGCATGGGGGAGAGCTTCCCCTTCCCCTTCCCCTTCCCCTTCCCTTTCCCCTTCCCCTTCCCCTTCCCCTTCCCCTTCCCCTTCCCCTTCCCCTTCCCCTTCCCTTTCCCCTTCCCCTTCCCCTTCCCCTCTTTCCTTTTCCCTTTTCTTCTTTCCCTTTTTTCCTTTCCCATTTTCCCTTTTCTTTTCCCTTTCCCATTTTCCCTTTTCTTTTCCCTTTCCCTTTTTTCCTTTCCCTTTCCCGCCAGGCTGCCGGTGAAGCCCCTCCGTGTCGGGGACATGCCGAAACCTCCAGAGGGGCTCACCAAGGGCCCCCCACTCTTGCAGACGTCGCTGCGCCAGGGCCTGGCCTCCCCGGCATCGCATCTGCTGGCCCAAAATCTTGCAAATTTTCACCCAGACCCTGAAGATTTTGCAGCAGCTTTCCCCAGCTCCTGTTGCCTCCCCTGTAGCCACGTGAACAGTGCGCAGCGTGATACGCAAATATTTCACTCGGCATTTTTAAACTGTTTTTACAAGGGTTTATGCATTTAGTAAAACTTCCTAAATATTCATAAACTGCTCACCAGCCACGTGAGCTGATGAAGGATGGAGAAGGCTGGGGGGGGTTTACTATTTTGAAGAGTCGTCACATAAATTATTCAACAGCCCTAATCTGACCAGCTGTATTTACGGTCGTGGGCCAAGAGCTCCAGAGGCTGCTGCCTCCCAGCTCTGACCAGAAGTTTCACCGTTTTGGCTTTTGGCGGCGAGTCAAGGTGAGAGCCGACCCAGGTGGGCAGGGCGGGAGGAGGGGGGTGCTCATCTGGAAGCATCCAGCCCGACAGCAAAAACATCTCCATCGGGGCGATATATTAATGTCCTTTGCAACAAGCACTCTGTGGAGTTCTTATGCATTGTCAATGAGCAGTAATAATTAGAGACTTGCAGCGTCTCCAGATGTTTTGTATATGTTTCAGTCTCCATTTATTTGTTTTCTGTGCTGACTTACTTGGGATACTGAAAATGTAAATAATGAATATGTGATGAGCAGCAAGAATGGATCTCTGCCCTGCCTCGCTCTTCCAAAAAAGCTAATTAAACCAAGTACCAAAATAAAAACTGCTTGAGTCTGCTCCAGCATCAGCCATAAAAGAGTACTCATGAGCAAATAATTGACAATTAAACCCCAACTTACAGAAAAGAAGAAAAAAAAGTAGTCTTGTATACAGCTGAAGTGAGCTCTTCCGAGCAGCGAGGATCTAAGCGAGGGTTGCGTCGATGGGAAATGAGCTATGGCTGGGGCAGGGGCCTGAGCGTGCTCGCACCCAGGTGCCAACAGAACTGGCTCAAACCTTGAGCCAGAGCCACTGGTTTAAATTAGAGCTGTTTTGGCAGCATCCCTCATCCAAGGTTTTTAAGCTCCTTGTCGGTAAAAACATCATTGCGGTAGAGGCTTGGAGATGGGGAAACTGAGGCACGGAGCAGGAGCAGAGCTGGCAGCCGAAGGGGTTGCTGGAGCTGGGGTGGGAGCGGATTGCCAGGCTGGATTTGTTAAAAATCAGGGCAGGTGCTAATATATACATTGCCTAATATACGCATAGCCTGGCTCAGGGCCAGCTTTCTCCTGGGGGTGATGTTGATATGGGATCCCAGTCCAGAGGACTGCACATTTGATTGTATGAATTATACATGTATGAATGTATATACTGTGATCTGATGTGCGCTCTTCAGAGTTTAATGCTTTATTTAGCCTGAATTAACTCGCTTCACAGGGCTTTGTTTATCCATTTTAATAAATCAGCTCTTTCAGCTAAATCTTGCTTTAAGGGCTGATCATATCCAGAGCCTCTAAGAAAGCAGCAGATATAAATATTTGCTTTTACAATGAGAAAACTCTCCTGAGAATGCTTTAGCAAATGACTGCGGGTTTGTCTAAAACAGGGAAGCTGGTACTTTGCTGAGTTATGAAGAAGAAGTGAAGAAGCAGAAAGGTGGAGCCGTAGATAAGGGGGTCTCTGGTCACCGGGCTAAGGGACAGTGTTCTGCCAGGTGGGTTAAGCCCATGACCTGGCTTCCTCCGCTCCTCCCAGGTGAGGATGAAGCCTGGAGGCAGATGAAGCTGATGCCGGTAGCGTGGAGGGAGGCAATGCCAGCGTAGCACAATGCCAGAGTCCAGGGTCGATGGACAGAGGCAGCAGACTCAGATAATTTACCAACTTTCTCATTTTTCTCCTGCTCAGAGGTCCAGACAGGCATTCTTGGCACTAGAAGTGACTATAGTAGTGTCTTGATGTTTAACAAATGAAATACCAGCATCTAGCAGTACCTGATAATAAAAGGGTTTGTTTTTTTTTTTTTCCTTTCAATATTGTGAAATATTGAAACGGCTGTGGAAAATGGGAAAGCCTTTCCCAAGGCAGACTCAGGCAGGTGCCAGTGGGACTTTGCAAAGCAAAACGACCTGTATGGAGAACGCTGCGGCTGCAGAGCTGCCAGCCTTCAGCTGGTCAGTGTTTGCCTGCAGCCAATTGAAAAAGGAACGGAAAAGTGCGATCTCACACTCAGAAAAGCAAAGGGAGCTGATCAAACCGTGCTGGTGTAACTCAGAAAATGGATACTGAAAGTCTCTGGGTTGGTGAACTCATGTGCAGGGTGGGAAAGGGTCGGCTCTCGGCTGCGGTTGCTCTGGGTCTCCCGTCGGGGCGGTGGGCTTGACTCCCACTTCAGAGGCTGAATTAAGACCCAGTCCTTACAAGAAAAAAATGTTATTATTTGGTACAGTTTATAAATGCACTGATACGTCATGACTTGTGGATGCTTTTGGAAATGGGACCCAGCTCTCTAGTGACTTGTTTACAGCCCTTAGCATCCTTGGCCACTGACACCCCTTTGTACTCAAACAGGAGCTGAATTCCTGAATAGTTTTAAGGATCTAGGTTGAAAAAAAATCTTTAAAATAAAGTCCTCTGAAATTGCTCTTAGCTAATGAGCTTCCCCTGGCCGTGGAGGATGGTCATGTAATAGGTGGCAGATAATCTCCAGGAGAATGAGGACAGCCTAGATTTCAAGAATAGCATAATTGTATGTAAATGCAAGGAACAGGGATCTTTTTTTTTTTTTTTTTTTAGCCCGAAAGAGCAAAGTTCATCAGATAACGTGGCAGCTCCCAGCCCAGGAGCCCGGATTAGCTGGAAGCTGGGAGGGGGCCGGGAGCAGGGGCAGCAGCGGCAGAGCAGTGCCAGCTTTGGTGCTGCCAGCCCCATGCTGCACGGGCAGGTCTTTTTGGGGTATTAAATTGTGATGCTAAATGCATGCCTGTTTCTCAGCAGCCCTCAGCCTTCGTCTAACTGCTCTCGTCAATTAAACCGCCGCCCAATGCTGCTGTCTTTAAGCTGCACATAGGCACCTCTTCATGAGCAACCGGGTTTTCAAAGCCACCGAGCACCTCGGGCTCGTGCGCGCCCCAGCAGCGCAGGCTGCTCGCACCCTCGCTCGCTCCCGTGAGCTTGGCAGCGGTTGTGTAGCCGGAGCCTTTTGCAAATACAGGATTATCTGCATGTAACAATTTCCAGATCAGGGTGCTTCTGATTATTTCTAACCTCATACTTCCTATCTCTGCGTCTTTCCGCAGAGGCTCTGCTCATCTGATTATAATTTATTTGCACGGGTTCAAGGCTGTGTGGCTTTTGGCTTCCTGAAAAACAAGCCTCAATGTGCTGGAAGCTGCCCTGCACAGCTCCGGTGGCTTTTGGGCCAACATGCTGCCCACGCCAGGGAGTTTTGGGTGTCGCAGGGGTCTCACCGAGCCCCCCAGCCTGCTGGGGAGACTGGACATGGAGGATGCTGTGCTCCCACTGCCGCTCGGGCTGCGGCCAAGCGTGCGATGGGGACGTTGGCTTTGCCACAGAGGTAACAGCTGCCGAAGGGTTGTGTGTCTGCGTACTCGGGACCAGCTCGCAGGAGGCGATGCATGCTCCGAGCCCGATTGCTAAAGGCAGCCTCATCCCCTGTGCCTCTCAAAGCCACGGTCAGCATCGCACGGCTATGCCGGGATGGCCAGGGTACCGCTGAAGCCAGCCCGTCCCCTGGGGTCACACTGGGTGGGCCTTGCCAAGGACTTTCTGGGGAAAAAAGGGAAAACAGAAAAAGATTTGGGGGAAAAAAAAGGGAAAAAAAGATTTTTTTATGGGAGAAAAATGTGGCAGCAATAGACCTGATCAGGTTTTTTTTGTTTTTTGTTTTTTTTTTTTTTTTTTTTTTAAGCAACATTGCCAGCGTTCCAGGCTGACTCTGGCAACACAGCTGGCCGGGGCGCCAGCAAAAAGCTTCCCACTCCCTCGGCCCAACAGCAACCCCAGCGCTGAGCCCGCTGTCCCCCCCCCCGGGAAACTGGCCCTGCTGACACTCGCCCGGAGCTTCAGGTGCTGTCACCTTCACTCGGCTCTCGGGGACGTGAAGGGAAATGGCTGTGCGTGCCCCCCGCTCCCACGGGCGCTGGCACCCGCGCGCAGCGCGCCGAGAGAGGCGAACCAGCGGGGCCAGATGGCGGCGGAGCAGCAGCTCACGGACTCGTAGCTCCATCCCTCAAGCTCAGTGGGTTTGTCAGAAATGGTTAATCACACTCCAAACGGGCTAAGAAAAAGAAAACAAGCATTCTTTTTTTTTTTTTTTTTTTTTAACCATGTGTCTTAAAGTGTATGGGACTTCTGGAGCCCATATGAAAAAGAAAAAAAAAAGGTTTGGAAGCTGTGTTTGCACTTTTATTGCTGAAATTTGTACCGACTAAGTATAGGCCAACAGTGTCTTTCTTACACAATGTGATCTGAGACCTTTCTGCTGTGCTGGTGAAGGGCCCGGCGGAGGGGAGCATCCCCGGGGTACTCTTATCTCCCCAATTTGCTGCCCGTCTGTTCTGATTCCAGCGTTGCATTAAAGCTGGGTTGCATATCAGTGGTCTGCAGGGATGCAGAGATGCTCCCCAGCGAGAACTGAATTTTGAAGAGCCGCTTCCAGCAGCGAGACCGTCCCGCGCACGGGGGCATTGGGCCCTGGATTTTGGTACAAAATTGCACGGGAAAAGGTGCTGCAATTCTGCTGCAAGGAGTCTTTAAAGGTCGTTATGTTACCCCTGGGGAGAGGCAGCAAGGAGTTAAAGGGGAAAGGCTGGGGATTTTTTTTTTCCATTTGCTGAGTGATTCAGGCTCCTGCTGTATAAAGAGCAGCTCAGCTGTACCGGAGCTGACAGACAACATTCATTGTGCTTTTAATCACTGACAATGAATTAAATTGTACATATGAAATGCCAATTATATAATAACCTGTAGTTATAGTGTCATACTTGTCGCTGAAAGCAATACCTCCACCCGACTTACCAGGTCTGTTTTGGAAAACATGGAAAGATTTGTGATCTTTCTAAGAAAAAGGCTGTTATTTAGAAATTACAGGTTGAAGTCTCCCCTAGTGTAAGCTGGAGGCCCACGAGGGATTTTGGCTGAGCTGCGCTGACTTACACCAGGTGAAGACTCAGCTTCTTTAACACCAAAGAATGGGTCTGGGTGACCAACCCAGGGGAATGCACGTGGTGTGCAGATGCTCCTCCGCTGGCTTTCCCTGCCCGCTGAAACCACGTCAGGGATGGGGCTGAGCTGGTTCTTGTGCTTTTATTGCAAGACGAGCTAAATGAAAATCAAGTTTTCTGCTCACAATTAACCAACGCTCCTTAAGAGCAAAAAACATACACATGAGACTCTTCCCTTTGGATGAATACTTCCATTTATTCCAACTGGAAAAAACATTTTTTTTTAAATATACTTAAGTGTCATTTCTTTTTTTACTTTTATTTTTAAAGGAATAATAATTATCACATTGTCCTTTACAAACAACAAAAAAAATTCCTAGCAATAGTCTGTGGTATGGAGACATCCATCTTCAAGATTTTTCTGCGTCTGCTGCTTTGAGTAGGCAACGGGCGTCCCCACGCGCGCCCAGGGGTGCAGCGGGACCCTCCTCCCCGGGGTGCAGGGCAGGGGCCGGCCGGGCGGAGGGGCAGGGGCACCCCGAGATGCCGGCAGCGCGTGGGGCGAGGGCGATGCAGCCGGGTAAGCCTCTCGGCCCTCCTGCGGCTCAAAGCCCAGCTTTATCTTAACACCCTCAGGCGCTAACCCGCATCTTTGGGTGCCAAGAGCCCCTTTTGTAAACCTGCCCCTTCCCGGGAAGCACCGGGACAACCGGCGTTGGCTCGCAAACCCCCGGCGCATCCGCCGGGACGCGCCGCGACGGCAGTACCCCAATGGTTTAAAGCATACAGAGAACAAACTCACATCCACCATAATACAATACAGCTGAGCCCTATTTATAGAACGCTCTGCCACGGCGAGGCTGCTGTGGGGCTGTCCTGGCTCCGCAGAGGCAGGGGCTGAGCCCACCCGGGGACGAGCCCCCCGGCCACAAGAGGCCTCGGAGGGGCGAGGGCGTCGCGCCGGGGCAGGATCAGGCCCGCGGGGAGCAGTTTGCAGTCGTTCTCTTACATGTTAGGCAGTAGGCAATATTGAGACTTCCACTTGGTAATGAACAGCAGTTAACATAACCCAGGAGACTAGAGCACCATAAGACACGTCTATATTCAAAACAATGTCATGCTGACATCACACAATTGCACCATTTACACTTTTATTTACTCCAAATAATAGTTCAATGTTTAGTAACTTCAGCGTTCTCTACAGAGGTGTAAAATTCCTTCTCCGGCTTTGGTCATTTACAACGTTGCAGACATTTGGTAGTTCTGTTCTTTCCTATTTAATAATTAAAAAAAAAAAAGTCCCTTTTGCAGCTGTCAGGATTCCTGTATCTGACTGATGGAGCGTACCTGAAAATCACAGGCGTGAGCAGACTTCAAAATGCCACCGAGGCCTCTTCAAGATTTAATGAATCAGAAAATGTTCTCTTTATTTACCAGGAATGAAACAAACAAACAGAAAAAAGGGTTTAAAAAAAAACAAAACAAAACAAAACAAACAAATCTCAAAACAAATGACAACTCAAACCGTCACTGCTATGCTTAAGAAATTTGATGATGAAATGGAAAGGGGGGTCCAAAGTACTGTTTGGTTAGCTCTGGCTGAAAACAATTCTGAATGTGCATGCATTTTCCCAGTGACTCCTAAGATATAGAAATTCCTCTGATATTACAAAATACAAAAATATTTTCTCCAAACTCTCATTTACATTGCATTTACAACAATCACGGAAATAACTTAGGCTCCCACACTGTCCGAGAGAGACAAATTACTTACCAACATGGCTAATGGAAAACAAAAACGTGGTGGAAAGCAAAAGCTACCGGCAAACTGATGCTGAGAGTCAACAGTGGTAACCAAAACGTACGGACAAACAGAACTCAAAAGGCTGGCAGTATTTGGGAGAAAGAGGAAAAACTACTGGGTAAATATTACAGGCTAAAGTGAACTTTTTTGTTTTTTTCTCCAAAGATGTGCAAAATATATTCACCGTGCCCAGGATTATGACTATTTATAGAAGCCAGTCTACAACCTTCTTACAAATCCCTACTCTTCGGGTCTTTTTTGTTACAATAAAAGCGCTTACATGATCTAAAACAGTGCAAGTTTGTGAGTTAATTTACATTCTCCCAAGGTGCCTGGCAAGGATGCCATTAGGATATGATACAGTTTTTGCTCTTCTGTCTTTTCCGGCTGTGCAACTGTCCCCTGCCACCCAGCGTGGAGGACTTGGGCATGCTGTACGAGCCGTACTTGTGCAGGAGCTCCTCGCTGGTCACGTACCGGAGGCGGGCGGGCTGGGGAATCGGCTCCCCGAGGAAATAGCCCTCGTTGTCGGACTCCGAAGAGGAGGAGCAGGTCGAGCACCAGTCGTATTCGGCGAAGTAGGGCCCCCATCTCTCGCCCAAGTGGTTCTGCAAGGCGAGATCCGACACTGTCCGGGGACAGTGGCCGTAGACGTCCCTGCGGGGACCCTGCTCCACCGTCTCTCTGCAGCTCCTCTGGTGCATGAACTGGTCGTAGTCTTCCCTGGCCCGCAGCGAGGGTCTCTCCTTCAGCCGGCAGCACTGCTCGCTGGCCAGGTGCAGGGCGTTATCCGACCGGGAACGTCGAGACCGCCGGGGCCGGTGCGGGCGGTAATGCCGGTCATCATCCCAGAGGTTAGTTCGCCGACGCGTGCGCTCGCTCATGGGGGCGTGCCTCGAGCCCTCCTGCGCCGCCAGCTTGCCCCCGGGCACCCCGCTACCGTAGTCGAAGCTCTGGTGCATCCGCCCATGCGACGGCCGCTCTCGGTACCCGAGGGGGCTGGCGAGGTTGTGCAGGTTCGGCTCCATGTCCTGGTACTGCTGCACCGACAGCAGGCTGCGGACGGACTCGGCGCTTCGAAACTGCACGGAGGAGTTCAGGGTCCCCATGTTGCTCATCTTCTCCGAGACGTTCATGCCCGAGTCTTTGCTCAGGTCAGGCATCGAGAACCTGGAGAGATGCTCCTGGCGCTTGGCTCCACCATCTGCTGAGAGGCCTTTGCAGGGAAAGGGCAAAGGAAGGGAAAAAACAGTTAAGAAGGAGAATTTTCTATCAGCAGGGATGCAGGGAGAAGGCTGGTTTTGGCCCAAGACTTTTGCTTTAAAAAAACACTCGGTGGTTTAGATGCTATCCTGAAGAGCCCTTTCAAGAGGATGATTTGCCTTTTTTTTTTTTTTTTTTTTTAAAGAGCAGGCAGTTCCTCCTTGGGGAAATCACACCAATTTAAGGTGTTTTGAGTTGGACTCCAAGTTGCTTTTCACGACTTCCTTCCCCATATGTCTACGCTGTCTGCGACTCGATAGGAATAACTAGCGATGCCAGTGAGAATTTATGCGTCAGAGGTAACCTGAGGCCTCCTGCACGCCGAGGTAACTAGGGTGCCATGATCCGGCACCCACACCTTGTGTGACGATGACATGTTTTGGAGGACTGAACAACGTCAGGGGCAGCTGAAAACGGGGCCACTGCCTAATTCGGGCTTGTCACCACGCTGCACTGCGCAGGTCCCCAGAACGGCACCCGCGGGGGGACCGAAGGGGCAACCTCGGCCATGTGCACGCAGCCGGGTTTCCCAGGAGGCGAGGAAACCCCCGAGGCCCAGAGGGTCTGCTGGAGCTCCCTGTAGGCAGCGGGACAGCGGGAGGGTCAGGCTATCCCTGCAGCCATCCAGGGACCTGCACATGGGCAGGAGCCAGGAGCATCAGCTCCAGCTTGACGGGCTGCCCTGCTCGGGAAGGTGGCCCACCGGGTCTCTCCCGCGTGCCAGCCAGCCCTGAGCTCCCGCAAGGTGCTTTCCTCCAGCCCAGACAGCCTTCACCCGGCAGCAGGGAAGCGGGGTGTCTGCTCAGCACCCGCCCATCAACCAGAAACTCAACGCACCCCATGCCGCCCTAGTCCTTGGCCTGTTTCCTGGGTGTTTTCTATCTATTTTCTGACTATCTCCATGTTGGCTTGACAACTGGCAGCAGTCAGCGCTTGCATTGCAAGCTCAGGACAACATGTTTCGCAAGCTATTTCAAAGGAAATCCATTTCATCCCAAATCAAACGCAGAGTGTTTGCTTTGGCGCTCTGCTCCCCATCCCTCTCCGACAACCTCCCCGTGCAGACCAAACGCGGAGAGCTGTGCACCATCAGCAGGATTTCCAACATGACGCACAGCCCTTATGCAATCACCGAGAATTTATGACTTTGTAAATTAATTTAAAAAAAACAGCAACCCAACCCACAATTCAAGAATAAACTTCTTTTTCCCCTGAACAAAAGCTGCTTACATTTCATCGAGAGCTCAGCTCCTTCGGCATCAGCCGCTGCCTGCCAAACCTGAACAAGAACAAGGGCTGCTGTCACTAACCCCGCTCACGAGCCGCTTCAGGGTTTCTTTGGACTCAGCCTTAAAAAGATCAACAGATCCTGCAAAGACGGGCAAGGTTTTCCAAATCCTCCCCTCGGTGGCACCAGGGAGAGCTTTAGCACTTGAGCACAAGCCGCTACTGGGTCTCGCAGGACTTGGCTTCGCTCCCCGAGTCCCAGCCGCCACAGCTATTTCTCTCTGCTCGTTTGCTTTTCTGCTGTTAATGGGGATGTTTCTGGAGTTTATGATTACAGAGGAAGGTAAAGCGAAGGCGATCCCCGAGTGCCGCAGGAAAAGGGAGAGGCTGGGTTAAAAAAAAAGTTAAAGCCATGTTTTGTTTCGAAAAGGACACGCTTTTCAAGCCAGCTTCGTGCTTTTTTTTCCTAAGCCACATAGATCTCGAGCGAGCTAACCCAACCCTGCTGAGCACCCTTTGGAAACAGTCCCGCCCGGGCTCCCCGTCCCCTCCGAGGACCTGCCCGCCCGGGCTCCCCGCTCCCGTTATGGGAGCGAGCGATTCCCGGCACGCGCCAGCTCCCTGCTGGAGCCGCGATCTTCTGCCTTTGATCCCAGTGACACCGTTTGTCACGGCGGGCACTGCTCCCAGTGTCCCTCCTGTGCCACCGTGGAGGAGCCCCGCAGCCCCCCGGGAGGGAAACGCAACTCGGTACCATGCACAAAGGCCTCCCGAAAGGCCAGAACAACAGTGGGATTGCCGGCGGAGCTGATCCGAACGTGAATCATGGCCGCTGACAGCCGAATGTGGCCTTAATCGGATCTGTCAGACAATAGCTGACGCCAAAGAAAATGAGCCCTCGGTGACATTTATGCAACCGTTCGTTAAGAGAACTGGCGCGGCTCCGCAATAAGAGCGAGCCATGGCAGTGCTGTGCAGGAATACAGCTCCAAACGCTGCGGGATGCTTCTGTGGTGTCAGCAGATTGAATTTGGCAGCGTTGTTTGAAAGGGGCCAACCTCGTCCCACCTCGTGGGGGCACGGGGCGAGCCGGTGCTTCACCCCCAGCGCACAGCCAGCCGCATCGGGCAGCACCCGCAGGTCTCGGCTCCCCTGCCGCGGCCGTCTCTCTCCTCCGGTCCTGCACCCAGCCAGAATAAAAGCGAGCATCTGGGGAGAGGCTCCTGAGACACGGAAAGAGCGGAACAATGTTTTCAAATTAAGCGAGACATATCTGCATCCTCCACATCACTGGCAGGAGCGTTGCACGCAGCCGCAGTGGCCGAGCGGGAGGACCTGCGGTGAAACCCGCTCTTCTTTTTGCCGGGAGTAAAGCAAGCCACGGTGCACGGGGGGCTCTGGCTCCTGGAAAGGCAGAGCCAGCGCTTTGCAGGTTTGGCTTATGCAGGATGGGGGTCTCCAGCCCTTGCGCACACCTCCAGCAGACCCTGCGAGTGCTTTTTCTTTTCCTCTTCAAAGCCCTGGTCAGCACAGGAGGAAGCAATTTCAGATGAGAAGCCTGCGATACACGTATGGCTCATGCTTGGAGTGTAAGGTTTAATCAGTGATTATTAGGTCCAGGGGATGTTTCTGGCTGTTCATTCAGCCGGCCTGATTATAATTAAGCACACACATTTTAAGATCTTGAATCACTGGGAAAATGTCGATTGTAAGAGGAATTCAGCACAGAACACGTACACCACCATCGCCAGCACTCGGAGCTCAGGGCGCGACGGAGCCCGTGCTCGGGGGACTGCAGCAAAGCCACCCCGAGACCCAACGGCTTCACTTCTCCATACGACGGAGTGGGAAATGCTCCTTGCTGAGGGCCAAACGCACCTTCCCAAGCAGATTTGGCAGGCTGCATGTGCACAAGCCTTTTTTTGGGAGCCACACTAGCAAGTGACCCAGCAAGCAGTGTGGCCAGGGGCCAGGGAAACTTTGTTTTGTCTGCTCACCGTGGCAGGGAAGGATTTCTTCTGCTCACTCAGGAGCAAAGTTGTGCTTTTACAGCATCCCTGCAGACACCGAGAGCTCCGCACGGCTCTTACAGCGCCCAGAGCAGGTACCAGGTCGAGGATGCAACTTCTAACCCACACGAAACACAAAGATGCCTCCGGGCTTAACTTTACGTTTACACCAATGCAAGGTGTGAAGTATTATGAGCGGGGGCTAGGCCCAGATTAGTCTTTCAAAACTCGCAAAATGATCCTGCCCCTCTCTGCGGAGCGGCAAAGCCCCAGCAAGGCGTAGCAGGAGCAATCCAGGAGCGCTCCAGCCTGACCACGACGAGTTCAGGGGACAGCAATAACCGCTTGTCTAAAAATTTCATCTAGAAAACATGACCTAGGAATAAAGTTTGAAAGAGCAGGGGTTGTTTAGCCTAGAGAAGAGAAGGCTGAAGGGGATATAATAACAGCCTTCAAACATGAAAAAAAACGCTTTCAAAGAGGATGGAAATCCATTATTCTCCAGGTCTGCTGAACTCCTGCAAGGAAAATTTCAGCTTGGAGAAGAAGAAAACTCTTCCTGTGCAATCCCAGCGGAAGGGGGCCGGGGGAGGCTCTGGCACCGGAGGGTTTCCCGGGGACTGGAAGGCAGCGGGTGCCTGGGCACGGGCAGGGCGGCTCCAGGTCTCTGGAGCCCTGGATGGGGTGAAGGTGGCACCAACCTTCCTCTCCTGCCGTCATTTGCCATTTCAGAGCTACACCAGTGCATTGAGGCCCAGTCTTCTTGAATTACCAGTATTTATTTACAGCTGCTGCAGCTCCCTCTTAATGAAGTGTTTCATCTGGGAACACAGCTAGTAACCCGAGCGAGCCCTAACCTGGAGGAAAGAGCACACGAGGGGAGACCCCAACACGCAGCGGTGATTTTCTTCTAACGAGGAAACCTGAGAATCCGTTGGGAATCTGTGCAGGGGAGCGGGAGCCCTGCTCTGGCCCATGGCACAAGATGGTTGTCACCCCATCCCCGAGCCCTTTCCACGGGTGCAAACCCAGGGATGACATGCTGACTGCATGAGACTTTCCTTCCGCAAAATGATGCTCCAAGAGACACCAAGCGCATCCGTTGGCGGCTGCCCCAGAGGCTCTTGCGCTGGAAGAGGAGAGATGGCACCTGCTGCCGCCGGCACAGCGCGTCGGCCGGTGCCCGTCCCGCAGCCAGATTGGAGCCAGCACCGCGGCGCACGTGGACACAGCAGGTTATTTTGCTGCCGTTCTCCGCTGCGTGGGGCTGCCAGGCTCAATATTTCACCCCGGAGCCATGGAAACGCACGCCTTTCGGATGAACACAAGTGAAAGCTGTAGCTCGTCTGCGGGTGTTCGATATAAAACTCGAGCTGGCTACAGCGCCGGGAACACAAAGCAGGTTTCTGGTTAACGTTAAGGTTTGCTAAGAACATGTTGTACAATCCACTCTGAAGTCCTTCCCCACCCCTGTTAAGAACCATGTTTACCCCATAAAACATTGCCAAGGGAAATAACAACCGAATAAGCAAAGCGATGGCACAAAAATATTCCTCGTGAGCATCACCTCTACGACCTGGCACAACAAAGCACTCGGAGGCACTTACATCTCACTGTGTGCTTTGCTAAACTGGGGCTGCAAGTTGCATTAATTATGAATTATTAAACCACTTGGCAAATGACAGCAGAGGGGCCGCAGAGAGCACGTACGCTGGGTGCGAGGCTGGGAATGAAGCCCCCCATGAGGGGAAGCAGATCCCAGCCCCCAGTAAGTGAAACTCCCCGTGAAGCGGGGCTAACATGGGGTGAGACCCCGCCGCAGCCAGCACCCCACTGCAGAGACAGCATCGTCTGCTTCACCCCGGCGGGGGGAACGCAAAACACTCCGACTTAGGACATTGCACACAAAACCGGGCTATGCTGACGCTCGCTTCTTGCTTTTACATTTCTCATAGCGTACACGTATACCCGTGCATCGCAGTCCTCACCACCTGATACCCATATAGGTGTCTGCCTGCACCAAAACTCTGTGCCCAGCCCAGACACCAGTGTTTAAGTGCAGCTATAGAGGCACAGGAGGGGATGGCACGGCATCTCTCATCTCGGAGCCTTCTCTCTCTCAGGCACATCCTCACCACCCCTGAAACAAGGTTTATTTCAAGTTCAACCCCAAGAACTAAAAAGGAACTGAAGGAGAAACAGCCTGCCCAGGGCTTTGTTTATAGCTCAGCCTCGTCTCGCTTCTGAGCGACCTTGGGGTGTGCAGAAATAAAGCAGAACCCTTATGTAACTGGAAATCATGGAAAGTAAACAATTCGGAGGAAAGCAGGGCGCTCGCCAAGCAGGTCGCAGTGCCAGCAGCCTCCCGTGGTGTGCCCCCGTGTGCCATCCCGAGGGTGTCGGGGCCTATTTCCTACCTGATCAGTCCCTCTGTCTGGCTCGCTGAAAGAAGTCCCTACACGGGTGCTGCCTGGGAAAGGAGTTGGATTTTAACCTAAAAATGTTCCTGTAACCCCCCTCACGGGCACTATCGGCTCCTACGCCCTCCCCAGACAAGGCAGAACGGCCAGCACTCCGGGTCGGGGATGATGTGCTATCGCTTCCCCCAACATCTCCTTCCAGAAGTCCATTTTGGTTCTCCCTCTGGTTTGGTCGTTACCCCACGTGCTTTGGCACATCCACGTGTGACACAAAAGAGGGGAAGGCGTGCACGTGGCCAGCCCCCGCGGTAAGCACGCCAGACCTCCCACTGCTGAGCAGCAAAAGGCGGGCGAGGGGGAGAAGAAACACTGCCAGCAGTTTTATAATATTTTGGCACTGGCCCTTTGGGAAGGAAAACCTCTATCTTCACATTTTGCATTTTGAAATGACCCGGCTTGGATTGGGGAATGTTATACCTGGGTCTCAAAATTGCAAGAAATCCCCCCGGGGATCCCGTCTTCCGACTCGGAAGCAGTTTTACGTTGCCCGTCTCTGGGGGAAGGAGGATGGTAGGAGCGTGCTTGAGAGCTGGGAGCCTCCTTTTTCTTAGAAAAAGTCAAGAACAGCCAATGTGTCATTTGCTGGCTTGCGTACCTTGGCTGAAGCTCCCGGGGCAGCCCGGGGGGAGAGGAGCACCTGCGGGATGCAGTGCCACTGAGGACATGGGGATGGGGACCAGCCCCCGGAGCCGCTCACCCCGAGCCCCTCACTGCCGTCCCTGGGGGTGTTCAGGAGCTGCTCCCAAGCCCTCAGTGCAGGAGAGGCTGGGCCATTGAACGCTTCTTGGAAAATATACCCCAGCCCTGAGAAACAGGGTTTTTTCGTCCCCCACCCCAGCTTTCAGCCTCTCCTCGGGCAGAGGAAGAAGAGGGGACTGGAGACAGACCACGGAGTCAGGTCACTCTGCAACTCAGACGCGCAGGGATCAGCGCTGACCCACGTGCTGATCGTACATATTCGTACATTTTCTCTCCCCACTTTCTGGGTATATCACAGTTGTTGTTTAGTCCTGGAAAAACAAGCTATTTGGGGCCTCTGGGCATCTCGTAACACAGATGACAGCAGAAACGTGCGCCATACATGTGAAATCACATTCCACCCTGCAACGGCACCGGTTTAACCTCTTTTTTTCCTGGTGACAGGAAAAGGCTGTGACAGATGAGGCTGTTACCCTTACCCAAACTCATTTTCTCAAGGAATACTTAAAATCTATTTCTCCTTTTGCATATGACAGTGTCACCATTCAACGCGACTTCTACCTCCAAAGCACTCCTGCTCTCTGCAAGCTGCACACAAAGAGACTGTTCCCAGAGAATAACATTTAGCCCGCAGGTACTTTCTTAAGTGGGCTATTTGACCAGCTGGCATTTTGTGGAAATGACTGCTTGGAATCAGCAGAGATCAGCTCTTGATTTCTAATTCAGCTGCTAGGCACATACAGTGCCTGCAAACCTTTTTAGAGGGCAATGCAAGCACAAGCAGAGCAAGGCAGAGCACAAGCACTGGGAGCAGGGCTGTGAGGGACCGAGTATCTTCTGGGAAGTGCTTAACCTCTGGTAGGATCAGACTCCTTCTCATGAGAAAAGCTTCCTGGACAAACTCCATCTCAGCATCGTCCTGATTGCTTAATGAAGGGAGTTATAGGGTAAACATTGCCTCAGCATCCACTGTTTTGTATTGTTGCTAACGCCGTTAAAAAACAAAAAAGCAAAAGCAGCCAAAGCAAATCAAATATAAAAGATAATATAAAATCCAGCAAAAATGAGCTCTCTCTTGGAAAATGCACTGGGAAATACTTTTTGCTCTTTGCCTCTCCATCTAATGGCCATGTTGGGCAGGAGGAGGACCCAGCCTTCAAGAAGACGACGTAGCGGATCAGAGTCTGTCATAGCCTTTGGCTGATGGCAGAGAAGGGATTTTCAAACAGAAACATGGGAGGAAAGGAGAGATGCCCTCCACCAGCGGGAAACTCTGCCCTTTGCCAGTGGAAGTGGTTAAATCACATCAGCACTTGCGGCGATTACACAAGCGCAAACCAGAGGACGGCAGAGATGCTCCCATCTAATCCAAACCCCAAAACAAAGCACAAGGAGGGTCACGGCTCTGCCACTCCGGTGTCTGCTGGCGCACTACTGCCCATGGCCCGACCACGAAGCACAGTTCAGCACTTCAGGGGCGAGCGCCCAAGGTTAACACAGTGTCACGCCTCTTAACCAACCCATGAGGAATTGGCTTGGAAGCGATTAAGTAGAGCCTGGTTGGTAAGGCAAAAACCTGGGGTCTTGTAGGAGACGGGGTCACACAGATCTTGACCCACCCAATGGGTGACCCCCCGTCCGGCACTGAATGCATGGCAAGTATTATAGGGACAACATCTGTTCACAGGAGGAAGCCTTCTGGCCAGAGGATAGGGACTACCGCTGCCCACCCTATGTATTATCCGCTTTTACTGACGTCTCCAGCTAATTACTACTTAAGTCATAATAGAAACATCACAGCAAAGCTTGCTGCCAGGGAGGGACCGGCTTTTAACGTGTGCTCTGCAGTTCAGGGACTGTTTGCCCTTCAGCTCCCTATAAAAAAAGAACATTTTCAGCAATGCCATAAAATGTTAGATGGATGCAGCGTGAATTATTTCACTTTATAAGGTGGAGCAACTGTGCAGCATCAGTAGCTCAAAAGGACCTCGTATCTGGATGCCTGGGACTTTCTTGCAAAGCAGAGCTGGGGTGTGCAGGGCAGAGGGCCCGGGGCGAGCTGCACCCCTGGGCTGTGTTGGGGGGAGCTTCGTGGGGGTGTTTGTTGGGCAACCCGCTCTCTGAATCTTCCTGTCCTCAAAACACTGCCAATTAAATGGGATAATAAACGTGTCCTCCCTAATTGCACACACGGCCCTGGCGGAGCTGCCTCTTGCTGCCGCAGTGCCCCCCGGCTCGAGCTGAGCCGCGTCCCAGAGCAAGGAAAATTGTTAGAATCTTACACATTAATGAAAATGTTATCACCTCACTCTGCAGAGGAACTGCTTAAATTCGTTGCAAGCCCCATCATGCTGAGCATCTGCTCCAGAAAGCTGGAAAGAAGTGAGTCGTTAAGGCGGGCACTGCCCGTAAGGAAAGCCATACCGGGGCTACGTACGGAGGACAGACGCCTTTGGAAGAGCTCCCTCCCAGCATTTAAAAAAGGGGTTTCTAAAATGAAAGACAGAGTGATTTTCACTCTAATATGAAGGCCTTGCCACGTTTCTCGTCTCTTGACCTGTATCCCCGATAACTTGTTACACTTCAGCTCCAAAGCATGCAACAACCACTTCAGTGTTCAGGGATTGCTCATCCAAACTCGATGTTGCTCAAGACTCTTCGTACTGACAGAGTTTTACACAATACAAGTTTTCAGGAACACAAGCCGCTTTGGAAACGTGGGGCTTTGCTTCGGAAAACCTTGTTTCAAAGAGCAATTCCCAGCTCCCTTGCCATTTTACATCTATTTTTCCTCCGTGTATATCTGAGGCTGTTTGAACAAAACCCTCTCCAGCTCATTAGCTTTTCCTCTCCCTCCCTCTTTACCACTCGCCGGTTAGCGATATCCTGGCTGAACACAGAGATCATTTCACATCTTGGCACCGGGCTGGCAACTTCCCGAAACAAACACGCCAAAACCCAGGAGCGGGGCGAGGAGGCACGGGCGTAGCAGAGCAAACCTGTCCGTCCAGGCGGGGCAGAGGCACAGAGCTCGGCTTCAGCAGCGCTCAGCTCTCGGGGGCCCGGCGATGCCCACCAGCGCATCCCCACCACCCGGGGCCAGCATCCCACGGGAGGGAGGCCCTCGGGATCGGGTGCCAAACACCCCGCGGGCTGCTCGCTGCTGGCGACAGCAAGCCAGATGGATTCCATTTTGCAGGGGACAGGTGCAGGATGTGCCCAAATCCAAGCAATGCTTGGCTGGAACGGAAAAAAGCTGGGGAGTGGTGAAGAAAAAGCAAGGTAGTATCTCCGGTGAGCACACCGGGCTCACTATTTTCCTTTCCGAGAAGTTTTCTGCTGAGGGACTCGGAAGCAAGCGATAGCTGTGCCAGACGAGCGGGGCCGTCCGATAACGCGAAGTACAGCGGGCTGCAGAAGGACGGCGAGCGCAGGGGTCTGAGCCTCTCCAGCGCCGGGCTGCAGACCGGAGCCCTGCCGCAGACACGTCCGTGCACGCACACCCATCCCCGCAGCCGCAAAATGAAACCCAAACACATCTGGGGTGAGGGGACTGAAAAATATTACCCTGGGATGTGCTCACGAGAAACGGGCTCAGCCTGACGGGACAGGCATCTCGCCTGGCTTTTCCCTGCAGTTTCTACCAGGGGACTGGGGAAGAGGAGAAAAAGGGCCGTGCATAGAGGGCTAGCAACTTCTTTTAACTGCTCGTGCTCGAGGACTGCGTAACATGCAAAAGGGATTAACTGGGCCTATTTCAAAGCATTTAAAAATATTTTTAGCCCCAAAGGGCAGCTGACAGCAGTCCTTCAAGCACTGAAGGCTGGAATCTGCCTCTGCGTTAGCAGCTGGCCTTGATTTTTTCCCCCTTCTTCACAAAAGGGAGGAGTAAAGAGCTTGAAAACATTTGTTTTGAGCTACACGGAAAGGCTGGCCATCTACAAAGCCCTGCATTTGGTAAACAAGCAAGCAAAGCAAGAGAGGGCTGCCAGGCACACCGGGGCCGGGCGGGCAAGCCCGTGGCACCGAGCGGCGGTCCCCAAGCTGCTGGTCACCCCCGTAATGGGAAGGCACCTGCCATGGCACTGACCCGGAGCACAAGGGACGCCATCGCACGGAGGAGGTCCCGGGGCGGCTGCAGGGTGACGGGAGCGGGGGTGACGTACCTGTTGCGTTGGAGAGCGCGAGGGACTCCATGGAGCCGCGGGGAGTCTGCTCGGTGGGCGTCAGGTCCTCTGTGAACTTGAGGGCGTTGATGGGGTGCCGGGTGCGGCACTGCGGCGTCGGCATCCCGCCTTCCTCTTCCTCTTCGTACTTGGGGACTTTGAGACTTCCTCTGGTCTCGGGGAAGCTCTGGTTGGACATGTCGCTGTAGCTCTCCTGCGAGCGAAGCCTCCCCGAGTAGTAGTCCTCTCTGCAGTCTTGGATGAAGCTGCCGCCGTGGCTCTTCATCGCCAGCGAGGAGCTCCTCTTTGGGTTGCTGAAATGTTTCGCCCATAAATCCTGCTGCGAGCCCGGGACCTGGCCAGGGTTATAGGAGGTCCTTATGTTGCACTGGCTGAGAAGCTGCAGAGGGCTTTGGGACTGACTCTGCTCCATTTTGCTCCCGTAGTGATAGAGCTCGTCCCGGCTCCTCCACAAGTGCTCCCTGTTGAGGCTCGGCGTCTGGCTGGCCAGGCTCAGCAAATCCATCTGCAGGGACAGCGGGTCCACGTCGGTGGAGAGGCGGTTGGAGGTGACCTGCAGCTGGTTGCATGGGCTGCGCGCCCCCTCCTCGCCTTTCCCCTTGTTCTTGCCGATCTTGGCGCTGCGGCGGGACTCCTTGGCTCGCGCGCTCTGGAAAGCCGAGTCGGAGGAGTCGGAGCCGTTGGGGTCGTCGCCGACGCTGCAGGCCCTGGAGCAGAAGATCTGCCCCTGCTTGGGCAGGAAGGGCCGTCCCAGCAGGGACTTCTTGCACTGCGCGCAGCAGAAGCAGGTCTCGGTGGCGTGCCAGTGCTGGCCGTCGTACGTCATCTGGCCCTGGTCGATACCTTGAGAGGGAAGATGCATGGCGTCAGAGTTAGCCCACGTACATCACTTCGCGCCGCACTGACTGTGCGCGTCCCCTGCGAGCGACGCACACCCGGGCTCGCTCTCGAAAGCCCTTCAGCAGGGTTTCTCCGACGTGCAAAGTTAAGCCCGTTTCTAACGCCCTGCAGGCTGCAGGCCTTTGCTCGGGAGTTGCTCAATGTTGGAAAAGGCAGCAGAACTGAGCCTCAAGCTATTTTGTATTAAATGGGGATATTTCCGATCATAAAGCAAAGGAATGCAAGAAGCTCTCCATAAAGTCCTTGAAGTCAAAGCAGTAATACGCTGCCTACTTGAAAAAAACAAAAAGCCTCCAACTGAACCACAATGAGGAATTTGTGCTGCCTTGGTTAAATACATAACAGAGCAGATCGCATCCCTGTCCCTCGCTGCTACCGCGGCCCCACCCTAACTTCACTTTGGCTACTGGGGCCCCTTCTCCAAAAGGGAGCAGAAAGAGCCGGCCCCAGGGGTCTGAGGGCACCCCCTTGCCTTGCACCCAGCCACGTTCCCCGTGTTGCCCCCTGGGTTAAGTGAAGGAATTGATGCAGAGAGCCTGTCCCCCACCAGCGAAACCCCGGGGCTGCTCGCAGGCACCGGCCAGAGCCGCGGGAGCACGTGACTGCGGCACGCACATCGCTCTCGCTCAGAGCCACGAGCAAAGCTCCCGAGGTTTCAATTATAATTTACTCACCTGTTTAAGCTGCCATTCATGGCAAAAGCCCCCGTTACCTGAGAAGCTGCCGCACAGGGTGCGGGCTGGCCGGCACAGCGGGGTGCTTCGCCGCACGCGTGCACAGCACGTGCCTGCACACGCGCCGGGCCCCGCCGCTGGGAGGGCCGAACGCCACCGGATAACTTATAAATGAACACTACGGTAACGGTCCCTTTTATTCCAAGCTAGATTTGCTTTAGTGTAATTGTTTTTTTTTCTTCTTCCCTTATAATGAGCAAAATGTTTTTATATATAGACTGGAGTGCTACGCTTGCGGAGCAAAGAGAGACAAGACAGTGGGTGGGATTTTATCAGCTGCTTTTCCAATGCCCCAAAGCCATCTCGCAGAGGAAGGAGCACAGCCTCCTCACTCCGAGCCTTGGCTACCCAACCCAAGCCTTACAACTCTTAAGCAGGCACTTATCTGTAATTTATGTGGCTCTTAAAGACAACGCTCAGTGACTACTACAAGCAACTTGCAGCAAAATGGCTGCAGTCCCTCCTTTGCTAGAAATGTGCAGATATGCACCAAAGCAGGCATTTTGCCCCGAAAACCTGACAGTCAGCAGGCTCCAGCCGGCCGGACGGAGGGGAGGACAGCAGATGGGAGAAGCACGAGAGAAGGGAGCGTGCGAGAAGCGTTAACAGCTGCTTCACCGCTCCGCAGCTGAGCTTTCGGGAAGGATGTGCTGCAGGTCACAGCACACACGTCCTCCAAGTGCTTCGCTGAAGCCCCGAGTCTTCCTCCCCGTGCCATCTGGCCGCTGCACAAGAGCAAAATGGTTGGGTTTTTTTCTTTCCCTGCAGCCTATGAATTATTTGAACACGTGAGCTCACCTCCACGGACAAAGAAAGGGCTGCCCGCCCACCCGCGAGCAAATGCTCAGCCAAGTGACAAACAGGACCGGGGAGGACAGCGAGGTGGCTTCCCAGTCTGCCCGGCTCACCACCCCCCGAGTGCTGGGGGGACAGCTAGCCCCAGAATAAAGTACATTTTCAATCACTGCTCTAGAAACATAGATTGACTCTGATGCATTATTTCTTTCTGAGAACATCTATCTGCAGGTTGATTAAAAAAGGCAAACAGAAACAATAATGATGCCTAATGAACAAGCATCGGTGCTGTCAGTCGCTCATTAACTCATGCGATCCTTCGGCAAGCTTGGCTGGGAAAAATCTGGGAGTTGAAGATCCAGGCTGTTTACAGGAAAATGAGATTTAAAGGAAAAAAACCGTACATTATATTAGGCCAGAGAAAGCTTTCACTAGTTGCAACAGCTCCTGAGGTTGCTCTCTGATAATCTTCCCCTCTCTGACCACAAAAAGGGATAAGCAGTGGTTTCACCAAACAAATTACCGTGCTAGCTCCTTGGCGAGATGCGAGAGGGGCACAAGCCCCTTTGGATGCCGCGGGGCTGGTGCAGACCCCAGCCGCAGGCAGTCCTGCCCGCAGCCCCAGGTTGTGGTCAAAGACTTCACGCAGCAGCTCGTGTTGCCAGAAACAACCTTCCGAGCAGAGGTTTGCCCCGCTCCCCTCCCGCGCCATGCTCGCCGCGGGGCGGAGGGACGGTGGCACGTACCGATGTGCTGGGCGCAGGTGTCGCAGTACTCGGCGTAGAGGGACTCGAAGCAGCTGCAGCAGTAGGGCCTGCCGTCCTTCATGATGTACCTCTGCCCCCCCAGCACCGTCTCGCATTCAAAGCAGCAGAAGTGCTTCATGTGCCAGTGCCGCCCTTCGGCCTCGGTGCACTCGTCGGCAAAAATGATCTGTGCGGGGGAAACACAAACGTGGGGCAGAGTCGGTCAGAGAGGGGACCTGGGACGCGGACACCAGCCTTCGCGTCTCCTGCCCATGCATGGCCGCTGCGCCCCTTCGCTCATGCAACCTCCAAATTTTACGGCTAACCCCTCCCATCCTGCACGGGAAACTGCCGTGGTTTGGCTTGCTGCAGGGGCACCCGTCACTTCTTAAGGAAATACATTAAAATGCAAATACCTCAGGACTCCGTTAGGGCCCGGACTACAAAGCGTTAAGGCAGAGCTCGCAGTAACATGCTCATAAGCACATCCATCAGCAGGAGGGGTCGATCAGGGTAATAAACACACTTACATACAACCTATCGATCTGGGGGACTTTAGAAGAATGGAGCAGCCGCTTACTAAAACACATTCACCCGTCTCTGAAACAAGGACCTGAGTACAAAGGATGAACAAAACCACAAGGAGAAGTGGCAGCTCTCTGGAGGGGAGAGAAGACGGAGCTACCTGGGTCCTCATCGTCTCTACGCCAGCCTGCGTGCTTATGAAGACGATCGCAGTCATTATACCAGTGGGGAAACTGAGGCATGGAGGGCTGTTAAGGGCGGGCTGGTGAAGCAGCCGTCTAAAATGTTTTCAGCAGATGCTTTCCTGGTGCCTCTGCTTCCCATCCCCACGCCATCTCTGCTCCCAAAGCCAAGCCAGGGGAGCAAGCGGTGGCCCAGTGCTGCTCCCTGGCTCCCTGCCCCGGCACAGGTCACACCGAAAGCTTTTCCCCTGCAGTTCCTCTTACCCCTGAGTTCCTCTTTCTCGCGATTAGTGCCGGATGTTTCAGGGCAAGAAGCGCGTGTTAAAGAAGGAGCTGAATGAAAGACTTGTACAAGAATTTGCAAGGATAAAAAGTACACGAAAAAAATTACCCAGCCTAAGCCACAAGGAAATAGGGCCAGTCAAATGGTTAGGAGTTGTTTTTTTACTGGTAACGTTACAAATTTAATTGGATACATACGTCAATGTTCTTTATATTTGAAGTGCATATAGCCTTGGATATTTACTATTACACGCTTGCATAGATGGGCTGTGGTATTTTATAGTACATATGGTTTTCCACGCTATGGTTTTCATAACTTTAAAAGCCAGAACAATTTCCTTCACCAGCCTTTTAAACAGAGATTGACACTTGAGAAACGCTCAGATGCGACTCTACGGTTTTCTATATTCGTTTTGTATTCCATTTGTTCAGCTTCCTATAGCCCGTTAATCTCCTCTCTTAAAGCCTATTTCAGCTGGGTGTGTGCTCAAACACTACCGTCTTGTAGGAAACATGGCACTCATCCTACCAGAGCCTTCTTCTGGGGGAACAGAGAAGGGAGGACCACCACGCACAGCTGGGCTAAAATCACACAGCACGGGGGGTGGGCTGTTACTGGAAACGCTCGTGGAAAGCCCTCCCTGCCTGTAGGTGAGGATCCCTCTCAGAACAGCCCTAGGCAGACTGCAATAAAAATCCCCGAGATGCTCACCTGAAACCCCAGGGAAAGGTTGCGTGAACCCTTGGCAAAGCCAAACCATCGTATTCCGTGTGCACGCCTCCGTGCAGGTGCTCCTCCCTATGCTAACGCACCCACCACCGTCGGGGCGGATGGAGGAGAAGTACCCCCGGCTGGCGAGGGGAACCCTCTCGTGCCATCCCCGCAGGCAGCGTCCGTGGCAGGAGCCAGGACGAGCCGGCTCTTACCTCGTCGCACGCCGCGCAGCGGGGCTTGAGGCACTCGGCGTGGTGCCTGCCGCAGTAGATCTTCCCGTCTTGGTAGAAGTAGATCAGGTCGACCAGCAGCTCGTTGCAGACGCTGCAGATGAAGCAGGGAGGGTGCCAGCAAACGCCATGTCCCGCTCGCGAGGCGAAGACGGCCATGTCCCCTCCGTTGATCTGGCCGCCGCACTGTCAGAAAAGCCGGTGTTTAACGGGAGGCGGGCGAGCCCGCCGCCGCCCATGGCCAGCCAGCTGCTTTTGCAACCGGGGCAGAAGGAGGTGCTAATTCACAGCTCCTTTCTGGTGTCCCTTAATCTCTTTTCATCCCCATTTTATGGCCGGGATATCAACAGCTTCCCCCCCTGCACGACGTGACTGCTCTACATCAAATATTGCGGGGGGCTCTTGGCACGTGCCCCAACGGACCCCAGTGCTTGCGGCTGGCAGGGGGCACGGGGCAGGTGCTGCTCCTGTGAGCTTCGCTTAACTTTGGTGATTAAAAAGCCACCCCGCTTGCGCCAGTTTGTCAGCCGCTACCCACCTGCTCGCAGATGGCTCCCGTCATGGTTACGGGGAACGGCCGGACATTGCCTCTCCCTAAATTCTCCCTCTTCCTTTGATTGCTGAAGAGTTTGAGCTCCCTCTTCTCCTCCTCATCCAACGAATTGCAATAGCGGACCTAAAAAACACAAGCCGTGCTCGGTGTTAGGGGTGCCCCTGGCTCCCCGGCCAGCGAGCCGCAGTCCCGTGGGCTCTGCAAACCTCTGCAAGGGGGTCACGCAGACGGGCTCCGTCCTCAGCTTAAGGGAGGCTGGAGAAACACCGCTGTCTGGGCTTCGGTCAGCCCAGGGTTTGGCCAAAATTTCAAGAGGCAGAGACGAGAAGAAAGGGCAGGAGGAAGGCTGCTCTCCAAGCGCTAGGTTTCTAGGAACGTCTTAAAAGTTGGGTCCTCTGAGTCTCACCCAGGCCAGCACTCAGACTGATGGTTTTCCTGCTTTCTCCTTACGGCAGAGATCTTATAGCAGCTTCAAAATGTTTTATTGGCATTTCTAGAGTGCAGCCAATTTTCCCTGTGTGAACGAGGGAGTTCCAGCTATTTGGGAACTCCAACTATTCTTCCAGCGTAGAGTCAAGTTTGCATATATGGAAAACCTCTACACTGGAAGGTAATAAGGAAATAAGTAAAATAAAAGGATATAAACAATGAACGATGCAATTTCCCTGAAGCTTATAAAACTGTGAGGTTTTCCTGGCTATTTTCATCCTGCAGGCTTAGCTCTTAGCTGGTTGCATCTCAACGGAGAATACGACTGAAGAGCCAAGGTGGCCACGTGTAGCACCAGTGCCCAGTCCAGCCTCCGTTACTCTGGAGAGCAGGTTCATGGAGTCGAGCAGGATTATTCACGTGAGCAACCAACACGCCTTGAATTTTCAAAGGAGGAAAACTGAGCACGAGGGGGAACACTGGATGCAAAATCTGCCAGTTTGCAGAAAATACATGCAGGCTCGTGCCTCCAGCTTGCAGCAGCACGGGCTGCAGCAGCAGCAGCATTCATGTGCATTTGTTCCTGTGTTCTTCGGCCGTCGGAGGCTGGGGGTTTCCAGCGGCTGCCAGGGAAGGCAGGCGGGCAGGTTGGGGCCCGAGGGCGCACGGGAAGAAGCCCCTGCCCGGTGCCTGGAGCTCCCCCGGCGCTGGCAGCACCGCGCTGTGCCCGTGGCACCCAGCCATGCGCAGGCAAACTCGTTAAAATCTGACCTAGATCAAACAAGTTACCTGCACGTATTTTCCAGAGCGGCTTCTTCAGAAAGCAGCGTGAAAATAATTTTTTTTTGTTTACACAGGGAAATTTTGCAGGCTACCAGAAGCCAATGTTCTCACTGGCGAGAACAGGACGTCAAAGACCGGACCCTTTTTGCTGCCTCACGTCTTTCTTGCGAGATGTAAGAAGGTTGATTTGCTCTGACTGGTCTTGACTCGACCTCTGGCTTGCCGGGCTCTCCCAGCTCGCGAGGCTCAGCCCCAGCGAAACCCCTCCTCGGCACACGCGCTCCCACTCCCAAGGTGAGTCGGAAGCAGCTCTTGGGAAGAGGCTTGTGCAACTTCAGATCTGGCTCTAGCTGATCTCAACAGCACTTCAAGCCACTCTTAACGTGGCTTTGGGCTCTGAGGGCTGAGAAAGTGCTTTTATTTCAGAGAACTGAAGAAGGACGATTTAAAAAATTTTAACTTTAGAAACAAACAACTCCCCCCCACCTCCACCACAATCCAAGCAGGGAGCAAACACGGCACTTACACAGCAACATGGCCAAACCCAAGTAAATCGCCCCCCCCCCCCCCCCCCCCGAAAAGCAGAAGGGGCTGAGAAAGGACCAGCCACGCTTCCCGTGAGCAACCCCAGGAGGTGCGTCCCCTCCCCGCCCGCAGCCCTGACGGACGTCCGAGGACTAACCTCATTGTCGTGCGGCGGCAGCTGGTGCAAAAGCTGCTTTATGCGCGATTTTTCTCCTGGGCTGTTGACGTAGGGGACCTTGTCCTCGGGCAGGCAGCTGTAGTACTGGTGCACCTACGGAGCAAGAGAGGGGACTGCAGGGGGGCTCCCTGGCCGAGCCCATGCCCCCGTGCCTGCCCGGCAGCCACCCCCCGAGCCAGCGGGCGCTGGGTCCTCCCAGCGATGGCGAGCAGGGAAACGCGGCCAGGCGCCGCTTGGGTTCTATTGCCTTTTCTCGGCGGAGAAAGAGGGGTGGCAGCCCCGGCGAGGCAGCGGAGCTCGTTACCGTTTGCTCGGTCAGCCTCCATAGCGTTAGCATGTTTCGCTGGCTGCGGGGATGTGTCGGCACCTGCCTCGGCAGGGGAGGTTAAAAAGGCTGCGCCCCGGCAGCCTCCGTGTTGCCGGCTATCTCAGCCTCCACCTCCATCAAAACTCTCCGGGCTTTTTTCTGCAGCAATTTGTGGAAATAAACAGCAGATAAAATCTGTTGGAAGGCTTGGCTTTTCTCTTTCGTCTCAGAGCGTATAATTAAAAATCAGCTATTAAAAAGGCAGCGTGGTGGGGCACGGCGTGCCCGGCGCTGGAAGAGCCCGGTGGCAGCCCGGAGAGGAAGCACGCCCCGAACCCCAGCGTCTCTCCTCCGCCTGCCACACCTGGGACGTGTACTCAAGGGCCGGGCCGGGCACCGGGGTGGGACTCGCTGGCCGAGGGTCAGCTCCCAAACGGCCACGGGGACATTCAGCGCCTTGGGAAGAAGCAGGAGAAAGTAAAGGTAAGGGAAAGCTCTCGCCGCTCGGCTGGGATCGGGAGTCTCTGCAGCCCTGGGTGCTTCCGGATGCTCGGGCAGGAGCAGGGGGCTGGATGGCTTCCTTAAACCCGCACTCGGCTAGAGGGACGCAAACACAGCTTTCTGCCTTTGTGGTGGTGGGATTAACCCCCTGAGATGCTCCCTCGGCTCTCAGACACTGCAGCAATTCATTTCAGAGCGGCTGCGCTGCCTGCAGCTTTTGCAGGGCTTTTCCCAAATGACGCTTGCTTTGCAGTGGCTTCTGATCAGCTTTCCCCCTCACCGTGCATTTTGGGCTTTGGCCTTGAAAGCCCCACCTGGGCTGGCTTTCCCAGAGAAGCCCTCTCTGCCCGCACAACCCCACAGCATCTGCGGGATGACGAACTACCATGGCTCTCCGGGTGGGATGGGAATGCAGAGGCAGGTAATGGGGCTGGCTGGCAGGAGAGCTCGCCCCTGGGCTTGCAGGCTGCTGGCGGTGGCTCGTACAGGGAGTTACCTTCAACAGGAAGAAATCACTTTTTATTCCAGAATAAATATCCAAAACTGGCATTACTCAGGAATAATTACTCTGCATTCAGCTCACTCCCTGGTCTCATTCAGAGCTACCTGCAAGCAGAGCTGCTCCAGTGCTTGCAATCGCTTTTCTTCCCAATTTACGGTTCCTCCCCAAACCGACCCTAACATCCACCTTTCCCCATCATCAGGTTTTGCAGAAAGAGATTTTTAGCGGCTTTCCGCCTGTAACTCTGCAGTGCTGACGACGAGGGAACTGCTCGAGTCATGAAGCTGAGGAAGACGCTAAGTGTACGCCGCTGCGAAACCCTAAATTTGTTTTGCTAAGGCACAGCAGAAACAGACCCACCAGCTATGGAAACTGTCAAAGAAAGAAAGGCTGCTAAGGATTTTGTTATGTTAAAAAAGAAAACAAACTATGTACATTAGAATACTTACTTTGCATTTATAGAGCATCCTTCATCCAGGGACATCAAAGCACATTAAAAACATTTAAATTCTTATGACATGCTACGTAAGGTAGCAAATATACCCACTGGAAAGGACTACTTGCAGCATAACGATGTCAAATGAGCTCCCTGAGTTCATGCAGCTAGTCCGTAGCAGAGCTTGCAGCTGAAAATCTCCCGGCGATGCCCCGGCTGCCATACCTTTCACCGGGCTGCCAGGCTACAGCGCTGCCACGCTGCGCCTTCCCGGCCGGTACAGACGCCTGCTGACTCCTCTTGCCAAATTTCCCGCATGCGGACAGGCTGCTCGCTTTCCTCTGCGCTGGTTGGTTTGGGGTTTTTTTTCTTGCAACGAAGTTTTTTTGCCCACTGAGTCCCTGAAGTTGGCGGAGACTAGAAATTACTTTTTTTTTTTTTCAGGCTGCTCCGGTCCCTAAAGCAATGAGCTGTAAGACGCTCACCCTGGGCGAAAAGCAGGGATGCAAGTTCTTCCTTCGGCAGCCTGGGCGCTGCCTTCCCGGAGCCCAACGCGGCAGGACGTACGTGCCCAGCTCCGCTCCTGCTTCCGCTGGGAAGTTTTCCATTTAGTCTCAGCAGGTCCACGGGAACTGGCTCCCATTGCACCAGCAACATAGCTCAGCAGGGATGGGCAATTTGGTTTGAAAAGCAAAACAAAATAAATATAACAGGCTCCAACCTGTGTTCTGTTGCCTGAAATAACCCGAAAGGGTTTGCTTTGGATCCACATCAGCCAAGGGGACCTTCTGCAGGGGTGCTCATGGAGGGGATGGAGCGGAGGCAGCTGCCAGTCCTTGCTCAGCACCCATGGGACATCTCGTGGGGAGAAAACCCTTTCCTTACGCCTGTCGATGGCTCCCTCCACTGTTGCTTTTACACCCACCATCCCTCCTGGGGACAAACCTGAACCAGGGACATACGCAGATTCTTTCACCCGGGGCATCACTCCTATCCCGAGAGGTCCAGCCAGAGCGCAGGTGAAGAGCAGAAGGACAGCCCTTGCCCGGGCTGACGTTAACCCAGGCCTGTGCAAATACACTGCCTCATCCATCACCGATTCCCTGTGGGATGCGCCCGGCTTCCCGGACGGGAGAGCCAAGCCCAGAAGGGACGGGGTCACAGGCTGCCAGCGTCCCCTGCCCCTGTGCTCAGCTGGCCGCCGACAGCATTTCCCACCCCGTGAGCGAGTGGCCGGCAGCTGGGCTGGCACAGCCCAGTCGGGATGCTCAGTAAGGAAAAACGAAGAAGGAAAGGGGGATTTTCAGATAAATTTGGCTTTTCAGGGAAAATGCCTGCAGAAAATGTTAACTCACTGGAAAACTAAAACTGCTCAGTCTGCACTTTGCTTTTGTACAAAAGGTCACTGTTTTCCGTGAAAATAACTCCTCCTCCGTCCAGCTGCGGTTCAGAGCACGCACAAGCCCCCGTAGCCAGCGAGCCCTGCAGGGCCACTGCGGCCAAAGGGCCTCATCCAGGCCCCCAGGCACGGGCAGACGGCTCCTCGCTGACCCTGCGGGCTCTGCAACATGAGCTGCGTCCAGATACGGAAAACAGTGTGGGGCAACGACCCAGGACAGATACGTATCCCTTTTAAATCATGTGCTATCTTTAACCGTTTTATTATTAAAGACTTCTGCTGCACAACACAGCAGCTCCGCATCCTGCTACCTCCCCTTGCAACAGATCTGCTCTGCCCATGATTATCCTAACAAGCATCATTCACACACACGAGCCACGTGTGGGGCCGGGCTAGGTTTCGTCCTCAGTTTCCCCACTTGCCCCTCTTCGCTCTGACCTCTGCTCACATCTGGACGGGAGAAATTCCAGAGGAATACGGAAAACATCAGGCTGAGTTAAAATAAGGCTTCAGACAACGTCAGGGGCCCGGATGCCATGGGGATGGGCTGGCCAGCACGCTGGAAGCCAGGCCGGCTGTGGGTGCTGGGTGTTGTGGCATGCCAGGCGGCCGGGCGAGCCCCGTCCTGCCCCGGGGAGGTCACCCAGGCGCTCGGATGGGCTCGTGCTGCGAGAACCCAGCGCAGCAGATATCCATCTTCCCAGGGTGCTCTTCCCACCTTCAAAAGGAAAATGTCCGAACGCCAAGTTTTGCTGAGGAAAACTGATACACATTTTAGAAATTAACAGCTGCTTGGAGCTAAAAGGGGAGGGCATGGGGGAGAAGACAGAAATTAAAAAAGAAAGAAACCAGCAGAAAGGAAAGAACGTAATGTAAAACAAGGGTAGGAAAAAGCCTTTAAAGTAGAGCCAACTTTATTCAAAGGCACTGAGGAAAGTAATTACATTAGTTTACAAATGCCTTTTTGTTCTGCAGTCTTCCTAGGTTTGGGGTGTGTTTCCAGTTTAACTTTGACAGCTAACAAACCTCCCCATCCCCGCTAAATAAAGGCAGGACTGCAGCTTCTCCGGGGGGTCCCAGGGGTGACCAAAGACAAAACCCACGCCAGCACCTTTGCGGGCAAAGTCTTACACCTTCTCCTAGAAGGAAGTTTGCAAACAACCTGTGAATTTAAGCCACTGATGAAGCATCTCTTTGATCAATGAATTAAAGGAGGCGGAGGGGAAATATCATGTTTCTTATGCCACGAATTGCTGTTGGGAAGCGGCATTCGGTTGTACTCACCCCGAGTACAACACCCCTACCGAAAGCACCCACCAAACCGGGCTGTTTGGGATGACTGTACGGCTGGGATGGACTACAAAGGAGCACGCGGTGTCCTGGCGCGGCTCAGCCGATGGGTGCCGACTTGCTCAGCCATAACAGCTCCGGCACATCCAGCCGGGCAATCCCGCCCGGCTTTCATGAACCAAAGAAACTGCAAAACCGGCTGCAAGGCTTTTGCAAAGAGCCCTGTGAGGGCAGTACGGCTGGCCTGTGCACAGCAGAGTGCCTGAGCACAGATGTCCCCAAAAAGGGGACCTTGGTGGGTCAGCCACTGCTCAGGCGCAGCACAGTAAGTCATCACACGCAGTGGAATCTAAAATCCAGGCGCGCTGACATCCCGTCGTGCCCAGGAGAGCATCGTTTCCCCTAGGACCGTGCCACAGCCCCAGCAGTCCACCCCGTGCCACCCGGGGACGTACCACGCCAGCGCGGGGAGCCGCCTGTGCAAGGATGTGCGGAGCAGTGGCTGCCGGTGCGTGCGTGTGCGGACACTGGCTCGTGGCCCTGTCCCCCGGCTCGCCGTGTGCGAGCTCCCACGAGCTTTGGCTGCGGCGGGAGGAAGGCGGCCAGTGGCTCCGACAAGCCTGTGCTGGCCCGGGCGAGTGGGGCTGCTCCCGCGGCTCGCCTGCTCCTCCCCAGCGCTGGCTTTTAACCGCACATCAGGCGTTAAATGATCTTTTACAGCGAGCGCTTAAAATCGACAGAGAAACGAATCTCGTGTCTTCAGTATTTCTCTCATTCCTGCTGGCCACCCTTGGAAAAGTAAAGAGGAAAAAACCCCAAACAAGCCACACGCAAATAACCCTCTCAACGTGTTTGCAAAACGTTGCAAGTGCTTGTACACGTAGGCTCGCGCACGAGCTGCACCGACGACAGCACGTGTGAAACTGGAAAGCGGGTTCAGTGTGCTTTGGCCCGAGTCTGGCACGTCCTCCTTTTCCACGGCCGTTAGGATACAAAGCACTTACTTATTTCTTGAAGCAAAACAATCCTTGCGGCAAGGCCAGATGCTCCGAAACAGAGAGGAGAGGGGGAACTGCTGGCCGGGTCTGCGAGTGCGGGGATGCAGCCAGGCACGCACCCTGGGAGGGACCCGCGGTCCCCCCCAAGACCCCGCAGCCCCGGCTGGGAGAAGACCCTGATCACCCCCAGATCCATGAACGTGCCTGTGTGCCGGCACGCTGCGGTGGGAGGCGGATGCAATCCCCGGCGCCGGGCGGTCCGGCACCCCGCAACGCCGGGTTTGCTCTCGGAAACCCGCTCCCGAGTCGCAAGGACAAAGGCAGGGAACAAAGGAAAAATCATTTTCCTAAGTGCTATTTGTTCTGGCACGCTCTGCGGCTCTCCGCGCGCTTCTCTCCCACGGCTAACGGCAGCCGAGTCGTTTGAGCGTTGCTGCTCACCAGTTGAGAACGACATCCATTCCTGCCAAGCCTTTGGAGCAGTTCTTGGTCTGTAAGAGATCCCGCGGAAACATTGCTTCCTGCTGGCATCAAAGAAGAACATTTGAATGAAGGCCGTACATCCACAAGTTTTAGACTTGTGAAAGCGCATGCCATGATTTTTCTTTTTTTAAGCAGAAATCGAATTTGGATTAAAAGGAGCCGGAAACGGCGCTTTCAAAAGCATCTGAGAGTGGTCTTTGTGCTGCGAGGTACTGACCGGCAGAGCCACTCTCGCGCCGCTCAGTCCCCTGGAGCACCAGCAATTACAATGATCATCTGCTGCATTGATCATAGCTGATAATTCCCCTGGGTCGGCCACTTAAAATGCTCTTGTATTTATAAGTCACAGGGTAGCATACTAGAATAACGCTGCAACAAGGAAAAGCTGTAACTGTACGCTGGAAAAAAGCTCCAGGACAAGTTTATATTGTGTAGTCCAGGATTTTTCGGTTTTCTTTTCCGCTCCCTGCTCTTCCCCTGCCTCTTACCTCTGCTGCCCACCACACGGCTACTTCAAATTTAAGAACGAAGCAAACCCCATCAGGTGAGTAGTTTTGTTTCTGCGGCCCACCAAAAGCAGCTGATTCCCTCCCCAGTAACAAGATTGTTCAAGGATTAAATAATTTTAACAGCTTTCATCGGCTCACAATGATCAGGCAAACACCCCAGGACACAGAAACGGAGCAAAAGCCCAGACACATGGTTTGGCCTTGGGTTTTTTTTGCAGCATGGTATATACACTCACACCTCCTCCATCCGCTCCGCTCCGGGGCAGAAGGAATAGCTCCAGGACCTCCTAACCCACCCCAGCTGCCCCCAAGTCACGCAGCACAGGCTTCGCACACGGAAAAAGCATTTCGCGTGGGGGATTGCTGCTCCACCCGGCTGGCAAGCGCTCGGCACGGTCCGATGCCTGGACGCTGGATTCAGACAGCTCCAGCCTTGAAATAAGAGCGGCGAACTGCCAGGCTATTTAGATACTGAAAGAGTTCACTGGGGAGGTGATGGACTTACCGCTACCTTGAAGTGAAATCGGAGAGCTTTTAAAAATGTGCTGAAATGCAGCTTTTGGATAAAATACTACAGCGTGCGCACGGGGGCAGAGCTAGAGGTGGCTGCAGCTCCTGGCACCAGCGTACGTGAGTTACAGCTCCTCTTCGCCCCCCTCGGCTCCCCATCCACCATGCTCTGCTCTCAGAATCAGGATCTACCAAGGAAAGCAGAGCTCTTCATGGGGCTTTTCTCCTTCCTCTACCCAGCCAAAAATTAGCTTATCTGCTCCCCGTTACTATGCATGCTTGGGGCACAGGGTTGCTTTGGTCTGTCTTGTTCCTTCCTTGTCGCATGCAAGACTTCAGTCTCCTGAGGAGTGAAACAGTTTGCTGAACTTATAGGGCTCAAGAAAGGACGAGAAGGTAAAATGCACTCGATCGTGACACATAGGCAGAAGTGAGGCACACGTCCCCCCGAGACGACTGGCCCAGATAATGTACTTTCTACCACACCGAGGTGGTGAAAGTGGGTATCTTTAGGTAAGGTGTAAATGCATGTTCAGTGGAGGTTCATCGCCGCTCTCCCTTCCTCACTTTGTGACCTCAACAGCAACTGATGAAGCTTGGAGGTTTTGTAACTCAAGCCCTTGCTATAGGTCTTGCAAAAGATCCAGAACAGGAACCAACAGGTATGTTAGCCCCTGAATAAATTCTCCAGCACAGCTACAAGTTTCATACCACAATGCAAAGCTCTTGAGGTCCAAGCTCTAACGGCCGCCTTAGAGGAAAACGGACCCCTGAACCTTTATGCTACTAAGTTTAGCTCAGATGAGATTTTCAGAACTTTTTAAGGGACCCGATCAGAGCAACTGTGCTGACGGCAAGAGGGAATTAAGTTCTTATGGCATATACAAGAGTCTTGAATGTTGGCATGCTGGAGCCATGCACAAAGCTGCACCACAGCTGAAGCAGAGTCCCATCTTTTGTTGAACTGGAAATCTGTGCCCATAACCAGCTGCTCCTATTATTGAGACACAATAAAGACAGAAATCCTCAAAAATCCGTTGTATTCAGAAATTCAAGCTGGCATGTTACAACCCCATTGGATTTCTCCAAACCACAGGCCCAAGGAATTCAAGGCTGCGCACTCACATGTATTTACACATGCCTTGCCTAAAAATGTGAAAAACACATTATAAAAGTACTTATTTTTAAGCATCTGCCCTCAAACTTATGTCAGTGCAAGGAGGATCAGCTGTCGGACTGCCAGCCCCAGCAGACAAACTGGCTCCCAAAATTGCCTTCCCCCGTCTTCCCAGCCAGGCCCAGTCTGGGATTCTGCTTTGCTGAGGACACGTTTCTATTGGTGTCTGCCCATTTCAAGGCTTTCACACTTATTTCTTTATCCAACCATTGAACGGCAGGCAGGAAAAAAAGAGTATTTCTCAAAGCCCACATCCCGAGCTTCTGCCTCGCCTCCCGTACAGCCACCTCTCCCATTCCCTTCTGCATCTGTATCTTCCAGAAGAGAAGTCCCTCTTCTGCCATAAGACAACTTCTCATCGAGGTCTAGTCCAAGCGGGATTAGAGCCCACGGGAGCCTCTTGGCCATCCTGTGTAGCTGACTGCTATTACAAGAAACCACATTTTCTAATCCCGTTGTAATTTATGGAGCTCAGCCTTGGGTTTTTACCCGTCGCTCTCCCTGTTGGCAGGCTGCCGCTCAGCCTTACACCTCTGATGGTTTGAAACCTCTTCCAATTTCCTGCCTGAATGCATTCGGAGCCAGTTTATATCTATGTTCTTGTGCCAAAGTTGGAGCTTGAATAACAGCTCTTCCTCCTCTAATGCATAGGGAGTGATCATAACCCTTCGATTTGCTAGGCTGAACAAACCAAGCTCTTCTAGGCTCCTCAATGAAATAACATTTCCAGTCTCCTTCCAGTTTATACCCGTCTTTCTTGAGCAGAGATGTTATAAATTTTAGCCAGTTTTCCAGATGAATTTTTACCATACCTTGTGCAGTGGTATTACAACAGTTTCTATATTACCATCCTCATCCCTGTGTTATAAACCTATTCAGAAATATATAACATTTATGGCTGTTGCATAGTAGTAGACCACTTCATAGTCCTGCACACTGATGAGCCATAATACAAGGAATTCAGCTCCGCTCTTCAATGCAACGTCTGGATCATTATCTGTAAACGCTGGACTGACGCTTTTTTTCCTTCAAGTAGTGGGCGTTAAGTAACCAACATGATTTTCACATAGTTGACATGTACCACAGAGCAGCTGATGCCTTAATTACTGTCCAGGAATCCAGTGAGACCTTGTAGGTTTGGGTCGATTCCCCTTTAGATTATACTTAATATTCTAAGCTATGGATTGAAGGGAGTCTCCAAATTCTGAAATGACCTATGGTAACTGCTGAAAACCGATGTCATGTTTGTTGGCCAACTTCCCCCCCTGAAATCCTGTAAATTGCTGTGTTGAGTGAGACGTGAACGCTGTCTCCCAAGAATAGCGAGGCAGGGAGGCTGTCGTCCAAGTATAATAAGAAAACTGCATTAGTCTTTCAGGGGACCACTTACCTCCCCAGCTCATACACTGCGTAGAGATTTTAATAAAGTAGAATATTGCAGAAGAAGTTGTTTCATTTCATCTGTTTCATGTCAAAGAAATACGACAGTGAAACAGCGGAAGGCAAAGAAAAATTCACTGCCTGCAAACCTGTATTTTCAGCCCAGCCTGATGGCAGCGTCCTCAGCCAGAGCAGAGCCCACCAGCTGCTCCACGGCAGACAGCAGCCTTCCAGAGCTCCACATCACGTACGCACACCTGACTCATCGACCAGAAAACCACACGTCTGTCTACAGCCTGGCGCGGCTGCAGAGGTACCTCCTACCCCCACGGGAGCCGAACGGAACCCTCCTGCACCCCGGGCACGTGGTGACTCCCGGCGAAATTCAGGGTGCTGCTCTTCACCTGGGGACAGCCCCCAGCCCTGCCTGGTGGCCCTTTCACAGCCCAGAGAAGTCACACCTTGCTTTTGTCTCCTTAGTGGCTCCTCTGATGCGTGAAAGGTCCTGAAAGGGCTGGCGGATGAGCTACGCTGGAAGGATTTCAGTGTCTGTCTTAGGCTCTGCTTACGGCTGCTCTTCATCTCCATGGTGATTAGAGACAGGTCTGAAGTGGCAAATCTGCTAAAAGACCCAGCAACGCAGACAGAGGAGCGCAATTAGAAAGCGGGTGTTCGTATCGAGGAGCACTGTGACCTCCGCAAGAAACAGATGCTAGAAGAACCTACAAATACATTAACCTGAGTAATGCATGAGACGTCACCACTTACTGCTAGAGCTAATGGACTTTTCTTTCTCCCGAGTGTCCCAAACTCCCTGACAGCACGCTATTTCTTAAAAAACACCTGAGGGATCAAAGAAGCATCCAGGTCTTGTGGAATATGTCACCACCATGCTGGAAGTGGGTTTCAATTGCTGTCCATGCCATGCTGTACTCATCAGAGACCATGTCTACCCAGTCAGGTGCCACCTGTCACTAAATAGCTGTATTTCCACCCAAAGCTACAGGGACATGGGCCAGCTCGGGCTCCAGAAGCCACTGACACGCCTGGACAGAAGGCAGTGCTGAGAGCAGGTGGCACCAGCTTGGGTACGATCCTCCACTGGGACTCCCGAAACCCAACCGGTTCGTGTCCCTGCAGCACGCAGGACCAGCAGAGCTACTTCAGGACCATCTGCATCTCTCCATACACCATGTCTTGTACTCCTGAGAGGCGCAAAGGGAGCCTCTGACATAAGGAAGGTGACAGAAAACAAGGCTGCTGCCTGATTTGCATGGTTGGATGGCACCAAATGAAACACGCGGTGCCGTGGAGTTTCAAGCAAGCACCAAGCCAGGCTTGTAAAGACAAGAAGAATGAAAAAAAATCCCAAACAACTGGATTTTCTCTAATCAGACAGATAATATTTACAGCCTACGGGTGGTGCCAAAATATTTCAGGAAATGCCTAAGCCCTTCTGAATAAAAGCTCAGGAAAACACAGTATTTAAGGACGGCAACTACAACAGTAAGAATGAAAGCTTTCCACCCTCTCCCAGCCTCCTTACACGGTTTAAAATGATTGCCATAGCAATTGTCAAGGCTAAGCTCATTTTGCAATCTCCTCTGCAAATTAAGTTCCGAGTTGAACACGTAAAAGATCAGCATAAAAAACCACAAAGGAATCATGTAAACTGCAAGGAGCAGAAATCAACGTGCGCTCCGCACAGACAGCACGCTGAGGTCTAATCCATCCCGTTCAATTCCTGTACCGAGAGACCTGAATTTCGTTTGAGCAATTCTTTCCAGTAAAGCGCAAACATTGTGCTTGAACCCAACCCCTAAGACTTTGGCCCATTTTTTAGAGTCATCTACCAGCTTTGACTGTCTGCCCTGGACTTACCGCAGAGCAGAGTGGTTCAGGAGGGCAGAACATGAGCACCGAGTCCCCTGGGGCACACCGGAGCCCCACCGCTTTTTTGCCATGAAACAGTAGTAGATACGTCTGTATCTGTTCCCTTGCACAACCACAACAAACCCCGTCCTGGAAGTATTTTGTTTCCCCCCTCTCAATTACCAATTACATCTACAGACGCAGAAAACCACAAGTCCTGCAAGGATTGCATCTCTACCTTGTTTCATTAGTGCGTTCAGACCAGACCTGTCTCTGCAAGTCTCTATAGCGCGCCCAGAAGCAGCCGCATGCAACAAGTGCTCACACCCCTAGAAGAAAAATCAGGGCAACTATTTCCAAAGAGCAGATTAAAACAATTTATTTCTGGTAACTCGGTGGTGTCATCATTACCTGCTCGGGCTTCAGGCCGGGGGGGACCCACGCGTACTCTTCCAAGGCACAGCCCGAGTCATCGTCAGAAGTCGAATTCCTCTGGAAGTCAAACATGAGCTTCGTGACGGTCTTCTCCATCTCCAGAGGCATAACTGTTACGATGTGCTCTTCCTGGGAGCACTTACAGTGAAGGCAAATCTTCCTGCAAGGTGAGGAGAGAGGAAAAAGAGGAGATGCCCCGGTGAGTTGCACTCTAAATAAGAAAACAAAGCGATTCCTGCCAGTCGCCGGCCTGCAGATACTGAACTCAACCCTTTTTTATGCTCAGGCATTTTCTAATGCAGGATTTGTCTCCCTTACAAGGAGGAAACAGAAGCCCGTATTTGCTGTAACAACACTTGGCAATAAAGCCGAGTCAGACTGCCCAATGTTTGGGGATATGTAATTGCTTGTCCCTTTACTGCACTGCGAGGAGTACTTCCAGGGGCCAGCACAGGCAAGGGCCACGTGCCCTCCTGGTGTGGGTCGGCACGCCAGCCGCTAATTGCAGAGCAGTTACCGAATTTAGGACAGCTGAGCACTTGGCTAATACAGAAAATGGTGGATTGACTGGGAAGCTGTGAATGACAAGTCCCTTTAGCATGCTGATAGCATAAATTTGCTTATTAAAGTAGCATAAAAATTGATTATAGTCTGAACATATAAAACTAAATTAAATTAAGGGAGGCTACAAAAATCACAGTCACACTACAATGGCATCTTAACCGCCCGGCTCGACGGCACGTGCCGCGGCTCAGCGGCACACCAGGTCGCACGCTGCCCGAGCGCCGGGTGGGGAGGGGGGGAAGCACAAGAACTGAAAGAACAGCCCACAGGTTGCAATTTAACAGCCATTAGCTTAATTTGCTGCAAATATCACTTCTTAGCATTTCTTTTAAGGGTCTGTTCCTGCAGCTGGTGGTCCGTGGGAGATTTTCTTCATGGGCTTGAACCCAAGCATTTATCTGCAGGGCTGCTAGGACATCACACCCCTTCGCCAGGGGTAAGAGCGAAGGACCAACCTGGCTGAAAACATCCCCCAGCCTAAAACAAGTTAAAGGGAATGCTGGTAAATTCGTTTCTATTTCTGAAAATGCAACGCCCTTCCACAATATGGGTCGATGGTATCTATTTTGAAGTAACCACACAGGATTCTGAATTAATTTGTGCTAATGAAATGCCACTGACTTCTGAGGAACGAGATACGGTTTCACTTGGGTAGCAGAAGGGAGACGTCTCAGAAATAATAAGGCACCACACACAAAAGGCGAGGGAAAAGTTACTGTTGTCATTGCAGGTTTCTCTGCTATATGGTAAAAGCAAAGCAATTCAGAGGGCAGCAACAGTTAAACATCGGGGGCTGTCATTTTCAAACACTTTTCCTTCTTTTTCACCACTGCGTACAAGCCAGCTAAGCATACCAGCGCTCAGATCCAGAGTCGAGTCTAAATTTCCACTTGGCCATTACAGCACAAAAAATGCACTCTAGCAAAAGTCAAGAGGCTCCGTTAAGTCAAGCCAGGGAGATTTGCCAGATTTTCCCATTTCCTGCCTTTCATCAGATCTAAACCACACAGCGACCCCCACGCACCCCCGGCGTCTGGTTTGCGTCCAGTCGGAGAGTCTCGGCATCGCCTCCAGCTGTTACCTTAAAAAATAATCAAGGCACCATTTCATGTGAATACTTTAATTAATCAGCTACCGTGGAAGGGTGCTCTGCCTCAGCAAAGCCACTGGTTTCTTTGCCGTGTCCATCTCATTTCACGATACGATTAGAAGCAGCTCAATATGCAACAAGATGCTAAGAATAATTAATAGCTCCAGAGCCCTGGATTCGGCATTGGAGATAGTTATTCTAATGGAGTTTAGGACTTCTTAGCCAAATTTTAATTTTCAGGATACCAATCACAAGCTTCAAAGGGAGACAAACCCAACAGTCCACGCTCAGGTAGCGGCAACGCCGGGAGCACGAGCGCTGCGACCGGGAAAAAGCCAGCCCGCACGTTTCTGCCGCTCTAGACACATCCCCTCCAGGAGATATAGGATGGCAGGAGAGCGTCAGAGGTCGTGGCTTTTAATAAATGGGATAAATCAGGCCATCGTGAGAACTTTAAATAACGGTGTCGAGGAGTTAATAACGGAGACGTATGATCAATTAGACCCCACAGGTCACTCCACGCGACGGCCATCCTGCAGCTCACGCCACGTACAGCCAGCAGCGCGAGGCGTGCGAGCTGATTTACGCTCACCCTCGCTCCTGCCCCGTCCCAGGCAAGCAGGTACCGCCAGTGGCTGGCTTCTCCTGGTCAGAAAAGCGAAGGATGAAAAGGACACAGGTAGCCTGTCTGCTCATCAGTGATGTCCCCAGGCCAGGACAACAGGCTCTGTAAAAACTCTGCACCATTAAACACTGAGCATCTCCAGGCATGGGGTTTCTGCCACCTCCCTGGGCAAACTGTACAAACTTCAAGATCTTGCCCCTGAGATATTCCGTTCTCTTCCTCTCCCCTCATTAAAAGCAGAAGATTAACAGCTTTAATTACAATTATTTTCTTTACATTAGGATATGTTGTTTCATGGGAACAATACTCAGTGTCCTAGGAGTATCTTTCCACTCCTATGATATGGTTTCCATGACTTCTTCGCATAGGTCTCACTTACTCAACTTTATTTTATCGTCTTCCAGCTCGCTATAATTAAAAATAATTCCCCGTAGTAAAAACTTAATATAAAAATGTACATTTCAAATGTGAGATGAAATTGAAAAAGCAGTATCCCCCCACCGCACTCAAAGCGGAGCGGCATGAAGCGAGACGACGCACGTGCCAGCGCTTGACCGCGCACAATGACCACAGCGACAACGTGCCGCGGGTGCCGACGCGACGGCGGAGAGCTGGCGGGTGCCGGAGGGGAGCAGGGTCACGGCCGGCAGCCCGCCCGGCTGCTCCTGCCAGCAACGGCTCGTTAGTCGTTAACGCGGGAAGAGCGGCGGAGCCTGGAGACGCTCAGCGCATCGGTGTGCCGCATACCTTACCATGTAAAGGGTGCCGCAGCCCAGGTGGAGTGGCACGTCCTGCAAAGGGCAACCCGTTAGCTTGGCTCTGGCCAGACACAAGCCTCATCTAACCACCACCAAAGCTTCATCAACAACGACTTCTGCTGCCTGCGCAGCCAAGGAGCCCCACACAACTTGAGAATAGCGTGCACAGGTTGGTTTTTTTTTTTTAAGCAAGAAGAAACCAACACCAATCACTCTCTGTAAATCCTGTCTTCATTCCTGAGCCTTGCTGTCTTGCTCTCACCCCTGAGAAGGGTCTGTAAGCTCCTCTCAGGGAAGTACCTGCCCTGGTGACTAAGAGAGGTCTCCAGCATCAGGGAGGACACAGGGTCGGAGGTATTTCGGTGCTGTTGCTAAAAGCTGCAGGCATCCTGGAGCATCACTTGACTCCAGGAGCTGAGGGCTGGCGAGGAGAAACCCAGTGATGTTGTGTTTCCCAATGAAGCAAGGAGAGCCGACAGCACGACCAGCTTCGGGCACGGAGGGTAGATGAAGGAGCTGTTAAGCATCTGTAGCTTGTGGACAGGCAGGAAAGAAGAGAGGGAGCCGGCCAGCAGCCACGCTGCTGCGGGAGGCACGGGCTGGGGAGCACCCGGCAGGGCTGCTTGGCACGGAGCTGTGCACAGAGCTGCCCTGCAGCCGGGCCAGGATGGCGGGAGGCAAATGGGGAGAAAAAGAACATTTCCTGGTGTCAGATTTAGCTGGAAGGGAGCCTGCCTTGAATTGACTTCACATGGTGCAAAGCAGCAACGGCTCGAAAACAGATTGAAAAATTTGTTCTACTCAAGGCCAGCGCTTCATGTGATAAAGTTACAAGATGGATGGATTTATTGTGCAACAGCTGCTTTTACGTGGTGCTCTTGGCACGGTGGCTGGTCCTCTCCTCAGAGCGGGCTCTAACCCCCATCCCCGGTTACATCCCCACCCATCCGCTGGTGCGGGGGGACGGTGCAAACTGGATCCACCACCCCACGCCAGCCCTCTTCTCTCTACAGATGAAAACAGGCACACAAGGGGAATCTGAAGCAAACAGGGCCCAACACAGCAAGCAGAGAACCTGGCTCCCGAGTCCCTCTCGCTTGGGATGCAGAAGCATGCTTCCAGCCCACGTCCACCTATGCACAGCTCGACGTGAGCCCAGTTGACCCGTGAGGTCTCTGGGACGAGGCAGTCTCTTGTCGTACGCCACGGTTCGCAAAGCATAGCCTCTGCCATCGCCGGAGCCTCCCACAGCCCTTTCATCATAGCAATGGCACCAACAATAAGTTAAACGACGCCGAAAACGCTAGTGCGGTGCAAGAGGCTCTGGAGAGAGCTGCGAGCGTGCCCCCAGCATTCTGAAGAGAGCAGAGATCTTCCTGCTGTGATAAACCAGCAATGACTCCAAACTGGGAAAGCACAAGCAGAGCTAAAAAGCCAGGGAGGACGGGGCCGGGGGCAGCCCCAAGCCACGGCAAAGCGGGTCCTCGCAAGCGGTCTGTAGCTCCAGCGAAGGAGCCTCTCCCAGCGAACAGCCGGCGTGCGCTGGGGTCTGGGGCAGCACGGGCAGGACCGGGCTCCCCGGGGCCATGCGGGCGGGAGACCCCTGCCTGCAGGAAATCCGCCCTGGCCGCAGGGATCTTCTCTTCCAGCCGCGGCTGCCGGCTCGGCTGGCTGGGCACGCAGGACCTAACGCAGCAAACACCACCAAAGCGAAGCCTGCCCGGGCTGGGCGACGCGGCTATTTTAAGAGAGGGCAGAGCAAGATCCCAACCCCTCCTGGCAGCACCAAGAACGAAGGCAGAATTTAAAATCGTGGCAGAAATGTTAAAATTCCTCTCGGACAAAGGAGGAACTCGGCAAACAGCCCTTATCACTCCCCCGGCACTGCTTATCTCTGCTTCTCACTTGTTTCTTCTGGGATGGAAATAAATGGGCTGTATCAGGGAGCAGCTCTGTCTGCGGTCCCCAGACAATGCGAGGAGCAGGAATGCCATGGCCTGCGCCGGGCCGTGCAATGCCTCTGCTGTGCTCTGTAATAAAGGATTTGCATGCATTTGTGCACACATTAACATACAAGATTGGGAATCCCTCAAAAAGCAATTGTCTGCTCAGCTCGGATGGGATGTGTAAAAGCAAAGGGGCAATTCCCTTCCCGCTTGGCTTCAGACACATACAGCAGCCTGATTTTTTTCCAGCATCGTGCCATCATTCTGATTGCAATGAGGCTTTTGGGTCAGTCATCAGTCAGTAAATCACAAGACTTCTTGGAAATGGGAGAGGCTGAGGATTTGGGACAGCTCATGTGACCCCTGAGTCTCTTAACAAGGGCGTCTTAATATCCCTGCCTGTTATCTCCTCTCCTCATTTGAGAGCTAATGAGGCATCTTCCCACCCTGAGCCAGCTCCAGCTACACAGACCCATTTCTCCAGATCCCACAGGCAAGGCATTTATCTAAACTGAAAAATTAACATAGTCCTTCACTGCCATAGGGAGAGCCTGGCAGCTCTTCTCCACTACGGGCACCACTCTCCCGTTTCACAAACGGGGAGGCTCAGGCACGGGAGACCCACGGGCAGCACCCAGCCATGGCTTCCCCATCAACTCCCTGAACATCAGCTTCATCAGAGGAGCCCCAAGCTTTTGTGCTCAGAACAGACAGTTGGAGCTGAAGCTCTGCCTCCTTCTCCAGCTTCTCTAACATGTATTTCGAACCAAACGCCCCCAGTAGCCCCAGCCAGCCGCTGCCCATGGCCCCAGGTGCCACGGATCTCGGTGACAAAGCAGCATGTCTCTGGACAAAACATTTCTGTGACTTCACGGCTCTTTCAGAGTCACTTCATTCAGAAAAAACCCATCAGCGGGAATGAATTGCAAAGACCTTGTGCTACCTGGGTTGAAAAGGAAGCTTAGCGAAAGCTTTCACCTGCCAAACTGGGGTGCAGGGGGCTAAAAGAGGTGAATTATACACGGGCATTTACAATAGCAGCAATTCAAAGTCTGAGGACAAGGTGCCCTTGGCGGCCTGCGAGAACGGCCAAGGGAGGATAACGCTCGCTTGACCCAAGCTGCTGTAGCAACAGCTGGCTTAAAAGATCGACAGCAGGTGGTAGCAACAGAGCAGGTAGCACAGTAATGCCAAGAAGCTAAGGAAGAGAGAAATAATCCAGCAACCAAACTACTCCTGTAGCTGCAACTCCCCCCAGTCTCAGTGGCCACAGGGGAGCACGTGGAGCTCCCAGCTCCAGAAAGCTCTGCAGTGGGTGGGGAAACGCTGAGAGGATGGAAGAGTTGCAAGTCAGACTCTTCTCCATCTTCCCCATCCATCTTCTCTTCTCTACCCGCTTGATTTGCTCTTGGCTTGTCAGATTTTCAGCGTTGCTTTATTTTTAATCCCCTCTGACCTCCGCAGTGCCAACAGCAACAATTGCAAAGGTATCCAGGGTGGCGTTGAAGCTTTTATTACAAACCCCATTTCCACTCCTGGAAAAATTCTCCTCTCTGGCTGAAGTTGTCCATGCTTGGTCTCAGGCTGGAGACTAACTTTATTTTTAAGACTCTGTAAAAATCCTTTACCATTGCGAGAGTTATTTTTGCTTAATTAAGAAAAAGAAGAAAGAAAAGAACTATCCTCCATATTGCCAGCTGCAGCCAAGTATGAGCAAAAGCAGTCTCCGAGGATTTTCCAGTTGGTCTGCCTTCACGGTGAATCAGGACCATCACGGCAAGAAGCAGGTGGAACATCTGCCTGTGGGTCCCCACCGCCCTGTCCCCAAACCACGGCTTCCCCGCGGCACGGCCCGGGGCAGCCTCCAGGCTGCGTCCGATTTTGCTGCCTGTGGTCTCGGGCACCACGTGGCAGAGAACAACCATCAGCGCACAAGGCTGTGCTCCTCCCGGGTGAGGCCAAGAAATTAGGACAAAACACGACACAACGGACAAAACCCCAAATCCCTCATCTGGGCTGTCTTGGTGCCCTCGTAGGCAAACAAGGAACCAGGACCACAGCCCAAAACCGGGGCCAGATCTCTCAGCACCCCGGCAGGATTAATTAAAGCAGGACCAACCTTCCCAACCTGTGGCTAAATCACACCAGGCGAGCTGGGGTGCATCATGGGTCATTTTGGGGAGCCCAGGTGCACCCCAGCGCTCTGCAGTGAACACAGGTCCCCGCTCAGGCTCCAGTTTCTCCTCCTGAGCTGGGTAAGAGCCCCAGGGTGCTTCAGCACCCTCCTGACCTGAACCACACTGCCAGGCTGCTCCCATGAGCTGCAACCCCTGACACGAACCATGAAAATTCTGATGCGTAAAGATGAGATGTTTAAATTAAGGGATATTAATAACACGGCAGATCTCAGAAGAACTCTCTATTTGGAGCTCTCGGGATGTTTTGCAGAAGACATTATTTTTTTTTTCCATAACAGAGGTTAGACAGCGGTGGGCAAAGTGCTATACCCATGTGAGCTGCAGATCAAGCAAGGGGGAGAGAGAGAAGAGGAAAAAGAAGGTGCCGTGAGCCCCAGCCTGTTGTCCAGCCACACTACCAGGAGCAAAGGTGTCCAACAGCCTGCTCCGTCACATCCAAGACGATGGAGGCAGCCTGCCAGCTCACAGGCTTACCACTCATCTCAACCTATTTACCTTAGGGGTTATTTCCCCCCGCCAAAGGTCCAGCTCTTAGCATACAGAAATAATAACAATCACATATTTTTCCCTGGTCGCGGAGCAGAAATGCAAACCATTAGTTTCCAAGTTGAAGAGAAGAACAGGCTCAATAACAGCAATAACAACCACAAAGCTGGTGGGCAAACAATGCTGAAGCCAACCTCATGATTTTGGAAGGCAGGGGGAGCCACGGGATGGGCAGACCCAGGAGCTGTGGACACCCGAGAGAGGTTTGATGTCCCCCGTGGCAGGACAACCCCAAGCCCCTGAGAGCCAGCGGGGTCCCTGGCTGGCAGGGACGGAGCAGGGGAGGCAGCGGAGGGAGCAGGCGGCAGCAGGACCCTCGCCAAACTCTCCCTCTGGGCCGAGTTCCGCAGCGCTCCCCACCCGAGAGCCAAGCCAAGCAAAGCCCTTGTCCTACCCCACAGGTTATCTTGTCAGATTTTTAATCATACCATTTGGTGGCTTTTCAGCCTAACAAGATGCACAGCTGTATCGCAGGGGGTTTCCTTCTGCTGCGTAACTGAAGGAAGAAAATTGCTTCCAAGCCTGGGGTTCTAGCCAGATTTAAGCTCTACCTCTGGATGCAAAACCAGCTCTCCATGAAGAAGCCTGTCTCTGTTCAGCATGTCGGTCCTCGCTGTCTTCTCAAGTTTGCATAACCCTGGCCTCTTCCCAGGCAGTATTGATCCTCCTGCCCCTCTCTTTCCCCCACCCTGTTCCAGGCTTGCAGCCCATCTCTCCAGCACTGGTCTCAGACCAGCTAAGCTAAGCGGCTTCCCAGCAAACTGCCCCGGGGCTGTAAACGCTATTTTAAGGGACTTCACCAGTTTGCATTTGCAGTATGACAAGCAGAAACCACGGGAAGCAGTAAACACACCGCAATTCGAGCATCTCCCAGGCCGTACATCCTAAAGGAAAAAACCTGGCTGACAGGCAAAATGCTCAGAAGCAGGATAAGCTAGGCTGAAAATTGTCATTTTTTCAAAAGTTAAGGCTTAGACGGCGTCCCCTGAGACAGGCAATACCGACCCGCTCGTCAAAGCGATCACTGCCAGCCTGATACATGTATGTGCTGGCTAAGCCCGAGCAAGTCTGCCAACAGCAAGTGCGCAAGGCTGGGTCATTTTGTTAAGCTGAATCTGGCTGGTAGAAAACACGCAACGGGAGACGATTAAAATACGAAGCAAAATATAATCTTGTTAGCAGCAGATAGCTTTATTTTACAAATCTTTATTGCAGGCTCAAGCTGGCACCCTTATAAACACAACGCAGTGATGCGAGACATGTAAGTGCTCCCATAGTAGGTGAAATAATCGCTGAATAAAAATAAGTTAGGTAAGTGACAAGATAAGAGAGCTAAAACTGAAAGGATGACACTGCATCTGGTGCAAATAATTATTTTGGCATTATTCTGTCCAGCGCTAATCCTCAACGGCTCAAAAAGATTCAATCAGTGTTTAGCACGGCCAAGGAATCATGACTACAAAACAAAGAGTAACTGGATTAAAATCTTTCTATGGTCACAGGTCACGTCTGTGTCACATCTGCTTAAAATGCTCCTTGAAGGAACAAGAAAAAAAGGAAATTTGACTTGAAAAGATTGCACTGAAAAACATAACCCCCAGGCTGCGGTTCTAGGTTGGTTTATAGTTAGGCATTCTGGCATGAAAAAGAAGGATGTAGAAAGATTATGACTTTAAAACTCTCTATCCTTAGGAAGGCAAAACCACCACAATAAACATCCGAACAGTAATGTCCTCATCCACAACGCCAGTCTGCATGCAGTCTGCTCAGAAAATGCCCAGAGAACCCAGGCTTCCAGAAGCTGCATTTACCAGAGCAATAAAATTAACACTGAGAGATGAGAATTTTTTAACACTTATTCCTATTTAGAGCCAGCTGAACCTTCCTGATTATTTTTAAAATGAAAAATCCATTACGTTGGCATCAGCGTTTCTCCCTGACTTCCTGCAGCTGCAGAAATGCAATTTAACAATTAACCTTTTACATCCATAAACAACAAGAACAGCAAAGGCTGGGAAAAAAGCGCAGCCCCCTCGTAGATCACCACCAACAGCACACCGAGCAAAGTTAGCAGGCAGCTACACGCATCCACAGAATGCTGCTTATTCCTCCTCCGCGCTACTTTCTATCCCTCCTAAAAATCCACGACAACTTTGAAGTTGCTGGCAAAAGGTAGTTTCTTACCTGTTCCCGCCGACGACAGCAGCGACAGCGCAGGAGGAAAAAATCCAGCGGGTTGCTCAGCCGTCCTAGTTGTGCCAGTTGCCTTTTGGCTAGCGGGCTGCTCCCAGGACCAGCCCAAGCACCGCAGTGCCATAAAGCATCCCGCGCTCTCCCGGCGCAGCCCACCGCCCCGACCCGCGCAGCCAGGGGCTGCCGCCAAGGCGGGCTTTTGTCCGAGTCTTTCAGAGGCGGCACGCACCGACCGCGGCGCGTCTCCGAAGGAAACCTGCCGTGGAAAAACGTGCCATTCCTGCCCCGCGTCTTAAGCTTTCGCTTAAATTGCCTCGCTCTGAAATCCAGCTCCGGAGGGTGCCCCCCTCTCCGCTCCCAATCCAAATGAATCCAGCAGCTCCCCCCTCAGCCTGCCTTTCACTAAATGACCCTTCGAGGTGGCAAGAGGATGTCCAATTTGCTCTCCGAGCGCAAGGCATTAACGAGGAGAGATGCAGCCCGTGGAGAATAATTGCCGGCGCGGGAGCGGCGCGGGGCTCTGCTGTTGCATTGCTCTCCTCTCCTGCATGCTAATGAGCAATGATGTCAGCAAGCCAAAGTCACCGCATCCGGACCGCGCGCCGCGGCCCGGCCACCCTCCCGTTTATTTACATGGAAATCAGCCCGCTCTTCGAAATCAATAAATCCTGTAGGCTGCTTCGGGAAAGGGAGAGGGGGGGGGGGGGAAGAAAAAAAAAAAATCCTTCTCGCTGGCTCGCATGTGCGCGTTTCAAAGAGTTGGCTCCGCACCAGCAGCCCAAGTTGAACGGTGTGAAGACACTAATTATCCTTCCCCAACTATCATCTTATTTGATGCTGACCGAATCTCAACTTGCTGTCAAACTTAAGCCACCTCTTCTTAGGTACGTGGGCTATTAAAGCAATGATCCGCTGGCTCTGAGCAACATATCATTTTTCTCCTGGCTTTCAATGCCCTCTTAATTATTTTCTGCAGTCATTTGCTACGATTCCCCACTGGTTTTTCGACACAGCATGTTTGTGCACCAGCAGGGCTAAACATTCTGGGAAATACAAGTTATTAGCGTGGCATTTTGGTTACCGCATATTTTAATACATTTTCTTTCATACGGCCCCAAGAGATGCATGATTCACACCTTTTATCCATCTCTCAGGTGAGTACTGCGAGTCCCAGGAACATGCCACCCCAACGGGATCGCCGAAGCCTCCTTCCCCCATGTTTCCCTCCCCTCGGAAAAGAAAAGAAAACGCAGAGAAGGAGCTACGCTGCCAAATCTCTGCTGCTGCTCTTAAAGCCCGTTGCTTGGGAATTAGGTGGTCACAAATAAATCTCTGCTTCAAGTCAACTGGAGGAGAGCATACTTCTTAGCTTCTGCATTTACAAAAAGTGAGTGAAATCCAGAAACCTAGTTTCTGTGGGCTCAGAAAAATAGAGAAAGCAAATAAAACTTGCCCAACACGTAGTGCTTTTGCAGCATGCTCCTGACTTTTGGGGCTTGACTCCAGATTTCGGAGTCCTTGATTTTGGCAATATTAGCTATGTTTACAGAACACAGAAGGATGCAGAAACTACAGCTGCGAGTCTTTCTGCAGTCGCAAATGCCTTAAATTATTATTATTAAGGCTCATAAATTAGGTTTCATTATATGGAATTCCACTCAAAATCTCCAGAGCGAGATGTTCAGCTGGGACAAACCAGTCCAGCTCCCCCTCGGAGCTGCCCCAACTCACCCCGGCCAAGCGGGACAGACCGAGAAAGTGCAGAGACCTCAGCTGGCTCAGACAACTTCAGACAAAATAAAATATTCAGGGCCGTTGATGAAATATTTGAGCACTTACAGTTGCTTTCCTCTTTTTTTTTTTTTTTTTAATTATTTTTTCCCCTCTTTTTTTTTTTTTTAATTAAATCTGCAGCTGCGAGTCCAAGAGTTGAGCACTGACCCTGTTACCGCATCCAGCCGGGTCGGACCCCCCCTTCACAGAGGAAGCAGCAGCTTCGTCTCCCCTTCAGCTGGGGATGGCCACGGCACTGAGGAGGGTCCCCTCCAACTCCTCCAACTCCACAGAGCAACAGAATTTGCAGGACAAAACTCCCCTGACCCTTCAGCTTCCTGAACGGGCACATTTTGCCCCTTCCAGCTTGCGGGCAGGCTGTCAGCTGGCCTCTCTGCGGTTAACGTGCCACGGCCCCAGGATGATGTGTTTTTCCTCTTAAATTCAGAACATATTAATTACAATCCAAAGGAAATGAGACAAAACCGAATTGGGCAAAAGCAAATAAAGAAGCCTGCTTATAAAACGATAATGTTGAACAGAAATGCTGTAAGAGCAGAAATTACCCCTGTTCACTGTAACAATCTTTCCTGGAAATGTATTGCTAAAAGCACGCAGCAGTGACTAGGGGCTACAACCGGCACAAAGAATACACGCTGCTCCATAGCAGGTCCTGTAGGCGCTAATTTTCACCAAACACACGAGTAAAATGCCCAACTTTATCTGCATTAACTTTCAAGGAGCAAAGGCCCTTTAGCTATAAACACTTGGGAGCAAAGCGTCTATCAGTGCCCCAAGTGCCACTTGAGCAGGACCACCAGCCAGCCCCACGCTCGGGGGAAAGGCCGGCACGGCACGAGCCCGAGTGTCCAATCCCACTTCTTGTACGACGTGCTCTGTGTAACTCCATCCACAGCAGCTTCGATCACCCAAAACCACCCTGATGTGATCCCACCACAGGGTGGATGGTCGTGTCATCCCCACGCAACCAAGCATCCTGCAGCAAAGGTCAGTTCTGCTTGACTGCCTTGGCCAACTAGATCATCCCCAAGAAAGGGATCACACCAGAAACTGCAAACTTTTAAGTGTAAGTTGATCCACAAAGATAAAATGGGAGTGAGAATCACGAGCTGATGTAAAAGATCAGTAAGACCAACGCTTATAACATCTCAGCTATGAGCAGAAGAGCTTTGTGTCTCCAAAGAGCACGTATAATCTTCATTGCTCCTGGCAGACTTCTTGTTCCAATACTTGCAAACCTAAATATCCACAAAATCCAATGAACAGGCTCTTCTGAGACAAGAAATCAGATTAGAAGCTGCCACATTTAGACACACAACTGTCTTAGGAAAGTGGAAATGAGCCTTCCTGCTTTGAAAGCTGCCGGTTCGTTGGCAATTGCTCCATATTATCGTTACCTACTGCAAGGCTTGTGAAAAGGTCATAGTATAACTCCAGAAGGCACGCAGGATTTCTTGACGGATTCTGCACATTATATGCAGGTGAAATGGGTGTTTCATTAAGCAGGAAGGAGAATACCGAGCCCATGGAGCACATTATCAAAGGTCACGTGAAGGACTTGCACCATTATGAGGATGAATGCTGACAACTGCCAGCAATGAAGCAAACAACCAGACGTAAAACCTTAGCGACTGAAATAAAGAAAGACCAAGAGCAGGAAGCCCCCACTTAGGTGCAGAGGTGTGAGATGGACAACTCTGCTCATAAATGTAGCCACATCTTTCTGCCCTTTGCTGCTAGTTTTAAAGACAAAGACCCAAACCTAGTCAACTTTAAACTTTCTGCCATTTGCACAAACTCATCCTTACGGCTAATTTAACAAATCATCGTAAGAGCTCACGTTTCATAAATGCTGTATTTTATCACCTTGGCGTATGCATCGACCGTCAATCAATAGGGCTCCACGTGACACTGTTGGCTCTCCCGATGACAACGAGCTACACAGCACGGCCACGCGCAGCGACAGCAGACTGGCGTCCTCAAGGTCACCGGGCTACTAACCTGATGAATGTCAGATCAAGTTGCCTTTCTGAATTATTTAGTGAGCATCCTCTGCTGCAGCTCGCCAGGGCAGCGTACAGCACTGCCACCTTGGGATGTCGCGGAGGCTCCAGCCTCCTCTGCCCCGAGACGCTGCCCGCAGGGACAAAGGCTCTCCCCTGCGCCCTGTGCACCACGAGCCTGTCCGGGATGGGTGGGATGGCAGGTCCCCCCATCACCGAGCCCGTCCTGGCTCACAGCAAGAGACACAATAACAGATTACTTTCCCATCGCTCTTTCTACCCACAGAAATGCAGAATTGGATACTCACAGTGGTTTTTTACCCCTCGGTTCCCATGCTCCCCCCTGTAATTTGCAGGGAAATCTCCGCTCGCCAAGCCAGCGCTCCCGCCCCGGTGCCAGGACGGGCCGTGCCCGGCGCGGTCCCCGGGCGGGGGGACAGCCAGAGCTGTGCTCCCACGGCCTCGGGGCAGCGACAAGCAGCAGGACGAGGGGCTGGAGAGGGCATGGCTTTGCAAACACCAGAGGGAAAAGGCAAGGTGATTGCCAAAAGCTGTTAGCAGTGAGCAGGGAAGGGAGCAGACCCTGCGTGGCAGGGTCCAGCCCCACTCCTCCCGGCCAAATGCCTGGCTCTTTGGGAGATACACAGGGATGTGTCCAAGGTACGGGGAAAGCTCCTTGGAGAACTCGAGTCACAAAACACAGGTCAGGACTTTAAATGAGGTTGAGCTCTCTTTTTTTCTTCTTTTTTTCTTTATTCTTTTTAAGCAAGGCAGCAGACCCTCCCCATAACTCTCTCAATGCCAGAAGCAGGGATGTCTTATCTCAAAGAAAAACGGGATGGAGGGAGGGGCAGAGAGACCAACATCAGATGCAGATCATTAATCCCGAAAACTTGGCCGCCTCCACTTTTCCTCAGGGCTGCCATTTGTACCTTCACGCGGCTGCCGCCCGAGACCGCGTGAGACAGACCCTCTCCTCCTGCCGTCACCGCTGCTGCGTGCGACTCGTTTTCAGCAGAGCCATGGGTAAGGATCCGTGCTGTCAGTCTGCACGGAGGAATTTAGTTTTTAAAACACTATTGAGCCCAGCAGCAGCTGACACAGAAGGGGAGGTACAGCCCATACGCACTGCGGTTGATTTTCGAGATAATTTTCTGTATTTCCTACCAAGTCACCCAGCGAGACAGGCCTGACCCTCGCCGGCATCCTCCGGTGCACAGGCAGAGCCGGGCGGCGAGCAGCGTCTGCGAGCGCACCCTGTGCCGTCCACGTCCCCTGGCAGCACCGAACCACACGAACGCCGGGGTGATGCCGCAGGAGGACCCGGGACGCCGCGTTGGTGCTCCTGAGCACCGCTGCCCTGCACTCTGTCCCCCCCATGACAAGGCACCCCAAAACGACACTCCGATTGTGCCCCCCCCCACGCACCCCCAGCTCGCAGACCGGCACCGCGCGCTCTGGTGCGACACGCGGAGCACGCCGCAGACGGCGTTTCAATCAATCACTGCATCTCTTTCTCTCCTTTTTTTTTTTTTTTTTTTAATCACCTTAATGCAAGAAGCTTTAGAGAGCTTAACAACAATAAGGCTTTTCATAGCCTCCGGCTTTAACTCGGCACTACTATGTTTTTTACTTTTGTCTGCTGAAATCAAATTTGTAACCGAATATGAAGAACAATTTGGATGCTCGTGTGGTTTTCTCCCCTTTGCTAGCCTGATAGTATTCTCATCTGAAGACTTTTTAATAGTGTCCTTTAATGACATCTACAAAAGCCTCATTAAAGCACTGTATCGTAATTTAAGCTAAATAAACTCAATGCAGTTATTTTTTTAATGACATATTTTTCTTGGGGCCTTTCCATGAACAATAAAGCGTTCACTGAAAATATGTTACGAAGGAAACACATAAATCTTCAGCTTATCTGGTGGTATGTTTTCCAAAGATCTAAACCTTTGATCAGCAACAAATTAATTTTCCATTTACACAAAATAGAAGATGTATTTCCAGGATAACCACGAACCCTGCAAGTCTGCATTAACATGTGCCTTGGCAGCAGCTCAGGACTCCCTTGCTGCCGCCCTTCTCGCTGCCTGACACTGTCAGGGTTGCTGTCACGTTAGATGATTTTTATTTTATTTTCTGGCTTCAAACCTGTCTAATAGGGTGTTTTGGGTCAGTGATTATGCCCTGAGGATTTCTTGCCTTTGCTCACCGAGCTCCCCTCTGCACCAGCCATGCACCACGCAGTCCCGTGTCCCGTCCCCCCCCCTCCAAAAAGCTGTGCATCCCCCAGGACCAGGGCACGATGTTCAACCGTCTCCGTGCTCAGAGGTGAGTCTTGAGCCAGCCCAGAGCCCTGGCCAAGCGACACAAGTCTGGCTTTTACCTCCCTAAACCAGACTGTGCCCATCTCCTCTGGCTGCCAGCGGGATTTCGGCATGCCCCGCAGCCTGGCCAGGCACCGCGCGAGCCCCCGCTCCCAGCCAGGAGCTGCCGGCAGGCCCCGGGACTGCACAAACCTCCGTCCAAGCTCCTCAGAAACCACCGACGGTTTAAACAGCCGTGTTTCTGCTCCCACCCAGGAGAGACACGGCTGCTCGCTCTTCCCCAGCTAAGAGAAAAGACCTATTTGCTGCTTGTTCCCAAACTGTTGAATGCAGGGTAATAACTCCAGCACATTTTTGGATCCACCGATGATCCTGTGACACGCTGCACTCGTTTAGGAGGAAATCAAGCACGTTGGTCGTGAATAGAAACGGGCTTTCATGATGCCTTCGAGGCTTTTAAGTTTCCCAGTGTATTTGCAAACGCAGGGAGATCGGCTGCCGTCAGGAACGTACCTGGATCCTCACGCTGGGCTACCCACAGCCTCCTAACTGCTCAGTGGGAAGAAAGGTGCCAAAATAGGTTTTTATTTCATATCCGAGAGCATGAAGTACACCTAGATGATATAAAACCAGCCAGCGCGAGCAGATGGACTGGTACGCATCGTTTCGGTCCACCCCAAACTCCACCCATTACAAGACTTCTACAATCCAGCTAACCTTGATTTAAATTAAAAAAAAAAAAACAAAAACAGTAAAACTATGAAAAGTGGCATCTCGATTTAAGCGTGGGTGCTTCCCCTGCCCCAGCCCTCTTCGGATCACGCCCCATGCCCTGCCTGGAGGGCACAGAGCCGGTAAACCTGCCTTAGGCGAGGTCTGCAGCCTGGCTGCCCCACCGGCTGAAGCTGGATGGAGCTCCAGCGTCCCCGAGACAGCCTGGCACGGTACACAAACGACAAGAGACGTTTGCTGTTCTTCCCTTTGTTTTAATTAGTAATAACAATTTGTTATCGTGGCTTGACATTTGTTCATCCTTAGGAATAAATTGCTTCCTTGAATGATATGCTGAGATTACAACGGGCTTTCTGTGTTTGTGTTGGTTTTAGTAGCTCATAACAAACCATGAAATTCATTACTCTTGCCACAAGCACCCACGAGATGTGCCAACCAGGGTGTGGTTTATACACAGCTCAACTGATGGAAATTAAAAGGTTTTAACGTTGCCTGCAAGAAGTCAAGGGTTTGAAATTTTATGCAGCTGAATGACAAAAAAAATCCCAGACGCAAGCTACTGCATTGTTTTATCTGCCTAAGGAGCCTGAACATTACAGTCGGGGTAAAAATAATTTACTAAATATTAATTAAGTGTATAATTTGAAGAGCCTTTTTAGTGATAAGCCTTCTGGCCTGCAAGCTACTTCATTCTCATCTTTTTTTAACTGCTTGGAAGCTATATAAAGGAAGATATTTAACAGTACAACTTCTCTGCTACAATATAATTCGGCAAAACATTTCCACCGAAAGAAATGGCTGGAAAACAGCCTGTGCCTCACCATCCTTAATGGGAAAGGGCTGTCAGTCATACCCCAGTCCCATTTCTCCATGCCATGTCAAGCCTCGTACATCAAACCCAATATACAAATCGCCAGCCCCGTCAAGATCATTAAAGCCGCTCAGCCCGTCAGGGAAAGGTCAGCGCGTCGCCGGCTGACGGCTGCCTGCTCCAAACGCAGCATCAATCACAGCCCTCATCAAAGGCGGCCGCGGCGGCGAGAGCACGCAGCTGGAAACCTGCATCCCTTCCTCGTATAACCCGTCATCCTCCAAACCCGCTTCCCTTATTGTAAAACATGGCCACGCTTTTATCTTATCACGATCTACAGGGAACTGCGACTAAACCGGCTGCCATACGAACAGGGGGGATCAGGACCCGCGGGGAGGGATTAAGACCGTATCAGGAGAGGGTCGGCCAGAAGCGTGGCCCCTGCCTCCAGCGCTGGCTCCCTCCTCCGCGGAGTCCCAACCTGTCCCCGCTCTCCCGGACGGGTCCCGCGCAGGCAGTGTCCCCGGAGCATCCCTCCTCGCCGCACAACCCCCGGCCCCGTGCACCCGGTAACAGTCTCTAGCGAAGGGCCAAAGCCACGCTGCAAGGAGATGCTGGTTGCTGCCATCGTAGCCATGCCGGGGCGTGGCTCGCAGGTGTCCCCAGCCAGGGACTTCAGGGGTGCCCCGCGCTCGCAGAGACACCAGCATCACCGTGCCGGGCTGCTGCCGCCCTCCACCAGCCCCAGCCTCCGGCGCGCGCTCCCAGCTTGTACCAGCTCGCGAGGGCATCCTGCCCACGGCTCGAGCACTGGGAAGGGTGGGGAAACCCAGTCAGTCGTGTTTAACAGAGGGGCACCAGCATTATCGAATGCTATTGCTCCCGTCAGCCATCGCTCGTTAAACATGCCGAAAACCACAGGCCATTTCTTCCTCTTTTTTCCCTACCACGCTGTGCTGCACGCAGCATTATCTTCAAAGGGTGAAGCAAACATGTTTGCTAAACATGAGCAGACTAAATACATCAGCCTTTTAGAAGCAATTATTGCTGCTAGAGATTTAGCGAGCCTCATTGTTTCGTGGTTCGGAAAGCATTTTGCTGGCTGCTTTGGAGTGGGCTGCTCCTTCAAAGCAAGGGTCCTGTGACAACGAGTAACCCCTCACCAGCGAAATAAAAACCAGGTGGGCATCCAAAGGAGTGGTGCTTTCTTTTTGCTGAGCATTTAACTTACAGAGTCTCCCTGCAACAAAACAACAGCAATCTGGGGTCAGCTCAGCTGCTGCCAGCAGTGGTACTGACGGCAGGGTCGGCCAGGCTCCCACGGCAGAGGAGAGAGGACATTTCTGGAAAACATTGGATATTCTTTGGGTAGAGCTGGGAACCTTCCTGTGGTGTGCCCGGACTGGAAGGGATTGCTCTGACCAGGATTGAGACTGGTTGTACTGGTACAGGGCAGCAAATAAAATGTGGAGGAAAAAGGCAATGGAGTAAGTGCCGGACATCGTCCTCTTCCCTCCATCCCAAACAGGTTGGGATGTTCCAGACCAGGGTGGCTCACCTGGCTGAGATCCTTGGAAATCTGGAGTTGCAGAGCCAGGGCAGCATCTTGCCTTTCCATGGCCTTATTTCAGGGCAAACAGCTCAATCCCAAAAATTCCTTCTCTGTGCAAACCGCAATCATTCCCTTGTATCAGTGCATGGAAGCAGAGAGGAAGCGCAGTCGGGCTCTCTGCGGTACTAAGCCCTTCAAACGTGTATCTCAAAAAGATGAGCAACCATGGATGGCCAAACAGACAGATGGGGGAAGGAGAAGGGAAGCTCTCGATACCGGTGAGACTATTATAATTAGTGTAATAAGCAGCAATCACAGCTCAACAGCTGCCTTCCTCTCCCTGAGCGTCTGCTACGCACACCGGCACAGACCCATGGCCAAGGAGGATTTTGACACTTGCTGTACTCTGAACAGCTTTGCTCTGAAAAAAGTTTTGACTTTGGTAAACTTTTCATTCCATGTAAGACGCAGAGGAGAGCACTCTCCTGCTTTCCCAGCCTCTTCACCTTCACCAGAGCAAGCAGCACCCTGTGCTTACAGAAGGGTCACGAAACTGGGTTTAGTTTTGATGTCAACTATGATTTCGCATGTGGCTTCGAACAAAACCTCATCACCTTGAAGTTGAGGCAAATGTGCCATACTCAACTTTCTGAAGTCCCTGGAGTGTCAGAGATGTTTCTGTTCTACAGAACATGGCAAAACATGACAAAAATCATTTACCGTGGGCATACTGACGGGCACGTGTCCAACATCCTTCTCTGAACCTTCTCTAAGATAAATTCCTTTGAAACACACTTGTCCCCATCCATGCCACGGTTGCAGGAAGTTGGCAGTGAGCATATAGCACAGAAAAATTGCTCTACAACTCACTAAAACCCAAAGCAGCCCTGCTTTCAAAGAGGGGACTTCTTGACAGGAGAATATTTTAAAGGATTGGAAAGCAGATAGTGACATAACTGGAGGGCAGTGATTTTCTATACCAACAGTTAATTGGTTTGGAAACATATTTAAAATGGTGGAGAAGTTACGGGCTAGACTGTCATTTAAAATCAGTTGGGGATTTCGGTGAAAATGCCGCTTGCCAGCAGCTCACCAGCGGGGCCCGTGCCACCGGCACAGGATGCAGGCACCAGGCACGTCACCGTGCTGCAGTGCCGCCCCACGCTCCTCCTGCTTGTGGCCACAGCTCAGAATAGCCAACATCAGACGTGCTTGCTGCTCCGCTTCAGGTCTGTGCCACGTGCTATGAAATTCAAGTGAGCCTTCTCCAAATTTTGGGGAGCCAAGGACTAAGGTCTCCAAAACACCCTCTGGTACCTCGAACGACCGCTTGCTGCTGTTTTTCTCGTTTTGGGGAGCCCACTGCAAGGGAAAAGAGTGACCCGCTTGACCCGTGTTGCTCCACCACCCTCATCCCAAACACCAGTGGTAGGGGTCAGATCATCATCCACAGCCAGCGCAGGGGTTGCAAAGTCACTTACGTGACAGGCTCTGGGCCCTAAATTGCAAAATACGCTGTGGTGTAGACCCAGACTAATTCCGAATCATTTCTGGTGCTTGCGCTCCAGGAGGGATCGCTCTTCTCCCTTCCTTTTTGCTACCCCTTGGTCTAACAGGGCTGGGCAAGGGAAGCAGTCAGACACTCAGGATATCTGGATATTTTGGCGGTAGTTCAGGATTCAGCTCCCACTGATTTTTAGTGGGTGTTAGACACTGAGAAAGTGTCTAACGTGAAGGTGTTTGGAGGTGTGAGTTCTAAGCCTTTCATGTAAGAGACCATTTCCTACAGTGCTAAAGAAAATGAGAGCACGGAGGCAACAAATAATGACAAGCTTAGAAAGCAGAAATGTTTACACCGAGGAAATTTAACCTCTCGGTGAAAGAAGCCCCAGCCAGGCTGGGCAGGAGAGCTCAGGAGTAACTGCAAACAGGCGGTGATCTGCTGGAACAAGGATGTCAACAACACCGCACCGAAGGGTTAAAAAACATGACGTGCGAAGCCAGAACAAAGGTTTCTTTAATTTCCCAGTGCAAAGAAACACATTTGTACTTCCCTAACAAGCGGCATGTCACAGAATCGTATAGGTTGGAAAAGACCTTTAAGATCAAAGCAACAAGAGGAGCAAGAGCCGTTTGCCGTGACTCTGATCCTTCCCAGCTCCCCGGCCGGGACCCGGCTCACCACGTGGACCAGCCACGGCAGCTCCGGTGCCTTCCCCGTCAGCACACCTTCACAACCAGTGACGCAGCCGGAAGGTAAGCGGCGAGTTAACCAAAGCCGTCTACGCGGGGTGCTACAAGGCATCGCTTTATCCAAAGCGACAAAACACGACACCGGAGGCTGAGGCGCAGCGAGAAGCGCTCCGTGCTGCTCGCCTGGCACGAGCCACGCGACTCTCGTGACTGTCGTCGGGAGCAGCAGGACTCCTTTCTCATGTACGGGGGGGGAAAAAAAGGTATCAGAAAGCAAAGAACACTGGTACCATCGAGCCTTTCACTTGCTGCTCTGCTGTAAGGTGCCAGTGGAAATTAATGGGGCTTTCAAGTACATAAATGGATTGCAGAGACATCCGCAGTGAGTCTATTAGCTAATTAGTCACGATTAGCATTTATTTTATCCAACAGGCATTGAGGTAAAGGAGGTAGTTCTCTTATATCTGTATACGTCCCTTTTACACTTGTTAAAAAGTAGGACAAAGCTCTCTCCCAGGGACAGTAATACCAAGACAAAATTTCTCTCCCCCAAGGGAGGTGCCCACAGGCACAGCCTGAGCTGGGCACATCACTTGCTGTGGCTAATGGCATGGGACAGGGCCAGCATCACGGACCTTCGGCCCCAAAGCCCAGATCTGGTAGACCTCTGCAACCGGTACAGCCTTTGGCATGAGCCTGAGGCTGGTCCCGGGCTCACACTACTCATCTAGAACAAGGTATCCTAAAATCTGACACCAGACCCTGTCTCATCTCAAAGGAGTATTTAATCTACCAGGATGCTAATGCTTCAGACCTTCCTCTTACTGCTATGGGAAGTCTAACACCCTTTGCTGTGATCTTGTATCTGAGGATGCAACGGACAACAAATAAACATATTTCAACCATTTAAGTAGCTTCGCTTAACAATCATAGGAAATGCGTTAGATTTATAGCACCAGAGTAATTTAATACCTTCCACGCTGTTAACGAAGCAAGCATTAATGCCATTTTATCATCACTTCTAATTGTCCTGGCATCATTTCACGCCCACAGATGACTCGCTCCATAACTTGGTACCTACAGCACATGTTGGACAAGGTCCCCAGCCGCAGCTGGTTTCCAGCACCCCGAGAACTCAATCTCTGCTAATCCCAGCCCTTTAAAGCAACTCAGACTTGAGCAATCTAAAAAGGAGACACATGAAGTCACTTAGGCTTATCTCTCTAATTGCCTGCCTGCAAATCAGGGGTTTGGTGTCAGCCACTTCCACTCGCATAAGACATGGCAGTCAGAAAAATCAGACCTAAAATATTTACCATGAGCATTTTTAGAACTGTAAGCGAAACTATTGAAATCCTGCTTACTACTGCAACTCCAAACGCAATGTTAGCTATGAGGAATACATCAGGGTAACAAAGTAAGCGTTCATGCCTTTCCTCTGCTGCGGCTCTTTCCAGGTCTATGGCTGTGTAACACAGACTCCAATTCTCTCGACAGCTTTCCTGCACTGCCCAGTGCCAACACAGTGAAAATGTTAACGAATACCGTCCCATAAATATTTAATGTACATTTTCCTGTGAGTCCTGCTGTGATTAAATAGCCATCTCATTACCCAGGCCCATCCTTCTTTCATTTTTATCTTTGCACAAAATACCAAGAGGTGGGACTATACCCATGTGATCCAGCTGCTGGAAACATCACTGCATAAACCAACGCGAACAGGGCAAAATCCAAACACAAACTTCCAAGGAATGTAAAGAGAAATCTAACCCTGTCAGAGTAAACATTTCATCTCAGCTACCTCCCAGGACTTGCAGAGGAAGAAAAGCAGAGGGGACAAGCCAGCAATATACTTTCTTTTTGAGTGCACTTATTTGTCTGGTTTTATTGCCTTTTTCCACTGTATTTGGAGGTCCCGGCCACAATAGGGTCCACTGCCCATACCGCCTGGGTACGGGCATCCCCGGGTACCTCCCTGGGGCTGGCTCTGCTCCGACACCAAACCCTGAGCAGCTGCAAGAGGAGCTCTGCTGCTCTCCCCCACCTGAAACTTGGAGGACGTCCATGATTTGGCCGAGGTTACACAAGCAATCCAGGACAGACACGGAAGGGAACACGGATCACCCAGACCCGTCACCATCGCTGCTCTGGCATCGCAACATCTGTGACGCTCATCCCTGGTGTCCAAAGCACAGCTGACCGTAAGATCCACCCTGCTTGCATTTGCAACGTCATGACAACCACTTAGGAATCGCGATATAAAAATACTAGGATGCTGTTTTCTGGGCCATTAGAATTGATATATTCAAGTCCTTCCCACCAATCCTCAGCTCGGAAGCTATTTTTCCAAACCATACCGAAAGCTGCAATTCTGCTGGGATCACCCGAGACCACGAGAGTAACGCCGAGCGCCCAGAGTCAGCCAACGCAGGCAGCAGGGCTGGCAGCACCGGGTACGGGGTTTGTGCGTGCTACCTAACGCGGCACATGGGATTTCGAGCGCTGCCACCCAAGCACGTCCCGGACGGAGCAAGCGCCGGTGCTGGAGACACGTTCGTGCCACTCCCCGGGGCTCTGCATCGCGGGGCGATGCTCTGGCTTTCAATGGGCCACAGGAAAGGTTTCTTCTGACAGACGAAAGTCGTACAGTCCAAATTCTCACCAAACTGCTAAAAATATAAAAGACTCAAAGGAATAAAGCTTGTGTATGTCAGAACTCTTGGTAATTCCTCCCAAATACATAATTTTTTGGCACAGATGCTAAAATGTAACTGGAGGGCAAGCATTTAGTTCTGTTTTAGCTGGGAGAGTCCCAACTTCTGTCTCTCCAATTTATATATGGAAGCAGGCTCATTACGCAATACGTGTTTCAGCGAGTTCTGCATCAGGGAGGGTGTGAAGCTAAGGCTAACGAGGGGAATATCATTAAGAGTAATAAACAGTAGAAAAGCATGAACAAATAGGCTTGTCTGAGGCACGGGCTGCTGCTGCTGCATATATCACAAGGAGACTCCAAAGCGAAAAATCTGAGTCTCTCTGCTCTGAGATATGGGAGAGAGGGCAACAAACGGCGGTGTGTGGGCAATACTGGTGAAGAACTGGTGCCAACTGGCGAGGCTGCTTTTGTAGAGCTGCGCAGAGATGCTGGGTGGTCGATGCAGTGCCACGCTTGCATTAACGCATGGGAAACATAAAGGCTACTGGAGATTAAAAGATGCATTTTCTCCTCCAGAACTGGCCCTGAGTCACCACCCCATGCCGGTTAACACACACAGAGCATTCAGAAGACCACTTCAACATATTTTGCTTGTCTGCATAACACTGATGCTGGGAATAAATGTACACATTTAAAATTCGCTGCCGCCAGGAGAGCCAGCCCCCAGGAAGCACCAATGCCCATCTCTCGGCGTCACATCTGCAAACGCTGGCACTATTTCCACGGCCAGCCTGAAACGGCTGGTTAGATTTATAGGTCACCGCCACCACGAATAAAGCGATGGGGCCGTTTTGCTCAGCCTCTGGAAGCAGCTCACCTCCAGCCCCCTGAGCCATCTCTGCTGGGCAAGGCGGCAGGCAGGACGCTCCAGCACCGCTGGCGTGGTCCCCTCGTCACCACGCTAACACCGCGACCGCCCCACACATCCCTGGTGGGGCAGCACCGGGGAAGCCAGCTCATCTAAGCTCCCTTATCGACCTAAGATGACAGCTGTATTTTGGAGAGGAAAAAAACCTTTTAAAAGGGAAAAAACAGGAGCTTCCCCCCCCCTTCCCCCCCCCGGGGGAACAGACAGACTCATTTAAGGTGTAAGTAGATCAAGTAGCTAATTAAGGAAATAACCGATAACTTAATCAAGATCATTAGAGGAATCAGCATGTTGCTGCTATTATTTAAACAGTAGCAGAGGAAAAATATGCTTGTGCAACTGGAGCCTTCAAAACCTCCGGGCAGCCCGATCTACAAGCGGGGAGGCTCTCATGTCACCCCATTGCCGGTGCCAAAGCCACTGAGGAAAATACTCAAATCTCCTGGTAATTTCCCGCAGACAAGAACATTTAATCATCCCCCAGCTCCCCAGCTGCCAGCACAAAAATCCCGAGTGAATGATTCGCATGTTGAGAGAAATTTGCCGTAAGCAGCAGCACGGCACTCTGCCCCGGGACGCAGCGCCTGCCTGTTCTTGGGGGGGACACGGCACGGGACAACCCCTTCGCAGAAATAAAGTCAAATATATTGGGCCATATGCATTTTGCTTTTGGCAACTTGTGCTAACTTCGCTCCTCAGCCGGCTGCTCCCAGGACTGACCCTGCGATTTCTGTAACCCCCCCACGGGGGGTTCGCACACCAGCACCACGTCCCTCTAATTACTCCACCAGTTGCACAGATAGAACATCTGCTCAAAGAGAGCAGGAATCCTAAAGCACACAAATAATCTCCGCTGCCTAAACAAAGGCAAACAGAGGATGCTGCTGAACACCCCCACCCAGCAAACAGCCCCCGGACCCCTGCCCAGCGCGGGCGTCCGGCAGGCTGGGCGCTCCTCCGCCTGCTCCGGCAGGAATGAACCCCTTCTTCCAAGCAAACGGGTTGGTTGTCACTAACACAGCCTCCTATCTGCTTAATTCCTAAAGTATCCCAAAGCAATTGAATTCAGCAAGTTTGATTAAGTACTTAGAAAGCTTTGTTTCACTTAAAAGGTGCCTTTGTTTTGCCTCAAAAGAATTAGATATTTTCTCCTGAATTCACGTGAACAAAGACAAAAAAAAAAAATCCAACATCCAAAAGTTAAAAATAACCCTTTTTGCTGTATTAAACACAGCTGCTGAAGGCTCAAAATTCGCATTTTGTCATTCCGCACAAATCCTTGCAACAGCTGAGAAGACACACGGCGTGTTTGGAAACCCGGAGCCGAAGATAAGCTCCAGCCTCCCGCGGGGTTTTACTCTTCGGGGGTTTTTCGACAGGGTGGGGAAAAAAAAAAAAAGCAGGAGCGGCTCCGGGGCTGGTGAGAGAAGTCACGCTGGCATCCAGGAGAAGTTTTCCCGTGTGCTCCGGGTCGGACATCGGCGGGGACACGGCACATCCCCGCTCCGGGGCCCTGCCGGGCCCCCGGGCTCTGCCCACAGCGAGAACCGGCGCTTGCAAAGACAGGCAGGAATCGGAGCTGAAAAAGAAAAATCACTTCCCAACGCAAACATCTGTAGGGCGTTACAGCGGCTTCTGCTTTCATAGGCTATAAATCGGGCGCGATTACTTACCCAGGCTAAACAGGCATTCACCTCACGTGTAGTGGGTAAGGGCCGAGGGAAGGACGGGCAGCGGGACGGGCAGCGCCTTCGGTGCCGGGGACCGGGCGCGTCCCCCGGCGGCGGCGGCGGAGCCCGGGCCGGGCCGGGTGCCTGCGCGGCGGCGAGCGGCTGCGGCCATCCGGGGAGGGAAAGGCGCCCACCGCAGATGGAGCTTATTGGTGAAACCCGTCAGCCCTAATCCAATCGCCTCCCTCTACCCAAATTTAGCTCTCCACGGAGCCCACACCCCTTCCAGTTCGGACCAGCGGTATGAAAGCGAACTTACCTTGCCAATGTATAAATCACGTAAAGAGAAGCAATAACATCCTCCCCCCCCCCCCCCCCCCCCAATTTGCTTCACCTCTTTCTCCCAAAAGAGTTTCTTATCTACCTAATTCGAGGGGACCACAGCCTTGCGAGCGCGCTGAAGAAAGCCAGCAACTCCCAGCGTGTGTCACCGGATCCAAAGTCAGTAAGGTAAATATCAGGACGCCAATAAAACCAGTATTTATCAGAATGCCCAACCGTACCCCTGACACATCTGGGTCAGGACTGTATCACATAAGGAGGAGGTTTATAGAAACGGTTAGCACATGGTTCCTGATACCGAGTTTCACAGAGGTAACTACTGAATCATAAAAAGCACTGCTGGCAAACAGCCTGGCCGGCCAACACATATGGTTTTCCTTTTTTTGCAGCCTGGCGCAGACGTTAGCCGTAGGGACCCGTCTTTCTCCGCCGCACACAAATCTAGATGCTTGACCACGGCGTTCGCTTCTGACGCTCGGGCTAAGGTGGGGGCTACTGGCAGCAGCTTGGAAACCACAGAGCTACACCACGGGCAGCTTCCTACTGCAGGCAGCGACCTAGAAACCCTGCCTTCATTCACAAACAACGGAGGGCCGGGGATAAAAGCCTCTCGTGCAAGCGCTCATTTCTGCACTCGGTTACAGATGTGCAACCCTGGAGCAGCTCCAGAACGTGGGCCAGCGTTTGGGCGAGCTTTGAACGCGCACACACGGCTACCTCCGAGTGAGCGGTATGCGCTCCAGGTGTCCCGGCGGACGGGCAGCAGGATCCAGATGTGGGCAAGCTGCTCTGGCCTTCGTAGAGGCTAGCAATTCAATGAGGTCTATTCATGGAGGAGCGAGCAGGGCTTCCAGGAACGCAGAGGAAGCGTTTCCGAGGGGTATTCCCATTGTAAGTCTAATAAATCCCTTTGCATTTTACCCCCCCCCCCCCGCCATTGCAAGCTTTAAATATAGAAATAATCAAAACATACATTAAAAGAAGAATTTATTTTGAACTTGGCAATGTTGATCTAAGAACCATCCTGCTCCAGAGCGGGGCTCGAAGAACCTGGGCAGCCTCAGGGAGGGCTGAGCCTGGCTCTCAGGGAACAAAAGCAGCTTACAAACCAGGTTCGCCACGTGAGAGCCTAATTAGAGACCGAAGCCCACACAGCAAACAGACAGACTACAGAGGAAATTGGAGTCTAATTTACATGGAGAACAATTACTTACTGTAACCAATTAGTGTCAAGCTGACTGACAGACTACCCAAAATACGTCCTCCCCACCCTCCCCTGCAAGTCTGAGCTTTCCTTGCTGCTTTATTTTCCCTGGGTTGTTCGGTAGGCGAGCAGCAGCACCTCACCACTAGACATCGGATGGCAAACGGAGACCTTTTGAGCTTCCCCATAACAAACACAGTTAGAGCCACCCACGTGCCATCCGCTGTGAGCCTCAGCCAAGCCAGAGATAGCAACAGCGGAGAGCAGGGTGATGTACTTTCTTTCCTGGTCTTAAATCCTTAAATGACATCCTGAGGGTCCCATTGAGAAGTTCACCATTTACAAGAGGTGTTCCCCCTTTCCTGGGCACGCGTTCTGCACTGGGGCTTTCACCCTCTGGTTTGCAATCAGGTAGGAGACCCGCAGGTAAGGGTTGTGTCTGTCTAGCAATAGCCTTTGCACAGTGCTCAGGCTGCAGATTTTGGGTCCCGACCCACGTTGCTGGCCTCCTCCACTGAAGGAAAGCACCAACCCACAGCATCACTGCAGCCTCAGGGCAGCGCTGCCAGCCAGGACGCCCAGCTCCAGGTACCTGCTCGGCTGTCTCGCAAAACAGCCCCCTCTTTGCAGATCGGGTCCCCCTCCTCCGGCCATGCTGTTCCCCAGGCGCTTGTGGGACCGTCGCTGCCCCTGTGCTCAGCAGGGAAATGGGGAATCCCACTGCTGCTAGAGGGAGATGGTATGGACAGAAAAACTCCTCCTTGGCTGGCACAGCACAGGGGTTCTCTCGGTCCCCCCAGTGCCTGCGCTGGGAAGGACATCACCTTCGCTCAGGGCTTTCCTCTCCAGCCACCCTGGACGAGGACAACTTCATTGCGTTTCCCAAAGTACAAACCGGTTGCTAATTCTGTAGGAAACCTGCTCCTCCTCCGTTAGTCCCCAAACTGGTAAATAGACTTTAAAAACTCCTGAAGTGCACACATGGAACCGACCAAACACCGTTTATCTTCCTTTTATTGTTAAAGAAGAAATGACTCATTCTATCATCATTCTCCCCCTTCCCAGCAACATGCTCCTTATTAACAGGACTGTCTAATTGCTGTCCTTTGCTCCAAACCCCGGACTGCACGTGCATTTGGAATGCACAAATGACAACAGCATTTCAATACAACTTGCTGCATTGCTCTTCATAAACTTCTCAAGACAGCCTCTGTGAGCAGCCTCTCTGACTGCTCTTCAGAGAGCTCTCGTGTATGCGTATTCAGGCACGCAGGGACCACATTTTGGATATTTAAGACCAGGCAATCAACCCTTCCTTTGAGAAGCACCAATATAAAGCATATTTAAGGACTTTATGGGTCTTCTGTACGGATGAGATAAGCTATTCTTTTAATCTCTGCAGGCTACATGGATATGGCATTTTAAAGGAAACTTATCCTAAAAAGAAAACTTGGAGGAAATGCTTTGTGAAGTATCTAGTGGCTGTTTGGTAATATTACCTGGAGACGGCCAGGACCTCAGGTGGTGTAAAGCATCAGCAGGGATCCTTTGATTTCAGTTCACTTCAAGTCAATGGTGCTAAAGCAATTTACACCACAGGAGCACTGCATTACCCCACAAGAGGGGTAACGCAGGACCATCTCACCTGGGTCTCCTTTGGGTACAGCCACCATGAAGGCTGCAAATCCTGGTGGCCCTGGTCTCCCTCTGCTCCCCCCTGCCTCCTCGGTTAAATTAAAAGTCTCTGTTAATTACCGAGTGGATGCAATGAAAATGCATGTGTGCTCACGCTCCTCAGAATTAGGCTGTTAATCTGGTGTTTATACTCCTGGAGTTTATCTCCTCCACACCCCCCTTCTCCCCTGGGAACCGACTCTCTGCCACTTTATCTGCAGCTCGAAGGACAACACACACTGCTTCATTTTTAAATTCCCCTCCAGTGCTACACCCTGAACCAGCTCTTCAGAGAGGGGGCCTCCGCCGGCTGTAATTCCCATTAATTCCTCTTATGATTAACAGGTCAGCTCAAGCCACCCTGATGACAGTGGGCTTCAGAAGTGCAACTCTATCAAAATTATCTATGCATAGAAGACGATCATTATAGGAGCAAATGCCTCGCTGAGACTTTTATCAGCTGCGTGCTTGCTGCTCGCTTTTGTGCCGCTAACGACTTTATCGGGAGCGGGGAAGGCTTCAGCCTCATCGCTCTGCGCTGCGGTGCCTCCAGGCAGATGAACCTCTCCTCTACGGTGGGCGAGATGCTGATTGTAAAGCCGTGGAGGCAATCACTCCTGGAGGGAGGTAGGGGCAGGCGGGAGCATGGGGAAATTAGAGAAACCTTCTTCTGAGTGCATCCCATTAGCGCTGGTGGCAATTACGCGTGCTGATCAAGTAGGTGGGCTTCCCAGAGCCCCCTCTGAAATTACTGGACAGGGAGGGAAGGTGAGAAAAAGGAGGAAAACAGAGAAAAAGCAAAATAACCCTCAACAACGGCGGCAGACATCACCCCGGCTGCCTGGGAGCAGGGCACGGAGGAGCAGCCTCCTCCCTGCGGGCATCCCTGTGCTGGTGGGCACTCAGGGGAGACCCACAGAGATAAAAGGGAGCAAGACCAGTTGCAAAATACTTGTAAAAATGCTAATGGTCTCAGGTCCTTTTAAGCCATCTTGAGCACTGCTCAATCACTTCTTTTATTTGCTTTCTGGTGGGATTTGATTAGGCTTGAGCTCACCGAGTTTACGCTGATAGGCTGCGCAGCCTGGTGTGCAGGTCAAAGCCGGCGTGGACCTGCGAGCCACCCCATGCCCCAGCGATCACTGCCAAGCTCTGCAGACCATCCTGCCCCTCGTCTTTCCAGTTTCTTCACTAGTTCCATGTGAAGAAAAGAAGAAACCAACTTAACAATATCTTCCTTACAATAGCTCCCGTTAGTGCATATTGAAATAATAAAAACCAGAAGGAAAGGCAAGAACTTCAGTTGCAAGCACCGTGCAGCCTTGCAGTCCTGACCCTGAAACTCCTGACAAGGTGACACGTTATTAAGAAATATCCATATTAATCCCAACTGTAAAGTGCTATGTTCAGCCAATTAAACTGCCTGAGCAGCTGAGAGCTCCTGGAGACCTTTGTACTCTGCTTTATGTTTTTTTTTTTAAATGCCCTCTTAGGGAAAGGAATGGCTTCTGCAGAGCTGAACCGCCCAGCTCCTTCCAGCCTTGCCGTGTGTGCGTATAAAATGTTCTTGGCTGCTTTCAAACACTGCACATTAATCTGCGCAATGGAGCCTGTCTTCTTCAGCGTTCGGATGATTTCTCTTCAAGGCAGGTACGACAGAGCTGTTCCACTTGGCATCACATCTCCTCCCTGCACCCTTCCAAGCCGTTTGGGGTTTTTTTTTTTTTTTTTTTTGGTATTGCCAGAATAGCTCACAAGCCATCACCCCAGGCATGTGTGAACCTGGAGAAGAATATACTGCTGTAGGAACCCACAGATATATGAGACAGCCAGGATGCTCAGAAACAGAACCAAAAGATTACGGTTTTAATGCATTGAATTATGAAAAACACCACCACTCCTTTCCTGCAGCTTAGGACACATCACTTATTTCTCCCTCAGCCATTTCTTTGCCTGTGGCTGAACCCAGAGTGACAGAAACTGTTTCTTGAATTAAGGGCTGCTGAAACAAAACCCCAGAGAGGTCTATGGGTGGCGATTACTGGAATTTGTTCCCGAGCAATGTGAGCCCCAACATCCCACCTCGATGAGCCCCACGCACCAATAAATCAGAGCATCCCCACCACGCAAAGGGCTGTCCGCTACAAAGCCAGGCATTTTTATTAACACCACACTTGGGGCTTGGATTTTCATGCCTGTCTGCCCAAAATTTACGCAAGCAAGGATCCCCGTTGCTCAGAGTACTGCCAGCCAGGCACCTCGCTGGCTGCTTTGCACGTGCGACCGCTGCAGTGGCTGAAGCACGCTCTGAACTACCCACGTGCCAGCGAGGCCCAGATTGGTGAAGCATGATGTTTCTTCAAGTCTTCATTAAATATTAAGATGTTCTGTAGTCGCAGTCAACGGGCTTCCTCACAGCGGAAACTTCAGCTGCAGCTTTGTCTGCTGGGAAGCGTAACTTCGGCTGCACCCCGTGCAGAGGAGAGATGCTCGTCGCTGGACCGAGCGGTCCCTTGCCACGAGTTAGGGCGGACGTTTCCCTTCTTCACCCTGCTCTCATCACCTCAGGCATTACGCTCCACAGAAACACCCAGAGCCCGCGGAACGGAGCAGGAGCAGAGCGGGACCGCAGACCTCCTCCACGCCTGGTACCAGCAACTGTTTAATCACACCCGGGTTCACCACGAGAGGGATGAGCACCTCTCGCCTCCACCATGGATGGGGCTTCTCAGGAGGGCGGGTGGCTGGGAAGGATAAAAGCTGTCTAAGGGTGCACGAGCACCCTAACCCCTGCCACTTGCTGGAACCCAGCAGTCTCAGGCTTCTGCAGCACACCTCGTGTTTTGGAAGCTGCAACGGGAATGCCGTATACTTTCCCTTATTTCCAAGCATCCCCAAATCCCCATCTGGCATTTCTACAATGATTAAACACACAGCTCTCAACACTGAAACCCCATAAAAATCCATATGGGGACTGCCACTGCAAACCAGGCAATACCTGCCAGCAGCTGTAATCCTGGTGCCATCAGATCTGCACGATAAACGAGTCCATTTTACCGGGGCTGGGTTTTTCTACAACTAAAATGGAAACAAAAATTGGCTTGCGAAGATGAACGATGCCTGTGATAGTTTTCTGCTGCACTTGATTAAATACAGCACACAACAAACCCATTTTTTCCTCCTTGAACGATAAACTCGATAGTCTAAAATTAAGCCCAGCAGGGTAAGTAAGATCCTGTATAGATTTCAAAAGATACCGCGATTTTTTTGGAAAGCCTGACTGCGCTGTGTACGCACTTTGCAAAATCGCTCAAGTACCTCTGGCACCAAATATAAACACAGGGAAAGCTAAAAATCATGTAGTGTTTTTATCTTGATACAGCCTATACCACAGAGTACAGCCGTGGTTTGCCATTTCATGGCAAACCAACTCTTTGCTTTTGATCATTTTAGTGTGTAACTGAGGATGTGAATGTACAATAGTATCATAAAAAGAAAACGGGAAGAAAAAGCCCAGTCAAAGAAGTAGACCAACCTGGACCACACGCTCCCCAGCCAAAGGGTATTTGTAGATACCAGAATTACCATTTCTCTTCAAGACAACTGATCCTTTTCATGAAAATATAAGAAGCCCTAGAGAAATTCTGGTTGATCATTATTAAATGGACAGACCTCATGCATTTTTTTTTTTTCCAGGAAAATGACTGAAGCTTGGCTTTAGCATAATCCTGAAGATTATTTACATCTTCTGCAGGTTTTTTCCACTGCTGCTGAATAATCAGGGCTCCTTAGAAAACCATTGCCAGAGAAACATAAATCCTTTTTTCCCCCCCCTCCTTTCCTCTTTCTTCTACATGTTTTTATACATTCTTCCTTGCACAGGAGTGGTAAGGAGGCTAAAAATACTCGAGGCAAGCAGACACGAGCGAAAGCCCCGGGGAGCGGCTGGGAAGGGTCAGCGTCCCCCGCCGCAGCACTGCCCGCTCGGCAGCGAGCCTGCTGGGGCAAGTCTCTCGCCTCTCCTCCATCCCCAGCTTTCAGCACTATCTGATGAAGTGGGAGCCTGGGTTGCCTTTCAAACACCTTTTTTTTTTTTCCAAGAGAAAGGCCTAAAAGAGGAAAAAATTGTGGCTCCTCGGAAGGCAACGGGAGGAAGAGCCGCCTCTCTCTTTGGAGGAAAGGGCTCCAAAACACTGCAGGTGCCTGGCGTACTGGGGTGCTTTGGGGAGGGAACCTTACAGGGATGCTTCAAGACAAGCCCTTTGCTTTCTGCTTCAGCATCCTTATTGTTTCCAGTCACACAAAATCCCTTCCTCTCCTGCTTTTGCCCTATCCATTAAAACCGCTGTGCACAGGGAAACAATTAAATACTCTTAAGCAGGCAGGGCTGCAACTGGCATGGTAATGAGGTCGTTATGCTCCTTAATGTGCTTTCTAAAAATAAAATTACCTCCAGGTATACAGATCTCCTGGCTGCACCATGCCCAGGGAATCATCTTAATGCAAATTCTCTAACAGTCTTGCTTGGTTTTGCTGTTTTAAAGCAAACCTGGCCCCATCAGGACAACAGCAAGGGCTTGGCCGACGTGCAGGGTCCCAAATTTCAGCTCCCCTCAGGTCAAGGGGAAGCCAAGAGACCTGGAGCTGTGCGTGGCCAGACCCTGTGTCAGAGCCAAGGGTCACCTCTCAACACACAGGGCACAGCCAGGCTAAGGGACCTCTGCTCCACAACCAGGTGCCATCAGAGGCCAGGACCGACCCCTCGTCCCCCTCGTGTGACGTCCTCCCTGTCACCATCATGGGGATGGACGTCGCCAAGGTCTAGGCTGGGAGGGATCCCATCTGGCGAGCAGCGCTGGTTTGAATTACACAGCAGCCTGTGCTGCAGAAGGCTCATTTGCAGCAATTAGAAGCTTCATGTGGGCACACGGGAGGACTTCAAAGGACGCCGGTAGCCTTGACAGCACAAGTCTCTTTTTGAGTGGTCGAGAGGCAAAAACTCCCCTGTGCCCTTGAGCATCTCTTAATAAACCAAAATTATACAGAACTCTTGGAGGGGAACCAGACAGGTCACTGCAAAACCCACTCCAGTGAAAGTTAAAGGTTGTATTTTTTATATATCTTTTAACACGTGCAATTCCCATATGCACACGTCCCCCACCCAGACACACAGCCATACGCACTGCTTTGCTTCCGCCAGTCTCCCAAACTGAACACAAACAAGGGTTCATGTATATTGAAATCTGTAGGAAGCTTAACATTTACTTGGCTTTTGTGTAAACACTTACGTGAATTACACAAGTTTCAGCCAAGAGGCTCAGCACCCCACCGTGCCGAGCCATATAATTCATTACAATTAAAAGCAGAGAGCGAGGCAATCAGGCCTGCCCGACACTGTGCTGGTATGGATTTGCTCTTCCAAATGGCTTCCAATTTGTCTTCGCAGCAGCTCAGCCTCTCCGGGAGAAACCCTGCCGGCATTTGCCCTGTGCTGGGTGGGGATGCTGATCCCGCACCTCCAGGGCAGCCCGTGCCCGCGGGCTTTGCCAGCTGACTTGCACCCACGCTGCTGAGAAACCCACGCCGAGAAATCGGCATTACCCAACTACAGCCAAGCCGCGGGCAGCGGAGGGGACGGGGGGACCCAGGACACGTAGGTGTCCCAGCCACAGCCACAGCCTCGCCACGCCAAACGCCGCATCCTTCGGTAACGCCACCAAGCCAGGACGTTTTGGGCCGTGCGTTTGCTTGTGCCATCAGGGTGAGCTCCCTGCAACCCCCCTTGCAGGCAGGTGAGCGCTGCCCTGGGTGCAAGTTTGATACACACAGAGCATCACATGCTGGCAAAAGCACTTTAATAAGAATAATCAGTAAGAGAACCCCCCACATAAGCACGTGCATCACCCCAAGCGGCAAGGCAGCATCTATTCCCCAAGTCTCTGCCTTTCTTACTCAGTATTCATAATATGCTAAGCTATTAAACTATCCTATGGAAAGCGCTGCGGCTTACTGTGCTGCAGACAAGTGGTGTTATCATTTGGTATTTCTTCTTTTGTTATTACAGTGAATCTTCCTACATCTCTGAAAATAATCCAATTATTGCTTACCACTGGTAAGGTCACCGTTGCTTTGAACAGAGATTTGGGTAATACTCTGATTACTCTTAAGCAAATATTGCTGGGACTTGGGCAGAAATTTCAGAGAGAGTGAAAATCCATTTTACTGGAAACCACAGATGGAAAAATATTCACACTCTAGAGGATATAAACAAAAAAAAAAGGTATCAATTCTCTGCCTTATTAGAAAAATATTGGTTTATCTCAAATCAACAGCATATATATATTCAGCTATTAAAACAATATATAATTTCTCATATCATATAACCTTCAAAATATGGCAATCATCGAGTCTTTATTAAATGTTCCCATATAGGTTCCAAAAGGTATTGAACTACTTAAGTGCAATATATGGAAAACAGCAGAAGGTTTGTATCACTTGTGGGAATAAAAGAGCTCCCAGAGAAAAGCAGGTATCAAAGATCAATCTGTAATAAGGAAAAGGAAGTTAACATCCCTTACAGCGGCCTCAGAGGTAATTTTTCTACATTGAGCCAATGAGATAACAGCAAAATCACACAAAATACAGATGATGCCAAGAAAAGGTGTCTATTATATTTCTTTTGGTGCAATTAATCACGGGTTCTTTACTGTCAGACCATCTTTAGGTAATGGCAAAAAAAGGGGAAAAAATACCCAACCCTTTTTTTTTTCCCCTTAAGAAGGAATTAATCATATTGTCACTGAAAGATGGTTTTTCTGACATCACTTTTCTTGTACTAGCCAACTGATATTAAAAACAAAACACTGCTAGGGCTTGCTGTCCTTCTGCTGAAAGAGCAGAAGGATGCTCAGAATTAACCCCCAAGTGTCCTGCCAAGTGGAAACGGGCCGTCTCACCGATACCACCAGAAAACCCAAACTGGTGTCTCTGGACCGGGGGAAGGATGGCAAACGCCAACAGCTCTGGGGGTGGCCAGGGCTGCCTGACCAGGGCTGCCATGGCTTCTCCTCCTCCTCCTCCTCCTCCTCTCCTCCCTGCAACCGCATTGCGTGCTGGAGGGTTTCCTCCCAACACCCCCTCCGTAAATCTTTAGCCCACGGCTGGGAGCTGCACCAGGGGCCCGGCTGAGCCCTCGCTGGGTTTGGCACAGAGACACCCCCATGCCCTTTTCACAGCCGCATCTTTCCCCCCCACTCTTTCCGGCTCAAGAGGTTTCCAGCGCCGCGGGCGGATAACGCCAGGGCGGGATGTCAGAGCCGCCGGTGTGGCGGTGCCACGCGAGTCAGCCCCGCCGGGAGCTGAGGCAGCCGGTGACATGCCACCGGGGACGGGGACAGGCGAGCGGGCGCAGCGCCGTGCCGCCTCTCTCCTAGGAACCTGCTCCGCCTGCCTCAGACACGCCAAAATCCCGAGGGGATAGGGAAGAGTGGAAATCGCATCAAGAAAACCTATTTAAAGTGATACCCCGCTATCACGCAGCCAACGCGACACGTGAGCGTGCCTCAGCCCTCCCGATGACTTTATTCACTGCAGCGAGCTGCCTGCCGAGCCGGTGCAGCCCAGCGCAGGGCACGCCGCGGGGCCGGGGGAGATGCCAAGCACCGTGACACGGCAGCACCATCGCAAAGCCTAACCCTGCCTTTGCCCTGCCCGTCTTTGCCTCCTGCCTTCCCGTCTCGGAGTAAGAAGGGGACCAAGGCGGCTTGAGGAGGAGGGGACCACTGCCAGGACAGCCTCTGCCTAGAGAGGATGCCAGGGGATGAGGATGCCCAAGGGATGAGCAAGACCCCGTTCGAGGCTCGTTACCCGCTGACGGCTAACGAGGCATCGCGGGGCGCCCACGTACCTTCCAGCATTGGCCTCTCGCCTCTCTCCCCCGGCCAGGAGGCAGCGAGCCACTGCACGGGCTTCAGGCACGTTTGGCAGCAGGAGCTGATGCTCTCATCCATACACTTAAGGTGTCTTCTATTTTGAACCCGGTCCCAGTGCCTTTCTCCTGTTTGCTTCTTAATGCTTTACTCCTTAATGCCCGCAACCCGCTCTGCAGCACTGACACCTGCACGCTTTTAATGGCTCCTGGATTGCCTTGATTAGACAGCTTTCAGGGACCTTTGACTCTTCTCTCAAGAGGTATCCAGGAGATGGGCCATAAGCTAACAGTGCCAATCCAGACCGCGGGGCTTTATTTCTTCTTGTGTATACACAACAGCCAGGGCTTGGGCTCTTGCTTAGACCTTCCCTGGGCATCTACGTGCTATGAAATTGGAGTGCAAAGGGTACAAAACACTGCCTAACCGCAACTGCACTTCTACTGGGCTAAAGACTTGTGCCCTGTGTGCTTATTCCTACAAAAACATAAGTAAGTTGCCAACTAATCCTCTCTTTCCTAAGTAATAACTATATTTGCATTTTTTTGCAGCATGGGACCTGTTTTTTTGGAGAAAAAGCAGCAGCCGGAAAAACTGAAAACTGAATATTTAACATATAAACTGTATTTGTGCCTTAGAAAGAACATTGGCTATTTTAAGCACGTTAGATTGCTAGGTTAAATATCAGGAAACACAGAAAGAAAAATACACATAGTTTTGTGCTCCCCGTTAACGGTACTAAAACCCAGCACACAGGAAAGCCTGTGGGACAGGATTTTTAAAACCATCCTGCGAGCTGCAGAATAACCTCCAGGTTAAAAGTGCATTAAGATAATTATATTCAAAACGTCCCTGTCACCATCCGCTGAACGTCCCTGGCAGCGTCTTGTACAGCGAGCGAACCCCTGAAGCTGTGCTGGCACGAAAGGCGTCCGCCTTCCCAAATCCACGCCCAGGGATGGGTTTTGCTCACCGGCGAGCGAGCCAAACCAAGCCGCGCCATCGCTGTGCTGCCAGCTGCAGGAAGGCGTTATCCCGGCTGCCTCGCCGGGGCCAGCGCCGGCACCGGCACCCAGGACCCGCTGCTGCGGGATGCAGGATGCGGGGAGCCCGGCACACCAAAATGGCTGGGTGGCTCCTCGCAGCATCCCCCTTCCAAAAACTAGCCTGGGTGAGACAGGCTGAGACCTAAGAAGTGATGGATGGGTCTGAGACTAATGAACAGACGCCCCATCCGAGGATGGGCACAACGGAGAGCCAGGTAGCAAGCGGTGCCTGTGATTATGCTGGCACAGCACGGCCTTGATACTGGCAGGGTTTTGAAGGAAAAATAAAATAAAATAATAATAAAAAAAAAAACCAAAAAACCAAACTCAGCTGGCAGACCCCTTTCTAAAGAGGTTTTCACAGATTCTGAAGGAATATCAAAAGTATAGTCGTGTTTAATATTGTCAGTTTACAAACAGCACCTGATAGTGCTGGGTACTGGGGGGTACACCACCTCCCAAATAAACTTCTGAATCAGGAGAACCAAGAGAGGATCATTCCACTCACATTTGCACTGCTGCTTTTAAACAGGGCTGCTTAACGGCGAGGAGCCTGGGGAGGCCAGTAGCACGAAGGGAAAACAGTATGGGTGGATTTAATGCAGAAACCTAAGACAGCTCATTAGCGCAGAAGCGAGCGTTGTCAAAGAGCTCACGTCTGCACCAAAGCACCAGCCTGGAGTAATTGAGCCTAGCTATTTAACCCAGCGTGAACGGGACTTTACGGCACGGCGGTGAGACGAGAGCCCGGCACAGACCCTGTTCTGCAGGTACCACAGGGAGGGGACGGTGGCCCTTGGCCACGCCTGCAGCCCAGGGTGGCACAGCATCACCATGCAGACCTAACGCAGTCTGGAACAAGCCAGCAACCACCACGAATGGTGGTTTTTCATAAATCTAGTCGAATAACCAGTTGCACAGAGCCAACGCACATAGAGGTAACGCCACTCGCACTATCGAGGTTCTCATCAGGGACGAGTATGTCATGAATCACTGCTGAAGCCAACATTAAAATTATATTGATGTTAAGAATCCCAGGCGTCCCATTTGGTGCTCATATAACATATGGCACATGTGAATTTTATAGCTTTTGTATTAATCTGCCCAGAATGCCATCACTTTGCAAGATTTCATGAAATATTAAAATTACTGAGGATAATTTATTTTACAACTCTAGGCAAAGGCCTTGGGAATGATGAGAACCTCCCCATTAAACTCACACAGGTCTGTGACTCGCAGCCCTAATATCTCGCATCTGTTCGCCGACTGAGAAAAAGACGTGATGTCTTTCAACTCGGTTATTTGATGGATCGGCCTGAATTTGCTTATTAAGGTTTCTACAATCCATTATCACTGCAGGAAACAGAGGGAGGGATGATAGACTAAGCATGTTTATCAAACCACGTGAAGTCCAGAGAGACACTCAAAACAAATCTCTACAGCCACTGCAGGAAAGTGCCAGGCTTCTTTATCGACAGCCCAGCTGTGAATTGCACAGCTGGCTTTTAAAAACCCAACACAAGGCTATGACATGTAAGGACAGTATAGAAAAAGACTGAACTTTCATCTCTTATGATAAATATAGCACCGCTAGAAGCACTTCTAAAGGACTCCGGTCACCTGCGTGCAAACCAGTATTTAAGATATCAGCAGGTGGCCGAAACGCTCGTGCACCAATGCACAACTAAGCAGTAATGGATGGCGTTAGAAAGCAGCCGGGGCCAAGATATTCCCTGCTATAATGATTACTGTAGAAGAGAGTGATTTCTGCAATATGTATCAGGAAGATTCGAAGCCAACAGCTGCTGGGAACTTTGAACAACCAGAGAATTCAATAGTAAATCTCCGATGAATGGTTAACACCTTGCAAATCTCTTTTCAAGAGCAGGGAACGGTATAAAACTAGTAGCCTGTTGCAAAACTACGTGAGCGCAAGATATGAAGTCAACATTTCAACCAACTAATCACAAAAAAAGAAGGGCTCATGCAAGGTCCCTTCGTCCAGCCTCATGCCCCAAGGGGCAGGTGCATTGACCGCACGGGTAATGGTGCACGTCTCGGGCCTTGGCCACGTCTGTGCACGCAGGAAGAGGCAGCCGAAGAAATCAACTGCAGCGTCACATTGTCATGCACCGGAGTGTAACAGCCCGGGTTGTGCTGACGTCTGAAAAAACAGTTAGTAATTCCTGTACCTCAAACACAGCACGCAAAAACTTCTGCAAAATTTATTATTCCCTTATTTCTTATTGCAAATTGGGCTTATTGAAATCCCCCAAGCCTCACGACCGAACAAATCATCCTATTAAACATGAACTGAAGGGAATGAGTGGGGATGCATCTGCTCAAATGAGCACACAATTGGTAGTTACTGAGCATGCAATTATGAAAATTTGAGTCTGTATCTACAGAGATGTTTCCCATTAAAAAACATCTTGGTAATACCAAATACTCTTGGACCACTTCACCACTATGTAAAAAAATCATGTGCAAAAGTACATTCTACTTCCAAGACGCCATAAACATGAACAGCAGAAAACCCATATTCTGAAAAAGGAACTTCAAAGTTTGTGTTATTGACCCAAACGGCTGCACTGCAACCAAATGCCCACACAGCACCATCAATGAAACGGCCATCACCTGCCAACAGCAGCCCGCAGTCGAAATCGCAAACGATAAGGACAACGGTGAAGATAAATGAAGTTGGCTCAACAATGGCCGCACTCTGAATTACACTTTGATTCTATTATTTCCAGCTCCCGCGGCACATATGCTACATACATTGAGAACGTATCATGGCGACATGTGGATCTGTGCATTGATTTCAAAGGTATGTGGATTCACATAAACAGAGCGCGAGCGTGCGCCTGCTCCAGCCAAGACACTCGTTTATTCTTCATATGCATTTACGGGTGGGAACGGGCTCGTCAGCATCGCTGCTCAGTTCATCCGTAATTAACATCTGGATGCCAAAAGAGAACGAAAACCGACACAAGGCCTGAGTCTTTCAAAACTTTGCAAGCTCTCTGAATCCTTGAAAACTAAACACTGAATTAAATAAGACCTCTCTCAACCTGTAATGGAGAATTTGCATTTCCGGTTTAAACATGTGCTAAACTGTACAGACGCCTTGGTCCAGGGTGTTGACCCAACGTCTCAGCTGATGAGGGATGGCCTAGCAGATGGAGTGATCACACAGCACTGCAGAAACAAGGAGCGATTTTGCTTTAACAGCTCTCTTCTGGGAAATGATCAAGTGAAAACAGTCCCATTAAATTAAGGGGGGCTGGAGAATAACGAAACAGGAAAAATAAAACAAAAAACCTTTTATGCACCACCAAAACATTACAGGGATGCAGATGGCCATGGCAGCTCACGGTGCTCCTGCGTGGGATGCTCGTTGGAGAAACATCCCCTGAGGGATAAATCAAGCCCCTGTTCATCACACCCCAAGCTGGGGCCCTGCGCCCTCCCCAGGGCGATCGCAGCGCTCAGCTGGCTGGGATGCAGAATTTTAACTGGAACCAAAGAATCGTGAATTGGCTTCGCAATTTCGTTTCTGGAAACCTCAGAGCTGCTCTGTCCTTTCCCGTTAGACAGCCCTGTGCTGCTCGTGTATGGTTTCGTTGAGTCTGCTTGCTTTTACAGGTCCATCAGAAATAACTAAAAGCAGGAAATGGACAAACACACCTGGGAAAAGTCATTAAAATGCTTGTAACGTTTCCTACAATATTCATTGTTGTGCTGTATTGGAGGACACCACATGCTCTCTGCATGCTGAGCTCTCTGGCAAAGGAAATAATCCTGGTCCTTCCATGCTTTAACCCACAGCAAATCGACCTGGATCACCACATTATACCTGTCCTGAGAAATAAGGAGGCATTTTTCCAGGGAAATTCTGGAGAAATTCTCCATTTCTCCACCTTCTCCTCAGCTCAGTTCCTCTGGGAAGCCTCTCAGCAGGGCTGGCTGTCCCCAAGCACAAACAACACCCCATTGCTCATCCTTTCTGAAGGCTTTCTTCAAGTCTTCGGCACCAGAGGTCTGGCCACTGTGATTTACTCCAGACAGGGCTCCCTCTTCACAGCACTGCTTCTTCATTGCACCTCCACCAGAAATGTATCATGCCACCATGACTATGCTTACGATGCCCCAAAATCATAGTTTTTTTCCAGAGTTCCTGGCTAGGGTTTAAAGGTTTATTGACCTAACATCAAAGCCTCAGCCATCACCTTCGCGGTGCAAGGGCTCTCAAACCCACGGTATGCACCAGTGAGGTGCGACTACGCGTCGGTACGACCGAGACGCAAGCAGACATGATCCCTGCTAACATCTTGGGGAGATGCAAGGTTGAAGCTGGGGGACAGTTGGCTTTCGAGTAGCCGTTGGAGATGGAGGCGAAACCGTCACGAAGCGGTGGCAGGCGTGCCCGGCAGCGCTGCGGTAACTGCAAGGTGAGAAGGCAGGCGTGCACCTCCCCTGCGAGTCCACAGCCACGCTTCAACGCCGAGCAATTAGGGATAGACTCCATCCACCACAAACGTGCTTTCTGTTTGCTATCTAAACTAATGCCGCAGCAGACTGTTTTCACCAATGCTTCTTAAAACCAAGGCTGAAAGAGCTTTCTCCTGAGCAGATTTGCCTTTCCTGTGCTAGACAGGATGCCGGCTCAGGTCTTTGAGATACATTTTCTCCCCCTCCAAAAAAAAAGATTAACCATAGTGCTTTTGGCGACTTACATTTCAATTAAGAGTACCACTCCATGAATAAACCCAATTATCACCTACCAAAATCCAAAGTTACCTACAAGAGGGGTTTCAGCAAATGAGGAAAACAAAGTCTCACCTGCTGTTAGCAGAAGGATGCTCCATCTTTACCTTCCCAGATGCTCTGGACATTTGACATCACAACCACAATGCAATAAGTCAATATACATCATATATATATTACATTTTTTTATATATATACACACACATTTTATATATATATATATTTTTAATTTATTTATATATATACATATATATATATAAAAAAATGCTCTGAGTCTCCAAAGGGACAGGACTATAGACCACTCATCGACAGCAAAGCTTATGCATGCTATTTTCCACGCAGTTCATGCTTTCAATCTGCCTAGCATAACTGTCTTGGGTGATTTAAATAAGAACTTAAAATCTTCCCAAAAGACTGAAGTAGCACCATCGAATTTGTAAATACCTTGGGCTCCACGGAAGGCTGTTAATGTTAATACAGGGAATCTGTTTGATGCAAATGAAAAAAGAAAAAAAATACTCATTACAGAGTTTCTTGTAATGACAGTGCTCAAATATAACCACGACAGTCTGCTTTTGATTAGAGCAAGCCATTTAGTGCCGCCGTTAGTATTTGTTGTTTCTATGCTTCCTTGGGTGCGCATCACTCTTCCCAGACAAACACGGAGAAAGGCTCAAACGCTTCTTCACTGAAGTAACAAACCCTGCTGGATTTCAGCGAGGTCGAGCCCACGCGCTCCTTCACCCTCCCTCCTGGGCCCAACACGCCTTTCTGTATGGGTTTCTTTTCTTTCCTTTTTGGAGCGGGAGTGGGGTTCCCTTACACATTCATCCACACTGGGAACTCCCGATGTTCTCTTGTCCGCTTCCAGCAGAAAACGTTCCCATTTTTATTATGCCTGGAAAAAAGTCATTCCCACCCTAAGAAGAATTGTTTGGGGTTCATTTAAATCACTGCAGTGCCATGGATGCCGAAAAAGGGCCCAGATGAGCACCTCAAATTAAGCACACGGTCCCCATCCAGCTGCCTCCGAAGTGTATCTTCTACACGGATGGCACACAGCAACCCTGCAGGCTGGGAAAGCCATCTTCAGCCATCACAGAAGGACACACTTCTTCAGACTTCTCAACCTGAGGCTTATTTTGACTTTTTTTTTTTTTTTAAAGAAAAAATCCCAACAAAACAAAAACCTCCAGCAATCTGTCAGGTCAGAGGGTTAGAAAACGCGAGTCCAACTTTAATTAGCCGATGGTGGTTAACAGCCCCATAAGCATGTTGCATGCCCAGATTTGAGACCTCAGTTCCTTGGCACGTGCTTTCGTTTGGCTCCAAGAGATGACACCAACCACACAAAAGCGGCTGCACAGCTACAGGGTCAGTTTGTGCAGGATTAATGAAGCAATATAGATGATAAGAAATACATCCAGTGCCTGGATATACTGTATGCTCGGGGGAACCGGACTCATATTAAACAGCAAAATAGTGATCTATTGTGTAGGATGCACGTCTGAAAGAATGGTTTCCAGATGGGACCACACCACTCATAAACAGAGATGGCAAAAAGCTCTCTTTTTAAATAAAACAGAATAAAAAGAATAGTATATATACATATAGTATATCTATAGTACACATATATATATTGCTTACATTTTTCCAAGGAGACTTTATCACAGCTCCCCTTTAATTTGTGCCTTTTTTGTACCTAGATTCCTTTTTTGAGCATAAGGTGTTTTATCGACACAGAACGGCGCTTTCTACCTTAGAAGAGGAGAATTTAAATGAGAATTGCCACACCATGCTTTTGCCCCGCCAAATTCTTCTCCCAGCTCTGGATGGCTGGGATGGATTGCGAGGCTGGAGCTCAGACAGCAAGGAAAACAAATGTAAAGTTGTTTTAATTTTTATAGTACTTCCATGTGCAGTACATAAACCCCTATTCAGAGTAAACAAACCCATTGCGGAGCTGGAGGGGGTGATAATCAGAGTACATAGATCTCAATAAATACGTCAAACTATCAAACTGTCAGGCTTGGCTCTTTCCTTTGTTATTTGAAAGGGCCCAAGCAAACGCTTGGAATTAATAAAAAATCATTTAGCAAGGCCATATAATAACGAGGCCGGTAATAAATCACGTTAGCAAAGCATCCCAGTACAAACTGGCATTTGTGTGTTGGAGGAACTGATCTTGGGAGAAAAATGCTGTTCTCCACCCCTCTGTAAACATTATTAAAAACTTGTTTAGTTGCCATTGACATATTGTTCCCAAAGCTGTTGAAAAATTTCCTGCTTGCCAGTGATTTAAAGAAATGTTCACCATGGGTTGAAATTCCCACCGAAGCCCCCTCGGGCTCCCGTGGGGCAGGTCACCAAGTCCCCGCTCCTCCCATCCCTGGATGCCAGACCACAGGCAGAGGGGAACCGGGACACTGAACAGCCAGAAAACTGTTTTACTTATTATTACAACTCCAGGATTTGACGACTTCTCCGTTTCTCGCATCTGTTTGCCAAACGCAGCTATTTGCTTATCCATTTCATTTAAACATTATTTTCCTCTTCAATATAAACAGTTTATCGCTGGAGAGCTACTCTACACCAAACGAGGGCTGTAAGCAATATTCCACCCTCTTACTTATGTAAATACCGTTTATTAATGGCAGGCACAAAGTGCAATGCCTGAACCGAGGCCTGTGAAGCTTTGCACCCACATTTTGCCAGAAAATCTAAGAAATACGGGAAAGTTTGCCGGGGTATAAGTGAGAGGGAACCCCAGCCTGCTACGAGGGAGCTGCCGCAGCTCTAAGCACCTCACCGTGCCGGCCAAGGCTCGCCGTGCACCACGAGCCACCCAAAAACGCAAAGCCATTTTCTGCAAGTCCCAACCGGTTCTAAAAAGGCACATTTTTCTGACTGGAAATGTCAGGTTGTGGTGAAGTCGGGACAGCTTTTTGCGTTGTGTCACCATTTTATCCCAGAGTCAGATGGTGCCTTGCAGGAGGAGCTGACTGACGTGACAGCTAAAATATTATGGCAACCAACTTGTACCGCGGATCAGCTGCTGAGGCGATGAAAAAGAATACTCCCCAGTAAAACGGTATTCCCTGAGTCACTGACTGAGCAACTGATAGAAGTTTGGTACCAAAAAAAAAAAAAAAAAAAAGAAAAATCCATAGGAAAAATTATTTCAAGTCCTGTCTAATCCTTGTTTACTTCACTAATGACTGCAAACTCTTTCACTACTTTCATCTGTGTTACTACTTGTGTTTATCAATTATTTCAATAAAGGGGTTTTTTTGGTGTGTGTTTTTCCTGTTTATTTTTATTTCCTATTTAGCGATTTCAGACTTCAGAGCTTTGAACATCGGCTCCACTTTGCTGCTTTTCATCTTCCCCGCCAGCTGACTTGCAGCCGATGGCAATAAGGTAACCTCTCCTCTACCTGCCCCTGCACCCACAAAATAGGGTGCAACTCCCTGGTTAAACGCCCTGTGAGTCACTTTGTTACTGAGATTGGGTGCAAGCTCATTAATTGAGTGTATCTGTTCCTCTGTACTGTATTTATTCAATGCAGTCTCCCCAGAAAGGCTGGCTGCCTCGCAGTTACAACATTCAGATGTTATAAGTTCATGAGCCAGAATCGGTAAATATGATGCAATTATAAAAATAAGTTGATGTGGAAAATCAACTTAAAGGGTCCTCGAGAGAAAAAACACTTCTAGATAAAATGCCTCATAAAAATGCACGTAATAGCATCCTGGCTGCAGCACAGCCAACAACCCGGGATCACATTTTATTTCGTACTGGGCAAATTACACCCCGAGACATCTCATTCTGCCTTTCCCATCACAACCGTGTATCAGAGGTTCACAGCCCTGGACCGGCTCCCACGTCCCCAGCCGCTTTGACTAGACCAGACCAAGCACTCGTGAGCGCACAGCCGTTAGGAGGATGGACAGGACGGGTCTTCTGTCGTGCTTCTTACTGTTTCCCAGGGTTTCTTTTTGATTTTACTGCCACGTTAATTCTCCTAAAATCCTATGATAATCACCCTTAATCCAGCTGCCAGGATCCCAGCATTTGTTACCTTGCCATTTACTCTAAGTAAGGTGTGAAGCTTCTTTATCCCACCGGAGTCACAGACAGATGAGTTTCTAATTGCAGAACCATTCCCAGGTTCCTTGTTTCTACTTGCAAACCAATTTCCACGTGGGAGACGAGAAAGCCTTTGCACAAACCCTGCTCTTTCACGCAGTCAGCACATTGCATTGGCTCTCGTGGCAGCTCACAAAACCACTGACCAGCAGGTTCACTGCCCGTCTGCAGGAACGGACAAGAGAGGACAGGTCTGTTCGTCAGTGGCTTCTTCCTTTTTTCGGAGGTCTCAAGAAATTTGGGTGAGCAAATCTCTAATCTCATCAGAGGGCTTCCATGAGTCACAGTCCCTCACTCACAGTCTGAGGTCACCCAGACATGTCTTTGGTTGCAAGACCACACTTCAGGATGCTCTGCCCTATGCCTCCAACATGCCTCCTCCAACCTTAGGAGAAAGCCCAGCTGCGAACGGGCACCATACAAACGTGTGCCCAGGCTGATATCCCTACCCTTAAGACCTCATAATCCTCTTTAGGAGAGAACAGGTTTATCATATTTGGTTGCAAGGCATAACCCAAAAAAGCAAAAGCAGTGAGGAGCGCTCCTCCCTTTCACTTGTACCAGCATCTCCTAGAAGAGCCCTGCGAGCAGCATGGGGAGCATTACCTCGCTGGAGCCGGGTCCGCACCCTCCTCGCCCACAATTCACCCGCAGGAAGCGCTGGCGGAGCGCGTGCAGGGAGACAGGCTGATACGGCGGTCACCCGAGCACCGGTGCAGCCACGTAGGTCGGGTTGAGGTGTGATCCCGGGGTCCCGGGGCAGGTGCTGCAGCACAGCACGAGGTTCAGGGTCTCCCGGTGGAGAATCGCCCCTGTGCCCCCTCCCCGGCTCCTCACCCACCTCAGCTCCCAGCGCTCTCCTCCTCCTCACGCCGAGGAGCCACGAGCTCTTTGGGGATCAGGACTGGGGACATCTCCTTTCTCCTGGCTCCAAGCGATGAAACACGCTGGCTGAGCATTTGGGCAGAGAGCTAACCCAGCACTCGTGCCAACGTGTGCCAGACACCATGGCAACTGGTGTGCTGAGCTAATTACGTCCAGCCACAACGCTTAATAACGAGGCATTATATCCCCTCATTAGAAAGCCTTTGCCTGGCTCCATTCCCGCTCCCCGTGCTGCCTGCAAGGGGAAGGGACCGCTCCAGCCATCGCGCTGCGGGGCCCTTCCCACCACCCCCTCCTTCCAGCAAAAAGGGCTTTTTTGGTGACAGGCACCCATCGAGGCGATGGAGCTGGGCCTGGCAAACTCTCCACTGCTCTTCTAGGAAAAACCCCGTGCCACAAGAAAAACAGAGATGGGCGAGCTGGAGGGGCGATGCGTCCCCTTGCCATCCAGCACGGCCCCTTCGCCTCTCCCCACCTCCTGCTGCCGGCAGCTCCGCAAACCATCCCGGAGACTTGGCGCCGGCTCCCACCCGCCAGTACCCATGTGGGACCCTGCTCGTCCGGCCCGGCCAGCACCATCGCTGCGGATCTCTGTGTGTGGTCCCTGTTCAAGCACCATCTGTCTCCAGTTTAGCACAACAACGCTGCAGCCCCACCGATTAAAACGGGCTGCCGGAGTTAAACCCTGAATAAATGCAAAGTTAAGTAAATGGTCAGCAGCGAAGGTAAACAGCACGGGGATGGGTCTGACAGGGGGTGGGAGCTGGAGGGGCCGGGGCACCACGGGAGGCGAGGGCACGCACCCCAGACCGACCCCAGGCAGAGCCAGTCCCCTTCCCGGCCCTTAGACCGGTGACAGTGACATCAGGACATCGCTCGCTGTCTGTCTTTAATGCAGACTTCGCTGTTCATTGCCTGCTGCGTTGCACCTCACTACACCAGTATCATGACAGGGAGAAAGCAGCAGAACGTTACAGGTGAAAATGCAATTTACTGCAGATCCCCGAGTTAGGGGAAAAGCGCTGTCAAAATGCAAATCCCTGTTTATTCAAGGGTAGAACAAGTTGAAAGGCTGAAACGCCAGATCCGAGGGGTATCATCCCCTGCACATTCTCCTCTCTTCACCGCTCACCAACAAGAAAGCCAGCAGCAATGCAAGGCAATTTAAAACCAACGCAACCACGCAGGGGCACACCATGAAAGTACAGCCCTGGCCTTCACCGCGTTAGCAGAAGTGACCAGAGCGACACAACGTGAAACGATGCCCTCAAAATGTAAATAGGGAGCGGACCATCTGCATCAGGCTGGGAGATGAACTTCCCAGCATTCATCATCATGCTCACGTTACCATTTGATGTGGTTTCCAGAAACCCTTAATAAAATCCAATGTGCAGCTGACCGTGATTACTTTCTCCTCCTTAAAATAAATAAATAAATAAATCCAGAAACAACAGTTTCATCCACAGCTCTGTGAAGTCTTGAACAGAAAAATAAGAGGTTATTAAAACAAGCAGAGGGTGGCTCGGGCTTACAAAGCCGGAGATAAACAGAGCACGTAAAGCAGGGATCACAAAGCGCCGGGCACCAGGCTGACCTGCCAGCGCCCCACCGTCACCCAACCCCTGCAACTTAGGTGTCACCTGAAAAATATCAACTGCCACGTGCTAGAAAGTCTGCAGAAGAGCACACCGCAGTCCGTATACCGGAGAGTCCTAAGGCTGCTGTGTCCCCGGCTAACTCTTCGTGCTCTCAACCCACCGCGTGCAAGCGTCAAGAAAACTTCGGTACGCTGCAGGGTGCTTAGGCACGCAAGAACGCACATACACACGCAGGCACACAATGGTAAATATTGCACAAACACGCTGAAGCATGGATTTCCCATATACATCAAGACCCTGAGCCACGCACTGCTTGGAAAGCTGTTTGCGGTAACAGGAACGATCTCCATGAGGAATGAGCAGTGGTGAAACAGCATCGGGAAGTAACAAATTTGCCAAAGTACCACGGGACCTATTCCCAGCTGGTGTAATTGAAGCAAGCAGGAGATGAACTCGATGGTCTTTACTCGAGCGAGGCTCCTCCGGCAGCTGGCAAGATGTCCTCGTGCTGCAGACGGTGGGGAACGCCGCGCCAGCCCCTCTCGTGCCCGCAGGCATTACAGCACATTGGGGCCATTGGACCGGTCAGAGGAGGAACTGGATCTGGTTTGGGGTTTGTTGGGAGTGTGTGGAAAGTGAATTAGCCCTCATCTTTCTTGTCCTGTCATTATCCCTGCACCACCCACTGCCAGGTCCTGGCACGTGAAGCTCCTGTGGTCCCCACCATCCATGCCACAAGACTGTGCGCGCGTGGATGGGAGCACTTCCCTTGGCTGTCTCCACCAGTACAAGCTCTGGATGCCGTGTCAGCAGGTGGAAAAAAGCCTAAAGCACCCAGCCTGCCTGGCATCCTCCCCATTCCAACCCTGGGCCACGTCGTACCAGAGAACAGGGTCGGATGCTCCCAGGGCTGCCCTGGCTGCGTGCGACAGCCCGTTTCATGCACCGAGCCCTGCAGGTCCTGCCTGCTCTCCCAGTAGCACATCTGCCAAGGATTTTAGGAGATGCAGGAGCTCTACAGATGTTCTCAGAGGAGCAGCCCCACACCAGGCTCCCCGTGCACTGGCTGCCCGGCTCGCCCCATGGTCCATCCACCCCATGGGCAGGACAGGACGTGCACCCTTGCAGCGGCACAGCCCACCGACCCCACTGGAGATGTCCCGCTGGCTCCGGTGGGAACGGGACCACATCCTCACCCAGGGGATGCAGGTGGAAGCTGCTCGGCGGGGATGGTTTAGATAAACATGATATGAAATAGCTGAATCCCGACTTCTGCACAGAAATGTATCTGCTTGTATTTACCACCCACATACTATTTTATTAAGACATAATCTCAAACAAGAATTGTTGCCATTGCTAAAGTTTATTTTAACATATGGCTAACTGAGCCTAAGAAAAACATGTAAAATACATTTTAACGTGCTATTCTTGCCTAATGGTTTTTATAATTTTTTAAATGCCCAATATATATTTATACATTCCAAACATTGGGGGGGGGCATGTACATTAAAAAATTGTATCAGTCATATGGTGACTGCTAAATGAAAAAAGTACTGTGGTTCCTTTGTATTAGTCTAAAACCACTAGCACTGTTTTAATTTTCAATAGGCAAAAGGTAATTTGTGGTTTCATAAATTCTGTTCAAGACATCATAATTCTTACCTGGTCACAGCTGTCAGATGTTGATACGCTATACCATGGTGACGGGTTTTTAAAACCAGAGATGGATGTCTTGTAAAAATCCCGAGGCATTTAAAAGGCAGAAAAATGCTTTCAGTCCAGAAAAAGCCCAGTTGAAGTCCTGGCTGGGGTTAGCTGCTTTTGCTACAGTTCAACAAGGTACTTAAACACACGCCTAATATTAAGCACAGCAGTGGGCTCTGCTGCCTTTGATAAACCATCCGCGTACGCAACTTTAAGCACACGATTTGCCACATAGTCACGGATATCAGGACGCCATTAACTGGAAACCATTTGCAGAATGAGCGTCCCCGGAGTCTCCAGCTCCCTGATCCCATCTGCACGCACGCAAGGTGCGGGCGCCCGCCCCGCTCCTGCAAACGGGAACACCGCCTGCCTCCCCGCTCCCAAATTATTCCCCCAGGCTTTAGAAGAGTGTCTGATGGCACTGATCATCCCCGCAAAAGCAAAGCGCAGTAACGCATCAGACCGACCACCCTTGGGCCGGCGTGGACAGAAAAACGAAAGCAGCCCCTCTGCCCGGGCTGTTCAGAGCCGCTCACCCCGCCGGAGGAGCACCCTGAGGGGGGGCCGGCGTGTCCCAGCCGGCCGAGGGATGCCCGAGCCTCCGCGAGGTGCAGTCCGGGGAGAGAGACCGCAGAGCAGCCCAGGCTGCCCCTGCCGAAGCGGCTGGGCTGCTGTGGCCCTCCAACCCTTCACAGCTTGGGTTCTCATCCGTACGATGCAGACGCTGACCCAACCGAGGGCGGCAATCGCAGAATCGTACAATGGTTTAGGTTGGAAAAGAGCCTTAAGGTCAGCGAGTCCAACCGTACGCCTAACACAATGAGTCCTGCTCCTTCCACGAAGCCGTACAACAAGAACGTGCCAGCCGTTCCCAGGTGGAAGACGAGCTCCCAACTCATGAGCAACCATACCCAGGGCTGGAAAAAGCCCGTGTCACAAGCGTGGATGAAGTTACACCAAAACACCCCCTCAACAGTCCCTGCTTCTCATGCTCGGAGGGACACGGCCCTAAATGTATTTATCCTCATGTGAAAGGCCACTCTGCAGAATTTAATTGGATATATTCTAAAATATCAGCTTTGTTTCTTCACCAATAAACCAGAAAGCCACTCTCTCACACGTTTATTTGAAACAGGGATTTAGCAGTATTAAATGTTCTCCTCTTAGCTACGGTTCCAGGCCAGGATTTAAGTATCTGTGTTACAAGACGAATTTGAGTTCTAAACCGCAGTAAGCACGTTCTGAAAATGGAATAAAATAATCAATTCCATGTGCAAATCTCTGCCCCCCTGGTAACCCTCCTGACCCAAATACAACCGATGCTCTGACCTGCGCAGGACGGTCCCCTCGCTGTCTGCTTAAAGAAAAAGAAGCCAGAAAGCCAAGACAAAAAACACTCCCCAGTTTTTGCAGCTTTCAGCTGATTTCCCTCAAAGGACAGAGCGATGGGGAGGATGAACTCCGAGACCACTTGCAAAGGCCACTTTGCACACACAGAGCATTCTTTACACAGTATTTACATATTGACTCGCATCCTGTTTTGATGTAAACCGTAATGCTCCTTCACCGCTGTCTGCAAAACGAGCAAATTCCAGCAAATCTGGCAAAACACTTAAGCCACCACTTAACTTCCAGACCAGCAGCTGCTCAATGGGGCTATTCATGGGCCCTGCAGACCTCGGTCCTTCCCGCACCAAGAGGTGCCGAGCTCTTTTCCTGGCTGCAATCTGGAGTTCCCGGCAGGAGATATTTTCACTTCTGCCCTCTGGCTTTATCTCCTCTCTTCATGCTGCACGTGATGCAATGGCAAAAGACAAAAAAAAAAAAAAAAAAAAAAAAAAAGGAAAATCATACAGAATGCAATGACTTTGATTTGTTTTCAGTGTTAGCCTGAAGGCAGCCATGGTTCAGCACAAGTAACGGGCAGCAAAGGATGGTATTGCTGATCCCAGCCTGGCTCACCATTACAGACGTAGTAGTACTAGTATTTTCTATATTCCTGGGACACCATTCATATGGAAAACACTCAAGATTACCCTTACATCAGGTGTGGGGTTATCACTTTATGATATACCTTTTTTGTTTCTATTTTTTTTTTTTTTTAAGAGAAAAAGAAGAACTATAGCTTTTCACACCCAGTGAATCAAACTCCTTATAATTAGGGCTGCTGGTTTCCACGGTAACGAGGATCCAACTCTGTTTTATGTGAAATAAAAAAAAAGAATAGCTCCACTCCAGCTGTTGGTGTGGTCTGGGCACTGCAAGCCGGCAAAGGGATGGTGCGTGCGGACGTGGTGGAGCTCAGCAGCGCTCAGGGCAGATCCGTTCTGCTCCCAGAGCCACCGTGCCGGAGGAGGGATGCGCGCCGAAACGCCCCATCGCCGTCTGGCCAAAATCCTGGACACGGGCCAGAGGTAGATGGGGACTTCTCTACCCCTGGTGCCCACGTCCCCTTGCCCTAGGACACCACCATCCCTGCTCTTTCTGCAGGAGCAGCGTCGCCCACACCCTTCCCCAAGGGTTACAGCCTCCGCTGTGATGACTTCACCTCTAATAATAACTTCCAGGGCCCCGTGGACTCCAGAGGAAAATAAACTCAAGTTATTTTTTCCTTTTACAGTGCTCTTATTTTAAGAATTTGATGTGGGTGTAAAAGAAAAAAAAGACACACCTATCGTAGCTGGAATAAAGCGCTGTGGGTATGATGTGACTCTGGCAAGCGTGAAAGTGAATCACACAAGTATCCGCGCCGACTTTCTAAAGCAGTAATTTGCCTGGGCCAGGCTTCCGTAACAGATGTTGCCGTTTATATATGTAATTTTGTGTTGCTTTTTCAAATATATGAGGGGGGGAGAAAAAAAAAAAAAAGGCAATATAATAATCCTCATCGGCACGCAGCACTGCTCTGCACATACATGTCTGTAATACCGAAGATGAACACACGCGAAAAATAAAATGCACAAACGCACGCCCGCTGGTGCGGAGAGGCAGGCGCTCAGCAGCATCGCTGCCTGCAGGCAGCTGCCGAGGACGCGGGTCCCCACAGCGCAGCATCGCTGCCGACCTCAGTCTGGGGAAAAGGAGGAGGATTTTAATGGAAGTGGGTGATAACTGACCACGCAGACACGGTCTCGGTGTCACGCCACTTGCAGTCTGCCATGAACTCCACGAAAGCCACGTGCAACGGGAAATTGATGTTGGCATCGACTTTCTCCATCAGCTTGTGGCAGATAACGACGGCATTGCCCGAGCCCGATTTGATTTCACAAATCAATAGAGTGCTTAAGAAGGGAGCTGGCTGGAAACAGCTTTACGTATGGATTTCCATGGGGGAAGAAAGGGAATTTTCTTTATAATTTCACCACTGACATTTCAAACAAACAAGCCTTTTTCTTTTGTCCTCCTTTCTTGGAGACGTTGTGGCACGCACACAGGACACGGGGCTCGAGGCTGGGCTGGGCACGGGGGAGGCAGCACCTCCCGCAGAGCAGCTGTGTGTCCCCAGGGGCCAAGCCCCTTGCAGAGGAACAGGGTAGAAGAAAAAGAATAAAAATAGAAGCTCGTTCCAAAAAGCCACCACTTCTGAACCAAGAACTGGGCACCTGGAAAGCTGAGATGACGGAAAGCCCAGAAGTCACTTTGGAAAATGTGGAATTGGTTATTTTCTGGGTGGCTTCTCCCTCTCCTCCCACTTCTGACAACCCAGTGCCAAAGCCTGTCTAGATAGCAGCTCAAGGGATGCTGGCTGACAGGACAGCCCCTCTCGCCCACAGCCAGACTTCATGCACCCCACGTAATCTGGAGGAAGCTCCTGGCCTCCATCTGTCACCAAAGTTTGGGAGATTGTTTCCAATCAAAGCAGCATGGATGCTTGCAGCCCTTGTTATATCGTGCTCCAGTGCCAGATGTCAGGCCAGAGTTGTTTATGCAGTCAAAAAGCCCGCATACATCCACAAACCGTCCGTGCTAACAGGATGTCTCTTGAAAAAAACAAAAACAATTATTTGCACAATGTTGGACAGGGGGTCGTTCACTTCTGCCGTAGAAGGCCGGTGATTTTTAAACTCTTTCCAAGAAAAACCTTTTCCTTTTTTCACTTTACCTTCAACCAAAAAGCTTTTTCCCTATCAATTAGAATCTTAATTACAGATAAACCAATGAGAGAATCAGTTTAGCTGTAGTAAATCTGCTAGCGCTACTATACTACAAGCCAAAAGGGACACAGATACGACTTGCTCGAGCTTCCACGTGCTGCTTTGAGAAGAAACATGGCCATCAGTGTGGCCTCGGGGCTGGCACGGACCTGCGAGCAGCCTGGGAAGGTCCTTTCCTCTCACTCCTCGGTTTCCCCACCTGCAGGCTGAGGATGCTGCGACCTGGCCGACGGAAGCCAACCACACTGAAAGCAACCCAAGCGAGGTGGTCCCCCACGCAGCGGCACCGAGCCACAGCAAGTGATGCTGCGGATGCCAAAAGTTTGTGTGGGCTCAAAGGGAGAACGGCCAACTCATGGGACAGAAAGGCACCTGGGGACACCGAATACCTAGAAATCATGTCTGGCTTAGAAAGTCCCCGAGCTGGAAATACTTTGGGTGTGGGAGAGCATCAGAGAGACGTTCAGGCTGTTCTCTTCCCGACGCTGCCGCAAACCCTGCCGTTTACGTGACTCACCTCCTCTTCTCTGCTCTCAGGTTGTGCTCAGCTTTGCGTTCCAAGAACCAGAGCATCTTGTAAACCACCAAATTACTGCTTATTTGGTTTTTTAGTAGAAAGAATAGAAATGCTACATTTGAGTAGTCATCCCTTCTGCTTCCAGACACTCGTCAGACCTGTTTTCCCCCCCCAAGCTTTAGCAGGTTACAAGCACCAAGGAAATTTTGCCAAGGAAGTTTTTTGAACTAAGCCTAACGTTAAATAAAGCTCAAATTCACGGGACACTTGACATAAACCCAGCAGGGACATAACGTGGCACGAGGCATCTGCAAAATCCACTTCAGAAACCCACAGAGGTGCTTACAAAGATATCTACCCCAATCAAAGTGATCTATACTTTTCACAAGTGAGCAATTCACCTACTAGGAAAGAGACAAATTTAATTTTTAATTTGATCTCCGTCAAAACAATATTTTCCTGTTGCTATGACAGCTGAAAGGAAAGCCTCCTACCTCGGCGACAGTCAGCTAATGGCATTGCCGCACGTTCCCCAGCAGCAGTAGCTGGGGGAAGGAACGCAGCCATGTGCATCATTTTTGGCTCTTGGTGTCTTTGATTTGATGGGGGTTTTTAAAAAGGACATCTTGAAGCCAAAGACTAGACAAGCTCTTTGAAGAGGTTCAGGGGAAATAGCTACAAAACACGGGAGCCTCGTAACGCCCGTGGGACCAGGGACCCACCAAAGCCCCGCGGGTCCTTCCAGGGACCTCCCTGGGTTTCACACCAGGCTCCGGGGACCAGCTGCCCTGCACCATAACCCGAGCTGCACCTCTACTCCAAGATGCACAACGCTGGGAGGGGGGGGAAAAAAAAAAAAAAAAAAAGACATCTGCTGACCATCAGTAGATATGGCAAGAGTCCAACAACAATAACAGAAAGGGCTTAAATACATAACCGTTTCTCTTCCTTACACTCCTCCTCCATGGCTACCAGCCTCGCAGTGCTGAAGAAGTGCCCTGATGAATAAATATCTTCTTTCCCTTAGCAACAGTTAGCAACAGAGTCAAGTTTTTTTTCCTTGCTCAAAAGAAACACATCTCAAGCTAACACAGACGATTTAAACGGCAATAAATATAGGACGTGGGTGTAATCAAAAATCGCTGAAACGCAAATCGCACTTTTTAGCCTGGGTTATTTTAAAGCATGAGCAGAGCTGCCAATGATCTGTAGAAAGAGAGGGGAGAGGGCTAGAGGGGAAAGGAAGAATGCAGTAAGATTTTGGGGGAGGACAGAAAGATACTGTCCGTTCCTCCTGAGCAAAGCCCAGCCCAGGAACAGCAATGATACCCTGGCATTTGCCATCAGCCTTTAGTACAACTTGAGTTTCTGCAGCAGATTTCTCTGTCTACAAACTGCAAAGGTCGCATATAGTCAAAAATCTGTTAAATGCATAACCCTGGCGCACAGCAAACGTATTCTTTTCACAGCTCTATTCCTTTAACAGTTCATTTAAGACGTCTGCCTTGCATTTTTCCATTTGGTGTTGGGAAAATGTTTTCTTTCACCTGGCGTAGAGCCCGATTCAACAGAAAAAGAAAGCCCTCCCCGTTTCCATGGGGCCCTGCAGTGTAAGACACGGGACTAATTTTACCCTTAACTGGGCACCTTTCAGCTCTGCCACCAGGTGTTTCGTCCCCTTCCCTTTTGCCCAGGCTCTTTTTCTCCCCTCGCCATTTAGAGGATGAGTTAATCTTTTGGTCACGTTGCCCTTTCCCTGAGGCTACCAGCAAGGGCAATCCCCTGCCACCACCTCTGCTCCTCCAAGCGTCGTCACCACCACCACCACCACCGCTCCTCCAAGCGTCGTCACCACCACCACCACCACCACCACCGGTGCCCGTGCGAGCCCTCTCCCCATCCCACGTCTCCAAGCCTTGGTCCCAAAGAAAGCAAACCTCTGCTGCCGCCACCCCAGCAAAGCACCGCAAGGCGTGGGTCCAGCTGGGGTTTTTGGTGATACCTCGCTGCTCCTTCTCCACCAAGAGAAACATTCCCGATTTCCATAAGAATCGCAACACCTTAAAAAACGACAGGAATCACAGCTAGACCACAGAACACAGCCTGGTTTCTACCCAAAACCGAACAAAGCCAAATATCGCTAATTGCGGAACAAAACCATGGCGTGCTCCTGCTGACAACGTGCTGCTGGAGGGGGGGGGGGGCCCGGCGGTTCGATGGGGAACACCAGCTCTTCAGGACAGCTGGCTATGGGGATGACCCCGGGGAGATGGGGGGACGGCGGGGAGATGGTGATGGAGCCAGGCAGCTCCAAGGCGCCCAGATTTTATTTCTCTAGAGACCCAGAGAGATAACAGCATTTGGTTCCTGCTGTCTGAGTTTTTCAGGATAAAAGATTGTTTCAATTTTATTTAATTTTTTTTTTTTTTTTTAAATTGAAGCTGGAGATGACAGAAGGCAGCTCCGCAGCCGAGGAAGCCCAGCTCCCCACCTGACACTGCGTAACGCCACATCTTCTTCTTCACCCTGTTCTATTCCAATAACGGAAAAGTCTCAGGCGCTTTTGTCTAAATAGCTATCAGCCTCAGAGAAGAAGTCCTCGACTCGGTGATAAACCCAGGGCTGATTGCTGCCCCATCCACCTCCGGGACAAGACACCGCGCCGTAACGCACGTCGCAAGGCTGCGCTGCACGAATTTGTAGCTAAAATGACTGGGTAGAATGATGCAGCTGTGCCAACTGAGAATTGGGCTGCTTCACGTTTATCTATAATATGTAGATATTTAAATCCCTAAGCCTGAAGTAAAATAATTTAGAAGCTCCAGCTATAAAAGATCTGCTCCCAAATCCTCATCACTTTTCAATCCTAGTCTCCAACACATTATATTCTTTCTGCATTTAATGTGCCCTTAAGGTGGGGATTAGGTAGGCATTTGATTATGTCTTTTATGTTTATAGCAATTCATTTCCAAACCTTTACAAACTTTAATTAAATGCTACATTTTTACCGCCTCGTCCTGAATTGAGAGAGAGCAGCAGAGAAAAATCTGTCCTCAAACAAAATTTACATTTCTAAAGCACCTTTTTCTGTGCAAGCACCTTGGGGCTACTGCATAAAATCATCCTGAGCTGCCTTAAGATGTATCAGTGCAGACATCAAAGCAGCTCTAATACCGAGCCTCACGCAGACCCGCAGACAGCTGAGATCACTGCGTTCACAAGCAAGAAATAAAACAGCTCCTGCCAAAACCAACCACTGATCCCCTCAAAAGGTGGCCGTGGGGAAAGCAAGAGTGACAGCCAAACTCCAGCAGTAAAACCCAACCGTCACCTTGGAGAAAGCTTGCGGGAAGGGGCCCGGTAGCCAAAAGCATGGCGGTCCGCACAGCGCTTCATCCAGCCACACAGCCTGGTTTTTTTTGAGCATCACTATCCACGAGAAGAGACACCGTCATGTTCCCACGAAGCTGAAGGGGAGCTGAGCATCCCCAGCGAGGAGGAGAGCTCAGCACAGCCAGTCCCCAGAGCTGGCAATGACCAAGCCATCTCCAAAGGTAACCCCCCTCGACCGTAAAGACTTCCAGTGACTGGGAAATGTAATGCTATTTCTTTAAAATCTGGACCCTTCTCTTAGAGTTGCTTGCAGTCGGGGTCACCCCAACCCTGGCTCAGTGAAGGGCCACACACCGGCACGCATCATCATTTTGCAGAGAGGACACAGTCCGAAATTTGTCTCTGTTCAGCATTTAGGAGCTGAGAAATTGGATTTGAAGCCAAATTTTAATTGCAGTTTGGAAATTGGGATTGTGCCCTATTTTAAAGTCTGGGTGCAGCAGAAACCGCTCTCAGGAACTGTCAAATCAAAAAGACATGGATCTCATAAGATTAGCTGAGCTCTGCAGCTTTGCCCTTTGGGGCCAAGATAGAAGAATGATATCAAATTTTTATCAGCTAAGAAATTCAAGCCCTAGCTTGAACACCACCACATCTCTGCAGTCCATTGGAATAAATTCAAACTGCACAAGGAGAATACTAAAAAGATTTCGTTAAAAATCTCACAGGTCGGGTAGCACCAAGGTCGAAGCTGCAGACACTCCTTTGCACAGACGGATAAAAAGTTGAATTGGCAGCAAGGTCCCTGTTTTCTGCTTTCCTGCAACTCCCCGCCTGTCCCTTCAATGACATGAAGGGGTTCAGCCTCCAAGGATGTTCTGCCTCGTTTGTTGCCTCCCCATCCTACGGGCTTCGGGGCAGCACCGGGAGATGAGATCTCGCAGCTATGGACGGTGCACGAAACCCACCCAAGCTGGCAGGGCACCCGAGCTCCCTGCACCGCAGCCCCCTCCGAGCCCTTTAAACAGCTTGGGGGGGGATTTAAATCATTCATCAACCTTGTGCTTGCCCTCTGCGCTGGGCTGAAATTTCACTCATTGGGTTACCATGGTTAGCAATGCTGCGTGTGCGTGCACCGTCCCGCTGCTGCAAACTCATCAATCGCTCAAATCCAAAGGGCTTAACTTTTCCTGGATCACACAAAAGGCATTTCCCAGCGAGAACACTGTCAAGCCAAATTTTGGCCTTCTAGCTGCAGTTGTTCCCACCGAAGAGCATTAAGAAGATGTAAAGCTGTATTTTACCTTGCCTAAAATGCCCCACAAAAGCCAGATGGTTTTTGTTCGAAGGCTGTCATCACAGGTCTCGCACTGAAGATCACTTTCCAGGTCCCTGGGAAATTCACAGCACATCTCCCAGTGACTTCCCCGGGGCCAGGATTTCACCCCAAGCTTGGAAGAGCTCAGGCCAAAAAGAAAGCTTAGACAGTTACTGCGTGCGCTGGAAGAGAGCGGCTGGAGCAGAAAGCCAGCATTTAACAGCGCTAGCAGCCCTGCAAAATTTTACAAGACACAACCCTTGCATTAGAGGATCCGTTTCTTTCTTCATAAAATATATTGGGCTTTTCCACAAACTCCTTTTATTGGTCCATTTGGCTACTTGCTCCTTTTATGAACTACTCAAGTTCCCGGATCATCTGGAAAAGCCCAGGAAGACGGCCGATCTGAACCACGAGGATGTGCCAGCCATTGGAAACAGCCTTCTCTGCTACCGTGGCTTGGGCACCGTGCGAGGAAGCACAGAAGAGAAACGCCAGCAGACGGGGCAGCTGGATTTCATCACCTGAAAGGAAGCACGCAGCATCTTTTTAACACATTTCTGCTTACTGTCTACAAGGTTTTGGATAGAAGTACCCCAAAACCAGGTAGCTTTCACCTCAGCCCAAAATCCACTTGGCAGCAAACAAGCAGTTAAGACTGGGAAATTTTTTTTACCAGCCTCCTATACCTCCTTCCATGGGGGTCCTTTAATGGCTACAGTTAAGGAGCAATCTTGCATGGAGGTCCACAAGCTAACATAACAACATATTTTAACTGTGTATTTAAGTAGTTTCATTTCTATTGACATTGGCTAAGGTGAGTCCTAAGGCTCGCCCGTCTGCAGCACAAGGCTGGGCTGCCTACGAGCGCAGCCTTTCGAGCTACGCATTGCCAAATCGCCTTTAATGACGACAAGCTCCTGCAAAACATTTCATAGCCATCATTTCCCGAGGAGCCAGGTGCCTGAAGCACTCGGTGTGCTAAGTCCAGTGCTTTGCGGCACGGTCAGCGCTGAAAAAAGACCAGTGAAGCCTTACAAGAGAGGAAAAGCTGAGCAGCATGAGCAGAAGTGTGCCTGGCTCTGCACGTCTGCTCCCGCCCAAAAACCTGGAGCTGGTGGGGCAGAACCGGGGTCCTGCAGTCCAGGCTGTGGTGTTGCATCTTGCTTTTGCTCTTGGTCCCACTCCCAGAGCTGCCAGAGTTCGTTCCCAGTAGCGTTCTCCCAGTCCCTCCCAGCGCACCGGCCCAGGCAGGAGCAGCTCGCTGGCGGCGGCAGCACCGGGCTGTTCTCGCGGCTCCAAAACGTGCAATGCAGGAATCGCCGTAACGGGACAAAACAGCCCTTCCCGGAGCCCAGCTCCAGCGAGACCTCCAGAAAAGCAATTATCCAGGCACATCAATATAACAGCATTTTTATCCTAGTGAGAAGGTGCTTTACAGCACGCACGCCAGCTTGTACCCTTGAAATTAGTCACGTATTTCATGTCTTAGCTGTACCAAGCTCTTGTGAAATAACCAGGCAAGGGTGAACGCTTGCAACAATCCTGTGGAGAGGCTGCTTTAAGCTCTATAACAAGGAGCTCTGCTGCCCTCCCAAATAGCAGGGGCTATTTTAAGAAAACCTTACTATTGTAATCTTGGATTACTCCCTACCACCCAAATCCATTTCATCTTAATTAGCACCCATTATTATAAAGCCCCTCCAACATTTCCATATTTCTCTGATCATTACAGCCCACAGATACTCAGTAACAAAATCCACCCAGCTGTGTATTTTGCATAAACTGGTTATTGAACCACATGCTCTTTCACTCTTGTTACCAGCCCCATATTTTACACAACAATGTTGACACTTCCAGCCCCTTGCAGGAGCGGTGCTTTGAGAGATTTAGATTAAGCCCAATCCAAGCAGCTCACTGGCGGAGACAGAGGAAATCTGAATTCCTCTCGAATTAATGACTAAAATCTGAAAATTCAGCACGGCATCTTACGGTTTCACCAGGAAACACGTTGCCCAAAACGCAGCACAAAATCCAGCTGCCCTGAACATTTTACCAGTGCCACAGCGAAGCCAAAAGCTGAGCACAGACTTGGCACTGGAGTTCTTTATTCCCTCCTAAAAGAAACACAAGGTGCACTAAGAGCTCAGTGAGAAACACATCTTGGTAGTGTCTGTGCAATTAGCTACAGGGGAAAAAATAAAAAGAAGAAAGTCCATTTCTGTGGGAAAAACCTTATTGCGCAAGGTGAGGCCCCAGTCTCCGTGACTGGCTCTGGACAATTAAGCACGTGTCCCCGTACCTGCGGGACGGGGTCCCTCACTAGCAAGCAGGAGCTTCATCTTCCAACTAACCGTACTGCAGCCAGCCTCCAGCCCTGCCGCCTTGCCCCCGGGGCCAGGGCTGCTTCCTGCTCCATCCACCAAACTCAGTATTTTAAGTTTCCTTAACAGCCGATAACTTCTAAGGCGGGGATAAGAATCATCTCGGGGGCTTTCGCAAGAGCCCTGCAACTCCAACCAGCTTTGGTGCTGCTGGGAATGAGACCAGAGCACTGCAAACTCCGGCACAAAACCCCCCAGCGCCCAGACGTGCTGCTGCTTTGCTAGAAGGACGGACTCACAATTCTGCATATCCCAATATTATCTGTCTTTTAAGGCCTTTCCTTGACTTGGGGTAGTTCCCAGCGTCATAAGATGTCTCCAGACTCCGTCTGTGCAAGGAAGATGAAGACTGCAACCCTTCACTAGTCGGGGCCTCTTCGTTTTCCCCTCTCAGCATGCTTCAATCCCCTCCGAAGCTCAGCGTAACACCAGGCTGAGCATTAATCAACACAACATGCGCTGCATCCAACTTCAGCAACCGCTACCAATATTTAAGTTTTATATTATGTGCTAGGATTATTTTTATATATATGCCACCCTGTGTCTTTTTATATACACACTCACACCCATATATAAGCAAACACACAGAGAGTATTTCATTTCTGCAAAATATCATTTAAGCACAGGGATTTTTTTCCCTTCAGGCAGCCCCGAGCAGCAGCCTCCCAGCACAGCGATGCCGGCTGCCCTCTGCTGTACGCGCAGACAAACGCTTCTTTGTTTAAAGGGAAGATTTACTATTTTCTAAAATACTTACAACTTTACTTCGGACAAAATATTGATTAAAATCACATTTAATCATTCTGAGCGCAACACGCAATACTAATGCCCCAAGATTTCTCCTGTCAGACTGAAAGATTCATGGCTCCTAGAGGTTGCATCAGCAGAAAGTAAATAGTCTGGGCTGGAACTACACAGAGTACAGTGTGAAAATGTTTTATTTATACCTTTGAAACTAGCAAAGGGAAATCAGAACAAACAATGTAGCTTTATTATTCAGGCATTTATCAGATCGCCTTCACACTTCAGCAGATCGCACATCTATTAGAGGTACAAGCTGAAACTATCACATGGCAACATGAAATCATTTTTCTTTTGCAAAGCAGCATTGTTCCTGCTACTGGAAGGAAAGATAATACTAAAACATATTCAAATATATGTATTTGAAAGCTCTACATCTTGTAATAAACTATGCACTTGATATTAAAAATCCGAGCTACACTGCACAAACCCGACTTCAGAATATTAACTTTTATTGTCTTCTCACGTCCCAGCTCTCCTCAAATCTGACATTTAAAGGGGCTGCATTTCCAGCACATGGCCTTTATGGCACCGAACACAGACTTAATACGGCATAGGCGCAGCTCTGTGATGAGCGTTGCCATTTGTTTGGCAGGCGAGAAGAGAGAGGGAATCAGCCTTGTCCCTGCTCCACTGCCGCTTCTTCAAATGTTGTGCAATCTTAAGCAAAAGCCCGACTTCTGTAGCGTTGTGGGTTTTGCAAAAACAGGGATCAAATCATCCGCAAAGAGTCAGGGCAGGTTACGAGACAAGAAGCCCAGCAGCATCTCTGCAAAGGGGTCCACCTCCACCCAAGGCAGACAGGTCAAAGACCGACCAGGTCTTCCCCCACGGAGCAAACCCTGCCACGACGAGCACCCGACGGCTTGGGGAGGACGGAGCAGCGCCGCGTGGTACGCAAACATCAAAATCCCAGTTATTGGCATCACCATGTATTTTTTCCCCTCTGCTTCACGCTCCCACAGAAGGAGATGTCTTTTTTTAACCTGTCTCTGTGCGACACCTCGGCTCTGCAAGCGGGGCCCATCTGCTCCGCAAAGCTACGCGGGCACACCTCCACACTGCCCTCGGAGGGTGGGAGGGGGTCGGTGGGGTCGGAGCACCCATGGGTGCAGTCTCCAGAGATGCCCAGGCCCCCGGGTGCTTCCACGCAGCTGCCCCGTCCCTGTCGGTCCACAAGCTGGTTGCCGACCAGCACGGCCACACCGGCACAACTGGTTCCCCATCCCTTCCAGTGACTCACTACAAAACCTCTCGATTTCCAGCATTTGTATTCGCTTCACGGCTTGGATTTCCTAGAGGAGGCAGCACCCAGGAAAACAAGCCTCCTCTTACGCCCTCCTGTAAATGTGTCCACATGAAGCTGATCAAAAATATTCCAGTTTATTTTTTTAAATGAAATCTTTTACCAGCATTTTTTCACAACAAAATGTTGGGTTTTTTTTATAACTTTTCATCTTGCTATTCTCAGGGATTCTTGTCCTAGATTCCCCATCTTGGTTGAAGGCCAAGCATCACTAGCTGAGCCAGAGGGAATATAAAAGCATCTTTCTAAGACGCTATAGAAAGGAAGAAGAATTGGACCCTGGGAGCCAATTCACTTTCATGCCTTGGGTATTTAAGGATCAAACATGCATTTGTGAGCTGACACAAGGTAAAAAGGTGGCTTTGAGACTTTACAGCGTCTAAAGAAGCCTCTGAAAGCATCTTTTCACCAACTAGAGTGCAAGAGAAAACCAGGAGCAGCAATGCATCCCGGAGCGTGGCTGCGAAGCCCCTGGGGACAGCCGGTGGCGGGGACAGCCGGTGGCGGGGACAGCCCGGCTCACCGGTCACTGCTGGTGGCACCACAGGCGCGGAGCACTTGCAACCGCTGCTCCGCTTGCAAAGCAAACAGCTGAAGGCAAGGAAACAGGAACCACCCAAGACACGCTGGGGAGGTTTCCTATGGTTACTGCTGCCATGGAAATACTTTTTGTTGGCTTGATCTAAATAATATCTGGCTCCTCGGCCGCAGTACGCTTCCCGCAAGGTTGGGCTGGATCCTCAGACCTGCACCCTGCTACCGGGGTGCGACCGCATCGAGCACCGGCCGCCTCCGAGCTGGCCCAGGAGCATCTCACACCCAAGCTGCTCGGGGCTTTCCTCCCGGCTCCCCCAGGGCCCGTGGCTTGGTTTCAAGGAGAAGAGGAGGAGGAGGAAAGAAAGTGGAGGGGGGAAAAAGACATCTTTTACTAATTGCTCACAGCTGTGGCCAAGCAGCTCCCATTTCGGCTGCCAGGAGCTGCAGCCAGCGGGGAGCACGCTGGGGCGAGCGTTCCTGCTCTCCCCGATGGGCTCCAGAGCGAGAGAAACCCCTCGCAGGGAGAGGGACTCTCCTCCACCCATCCCCAGGCTCTGCATAGGGATTTCAATAATTATATTTATATACTCTCCTTATCAGCGAGAGCAGCCATTATGTCTTTTATCACCGCAGCGGCAGCATCTGCACGAGGGCAATTGATAGGGGATGAAATATTTGCTGCAATGGCTGAGTACAAAGTGCCTCCCTCCACGGTAAGAATAATAATTGTAATACTTAGCTCTCAAAGTGTTAAGCTCTGGCATCAGGGCCCTGCAGAGAGCAAAGAGCCACACACAGGGGAAGAAACAGCCTCTCCAGCAGCAGAGGGGAGCACCTTGAATTTTATATATGCCTCTCGGCCCTAGCATCAGTGAACCTGAGAAAGGCTCTGGCCATCGGCCGCCTCGGGGCTGCACTGATGCATGCCCGGAGCTCGGGAGGACACGACGGCGCATGAGAAAAAGGCTCTTTACAGCCATGCTCACGAGGCTTACCCCGAAATTAGTTTTCCTCGCATCAGACAATTCTGCTAATGTTACAAATTCCTCCGACGTTAGATAGTGACCGCAGAGATGCTGCGCACGCAGGGAAGAGTCCCCAGCCCTGCTTTCCCCTGCCACGGCTGGGAGATAATTCATAGGAGAAAAAAGCAGATATCCAAATGAGCATCATGAATTGCAAAACCATCTGCCAGAGGTCTCAGCTGATACTATCGGCCGTCCTTAAGCTCGGTGATAAACTTACAAGCCAGACAATGAAAACGCAATTGATTATCTGAAGCGTGACTCACTGGTGTAATAAGGATGGATTACTGGGCGGGGGGGGGGGGGGTGGGGGGTGGGAGGGGGGGAACTGTCTTTGAAAAAAAAAAAAATAAAAGACTGCAGATTGACTTTTTAAAGGCAAACAGAAAGGGAACAAAACCCAAGAAAAACTCTTGAAAGCACTGAACAGCCCTCTAGAGCGGAGAGCAACAAAGAAGAGGGCAGTGCTCGGCAGGCGTCAGCCGAATAGCTGCACCCCGGCCCCCTCCAGCTGAGAATCTCGGGTACCAGCCTTTACCCACCCAGTTCGGCTTTTTTTCCAAAGTGGTGGCCAGGAGCTTCTTCTCTCATGTCGCACCACGCTCATGATAAAGGCCTGTTGCAAACCCTCTACGAAAGGGGTAGGAGTTTTCCCTCCCCACCGAACACGTGGGGCCGAACACCCCGGCCGGGCGATCGCAGCCGCAGGCAGCACCGCCGGGGCTCCGGGGGGTCGGTGGGACGCATCCTGTGGGAAAACGGACTCTGCACGCTGCTGTGGGACCAGCAAGGAGGACCGAGAGGGCTGCGGCCGCGGCAGGGCAGCAAAACCCAGTATGCGATGGGGATGCCGAGGGCAGGGATGACAGCCCGGCTTGGCATGCCACTGGACCGATGCGACCCTTTATCCCCCACCTCCTCCCTCTCCTTGCACCAGCTCAGCAGAGGGTTCAACGACTGATTTAACCCACTACCCCGGGCTTGGAGGAATGCACGAGGAGCGCAGGACCTTCTGCATCCAGCAGCGCTGAGCTGTTAAATCAGTTCACCCCCATCCTGCTAAATCACACCCCATACAGCACCCAAATCCATAACCACAGCCTCCAGCACTGACAGCTGTTTGCTTGAAGGACGTCCCCACTGCAAGCTAACCCATCCCGCTTCCGAGTTTTGCATGTCTGTCTTGGGCAATTCCAACCCAAAAGGCTCCGGTGCACGGCAGCACAGCCCCACGGCCGAGGAGCCGGGAAAGTGCTTGTGGCCGTCGTCGTTCTGCCTTCAGGATGGCAAAGCCCACTCCCTCACCCCAGGCAGATAACATTTCACTCTTTGCATACCAAGAAGCAGCTGTAGTCATTTTTCCAAAAACTTAGTGCGAGAAAAAGAAAAAAAAGCCACCAACTTTTAAAAAAAGATTTGTTTAGTCTAGGAGTAAAATATCAGGTAAAGTTAGAATTCAGCGTTTGTCCGCTCTGCCCCCTCCGTCATCAGTGTCATTCACAATCACTCCAGAAACAGAATAAACCCCCCTAACCAGCCCAAAACCCACAACAGCTTATTAGTGGTTTTTCACCCCATTCATAAAACTAGAATTGCACAAGGCTGCTTCAAAACAGACAGAAAACGTACCCATGCTGCACTTTCTCTAGGAGAAATTCTGCTTTTTTGGCTTTTTCCAGCAGCTCAGCTGCGATGGAGCGGGGCAGAGCCCGGCAGCAGAGCAACTCCAGCTACAGCAGCTGCAGACTAGGGCTCTGTGTTCAGCTGAAATTCAATCAAGAAGTGTCTCAAACTCCTTTGAGTTCTTGCAATACAATCCGGAGTGGCTTGTAAAGGACTTCAAACAGGCTCCCCAGGCTTGCCCGGATACAAGTACATACCTCACCTGCTCTTTTGTACATAGCATACAAAAAATTAAAGAATTTATTTTAGGCATTTTGCCAGGGACAACACTGCCTCCAATATTGTAATGCTCTGTTAAAGCGGATATCGTGTCTCCCAGCCAACACAAACAGGATACCTTATCAGTCTCGGCTGTTTTAAGTGCTGTTTCAGCAGCAGGGCATGAAGATGTGGAAGGGACAGGCCAAAAAATTGGTTGGGAGTCCCTTAAATGCAACTGTGCGCTCAACAGTTCATATAAAGGCGGACTGTTCCAGGGCAGGACAAAGCTGAAAACCTCATGGGGATCCCTACCCTCAAACCCACCCAAACTCCCACCCTGCTGGCCCGGCTGCCCCTCAGCAGAGACGCGGCGGGAACGGTGGCAGCAGCAGGAGCCATCACTAGTTACCCTGCTCTTTCCCTACTGCCACAGGGGTTGAAAACTCAAAGAAAAAGCAGACCCTGATTTTTCAAACACTTACACAAGTGCTTAATCTCACAGGTGTAGGTGAATAGGACAGCTGAAGTCATTTATGCCAAGCAAAGCGCATGCTCCAGCATCCTCCCGAGCTGAGCTTCTGCACGCGCAGCAGCCGCCCATCCCAAAGCACCCTGGGCACAGAGGCTGAGGGACGCTGACTTTGTCAGTGAGCAACCTGGCAGGGAATGACTTCTTCTTTCTGGACTGCTTGTGACCAAAAAAAAAAAAAAATTAAAAAAAGCTAACGATACCAATCCATTTGTGAAAGGCTTTAAAATAAGCAGACAAAACCAACCTTTGATTTTTTTGCATCCCCTCCACCAGGACAACAGCATCCTCGGGAGACAGGTGACTCCTGCCCACCCCTGGGGACAGGCACAGGTCCCCTGGGGACAGCAGCCTGCTTGTCCCCTCTGTGGTCCCTCAGGGACTCACCTCCGGAGCAGCAGGGCGGACCGCACCGGGATGCACCGCACCAGCCAAGTTTTTTGCCTATTGCAGCAGGTTCCCCGTTGCAAAAAGAAAAACGTGATAAAACCCACTGGGCCCAGTGCAGTTCACCACAGCAGCGATGCAAGCATAAGCCCATTCAAGATAAGGTATTGCTATTCTCACATCTCCAAAGCCTTTCAAATAAACATGCGAGGTAGTGTGGAAGATCTGAATCCTAAAGGAGAGAGAGGCACAAAGCATGTTATTCATGAAAGGGAAAAGCTGGGCGCGTGTGTGTGAAAGATACATAACCTACAAAAAATGCTGAAAACATATGGAAGTAATAATCTGTACTTTTTTTTTTTTTTTGGAAAGTAGAAACAAATGCTTCAGAATTCAGCGTTATTTGTTCACGTGCTGTGTTACAAATATTATTGTTTCTGCTCTCTGGATGAGGCACTAGGCATCAGACCGGAGACCCAAACGCACCCCGGGACGCGTATGCGTGCCTGCTGGGACGTCCCTGCTGCGGGCAGGGCCAGCGCCAGGCGAACAAAGGTTGAGGCTGCAAACACACAGAGTTTCTCCTTGCACGGACAGTCCCGTCTGCTGCTCACCACACACGAGCAGATAACGTCCAGAGCACGGGGAACTGGACAAATACACGAAGAAAATAAACATCCACTGCCACTAGCAACTCCATGCCTACAGTCAACAAGGCAGAGACGGGAGTTGCAAAGAGACCTACCCACCATCACCCAGCAACCTCAAATCTCTCTGGGCTTCTGGTCAACCACCTCATTTCCCAGGTCACCATCTCACAACACACATCTCCTCTTTTTCCTCGTCCATCAGCTTAGCCTTGCCCATAGGTTTTTGTGATCCAGTGGTCAGTCGCAACCCTTTGGGCTGATCCTGTATCATCTGGGATCTCCAGGTGGTCTCTCCTGGGAAGCTGGGAAGTTTGTTCTTGCAGATGTTCCCAGATCTGACGAGGCCAGATATGATCAGACTTCTGCGAGACTGGCCACAGTAGATTATGGTGAGATGCCGAGTTACGGAAGCAAATAAATGCTCGAAACACTTGCATGCACCAAAACTTCACTTGTTAATATGGAATATTACTGAATATTAAGTCAACAGTCACATAAATACTGGAAGGTAAGGGCCAGGCATTACGTGCTGCACACACACTGCTGCTATTAAGACCATGAAGTGTAACAGGGATGCATGAAGAGAAGCAGATCTCTTCCCCACCAAAACGTGATTTTGAGGGACAAAGATTACACAGCATATGCAAGAAAAAAATAGACTCCAGGAAAAGATGTAAAACACAATCTCACACTGAAACGAAAAACCCAGTAAGCCAGTCTTTGTCTTTATGTCATGTTTATTACTGTTATTTAAATGCTTCTGCAAACGAGAAGAATAACTATGGCAACAAAGACTTCTCCAAAGGTTTTCAGACACTATTTTTAAAATTATCTTATCTGTCACAGCATCTGAACGCCTTCCCTCCGAAATCAGCTGCACGCCACTGCCTCTGCAGGCTTTGCAAACCAGGTGGTACATCCCCTCTCCTCAAAGCAGAGCTCAAACGCAGTCTTGAGATTTAGGTGTCCTGCATCTATGGTTTAGCTGGTATTTTTGGAGCAGAAGGTAGAGAGCGGGGAACAGCAAGGTCTGTTGAACTGCAAGAGTATCGTTTTTTTGCAAGGCTTTCTCAAGGAGCAAACAAACCATGCCTCTGTGTGCTAAACACATGCCAATCTCCCAACGCGAAGGATCCGCTATTTTAAATACAGTACTAAGGCTGTAATTTTACTTCGCCCAGAGTAAATCCGAAATTAGTTCTTCACAGTAGGCTTAACAGCAGCAAAAGCCACTCGCTCCCTTCCCGGAGCTGCCAACCATTTGTCACCTTTCAGGTTTGCATATTCACACTAATTGCACCAGGACTAGGTTATAAATTCCCTTCCCTTCCCTCCTCCCGGACCACCTCCCTCGCAGGCTTTTCTCTGCAAGACATTATGCAAAAGACACTCCTAATGGCCATTCATTCACCAAACTCCAGTGACAGCTTTATTTAATGCCAAAGCTTGTTAACAAGCTGAATGGCACACAGTTTAATGTAATGCAGATCTGATTAGAAAACAGCAACCGGGCTCCTAAGGAGTTAGGAGATTTTTATTGAATTTGATTTCACTTTTTCCACACAAAGCCACCTTTCAAGTATCGACCTGTATTAATGAGGATTTTGTTATATACACCCAATTTCCATCCTCCAGACCGCAGCCCACACAGATGAACTTTTCAGTCCTTACGTACTTTACTGACAACCTACCATAAAAGAAAGTGATGCGATTAGAGGAAGGAGTCATTTTTCTGTTCAGGCCATGAGAAATTGGGGGTTATACCGGTTATAGTTTGATAGCCGCGTCCTCGCAGACTTTACACCCAAGGATGATGGAACTCAATCTTCAGTCTTTTCAGACAAACCACTTACTTTCTCCTCTTTGGGGCTAAATGATTTAAAGCTGAAAATTGAATTTCTGCCTTACAACAAGAGGCAGAGGGCTGTGGCACGCAGGAGGTCTGAGAGCGTCGAGGGGTAAGACGCAGGCAGTGGGCTCCAGTTTAACTGTGTCTGTAACATGGGGTGTTTTCAATTCCTGGCTTCCACCAAAACAGTATTAAATATGCCGACACTTTTACAGGATAATTCACCCTTGAATTTCCTTGAATTTCAGATTATAATTTCAGAGCAAAATTAAGAAGATTCAAAAACAAACTCTAAAACCAGTGACATTTTTTAATTACTTAGCAATCCCCTTTCATCTTCTTTTTGCACATCACCTACAGTACAGAGACCGGTTTTATTTTGAAAAGAAAACAAGTTCTGCAGAATGCAACTTATTTTTGAGTGGTTTCCCTGGCTCAGGAAGTATGCATTTGCTTCCAGGAATGATAAATTCAACCAACACTCAAAGCCATCTCCCCATCTGAGAAAAGTGGCTTTTAGGGGAACGTTCGGGCACAGAAATCTTTGGCGTCTAAAAAAGCAATTTGCCTGCTCAATGGAGTAGCTGCACAGATCACACCTAAAATCACAGGTAACTAGAAAATGCACAGTCTGGCATAATTACGTATATGACAATGCCTGTATCAGCAATGGTTTCAGTGCCTGTAAGCTTATAAATTCTTTTCCTTCTCCCTAAAGCATATCACCAGTTCCCATCTTTGAAGCAAAAAAGTTCCATTTACATTTATCAGCAAAACTCTGCTATTAAAGGATTATAAAAAGGCTTACAAATCTCTAGTGGTTAATTGATCCGGGTTTGTATCCTCAATCTGAGGATTTCCATCCAAACCCTTGTTTTCTTCCAATCTCCCTCTGCACATTAACATGTCGGTGAGCATCCCCAGCAGGAGCTGGCTGCAGAGGGCACGGGCTCCTGAGCGTATTTTCAACCTACAAAACTACTATTAATAATTTGCCTGCTTACATGTCCCTGGCATTAATAGACCACTGGCTGGCAAAAAAATGAATGTGCTTACTCTCTATTGTGTTCTGGCAAGTAGGTTGCTTTTATTTAATTGCCTAATTACTCTTATATCAAGGCAATTAAACGTGAATGTGTGTGCAGGAGCGCTCTCAGCTTGTCCAGTCCCCGGTGTAAGGTAACTTGGTGTAAGGTCTAACTTGGCATTGCCTGCCCGCACACCGGAGCACAAAAGCTGCAGTGCCCCTGGGAGCTGACCCCCACCCGTACCCACAGGGCCCCATCCTTCTCCTGCCCTGGGGGAGGTAACCCCTTCCTTCCCGAGAAAAGGCTGCTGGCACCATCCATGTGGTTATAGCCAAAATCCTTGCCAGTGTCCGGGGTCCCTCAGAAAAGGGCAGCCAGGAGACAGCTACGGGTGGCCCTGGCAGGCTGGAGCCTCCCGCTCCACCTCCTCCTGCACGCAGGGTTTTGCGGGATCCGGCGCAAGGGGCACAGCGTGCCGGTGCAGGGGGCACAGCCTGAACAGAGCCGCGACAACACCTCTCACCTGACGCTCCCCAAGAAGCTGGGTGCCTCTTCTGCTGGGCCGCTGGGCCTCCGATGGGATGCTATCAAAATTCACCTAATTTTTCAAAAGCCGCTGGACAGTGCACCCTCTGACATAACAAAACTCAAACCACAGCGCCTCGTAAGTCCTTGGAGCAGAGGAGAAATAGCTTTGCTGACCACCTCTTTTCTTCTCACCCTACAGTTGAAAGTTCCCCTTGACACTTTTAAGCATCACGAAGCGCCTCTGCGACAGCGCCTGCTACCCCAAACTTCAGCTGCAAGGAAACCTGGGACAGCTCGGGAAAGCATTTATAAGCCCTGAAAAGAAGATAACTCAGGGGTGACCTTATAAATCTTTATTAATGCACACGTGGCAGATTCAGGTTATGGGGAGGGTGTCAGGAGACCACAGCTCCTGCAGCCCAGGAGAAGGAGACACCTTCACCTTCTGAAGGTCTGAGGTAGGACATGGTGCACTCGGATGTGCCACTGGCACCTGCGGAGGACCAGGCTGGAGGACCAGGCTGGAGGACCAGGGCGAGCCCCACCCGCCACCACGCATCGCTCTGGGCAGGCCTCAGCCCATGGACCCCGTCCCACCACACCTCGGAGCAAATGCCACCCGGAACGATTATTTGCCAGGCTGAAGCTTACGATACAACTCTATGTGAATAAACCAATCCCCCTCCTCGCTCTGAACCCATGCTTTAATCTGCTGAGACGCAGCTCCAAGAAGCAGGGCAGAAGCCAGGAGGAGCACCAAGCATGGCAGATGCTGGAGAAAAGGGTATAGCCTATAAAATAAGGTTAAAAGGTCGCCAAGGGCTCCCTGGCCTACTGAGTCTGTGCACCAGCTCCCAGAGCCCACAGCCCAGATTTAATATCGCCAAGTCCCACATCACCCATGAGCAGGAACTCATTTCTAGACAGCACGACGTGGGGAGGGGAGAAGGGCTAATCCAGCACGAGGCCAGGGCTCGCTGTGCCTCATAGGCGCCAGCACTGTCTGTTTTATAAAGAGACGCAACAGAAATAGCCAAAAAATACTTGTTCATTCTTACACACACCCCATCCATTTTAATAGCTAAATCCCTGCTTGGCATCGCTGAGAGGGGATAAACCCATCGTGGGGTCATAGGGGGAGCCAGGAGTTTCACGCAGCGGTGAGGTGCAAACCCCCCAGACCCCCTTCTGCCCCGATCCCCCTCTTCCCAGCCCATCCCAGCCTGCCCAGGCTGTCCCCGCCGGGCGAGGGCAGCTTCAGCCCCTGGCACGACCCGGGGCAGCGGGACGAGCCCCTGACCACAGCAGGGAGCGGACCGGCTGCGAGGTGGTAATTAGCAAACCAGTTACCCCAGTCCCAGGTCTGTATCCTGCACGGCACAGACACACCTGGGCGCTGCTCGGCGAGGCTGAAAAACCCACCCGTGTCTCGAGAACCACCAGCCAGGGTGGGCGACGCTTTCAGACCAACGCGAGTGCTCCCCAAAAAAGCCCCACCTGCACCCTGAACGCGCACAGAGCTGGGAGGGAGCCACAAAACCCTGCGAAGAGGGAGAGCCATCGGGGTCCCACTGCCCTCGGGGGGACGGGGGTCTCGCCGGGCCTTACCTCCACTTGTGCAGGGCGAAGCCGGGGCACTGGTCCCCGCAGGTGGTGCAGGGCTGGCCCCGCTCCGGCTCCCCCGACGCCGTCAGCTGCAACAAACCGCAGAGGTCAGCCCCAGCCCCCCAGCTGCGGGACAGGGGGGTGCCTGGGGGAGCGGGGCACGCCCGGGGGAAAGGGGGTACCTGTGGGGAAAGGGGGTGCGCGCACGGCCGGGAGAAGGGCCGGGGAGGGAGCACGGCGGGGCTGGAGGGGGGACGCACCCGCAGGAAGGGCGCTTGGGGCAGCGGGGGGACACACGCACCGCGCCGGGGGCGCAGCCGGGCGGCGGGACGGAGCCACGGGCTGGAGCGGGGCGGGGCGGGGGCGCGCACCCCGCCGGGACGGGACGGGGACGGGACGGGGGGCGAAGGGAGACCCCCCCGGCACTCACCGACCGCCCGGAGAGCCGCTTGCGGGAGCCGCGGCCGAACATGGCAGCGCCGCGCTCCGCGGAGCCGAGCGCAGCCCAGCCCGAGTGCGCGGCAGCAGCCGCCCCGGCCCGGCCCGCCCCCCCGGCGGCCGCCCCTCCGCCGCGCCGCGCTCCCGCCCCCTCACCCCGCCCCTCGGCCCGGCAGGCACCGCCCCGGGAGAGCCCGGCCGCCCTCCCGCCCCGGCTCGGCGCGGGCCGGCGGCTCCTGCCGCCCAGCCGCACCGCAGCGCCTGCCGTCATCACTCCGCTCCAGAGTTAACGACCCTCCCCGGGCCCTTCGCGGCACCGGCTGTTGTCCCGCCGCACTCGGGAGCGCGGCGCTCGGCCAGCTGTGCCCGGCAGCGCGGGGCACGCGTAACTCTCCGGAGCACGAGTGTTCATAAAAACCCTGAGCTCCAAAAGAGCAGAGATGGGATTCTGCAGCGCTGAAGGGGCGCGCGCTGAAGTTGCAGCTCTGAGCACGTCGCAGCCTGCGCTGCACGGGGGGCCTGTGCTGGCATAAGCAAAGGCCGGGAGCAAACAGCCCGGGTTCCTGCTGGGCTTCTGTTCCCCTCCTCACAGAGAACAGATTTAGTCCACAGACACTGGCAGGGTGCAGGAGAAACACAGTCATGTGAAATATGTTTGCAGCCTGAGACGCAAAGCACCTGTTACACCCCCGGAGCTCACGGTGCTCCCAGAGCTACACGTGGGCCAGTGGGGCCAGGAGCCGTGGGGCCAGGAGCCGTGGGGCAGCCCGTGCATCAGTCTGCTCTTCGCATTTATACAATGCGCTACAAAGGGATCCCCACGGCCAACAACCGGCCCGTACCCCTGGGGGTTTGCAATCAAACAGCACATCTGGCATAAGGCAGAGCAAAATGAAACACGGGGAGCAGCAAACACGCTTTGTGGAGCACGGGGGTCCTCGGAAACTTGTCCCCAGTGGGGAAGGAGCAGCTTCGCCATTAGCATTTCACAGCTTCACCCTGTGGTTGTGGTTGTTCGCAGATCCTGTCATCTCCTTCCCCTCCTTCCCTGCCTCTTTGTTCCTTTGCCTTTCTGCCTCACGGCTGGTTAAAACTGTAACGCTTTGATAATTTTTTTTCGTTTAATCAGTTCTCATTTTTGTCAATTTTCACTTGTATCTTCTGAAATGGGGCCAGGAGCTGTGTGGTTGCCTTTTGAAGAGTCTCAGGCAAAAAGTTTCAGGGAGATTTTCACTCTTTCCTCCCATAAATGTTGGGCTTTCTTAAAAAAAAAAAAAACCAAACACAGAATTTTATCATGGAGAAAATTTTCTTTTTCATGGGCTTTCTTCATGTCAGTGGGAAAATACTGACATCCATCCCTGCTCTGTTTTCCTGTGGTTGCTATTTTTACCCTTCCAAAACCCTCCAGCTTCCCTCCATTGCTCCCTTCTGCCAAATTTCCTCATCATTTTCCTTCTCAGTTTCTCTTCCAGTTTGCAGCTCATACGAATGCATGAATATGTTAGAACCTCTCAAGGGGGGAGGCGATCCCTTCAAATACATACGTGTTTCATCACATGGTGGGCAACTGCTTGCAGGCTGGGGTTTGACCTCGTATTAAAACATCCCTACCTATATGTGTCTAATATCGGATACAGCAATATCAGGGTGCTGAGTTACTGTTATCTCTACTGAAGGTCAACGGGATTTCAGGGAACGAGCATCGTGCAAGAGAGGGCCTGAAATTCTCCAGCACCTTGGGTGTCTTGCATAAGATTCAGAATATTTAAAACTCCAATTAAAACTGCCGAAATAAAAGCATTATTGGATACGGGATTTATAACAAGACTCAACGTGCTGTGGGAAATGCTTTAAAGGTGACCTGCAAATCCTTTTTAATTGCTTTGCTGTTGCAAGAGATGCTGTGTGCCCTCAATAGCAGGCCTGGTGAGGACATCTGCTTAAGTTTAAAACAGCAAAAGTAAGTCAAAGTTGGAGGGTAAATTCCTTGGAGGTGTGGCTGTGCTGAATCACGGCTCCAGTCTTCTGATGAAGAGGCAGGTCCTAAATAGCTTCTTAAAACAAGGCAAGTTGGTCCCCTCTCTGCATCCCAAGCTGTCCATGGGGCCACCAAACTTGCCTGCCACCCTACACGTCTTGTATCCTCCAGCCCCATTTCAGTAGATACTGCAAATGCTGGTGGGCGACTCCTCATACACAGGCAGAAGGCAGGGAAGGCTCTGAGCATCAAGACTTGCACCAGCATGTTCAAAAGGAGAGGGAAGAGGAGGGCTCAGCCTGGGAGTGCAGAAGATGCAGATAAGAGGGGTGCTCACTGCTTCTGCCCTGGCGTGCCTGCAGGGCAATCTGGGGAAATGACGTACACCCAGAGCCATAAAAATATTCAGGTACCAAAGACCCCGATGGAGTCAGGTCCTCAGTGACTCCCAGGCATCTAAATATCTCACGGGGACAGCAGTTTCCCTCTGTCCCAAGACATCCACGATAAATGAAGGGCTAATCAGGAGGACTTGATCCACATTTTAGGGATGCTCAGACGCTGCATCTACATAAGGAAACAGCCAGGCCAGAAAATCATCTCTGGGATGTATTTGGGAAAGGGAGGGGAGACATTATCTCACTGGCCTGAACGCTCCTCTTCTCTTTCCTCCCCCAGAAAAGCTGCCAAGAGTAAAGATCTCTCAGGAAATAAACTCCCACTCCCTTGTTCTCACCATGTTCAAAGGGGATGATGCACACATCCTGGCATGGCTGGGCGGGCAGGGGACAGCAACAGAGCTCCAGCCCTACCTGTGCTACCACGAGAGGTACTTTCAAAGGGGGGTCTTTATATTTTTGTTTTTATAAACATGTAGATCTTCCTCTCGAGAGGAGACAGACTCAGCTTGGAGGTGGGGTGTCAGATACTGCTGTCAAATAGGCTCAGAAACAGAGACACATGGATAATATATGCCAGACAGTTTGTCTGACAAATTATTGTTTCTGCTGTCACTTAAATTGTTCCGTACGTCATCTTCCCCTCCCATTTCTGTTTCAACCAAACCTGCCTAGAGATGACACTTCTTCCAGCCCTTCTCATGACTAAACCAGTTTAAATCCCAGTTTTCTCTGTTTGTGCGCCGTAAGAAGGACCCCATTCCCTTTTGAAGTTATGGGTGGCCGAGAGGAGGGAAATGACAGAATTGTCCTTCTTTTCCTGCTCCCTGTTGTACCTCATATTACAGAAATAATTATGATTAAAATCAGAGAGCTCAGGGAAAGGTAAAATGCAGCTCCTGCGTTAGTTCCCACTAATGGGTGCAGGGGCTGACGTGGGATCCGTGCAGGAAAGCAGCCCTGGATGCGGGGCAGGCGTTGCAGTGGCCACAGTGTACCCAGGCTGCATTAGCCCTCATGGCTCAGCAGGCCTGGTCACAAGTCCTGCAGAGCATCTTAGTCCAACATGCACATTGTGCTATGCCTCCTGGTCAGATAAATGCACTTCTTCAAGCAAATTCAGCCTCTGGCAGCAGAAGGTGGAGAGAAGAAACCCACGTTGCTGCAGAGCTGTTCTGCTTGCCTGGTCCTAGCTGCCCAACCTCGCAGCTGTGCCGGGTCTCACCTTGTATCGTGCCCCACCGCTGCCTGTGGAGGAAAGGAGATGCCGTTAGGGCTCTGCCATGTGGGGACAACTTGTGCCACCAAAGACCACGGACTCTCTGCCTCCAGCTCTGGCCCAGCGCTTCTGGATGGGAGTTAGCTGGCAGACACAACACTTCTGCATACAGAGCCAGGAAAATTTAGTAGTCTTTCCAGGAAAGTGCCCCCAGCTCTTCGATCCTGCAAACCATGCCTCACGTTAGGAAATCAGCTCCAAAATACCTGCAGAAAGCTCTTAGCATCTCTCCTTCAGCTCTGACACCCCTGTGCCTCCTACGGTCCAGCCCTGGCTGTCAGCACCGGGGCAGCAGTACCACCAACAGAAAACACTGGAGTAAGGCAGAAAGCAGCTCTCATTTTGTCTGCTGGACCCATACATTTCTCCCCTCTGCGATGTCAAGGTGAATTTGACTGTTACGGACCGAGTCAGTCCCCTTGCGGTTCCTCCTGCCGGCAGCCTGCGCAGGTGAATTACAGCTCAACATGAGTCCTGTCGCCATCTAGTACCCTGAAGGTAATAAATGTCTGACTGTTATTAGGCAGTTATTGTCTGAAGCCTTTCAACAACAAAAGGAGGGCTTAAAAAATGCTTCTAAGTGCCACAGCTGCTGAAGGAGTGTGCTGGGGACCAGGCATCTATTTTACTGTATAGTTCTTCCACCAAGCCTCCTCCTTCCTGGGTAAACGTGCCCTCATGAGGGTCTTTTAGGAGGGAAACAATTCAGTGTTTCCGCTCATTCTGGCTTTGCGATTTGCAGTTACTGTAGGCAGAAAAGACTGTGCATAAACCCCAGTTTGAGGTGGGGATATGGAATTTCAATCTGTGCTGTGCATAACAGGAACCCAGGACGGGATGAATCATGCTATGTTACTTCAGTTTTAAATTTTTTTTGCACTGCGTAGGTTTTTCTAGAGCATATTCCATCAGGCACATACCGGTCAAATTCACTTTGAACCATTTATTACACTGTTAGTCTGCGGTACACACACTTCAGATGTCAGAAACAGTAACAAAGTGGGCTTAGCAACTTAACAAAACCCTTCCATCATTTCTGCAGATCGCCATACATTTTCCCAGTGCTCTTTATCACAGCCATTTGACTACTATTTTTTTTGTTAGATTTGTCAGTTCTGAGGTATTTTGATTAAAACCGCACTGAGTAATTTCACCTTTTTTCCTTCATCAATACAGTAATTTGTAAATATCCCAGGAGTTTTTTTTTTTTTGTCCTCCCACCCAGGAATGCAAATGGCCATTACGTGCTCCCCAAGGTATCTCCAAATAACCCTTCTCCTTTTAACCTTAGGATTTTATTGTGTTAGTTGCTAGGTAACTGAGTAAGATTTATAGCCATCTATTGTTAATTTTGAAGGCAGTCTTCAATTTCCCTGTAAATAGCATTTGGGAGTTGGAGTCCACACCACTAAAAACTTGCAGCCCAGTCCCACTCTGTGGAGAGGAGCACCTGCTGTGAAACGCGGAGCCAGGGGATACATAAAGCTTGCCTCCCCCCAAAAAAGGGCCCAGCCCCTCTCACGCCGGGCGGGCTGCACACCGCCGGGGTGCTGAGGGACCCCGGGCTCCCCGGCCTCTGCTGCGGGCGCCTCGAAGCGTCGGCGCTGGGGTGCGGCTGTGCCGGGCGCTGAGCACACGGCGGCTGCCGCCCCGCTCCTCTCCCTCCTGCTCCTCTTCCAGCCCCCTCCTCATCCTCGCAGGCTGTTACTCTCTCCCCGAAATGACAGCGCTGCAGCTTTTCCCAGGGCCGGGTTTCTTTGCCGTCAAGCTCAGGACTCCCCAGGCGTGGCTCTACCTCGCCTCTCTTCGAGGAGAGGTGGGTGGTAGATGGCCCCGGTTCATGCAGTTCCTTAATGCTTCTGAATTTGAGGCTAAACAAAGCAATCAAGTGGGGCTCTGCCGATTTGCACTAAAACTCCTTGCGCTATAGCAACAAGTAATTTTCTGCTATCCCCCTCTCAATCCCTGGAGCTCTCTTGCGATCTAGCAGAATTATTTGCTTTACGCTGTAAATTCACACTCCTTCCATGCTACTTTTACTTTTCAGGACCGTTCCTGAAGATGAGAAAAACCAAACCTCTTTGGGGTGACTCCCAGAGGGGCAAGCGTCAGCAGCCAAGGCAGGAGGTGAGCTATCTGGAGTGAAGCCATCCTGCTCCTCGCCTGCAGCGGCACTGGAAGCACCACAGATGTTGTTCAGTCCCTCACGTTAATCACGCATTTGCCATCCCACAGCTGGAAAGGTCCTTTTATTTGTTTTTTTTTTTTTTTAAAGCTGCTGTATTGTCTCTTCTCATTGGGGAAAAAGAAAATAGCCTTTTTCTTCCTGTTTCACAGGATTGAAACCTGCTGATAAATAGGGGAGTGAGATACCTGACAGAACCAGACTGCCAGTGGTTGTGGCGGGGCGGTAGCTCAAATCAGGCAGAAGTTAGGTAGCTGCTCTAAGGGAAAATTGAGAAAACTATGTCTGTGGTCCCTGAGATGCCAGAAATGGTTTCTTTTCTGGCCACCAGTGTTGTCAGGTTTTACATTTGTGCTATTTTTACCTGCTGGAGATACCAGTTCTTTGGCCAAGGCAAACAGCCCAGGACCTACCTGCTGTCTAAAACTTCCGATACTCCCAAGTTAAATGCTTCCATACATTTAGGCTCTTGAAAGGCCCAGGCCATTAGGAATGATCCAATGGGAAAATGCCGTTAGTGAAATCTGAATGCAAGTCGTATCTGGAAAGCTTCACATACCACTTGCACAACGTGGAGGAAAGCTGATGAAGAGGAGGGTATAATCAGATTATCGCGGGCACCTAAGGAAGGCAGCCTCTCCTGGGGCGGGCATGCAGCTCTCCGGGGTTATTCCAGGTGAGCTACGCACCAGCACAAGGCACACCCGCCGCGTTTTCCACGTAGAGCGGGATGAAGCTGTAAATGTTGACAAGAGCTGTTGGAAGGACTTTAGGACACCTCACTTAATGCAACTCAGTCAGCTGAATTTAGGAACATCTCTAAAAAACGTGTCTGAAGGGCAGCATCTCTCCATTTGCCCCAGCTGGCTGGGGACAGCAGCTCAAGCGAGAGACAGCGGAGCAGTCTGCTGTGATGCCCTTGGCTGAGGTTTCCTTAGATCATCCGTGCCACTGATCCGGGTGCATTGTCCCCCGAGACACCTGGATTTGGAGAGACCTGGTATGCTGAGGGGTCCCCCGGGAAGAGGGCAGGGAAGGAGAGAGGAAGACAGCAAAGCCTTTCAGCAGCCGAGCCCCAGCGCAGACGGGAAGAAAGGCCGCTGGCTTCTGCTCTCAGAAGGCAAGGCTGAGACTCAGGGTGTTATTTCCCTGCTGCTGCCAGGAAGCAAACCTTCGTGGCAACTGCTGAACTACGCCTCCTTCCAGCAGCTTGGCCCGCGCCATATGCGGTTTATTATTTCAGAGCTCAGTTATTTGCCGGTTCAGCTAATGCGGGTGCGTTTTATCTATAGCTGCATTTTCTCAAGCAGGGCTAGATTGCCACCAGTGGGTACGTGTTTGTTCTAGCTAAGCTCCGGCAAGGCGCCAGCCTCAGGGGCAAGTGCACAGTTGCACGCTCCCAACACCACAAATCTGGCCCCTGCTTCAAAGGGCTGGTCAAACCCGAGACCTGAAGTTGAGACGACTTCATCCAGGGAGCCCAAGCCATGCATGAGGCCAGAGCTCCAGCCCCTGGCAGCATCTGGTACCTGCTTGCATCCTTTGCTGCAGGCGGCTTCACTCGTGCCTGCCGGGGAATTAGGGAGGCATGGGAGCAAATAAGCCCCTGCTCATATTTGCCCGTCACTAAGATCTTTACCGCAGGTCTGCCTGCACAGCGGCTAACCTGGACACGTTTGTTCTTGCCAGTTTGCAGGGAGCCATCCCCGCTTCCCTGCTACCGTGAGCGGGAGCAATTAAAGCATTTCACAGCAAATACTCCCTTCTGCGTGGGAGTGGGGGAAGGCAGGCAGTAAGCAGTGAATAGCTTCAAAGAGAAAGGTCAGCAAGCCAGCGAGGATGGATTAGTGAAGGACAATGCAGCAAAGACCTGATTAATTTAATTGCTTATCTGAAACGTAGTCACAGATTAAAGAAGGATGAAGAAATTATAAGCATATGAATAGAGCCAAATAATCATTTTAAGGGAGAAAATGCACAGAGCCCTGCCTCCCGCTGCACCCTCTGCCCTGCATACAAAGGGGTTTGTATTCAGTGATTACTCCAGACTTCTGGCTCTTGTCCTCATGCTGTCTTCTCAGAGATGGAGACACCAACTACCAACAAATGTTTAAGTAGCTGCAGCTTGATATCGCTGCTGGCGGCTCACAGAATCACAGAATCAAAGAATCGCACAGGTTGGAAAAGACCTTTAAGGTCATCGAGTCCAACTGTAAAGCTAACACTAATCTCAGACTGAGCTCAGACTGAGCAGGAGCATTAAAGCTCGGCACGTGCCCGAGCCTGCGAGGAGATGTAACGTGGAGATTTGGGCTCTTATGCTCCCAGCAGAACTGAGGTTTCCCTGGTGGAAATGGATTGATGTGCATGGCCTCAGCCTCTGCACTTCATATCCAGCCACTGCCTTGAAGGACCTGAATCAGCTTCACAAAGGAGAAATGTATTTCTACCGTCTCTCGGCTTAAAATGGTACCCACATCAGATCTCCTTGTACTTGCAGTCAACAGATCATGTCTCCAAACACTTCAGAATTAATATTTATAACTAGAGAGAAGCAGAAGTCATTTCATGGAAAATTTCACAGGTTGTTTGTTTTTTTTTTTTTAATTGGAACAAACAAACCAAAAAACCACCAGGAAATAAAGTATAAAAAGCATATGGGTTAGGTCAAAACACTATTCTCTTCTCGTTTTGATTTTTCAAAAACTGTGCCTTATGTTTGGTAATATAAAATAGCTGAAAAATTAAGCCAACTTTGAAGTGGAAACTCAGACTCTTCTGTGACGGCCAAAAATAACTTCTTAGCATTCTTCATCTTGCTATTGCAAAGAGAGGTCAGAAACTTGTCAACTAAATCTGCTTCTGGAAGGCTACAATTCCGATTGCCTGGATTACTCCGGCGCAGGCAAAAATATTTGGAAAATCCTGGAGTGAGACCGACAGGCACCACTCTTGGCCATCGGCTCCTTCCTCCTGCACGATGCAAGCTGGAGACCTGCCTCCAAGAATCTGTACCGCACAGGGACTCATCCCCTCCCACTAAATGACCAACAGCTACTAAGATTAGCAACTTCTGGATGAACTCGAATGTATTTGTTAAAAAGACTTGATTTGAAGAGTTCTCGATTTGAAGAGTTCAAGCAATGGGAGGACCTACCACATGGGCTGAGCTGCTTCAACTTGTAATGACTCTTGGCTTTGGTTGAATTTCTGTGCCTGGTAGATAGGAGAACTGTCTCGCCTCAACGCCGTTCCCCCGGCAGAAATGCTTCCTCTAAGTCAGCCTTCAATTGTCTTTTTGGGAAGAGGAGTCGTGTCAGAAAGAGCCAACAGACCAGGCCTGGAGGTGCCTCAGCGGAACATTGTCTTTCAAGCCCAGACTGCCTGCCCTGGTCTTTTCTGCCTCTCCCCATTTTTCAATACGATTTTCAAAGCACGGCTATGCAGGAGAAGAAGGTTTTCTAGCAAATGTCCTGATTTAAGACTAGCTCCTCAAGATGTGCGTTTCCAAAAGCCTTCAATAAAATGCTTTTCTTTTTCCTATAGAGGGAAAAAATGCCCATTATTGGGGCAGAAGGGAACATTGAAGAGATGAAGCAATCACCTCTGTCTCTGGAGCAATTAGTCCTGATAAGGCCATACAACGAGGCTGAAGAAGAGTGCTGTAATTTTCATAGAATAACTGGACCTAAGCATCAAAAGTGTTAAAATGACCCTTTCATTATACAGGGCTGGGAGGTTAAATATGATTCAGGGGCTGTGCACAGACCCTCTGTTGGCTTAATTCCACAGCAGCCCACGTTTAAAGCCTTTGTAATCATTTATTAAAGGTAAATGATGGAAAAGAAAGACACCTTTAAGACACTGGTCATTTAAACTAAGAGTCAAGCTTTTGAAATACCGCATGTTCTGTTTTCTGCATCTGACTGTTTTAGACAGCATGAGAAAGGTATCCTCTCTCCTTTTGGATTAAAAACATAGAAGCTGAAAAAGGCTGGAGCTGCCAGTGCTAAAAGATCTGCTGCATTTTCTGAGACAAAGCAAGAGGAACATACAAGGGAGGACAGAAAAATGCAACTTCTTCACTCTTACCTGCAGCCTCTGGGGCAGAGGTGATGCCAGACTCTGGCTGCAGCTTGTCACTTGGTTGCCCTCCTGGGAGCCCGTCCCCACCTCTGCTTCCTTTTAACCCAAATTTCTTCTACCTGAATTTTCTTGTATATTTGATACTATCTTTTCAAACTTAGAAAAGTTGATTTTTTTTTTGCAGATTTCTTTAAACAGCACTGCTAGTGGTGTGGACCAGTCCAGTATCCCAACTCATCCTTCAAAAACATTTGCAAAACGAACTGTTTGGTTCCCTTATCATCCCATGGCAAGGGATGTCCCTGGTGCGTGGATGGCAGCACCAGCTGGTCACCAGGCACCTCCGAGTAGCGCAGAGGGCACCTCTGCGATACGCTCGTGTACGTTCTGTACCTCGGGCCATTCCTCCTCCGGACGGAAATTGGGAAGCATCAGTCTATCCGACCGGCAGGGCACGGGTGGATGGCCATGGCCGTTCTCCAGGATGGTCCCTGGACCACAGACTCCAATGCGGGCTTGGGGCAGGGCTCCATATAAACAACATTATTGCCTTCCCTCGTTCCTGTTGCACGGGACAATCAAGCAAGGAACCCAAAGCTTGGAAATAAACACCAGCACAGAAAGGAATGTTTACCATTCAATGTATTATTTCCTTGTGTACAAAGTATGTTGCCTCTATAATAGCACACAGGTACTGAAATACGATGGCAAATGCAGAAAGACCATACGGACACGTCTTGCGGGTCTTTTCATTTCCTTTTGAGCGTAAGCAGAAAGAAAAGAAACACTGTACAGGAAAGTGCTTGCAAAAAAACCCCCAGTTTGTAGAAAAATAATGGCATTGATATACAAAACCCAGAGTTGTTTCCTGAACAAGAAATGTCTAATGTCTCTGGTCCTCAAAGTCTGTTCCTATTTAATGAAGCCCATTAATGAACCACAGGATCAGTGCTCTATCATCTTTTTCCCTTATAGTTTATTTAATATTTTTTAGGTTTCTCTTGCTCTGTTAATAGCTGCTATGAAACTAAATGGTAGAAATGAATGCGTACAGGTCAAAATAATATTTCTTTTTATAAATAGCCATTCACTTCATTAGAGAAAATATAAGCCTGTACTTTCTAAGCACCACTGTTTCTTTCTAAAGTTCATAGTGCAATTTTCCCTTTTCCCCTACAGAAGTTATACATAAGCAATTATCATTAAAAAAATCACTATTCCATTGCTACTCCTTTCCCCTTTCCATTTTTCCTCTTTCTCTTTCCCTTTTCCCCTTTCCCTTTCCCTTTTTCCCTTTTCTTTCACCTTTGAAATGGTATTTTTGGCATTTTTCTCAGAAAGGTAGGTAGAATTCATTATTGTTATGCATAGACATACAACGCAGGTGAAATATCAGTCTTTCTATGATCATCTCTACTTATGTGCTATTAAGCTAAAAACCCCAAATTATGGGTAAGAGTCTCATTCTTTCCTCTAAGTCTGAATATTAGTAAGAGCGGCAGAGGCACACACAAAATAAGCGTGGAGCACCAGTTCTTCAGCTGCTGTGCAGGAACACAGCCCTGCTCGCCTGCGAGATGTCTCCCAGCTGATGCGAATGCGTCGATCCCCGACTGTCCGGCCGACAGGTTTCACTCTGCAGGCTGAACACAGCCCAGCACGCACATGGGTTACGAATCCAGGGATCGGATCGTTTATCACTATCGATCCGACCGTTTTGTAACGGACCGATTACACATCCTTTGGGGAGCTCTGCAAAAGACTCACACGAGATCCCGAGGTTGGGTTTGTTAACTATTTGCATCCAAAATTGCAAGACTTATCTGAAGTAGCAGAGAAGCCTCTTTAGTTTTCCAAACTGCTGGCAATTTTGCGCTGAAAAGCTTCCTTTCCGTGTACTTTGTGCTCCTGGCTGCCCCGACATACAAGGCGATGGGGCAGCATCTTCCTATCGCTAAGTAAAATTGTGGAGAAAGAGATAAGGGACATAGTCATAGACTACAAAAATAATCTGGTCACATCACCCCCGTTCAACGTGCTACGAAGCTCTGCAAAAACGTGGCGTGCCACAGGCGGTGGGCTACGTACAGGCGGGAGCCATCGCACAGCCGCGTCCTGTGCCGATGGGAGCCGTCTCCTCAATTTAAAATAAAAAAAAGCCAACGCTAAAGGTCTGGTTGTACACAGGATGGCGGATAGGCAAGGAGCGCAGATGCCTTACCAGGAAGATCCGAAGCAACACAGAAGTAGGCGTAAAGCAGCCTGTTTTTGAAGGGGGGGGCAGAGTTATCTGTAAGTACAGAGTGATCTTGTTGAAACGAGGCAGAGCCGGTGCTGAAGCCTCCCTTTGCAGATGGTCTGTGAGCGAGTAGGAAGCTGGGGAAACGCTGCAGGTGCCTGCAGTGGAGTCCCCCAGCCAAGAGGAAGGGACGCCTTGGCTGGGCACGCCGTCCCCCACCCCCTGCCGCAGAGCCCATGCTCCTCACCGGCCCCGCGGGGAGATAACACGGCAGGGATGCTTTTGGCTTCACGTTAGGATTTTGTGACAACGTCCGCAAGAAACTGCAGCGCTTCTCAGCACACAGCCCAGGGAAACATATGGCCCGATCAGCCTGGCTGGGATGAGTTAATACCCCGCTTCCAGATGGAGCCAGGAAGCACAGTGGCACATGCAATTAGGAGACAAATAGATGTTTTCTTAAAAAGTGAGTTCCCTTCGGAGCCCTACGAAAAAGGGGCTTGAGCTGAAGATCCATCTGCAGGAATTTTCCTAAACCTGGGGTAGATATTAATTTATTTGAATTGCCTCACAATTTTTTCTGCTTTCTTCCTTTTTTCACTGATAAAGGCACTGGATTAACTAAAACTACAGAGCATTAATAAATATCATGTTAGCACCAAACCAGTGCTTTTACCACTGGCCACAGAGGTCATGTGAAACTCAAAACATACCTTAAAGATAAAGATTGCTAATGCAACTAGCACTGTATTCATTGTCATGTTTTCCTTGAGTGCTGTTGGCCTAATCCCTAAAAATAAAATTTAAGCACATCTTGTCTATTTTCCTTACATAAAGACAGATTGAAATGCCAAAAATACCCCTATGCAGATTGTGTAGCACCGTAGAGGGCCAAAGCAGCCCGTAACTGAAGGAAAATTACTGATTGAAAGTAAACAACTGAATACAGTGACAATAAAGTATCACTTGTCATAATGCTACATATAATGTAGAGTATGCAAAATGCAGTGGTTTGACTGCAGGATTTAACAATAAAAAATAAAAATAGTAAAAGCAGCCTTAATATAATGATTTTACGTACAAAAATATTAAATCAAAATAAATAATTCCAAACATAAATATTATACTGTACATTAAGAATATGCGATCTATATACACACATAAACAGATACAAAAGTGGAAGGCAGAGGTATTGCATCGCTATCCTTCATCCGTCTCATCTCTGCTGGCTGCTCTCGGAGAACCTGGAAAATACCGACAAGGTGCACATTAGAGTCAGATCGTCAGCTTCGCCTCTGAAACCTGTAACTAGGGACATCAGCACGAGAGCGGAGCCAAAGCGGGTGCCAGCGAGGTGGGAAGTGCGTTTCCAGCTGAGTGTTAGACCCACGGGCGTTACTGGGGGAAGCGAGGACTGGGAGCACTGGATCCCGTTGCTCCCCGGATGCTGCGTGGGGTGGGTGGCTGTCACCGATGCACTCGATGCATGAGTGCTTTTGCAAGCGTGGCCTGATCTGCTCCTTCAGGACGCTTTTGGGAAGATTCCCCTTTGTGCAGAAGCAGCTGGGAACTCACCATCGCTATAACACCTGAACATCGAGGCCTGTTCCGGATGATGGAGTACATTTCCCGCAGTAACCGCCACATTTTCCTACTACTTTGGTACCATCCTGCAGGCAAAATCAGAAATAACATCTCACGTAAGGGCTCCGGAACTCCATGCTGTGAAAGGGCCAGATCCGGGTTATTCTAGCCAGGCTTTTTAATAGAAAATGGAAGGAAATGGAAGTCTTGGAAGGAAAATAAATTACGCCTAAATCAATCTACAAAAATCACTGTTATATTTAAAAATATGCAAATGTAATTCCCTTTAGTGCTACCAGGTCAGATGGTGAACACAAATAAGAAAGGGTAGTTTTGATTTATTACATTGAGAGATGCCCAAGGAGAAGGCCATTTGGAGGGATATCTCAAGGGTATCTGCTTTCTCCAATTTGCCCAGAGTGAATAACTGTAACGAGTGGAAAACTTGGATCACGCAAGAGAAAAACCGCACCTGGACAACAACAGCACCTCAGTTGTGCCTGAGCACATGAAGGGCACAGGAAGGATATCAATACCAAGAATCATCCATTTGGAAGGGAAAGGCCTGGAGTGGCTCCAGAGCCAAGACGAGAGGGAAAGTGATGGGGTGAGGCTATGCCACTTGCTAAGGTGCCGTCCCCCCTCAGCTCTGCACTTCCACAGCCAGAAGAGACAAAGGAAGATGTGGAGTGGTCCTGGGGTTGGCCCGGTCTCCAGGAGAGCCCAGCGAGCGTGGTGCCACTCCAGTCTTGAGTCGGGAGATTCATACCTCCATCTGGCCTTCCTTATCCCACCTCTGCAGAGTCCTTTGCCTCTTGGTCGTTACAATGGACAGACAGTCCTTGAGGGGAATTCAACCCTCAATTACCAGAAAATTGGACTTAAGTGCAGGACAAGCTGGCACAAAGCATTTATTTTAAACGAGCTCCATCCTGCCCTTGACACTATTGATCTGTGATTGCAGCAGGCTGCTGTCATCTCTCCTCGCTATGCCTTTCTTCTGCTCCTGTGGGCAATTACACCCCTGGAACAGCGTTTGACAGATGCCACTGGGTGATGGAGGTAAGAGTTGTCTCTTAGACACCCTGTCCCTTAAAGTTTATTTTAATTCTGCCAGCCCTGTGTCCTGGTTTCAGCTGAGATAGAGTTAATTTTCTTTATAGTAGCTAGTATGGGGCAATGTTTTGGATTTGTGCTGAAAACAGCGTTGACAATACAGAGATGTTTTAGTTGGTGCTAAGCAGTGCTTATACTAAATCAAGGACTTTTCAGCTCCCCATGCTCTGCCAGGTGCACAAGAAGCTGGGAGGGGACATGGCTGGGACAGCTGACCCCAACTGCCCAAAGGGCTATTCCATACCATATGGCATCATGCTCAGTATAGAAACCTGGGGAAGAAGAAGGAAGGGGGGGACATTTGGAGTGATGGTGTTTGTCTTCCCAAGTCACCGGTAGGCGTGATGGAGCCCTGCTTTCCTGGACATGGCTGAACACCTGCCTGCCCATGGGCAGGAGTGAAGGAATTCCTTGTTTTGCTTTGCCTGCGCACACGGCTTTTGCTTTCCCTGTCAAACTGTCCTTATCTCAGCCCGCGAGTTTTCTCACTTTTCCTCTTCCAATTCTCTCCCCCATCCCACTGGGGGGGGGGAGTGAGCGAGCGGCTGGGTGGGCTTAGTTGCCAGCTGGGGTTAAACCATGGCACTGTGATTGTGGCTGCTCTCCACAACCCCAGTTGGCTGCCCAGGTTTCTCCTTTTGGAAGAGGAGAAGAATAGCAAAGCACCTGCCAGAACTAACTCATGGGGTCTGTGCTGGTCCTCTTCTACCTGTACAGGAGGATACTTTGCTGCAGCATGGTTGGACCAGTAGCGTTTAATGCTCCTTTAAGAGCCCCATCACTGACGAGGCTCATGGGCTCAAGGGGCTTCCCTTGAAGAGCCAGGGAGATTGAAAGCAGTACAGGAGAGGATATTTTGCAAATTGGTTTTTGTTAAATGATTATGGTGACCTCCTTAGGAGAGTTTTAACAGGGGCAATCAGGATGACTCACATGAAGTAACAGCCAAAAAAGCGATCCCGGGTTTCTCCAATTTCAGAACATGACACAGGAGCAACGGTGCAAAGGCACACAGCAGCGGAGGGGTTAATGGGCAGGCACATTAAGCCGTATAAGTTCAAATTTGGCTGTGGAGTGATTCTGAAGGGCTGCCTGGCTTACCCGGAGGCCTGAGGGTCAGCAGAGCCTCAGGCAGCCGCAGGGGACGGTGCCCCGGGGCGCAGCGTGCTGTGGGGCAGCCCCAGCTCACCGGAGCTCGGGTGACTCGGGTCTCTCCCACGGAGACAAACCCAGACCAGCCCATTGGGAAGGTCCACGTCCTCCACACTTTATTAGCAATGTTTTGGCAACAATTCCTACTCAGGGCACTCGCCTGGCACCCGGACCGTCTCCGGCAGGTCAAGCCCCGCTCTGCGGCCCTGACCCTGTGTGCCCCGCTCCTGCCTGCCGTGTGACGCACGCTCCGTGCGACGCACGCTCCATGCCGGACATCTCAGACAACTAATTAAGGATATGTCTGCCCCACAGCACTCAGCGTTTTCAGCTTCACGGTTAAGCAGGCTCACTAATTAATTGCAATAACTCAAATCAACTTAAACCCACGAGGGCCCCCCCATCTCACATACAATTATGGGCAACGCTTCATTTCTGATGTCGGATGTTAGACTTTTGTTAGTCTCTACTTGGAAAATGTTGCCATGAAAGACAACAATTAGAAACTTCTCATGAGCGGGTATAACCATAATTAAAATTACAACTTACTGGGGATTTTTGAATTTCCGACACTGCATAATTCCCTTGTGAGAGCCACTTTGCCGTTCCTGTTAAGGACAGGCCTGTCCCGTAAAGGTCAATGCTGAAGCGACCCTAAAAAACAAGCAGACGAGGCTGGTTATCTCAAAATTCCGTGCTTTTGCCACGGTGTCACTTTCCTACCAGGATCTTGCTGGCAACGTTTTCAATTTTTTCTATCGCTCTGATAGTGATTAGCACATATCGTACAAATCACAGCATGTCTCAGGCTAGGAATTTCCTTCTCGTTGGTGGCTGCAGGGAAGGAGGGGCTTTATCTTGGTTTTTCACTGCTTTTTCGCAGTTTGCCGGCTGAGGGCATTCTTGGCTTTTCCATGGCAAACTGCGGAGCCTGACGTGCTCCAGCAGTGATGGAAAGGTACCCCAGGGATGCGCTGCAGCAGCTCTCGCTGCTCCTTCCTCAACTGGAGAGGGCACACTTGTCCTTATTTTCCTTTTTTTCCACTGGGCTTTCCCTCCCCGCCCCAGACTTCAGTAAAATCAAACCTCTTCCATTTGTTTATTTCTTAAAAATGTCCTTCACTTCATTCCACCCTGTCTCAAAATGCACAAAAAGGGGGAAAATTAAGGGCTATGATTGCATCCAACGCAGATGTCCCCGGCCTTCCCTTTACCCCCATGGCAGACCCCAGCCCTGCCTGTTTTGGACCCAAGGAGGGATCCTGTGGCCACATCCCCAGGCTGACCCTCAGCCCAGCATGGCCGTGCGGTACCAGATGGCTGTTAGCTGCACTCCCTGCACTTGCTGCCCTGGGAATGTTGATTTTCTGCAAGGAGCAAACTGTCTGGGTCAGGTGGATGGATATTAACATTCATGAGCCTTCCCGAGGTAAGAAGTCAATCCCTAAGCCGCTGAGCTGTGCAGAAAAGTGTCAGCTCCAAAAGCAGGGAGGGAAGGAGATGGTTTGCCCTCTGCCGTCTGTTGCTGCAACTCCCTACTTAATGCCCTTTGCACATACGGTCTACCCAATACCTCGGACTATCCGAACATGCCACTTATCATCCCCCAGCTCCACAGAAACTAGGTGTGCTGGGGACACGGAACAAGCCACCTGTAGCACAGTGTTAATTAGTCTCCTAAAGACTTTCAAGAAAGCCTATTTCTTCCAAGCGACTGGGCTAGATGTCCTGTGTCGCCTCCTGAAGCTATTGAGGATGCGACAGCCTGTGTCCAGCTCTGTGCTCTTGTGGCCGGGCACCTCGCGGTGCTGGGACAGGCTGGATTTGCCCTGATGTGCAGGCACTGCCTTCGCTTTGTCAGTGTTTTCCCAGCCCCAAAGCGGAGCTAGTGATCATCCCACCCGGCTGCTCTGAAAATAAGCAGCAGGGCGTGGGGAAGGTGGGAGAGCGGCTGGCGAGCACCATTGCAGTCTCTGACTGACGGAGTCCATCGGTCCAGCAGCAGAAACCCGACCTGTTCCTGCCCTGCAAATGTTCCTGCTTCTCGGGCATCTCGCCCCTGAGCCGGCTTGGCAGGAGTCCTGCTGACCGTCTGCTGCCTTCGCCGTCCAGAGGGGTTATCTCGCCCATCTTCCCGCACCCCTGCAAACAGCAGTTTCAGCAGATACAAGGCTGCGGAACGCAGAGGCAGGGACGCAGGGCACCCCGATGGCCTGATTCACTGCTGCTCTCCCTGCCCAGCATTTCCACCAAGCCCTGCCACAGGCTGATCCCCCTACCTTCAACTATACGTGCAAAGTCCAGCCCTTCTCCCACAGCTATTTCTTCTTCCTTTTCTCCTTTACTGTCGACTGTTTCTGCACCCGCAGGGGACTGCGGGAGCCCTGGGCAATGTCCCTTAGCCAGCCCCGATGCTGGTCTGATAATAACCTGACCTTTTCCCATATGGAAAATGGAGAGTGCTTTCTGCACGGACAAAGGGAAAAGTTTCTGACCACTGAGATGAGAACGTGACACTCACTGGTGTTGGGCTGATGCGATCAGCAGTAATTAATAGAGGGCCTGAACAAAACAAATGGCACCAATTCCTACGAAATGCTATTGTCAAATACCTGCGGGCATTTGGCTGCACTGTAGCAGTCCCCAGCAGTGGCATAAGGAACGGGTCGTCCATCATGTGTCCGTGCAAACTGTAAATCAGTCGCTGTGGAGAACAGTTGGTGAATAACACGGAAAGAAAGATGCAGGGAGAGACAAAATAAATGTAAACATGCTCTTCGCTAATGTGTAAATTCACTAAAGCTGGTTTCATACATTAATCTTGAGAGTCAAGACTGCTGGATCTTTAACATTAAATCTCCCAATTCATCCCACATGTGACTCCCAGCACGTGAACACTGAATTCAACAGGACACTTACACGCTCAATATTTACAGCTCAGTTTAAGTACATTGGTAATTTAGGGCCTAGGTATAAATAACAACAAAACTCGAACCCATGGCATGGGTTTTATTTCTCTATCAGAAAATTCCCCGCTTTCAAGAAGGCCATGGGACCTCCTAAATCTCCCTCTTAAACAAAGGCATCCAACCATCTCTGTGCTCCCCTGGCTGCCCCAGCCCAGGGGTCGGGGTTTCAAAGGGAATTGGGGTATTTTGCTCTGGAGAGATCTCAAGTAACCGAGACTCATTTAGATGGGGATGTGAGATAGCTCCTGCCTGACAGAGGTAGGTGCCCAGCTCCTTTTGAAATTCAAAGGGAGCTGGTATCAAATTCCCTGAGGGTGGTTCCTTTGAGATCTTTACCTGGGAGCTTTTACAGACTATTAGCAGCGTTTTACAGATTGATAGACTGGGAGGTCTCATGGCTTGAAAATTAAGTGATAAAATAACCTTATCAGATAAAGAGTCATTTTACAAGGAAGGATTTTGATTTGCTAAAAACTCTCCGCTATTTACTGAATGAACCCCCAACAATACGTTGTATTTTTAAAACATTTGCTGGAATTTGATAGCATCCCCGGAGCCAGGGGGACTGACACCCCAACCCTAAGGGATGCTGCGGGCTCTCGGGCGGCGGGATGGCTCCCAGCTCCCATCAATGACAAGAGAGACAGGGAACCACTTGCACAGCTACAGTCGCCTCCTCCCCTGCAAGTCCACGGCCCCAGCTCCATCACCCTCAACACAAGTTGTCTCCCCATGGTCTGGCTCTGCCAAGAGCCGTCTCCGCCCTGGCCCGGCGGGCGCAGCATCCCGACCCCTGCACTGGGATTTCCTGACGCTTCTGTGTGTAAAACGGGGGGCCAGCTGCTCCCTGGTTAAGCTTTCTGCCCCAGTCCAGTCTGAAAATAGGAGACCAAATGAAATAAAATCCTTCCAAAAATACACTGGCCTGCTGGGAGCATGCAAATATCCATTCTGTATAGCAGATGCACGAGCAACTGTCTTAATATTTTCCCGTATTACAGAGAAATAGCATGAGCGTCTCTGATATACTCAAGTCGCAGTCTCTACGTGTAAAGCAGCAAACAGGTGACCAAGTTTAAAAGCAGCTTTTAACAGGAGAGCTCAGGAATATTGCCCACTCGAGTACTACTGCTTGTTTGTAGTTACAGCTATATTTGTGTAAAATAAACATTTTTTTTTTTAATGGCAAGGCCCTGTTTTTACTCACTTATTATTTGCATAGTGTTCAGGTCCAGCCTTACTTTGCTGAAGGTGGAAAAACCAGCTGCTGTGTAATCTTTCCTACACTGGCAGTCTTCTCGTCTGCTCCCGTTATACGGACATTCAGTCGGGTTATGCAATCTAAATCAAAAGAAAACCCTTTCTACTCATGACTGGAAAATATTGCCATGGAAAACAAAAATATTGTGAAGCTCAGGATTAAGGGATTTCTTACCTGTATCCATACACTTCTGAAAAATTCTCTGCATCCCCATTTACAAGGGTCACGTACTCCTTTGGGCTGTCAGTCTGCATCCCAGAGCAATACACCTGAGAGAGAGAAGCCAGAATTTTGTCAGGTATCGTGTGCAAAGGGATGGCTGAGAAAACCGAAGGTAGAAAATCCAAGGGTGGAAGTGAAGAGCACACACAGGGTCCTCTTCACCTTCGGGAAATGCGTTCGCTATCAGTCTGTTACTGAAACGCACCTTTAACATCTTTCCTTTGACTTGAAGGAAATATTCGCCATCTTCAGTGACACCTTTGAGATTTTTAACATCTTTGCAACTCCTTGGTAATTCACCTGAAACAAAACAGAAATACTTGTAGTCACTGAGCAACTGTACATCAAAATTTCTTTTGTAACACTGTGAGGGATCAAAAGCATCAAAACACCTAGCTTATTTTTAAGAGGTCTCCCTGAAGTGCCTTAGTGCTTAGTTGGATGGCTCGCAATGCCTGGAAATACCGCACATCTCTAGAAGTTTGATGGGAACAGATGCTCAAGCCGTGAGAAAGGCAAAGGAAGGTACAAATCTGCAGACTTACAGTCATGGACGTTGTGGCATGTCCTCCTCTCTTCGGGTTTCAGCTCTGCATGGCACAAGCTGCTGACCTGGTCATTGTTCGTCAAACACTGCACGGACCGGTGCATGACTCCAACTCCACAGGTGATGGAGCACTGCAAGCCAGAAGAAGACAGAGATTCGTATTTTATCTCAAGGGTTTCCGGGCTCCAGAAGAACAGAGACAGCCCGTTTCCCTTGTATGAAGAGACAGCAGCAAAGGCCCCAGTCCTGCAAAGTGTTCAAACACAGGCTTAATTTTAATCAGACAAGTAATCCCTTTTATTATTAATCTCTTTTATTATTAATCCCTTCATTATTATCATTGTCACTAATTATTTCAAGAAGACTACTGAACTTCGCTTAGCACTTAAACACTTGACAGGATGAGGCAGTATTGGTTAAGGTGAACCATGCACTCACATGAAATTGTTTATTTTTCACACTAGGAAGGTCGTACAAGAGAAAAATGTTCACCAGAAGGCCTGAATGATAGAAATCCTCTCCTGGTGGCTGGGAGACTTGCTTGGGACTGACAAGGGCCTCTGAACAAACATGACATGGTTTGTTGTTTTCTATCCAAATTGCACCAAAAACCCCACAGCCTCCAAACTCTCTCTCCCCTCACCCTCTGGAAAAATGGCTAAACCTGTGCAAACACTGGGTCATCCTCAAACAGCCCAAATCAAGGCCAATCTTAAGGCTGAAATTACACAAGTTACTGGAGCTACTGAGCAGCAGCTTGTCCGTGCGGGCTGCCACTAAGCATGGGCGATGGGAGGTGGGAGCATCTTGCTCCCCCTCTGCAACTTGTTCTTTCAGTACTTGAGAACTGAAAATCAGCTCTTTCTACAGGTACCAGGTTAGGCTGCCAAGAAAATGATGCTGCTCATCTATTTAGAAACTATTAGTCTAAAGGAGCACACCATGAAGGAGACTGTCTTCAACGGCTCACAGTATTTGCAACTTGGCATTTACTCTTTATCAAGGCCAAATCCATGAAACTTAACTAAGGAGCTGAGCAGGGCTCTCTTTATCTATCAAAGGTGATGGTATTTTACATTAAAGCCCTTTGAAAATCAGAGATGAGAAGGGTCGTGGCACTTGGTAGTCACTGGGATGTTCAGCAGCTCAAAGAGGAGAAAGGTTTTGCCCTCCGGTATGGATACTCTTCGCAATGAAGTTGTATTAACGAGTTGGACATTTTCCACTGAATTTCTGGGGGAAAATACCAATTAATTGAGGCTGAGCTCTTTGCTGTAACTCCTCTGTCCTGGCTCGAAGGGAGGATCTGAAGCTTCCTATGGGGCAGGAGGAACTTAGGTTTCAAACAGCTCTGCCATTTACTGTGACAACTTCCACTACGTTTTGCTTGACTTGACCCTCGTTGCCTCGTAAAGGTTTGACAAATTCCTACAAATGCGTGAGCTGGGTTAATAAATCAAATTTATGGGAGAAACACCACATTTCAAAGAATGTCAGAAGCCCAAAGAAGTGAAATGTTATCACCTTAACTAAAATTTGATCTTGTAGTTCAGGCCCCAGAAGAGGCTCAACACAAATAACTTCAGCAGAAAGGCTAAGTTCTTTCCCCTGCCCTGTCCCAGCATTTGTAAGAAGGAAGGGGGAAAAAAAAAAAAAAAGAAAAAGCCTTTTAAGGCTCAAATTACCAGTGTTTTGGCCTATTGGTGGTTCCCAAGTCTTGCTCTTACACGTGGCCAAGTGGGATCAACCCCAGTTGCCAGCTATCCATCAATCCCTCTAGCACAAGTCTTTCCAACCCTTGTTTTCTAGCAATGACCAACTTTCTAACCAAGCATTCAGCATGACCATCAACATGGCCACAAATTTTGGCTACGTCCAAATTTTCATGGAGATCATGACTCTACTTGCGGCTGCTGGGACTCCCCCACACGATGGGGTTCAGTCTGGAGCATGGAGCCCTACACACGCTGGGGCTGCCGCTGCACGAGGGTATTGATTGCATTAATTTATGCAGCTCTTAAACGTTCCCCTGCCAAACCTTCAGGCTGTGTCCCCGGTGTAAAGAAAAATAAGTCTGCTCCAATTTTTTCGCTTAAAAAAAGAAGCTTGCCAAACTTACGCTTCCCCAGTTGCCGACGCGCCAGGATGCCGAGACAGGGCACTCCCCAAGGTAGCAGGGCTGGATGTTGGGCGGCTGTGTGCCAGGACAGTTGACCGTGTTCTGGTACCCGTACTCGTAGTGATCCTTCCCGGTGTAAATCTCGCTGCAGGACACCAGGCGCTGCCTGTATCCCTTCCCGCACGTGACGGAGCACTGCGGGCAGAGGAAGCGCCTGTTAGCACCACATGCTTTGGGAAAGCTGCCGGAAACAGGAAGGAAAAGCAGGCTTGCCAGCTTTTAACACTGCAATCCGCTCCGAGGGATCACTAGTAACTATTTAAGTCAGCCATGAGTATTGTGAGTGGCTACGAGTGGGCTGGCGCCCGGCACTGCCTTTGAGCACCCAGTTCCTCCCTGTGCTGCTCCTACAGCTGCTCCAGGACCCCCTACTCCGGGCTGGCTCCTCAGCACAAGTTATCTCTCCCAAAGGGCAAAGAAAGGAGCAGAAGATCCTTGGGAACTCAGGAATGCCTCTATTATTTGGGATTTCTTTTTTGTTTGTTTGTTTTCTTTTTTTCCCTTTTTTTTTTTTTTTTTTTTGACCATGGGATACCCAGAGAAAGAAAATGGTCAAGATTGACCCTGAATTGCAGGTACTTGGCAGCAACTGGAAGAAAGGGAAGGTTTTCCTTCTAATTAGAGGACAAACAATGCTTCTGCCCTCCTCACCAAAAGGCTGAGCGGGAGCTGGGGCGAGCTGAGCTCCAGCTCTGCGAGCCCTCGCCCACCTCTTTGTCTTCAGGGGCCTGGGTGCTCCCGGGGGGACACAGGCAGTGGGAGCGGGTAGAGGGTGTCTGGGCAAGGGGCGGCCAGGGCTCCAGCCTCACAGGCACCCTAATATTTCTCTTAGGAAGCTACCCAGCAGACCAGGCTGCTCCGAGAAATTCTCAACTCTCCATGTTCCTCCCTCCTGCGCTATCTTGGGTGGCTTGTATCTCCTCCCGCTCAGTCCCGGCGTGTTTTCTTTTTTCCCTTTTCTTGTTCTTTCTTTTTAATCAGTGCTGTGTCAGCAGCTGCCTTGTCATTTCCCTCTGCTGTTCCTCCAAGTGGAAAGTAATCCTTCACTCGCTGAAGAAGGAAACAGGCTGAGATTAGCCAGAGTCCTCCCGCATGCAGCGCCTGCTGCAAAGAAAACTCATCTATTTTCCTTGCTGAGCCCTCTCCCAGCCACGAGGGCAAACCTGCTGCCTTTGCTCACCCCGGGTCCTCGCTTCTGCCAAAGACAGCACTGAGGAAGGACGTGTCCCCATGGCCACGTCCAGGCTCGCCTTTCCCCAGGATGCTCACCCGGACCCTCGCGCAGCTCCTGGGGCCCCAGAGCTCCCCAGGAGGGAATGGGAATAAAACCAAATACATAAATAAATAAATGAAATAAAATGGCACAAAACCAAGGAGGGTGTCTGATGGATACGATGTGCTTCGGAAGAAAATTGCCTCTAGATATTAGCTAGGACTCTGAGCATGCCGGCGTTTACTCTTTAATATCCTGGTCTTCTCCCACAGCCCTGCTCCTTTCTCTCCAGCAGGGAAATTCCACACAGAAACAAACCAAAAAATAATAATTAAACCACGCAGCACTGCCCTGCCACTGTTGATTTGGGTTGCAATATCTCAGCGAGGCTGGCGGCGAGAGGAGAGCGTGGCCCGGTGCCGAATGGCATGCTGCGGCCAGGTCCCTGCGTGGGGATGGGACTCACCTCCGACCACTCCCCGGTGATCCAGACGTACTCGCAGGGCGGCAGCCTGCAGCTCTCGATTTCGGCGGGGCGTTTGCTGGCGTCGCAGTAGCCGCTGTTCTGCACTCGCTTGTTCTCATCCACGCAGACCACCTTGCGGTACCGGGATGCCTCCCCGCATGTCTTCATGCACTGTTTGCAAGAAACAACGGCTCATGCAATCCACGAGGGACTTCAGCAAATTAATCCGCATCCGCAAAGTGAGCGAGCCCTCCTCCCAGCAGCCCGAGTGAGCAGATGGCTCCGTGCCCCACGCTGGCGTCTCTCATTGGTGTCACCTGGGGGCAGATTTAATACCAGGGCCCCGCTCTGCCAGGAGCTGCGGGAGCATCCAGTGACAAACTGCTCCCGTCCTCTGGAGGTACCAAGCCAAATCACAAGTGTAGGGAGAGAGGAGAAACCGAGGCAGCAGGTATTGGGATGGGGTGGATGTGGGGTCCAGCTGTGATGGGACCAAGGGATGCAGGGGTGGGCATGCCGGGTCAGGAGATGGGGCAAAGGGGAAAGAAAGGGGCCAACCCCCGTCATTTCAGCCCCTAGTAAATACAGCTGCTTGGAGAATGACAACCCAGCCGTCCCCCTTCCAAAATACACGCGGTCGCACCCTTGGCTGTGGCTGGTGTGGGGGGACCCCCTTGCCCGGTCCCTGCCAGCGGGCGAGCAGCAGCACTCTGCCGGGTGAGGCGGGGGCACATCTCTGCAACCGCTGCAGCGCAGGGGACCCTACGGATTTATTCTCTCTTAAACGCTGCCCTGCCCGATATTAAGAGCAGCCCCTGCTAGCCGAGCACAACTGCTCCCGGGGGGCTTCTGGAGACTCCAGGGACTTGGTTCTTTCTCTGCTCGTCTTGGAAAAAAACAGCCCGGCCGCGAGGCTGTGCTCCTGGGAGCGAGTCTGTGCTCAGAGTGCATCTTACAAAACACACGCATAAAACAAAATAAATCAGCGTAAGAGCAGCTGTCTGGATAAAACCGTATTTTCTTAAAGTTATCGCCTCTAATGAACTTCTAACACTTTCAACTAACTGGATTAACAGGGAGAAAAAATGCGTGAAAATAATCATTTTATATAATGTGCAGGAAACGTCTTCCCCTAAGGAAAAGGATAAAACATTCAATCAGACCATCCCTATCTGTAGAGAAACACTGTTTGAAGTCACCTAGGCTCGGAGGACCGTGCCAGTTTAATCTAGTTAGAGTCTCACCCTCTGAACATCATTTCCAGACGCAGCTCCTGCTCTCCTGGCTGGCCCACAATTAGCAAGATCTTAGTGGGCTCACCTAATTGCGAAACGCAGGCACTGTCAGGCCCCCGTTTCTGTAATTAGCTGTCAGAACCAAGATTGCAAATTATGTGAGAACTTTGAAAAATCAGATCAATCCGTGGCAGGAGCTGCAAACCAGGAGAGCCACGGCAAGCACAACGTCATGTTGGTCGCAAATATTTAGTAACCGTGCAAAGCGGAGGGGAACGGGGAAGGAGAGGCGGCCCCACAAAGCAGCGTTTATTCCGAAGGAATAACTTAGGAGCTCTTAGGCAACAGTCAACATTGCAAAATCCGCAGTCCGCCAAAAGGCCCCAAGGGCTTCTTGTGCTTTCAACCTTATTTACTCTCTTGCTTTAAGTCCTTGGAGTGGAAGCTCCTTCTAGGTCTGTGCCGAAACACAGCGATCCTACAGGGGCTGGAGGAATTTGCTGGAGTGCGATTTCCCCAGAGAGAAAACAAACTGTGCTATATTTGCCCTTCTCTGACGCCTCCCTATTATATAAGTAAAATCTGGAAGGGGGCTCCTGCAGGTGAATAAGGCATCACGAGCGCTCCATCGTCACGTAGCTTCCCTGAGCGGCACCTTCCAGGGGCAGCGCGAACCCCGACCTTCCTGCTCCCTCCTAACGCGGGACTCTCCAGCACAGTGGGAGCGGGGCTACGGGGGGCTCAGGGCTCCCCTTGCCTCTGGTTTGGCATACGCCAGCCCAGCACGTGGTCACCGGTGCAGGGTGAATCGTTCCAGCTCACAGCCCAACGAGGCACCTCGCAAGGAGTGGGAAGAAACAAGGCTGATTTCGTCTCCTCCCCTTAAAGTACATTTAAGCCTAAATTTGCAAAGTACATTGGCTCACGCTTAATTTTAGGAGGGTGAATAATCTCTGTGCCATCAGTGGGACTTCTGCCATCGGCCATGAAGAGCTATTGTATCAAAAGCCCATCCTCGCTTAAAATCGTTAGCTGCTGAGAGATTGATACTCTCAAACACAAGCCAGCCTGCCTTGGGTTTCTCTGCAAATAACGGTTGTACGGCCAAATAAACCTGAGCCAGCTCTGTGCATTTTGTCATCATCAGTAAATTAAAGTTTGATTATCTGTATTTTTAGGGATAACTGTCAATTAAAATAATCCCACTGAGATATTAAATATGGCCGAAAGACAGTGAGACCATCGTAAAACAAATCAAAGAGAAACACTGCAGAGGTTCCAATCAGCCACCCCGAGGTTATAAAACATTATTCACATAGAAAGAGGACAGTTCAGCTAGCATGAAAAGGCTATTTTTCCTTTTAATATGGTGATAGATTTTGTATGAAATCTCATGTTCATGACTGATCTAAATCTCACATAAAACAGCAGGGCCAGGGGATAACAGCCATTGATAGCAAGAGCTGAAAAACAGGTCAGGCATTTGATAATATGTGTCTCTTTTGCCTGATTTCCCAAATTTTGAACTATTTTCCTGGCAGTTCAAATTAAGAACCATTTCAAGCACTTCTGCAACTGTTTTGGAAGAGTAATAATAATAATAATTAAAAAAAAACCCAAAGGCATTGCATTGCGAAAGCATTCATTGTTTTCTTTTTTTTTTTTCCTAAATCAGAGTCTGAAACAGATGAATTGAAACCCCATGCCATGAACACTTCAAACATGCCTTGGGTAACTCTGCTATCCAAATCAGGCAAGGATGGCATGATTTTCCCCCAAACAGCAAATGCTGGAGATTCAAGAATTACATTGCAGCTTCCAGAGCTGCACATTGTCCTTCAACGAAGCTTCATATTAAAAAAAACTCCTTCTCTCTCCCAATTTTCTCTTTTTCTTTGTGACCCTGGTCTGGGTTTTACTTTGACATAAGCAAGGCCCTTTCTACTGAGTTTCTTCTCCCTGGTGTGGGCACTGAGAACAGCTAACTAACGGTGATACACCAACAGAGCAATAAACGTTTTCCAAGAAGTTCCCTATTCCTTTTCATTGGCAAGACCAACTTTTTTCTAAACAACAACAACAAAAAGGAACAATAAAAAAACTCCTCTCACCCTGTTTTGCATTTACACCGCAGCCTCTTTACACTGTCTTGGCAGGGGAAGGGACCTCAACCAATTTTATCCCCCTTCAAGCCCCGCTGGGCCGTGCGGGAGCAATACAAAAGCAGCCTCACTGCCCGTGACAGCCGGGCCCCCGTGCCATTAATATTTCTCCGGCTCCCCGGAGCTGTGCACTGCAGGCGTCGGGGTGATCGGGATCAGGCTCTGATCACGCACCTCCCAAGTCGGGGGGATCGTTGCTGTTCGAAGGGTGCAGGATTGGGCCCCTGCTGCCCTGCCACTGGGGCCAGAAATGGTTTTGCAGGGAGATTGATGCACCTGGTGGGGGGGGGTCTTCTGCCCCCCTCCATCCCCTGCATCCCCATGGAGGGCCCACGATGGGCAATCCCCGTCTCCCTACGTGACAAGGACATCCTCTCCACAGGAGTGGTGGCCCCTTCTGCGGGCTGCGTGACACGGGAGTCAGCTCCCTTGAGCTGGCAGCTCCGTTGCCTTTCCCATTTCCGAGGCTGGCAGTCCCTGCACGGCAGGGAAGAGCCTGGGACAGCGGGACAGGGATGGAGGAGAACTGGGGCAGGACTCTTTCACCCAGGGATGGCTGAAAATGAAACAAAACCAGAATGAAAATAATAATTTTGGTGCCTGGTCTGAACTCTCTCTGCCATAACCTGTTGCGCGCTCGAAGCCTGCCATGGCACCCTGGGATGGCTCCTCCTGGACCCCTTCCTCCTGCCACCCACCAGCCTCGGCCCGAGCCATGGCCCACGCTGCAGGCGAGTCGGAGTCGCTCCCTGAACCACTGGAGCAGCAGCCCTAGCCCCTGCTCCAGCCTAAGGGGCTGGTTTTGCTCGGGACTGATCCTGGTCACTCAGGAAAGCACCGTCTCCCATGGGAGACCTCATCTCAGCGCTGCTCACGGCTTGGCAAAAAGCATGGACTGGGAGCTCAGCGAAAGGAGAGAGCTGTCAGGAGGAGCTGGGGTAACGGGGCAGAAAAGTGGGAATTACCTATGTTCCCCAATTTCTTCAAACCCCCACGCACAGGGCTCACTGCCGGAGCAGCCAGCAGGGCTCGGTCCGAGAGGGGTTACCGCTCAGCCTCTGGGAACAGACCCAAATCCGCCCTACCCAAAACCTGCTCAATATTTGCATAGGTCCCAGCCAAACACAGGGCAGCACAAAGCAATAAATTAACCCTACGGAGGTATTTCTCAGCTTCCCCTTCCAGCCAGCACGCGTGAGCATTTCCTCTGCTTTTTTTTTGGCAAGCCCGGGTCGCAACCCCAAAACCCCGGTCCCCCAGCAGCGATCTCCGGCATCGATGGCCCCCCGTCTCCAGCATCATCCCACGCTGCACGCTTGAGAGCACAAGCGATGTGACCCCAGGGACGGGCGGAGGAGGGGACCCCGCTTACCGCTTGCCATTCGCCGGCTGCCCAGCGGTGCGTGGGGCACTCGGGGAGGTGGCAGTCCCGCTGCGGAGGGGGCCGGCCGGCCGGGTCACACTCTGCCTCCTCGGCCGTGTTTGGGGTGCCGCTGTGGCAGTGCACGGCGCGCCGCTGGACGCCCCGGCCGCAGGACACCGAGCACTGGAGGAAGGGACAGGAGGTGAGTGGCGGTCCCCGTCACAGCCGTCACGGTAAGTTCCCGGGGTTCAGCCTCTGCTCTGTGCTCAACGGCAGCGATAGCAATGCTCTAACGCCGGCGTTTCAACTTCCAGGTGAGGCTCTTCATTGCTCAAGGGAAAAATTTTGCAAGGGCAGAGCAGACAGGCTGAAAACCCTGCTCCGCTGAAGCCAGCGGGAATTTTTGCCGCTGGCTTCAGTGGGGTCAGGGTTTCCCGGACAGGATTTATATTGCAAAAACCTCTGGAGATAGCGGCACTGCTAAACCATCGCAACACGCCAGAGGCAGCAAGGCTCTGTGTATTACTTCTCAGGCACTCGGCTCAAAAAAGTAATAGTTCAAAATATATCAAATGCCACAAGTGTCACCGGAGTGGACTTTAATGAAAAGTAAACTTGAATTATACAGAAGAAAGTCTAGAGCAATAGAGAGGTAAAGGGATGATACGGCTGGGATTTCTTCCAGCATGCATCGAAACATGCACATGCACACAAGCCAGGGCATACTGTTAGTTTGTGAAAATAAATGTCTTTTTTTTTTTTTTTAAATTAACTGCATTTCACGTTTCCTTCATTACACTGTGGGCACATTTCTCCCCACTCCTAGGCACAGCAATAAAAGCCTGAATTTCGCTGCTTCTCAGACATCTTCAAATTATTATCTACACTACAATGCTTTTAACAGCTTGTTTTTTCTTTCACACATCATTTCTTATTGTTGTGACTGCACACTGTAATATGTTTAGCAGTACTTAACTTCTTGCTGGTATGGATTCTTCCTGGCTAGATTTTAAAGTATATGATATAGATTTGGAATAAAAAGAATTTGCATTTATAGAAGAAAGCATGTAAAAAACAAAGGTATGCGTTTGAAACACAGCTATTACGATTAACCATTTGCTGAATTAACAATTAATATAAGCGACCTTATTAATACATCAGGAACTAAGAAAACAAATTTACGGCCTATTATTGCAATACCCATAAAAGCGAGCCTTCTTAAGGCAGGGAATTAAACGGTGCCTAGCGGGGAAGCAATTCTCTCTTCTGCAGAGTATTCCTCCATAATGCTCCGTTTGCTTTACAATCCGAACATCCCATAAAGCCAAAAGGACCAAAGAAAAGCTGATTGTGAATATTCGCCCAGCTTCAGGTATTTGTAAGAGGGTGGGAGGTTTTTTTTGTGTAACTTTTGAAAGTAGCACTGAGATTTCTGTCACTGGTGATGCAAATGCTTCCCATATGCTGCGCTGCCTCCCTGTGATTAACACTGCTGTTTGTCCTACGCATTCCATAGATGACAGTTAAACTGAATAATGGCCACAAACTTGGAGAAACATATACACCAGGATGCATACCACGCTCTAAAATGCCTTTTGGTTTGCATTTATCACCCACCTAAAAAGCACATGCCCGGCTACGTTATGATAAGGGAGAGCAAGTCACGCCGTGGCTCTTTCACGGGGGGCTGTGCTGTGTGTGACACCCGGGGGGAGCGGGTTTGGGCAGAGGGAGGCTGGTCCCTGGCTGTGCCAGGCAAAGCAGGGCACCGGGCAAAGCCGTAGACTCATTTCACTGCCTGCCTGGGTGAAGCTTTGCCCCTGCTGAAGCCCACAAGGATAAATGCTGCACCCTGACCGAATCGGTGGGAGGACTCAGAGTAGGGGAGCGAGCCCCCCCAGGACCCCAGGCCAGGCCTGCCATGTCCTGGACCACCCCTTGGAAGAGATCTGAACCCCGCTGCTGCGAGCAAGCGAGCAAAGAGCTTTTCCTTGGGCTAATTGCACGAGTGTATGGAGGGGAGGCTCTTCCTAGCCGAACAGGCTTCCTAAGCGCACTTGGTGGCCAGGCACCCAGGGCAGCCACAATGCCATCCAGCCACAGCACGGGAGAAAGAAACACCAGCGCGGCCGCGGCCGGAGAAGGTGAAGCTGCAGGTGAGCCCGGCCCCGGGGCCACCGGAGGGCTGCCGTGGGGCTGGCCCGGCCACGCCGGCGTATTGCTGCTGCGGGAGCCGGGAGCCCGGCTGAGGAGGGGGCAACGGCTGCACCCGCCTTGGGGGAAAGTTGGCGAGTCGGGGCCACGGAGTTTTCCCAGCGGATCGAGGCGTCTCCTTCTGCGGGGCGCTTCCTCCTGCTGCCTGCGCCGCAGCATCAGTATTGCTATGGCTCTGTCTGGACTTATGGCTGGCTTCAAAATAACACCATTATGCTCTATTACAGAGGCAAGGAAAGGTGGGTATTAACACCGTTGTCATCCTGGCTATTTTAATCCAGAATACCTGTCAGCCAACCTGTGCCTACCTTGGGGAAATACAGCCGGCTGACACTGCCAGAAGATAGTCAGTTTGAGGGCAGCCAACTTGTGCTGTACTTAAATATTCCCCGATGGGATGCCAGGAGCCAGGCAGCCTGTTTGTCCTTTCGAAGGAGTCTATACGTTGCCCCAGGGGTGCTCATTTCTCCACTGAGAAAGTCAATTGCCAGACTGCCGAGCGCCAGCTTGGCTATGGAGAAGCTCTACCTGATGCTCTACCTGTGTTTTTAGACAGGGCTGGATTTCAGCCTGTAGCTGAGATATATAAATACCAGACAGCAGAATAAATATTGGTATTTTTGCTAAGTGAAAGGTAAATGGCCATAATTGATACTACTTAGGAGATGCAAACTTATTAAATCTGACATTTCAGTGCAGACACAAGCACATTTAAAACCTGGAGAAAAAGCCTTTTTTCTTTCCTCCTGATTATTACAGATATGTTAAAAATTCTTTGCTGCGGGACAGTGGATTCATAACAATCTAGAAAAGAATTACCCAGCCTCTGAATACAAACCAACCACGGAGAAAAAGACGTGAGAGCAGAGCACTTGGCTCAGCCGGCTGGGATTCATTTTTAAACCATTCCTGTATTTTTTAATCCTGATTTTTTTAATCATTCCTTTTTCCAAAAGGAAAAGGAAAAAACCTAAAGGCACATGCAACAGGTCCTGTGCATATATGGTGACAAGGAAGATGCACTTTTATGGGAAAACCTTGCCTTATTTGTCACACAGACCCTTGCTGGTTTACCCAGGACAAAAGGCAGTCAGCTCACAGCAGCTCAGCTTTAGGATTATCTTTCGGAGGCAATTAGACCTTCAGAAAGCTTTTTTCATAGTATCTAAGTGCAAACTGATCATGGCTCCCTACTTTCAACAGTGTCACCGGTGACGGGGAAGGTGACACCGAGTTTCGGTGCCCGTGGAGATCCTGACCTACTGGGTATCCAGAGCTCCAAACCCCTGCCTGTTTCTTAGTCCTAATGAGAAGTTCAGCACCTAAATCCACCTCGGCTCTGAGGTATTAAATCTTTTGCAAAGCCGTGCGAGCCCTGCACACCTCTGGCAGGGAGGGCCACGGCGGTGCTCCGAGCTTCTGACAGCCCCGCTTTTCATCTGTGCAGGCAAAGCAATGCTGCCAGCACGAGTGAGGATCAGGACGCAAGGAAGCCATGTCAGAGCACTTCATGCGGCTTTACAAAGCCCAGTTTGATATTGCTGAATGGGTGTTTCTACCCCTTTATTTTTTCCCCAAGCAAGAAGCCGGCTGGCTGAGCACATACAGCATCAGGGACCTGGGCTGAGGAGCTACCCCGCACGCTGGAAATGCGCTGCCTATTCTTAGTCTTATCATTAGCATACAAATATTCCTTAATTGCCTAGTCACAAGAGATTACCTCAGGCCATAAATCACCGCATCCTCCTATTAACTTGGGTTTCTTTCTCCACTTGCATAAAATTAACTCTGTTCATGCGGTGGAATGTTGGGAATTTTAAAACACTTACTTTTATCAATTAACATTAGCGTATTTTAACGCAATCGACAGACCATTACATTATTATGTTTACAATTATTAGCTGTAAAAAATTGCTTTCAGGAGCAGTCACTTTAAATAAGGTGCAAATCAGATATGACAAGACTATCTAATAGCCTCGCGTTTCTTTTCAGTCTAGCTTCCTGTATAAAATTGAGGTTTAAGTCCTGCAGGTAATAAAGGTAATAATATCGACTTAATGTTCAGTATGGGAGCAGTACTGTGCATTTCACAGGGCTACGCAGGGCTACCTGGGTGCTCCCAGCCATCTCTCAGGTAAAGGACCCAGACCTCAGTAACTGAACCTCCATGGTGAATGCACGCTTAGCCCTTTACACACGTAACGGCAAATACTGCTATCCTATAAATGCAAAGGTAAGCATTAAAAAAAAAAATACAAGTGTGAAAACAATCATAGAACATCAGTGGGTTTATTGTCCTTTTTAATAGCCGACATTAAACAAGAGTATGCTGCCCTAGTCCTAACATTTGCACGGGTGCCTGTAGCGATGTTAATAGTTTATCTTTCAGAGAACTCGCATACGGTGAGAATTGGTGTTTTGTACCTTAATTTGGAAGACAGACCGCAAGAGAACATGATGTTTTACAAGTAACAGTTCGTTTAGTCTGGGATTTTCAATAATTCTGCTGATTAGCACACTAATGAGGTAGGGGGAAAAGTGAGGTTCAGAGATAAAAATGTGATGCAGTAGATTCAAGGTGATGACAAAGACATAATTTTCAGGAAAACAAGGATTCAAGCTATGCTTTCAGCAAACAAGTTGCTTAATAACTCCAAGCACTTTCACATTTCCAGAAGCCTCTGCTCTGTGCATCAGTGTCTGACTTTTTAATGAAGCAAAATTAACTGATGAGCTTGTTAAGAAACAAAAGGTAGTGAAAAGCATTTTTAATCAACAGCTTGGATTGTTCTTTAGGCTTTTCCAGGAAGCTGATAATAAAATTCATTTCAGATTTCTCAAAACTAAGGAAGATTTTGCTTGGGATCTGACATAGTTAAATAATAACGATATTAAAAAATGAATAAATAGTAGGTTCTCTTTAATATTATATACTAAGGAATTTGCTTTCAGTTAGATACTAAAAGCAAGTTGCCATGTTTTCTGCTGGTACAAATCAGTGCTGCTCCACTGCTATCCATGAAGCTACACTGTTTTATGCCACCTGAGGATCTGGCCCAAAACTTTTACCCTTGAAAAATTCAAGAGGACAGAAGTGATGGGAAAAAGAGCTTCTAACCAGTTGGATGGAGGAAGAACATCAAAGGGTGCAAAAGGGTATACAACGCATCTCACCTGTCCCCAATCTCCTGCTTTCCACTTCGGACATCTGCCCCCTCTGCATTTCTTTTGCACATTGGGCTTAGCAAGGTGCTTGCAATAATCTTCTTCTACATGCCTCCCTTCCTTTGACAAACAGTACACATTGCGGTGCTTTTGGCCCCTTCCACAGGAGACAGAACACTGTAAATATAAAGTAACAACAGATCAGCTTCCACGCAGGGCCATCTACACGGTTATACACGGGCCGTGGCTACCCAGGGCATTTTCTTTTAACTGGACCAAAAAGCACATCCCCAGGTCCCCAGCAGCCTACACAAAGCTTGAGGGGGATAGGGAAGGGCAGAATTTAACTGCTGGAAATGCTCCCACTTGCACTTAATATTGCGTGATATTCTTGGTCAAAGCCCCCCAAAATGCCAATATCAAAATAGAGAAAGCAGCTGACATTCAGCAGGGATAACAGGCTGGATTCCTGGCATTGCTCCGGTGGTTTCAAAGGAGCAGAGTCATCTTACAGGCATCAAGGCAGGACCCCTCAGTATCTACTTAGAAGAGCTTGAAAGGAACCATTTCCATTTACCTTGGCACAAAGGGAGGTCAAGTGTTGGTAAATCAGGAGAGTAAAGCGCGGTGGTATACACCTTCACAGAGGGAAGGAACTGCACAAAGGACAAGGCAGAAGAGGAAAATGCAGCCTTTCCATGCCCTTGGTATTAAAGCTCATGTTTGTTTTACCAGCGTAGGCTGATTTACTTTCTTTTTTTTTTTTTTAACTAAACAGACTGAAACCAGGACATGCTCATCCTTAAGATTTATGCATTTTGAAAACAACTCAGAAGGTGGCAAGAAGGCAGAGCCTGAAGAATCAAAGCAAAAAGCAAATCAGCAGGTATGTTAGCTGTAAGCTTTGTAGCGAAGCAACTAATTTCAACCTCCCTCTGCAGGTTCACTGAACTTTTTCAAATGTGACCACTTCTGGCATGCAAACCCCAAGCAACTTCACTTTGATTTCAGATTAGTCTCCTCCAAAAGATTTAGGAATCAAAGGGGTCTGGAATCACGACAAGAATTTAATATGACAGTTTCGTGTAGAACAAGCCTCTTACTCAGCATGATGCACCCAGAGACTCAGCTTCAATTTCTTCATTACATGTTATGCAAGTCATTACATGCTATGTCACAAGCATCCTGGTTTAATCCTTGAGCACAAATACAGTGTTTCAACCATCTCTCAATATAAAACGTTCTGCTTTCTTTGCAGAGATGAGGCTTCTTCCTTCATTTTGGAGCCACTCCATCAGTATATTTCCTAAGAAATAAATTACAGCCCAAGCTCTTCCCAGCCTATGAATACATTTGAAACCTAAAAAACTACAATTTATATACGTAGCAGCTCTGGAAGATCCATTGGAACAGAAATTAGCATATGTATTGGCAGCTGTGATTATTTTAAATCACAGCACTACCCAGGCAATGAACATCAGCAGCAAGAAGGAGATGTCAAATCCTACCAAACCCAGTTATAAACTTCTAGTACTTTCATCCATTTACTACCTTTGGACTAAAGGCCAACACTGATACTTTAGCAAAAACTCAAGTGTTCCTCAGTAAGCGCTCTCCATTCAGGTTGATGCCACTTTACTGTGACAGCCAAAGCTAAAAAGTAAATTCACACACTTGATCAGGACTCTCTCTTGTCCCACATCCCGAGCTGGTACAGCTTAGTGCACCTTTTCTCTAATTTAAAAAAATACATTGGATCCACTACTTATTCGAAAGGAGGAATAACCACACTGTGCAACAATGCAAGGACGTTTCTGGGGACCTTTTTTAATAGTCGACATTAAACAAGAGTATGTTTAAATATTTGATCTCACAATTCATATGGTGCTAGTCATTTCCAAAATTGTTATCCCCCTTCTACAAAATGCTTAACTTTGGCGTGGAGCCCGATTCTGACATTTATCTCGCCATCCCACCGTCAAACAAGACTGCATGCATACCTTGGTGCACTCAGAGGCTGAGGCATAATTTGCCTAATTTTGTTAATACCTGAATGTATTTCCCAAGACACTGGAATTAATAATTTCTATGTCTATCTTTAATATAAATCAAAGTTAGGCAGCTGTGCACTTTTATATCTAAACCACCCATTTGCTTTCGTGCACGTATGAGTTATGATCTCATTTGCACTGACAGAAAAGAGAGGTTGAATAATCTAATGTAACCAAGTATCAGAGACTGAGAATTCCTTTGCAAAGAGTCTACTTCATAACTGCCCTCTAATTCGTCTCAGGTATTTCCAATTTTTATTTGGCATGTAGATTTTAAGCATATGTGAGCCACATGCAGAAATAATTTAATAGTGGGCTTCATCTGAACGCCACGTGACTTCGGGAAGCAATAGACCTACCTAGTGCCATCAGCCTCATCATTTATTTCAGACCCTGGAGAAACTGCATTTCATTAGAAGAACTCTTCATCACTGCAAACGGTGCTGCCTGCTTATGGTATCTATCAATAACAGTGCCATCATGAGGTAAGCTTTGACCTTGCCTTCTTTAAAACATTCAAACAGCACCGACAAAATCACCCCTTTCATATTTCTCTTTCTTTTTCTTGATTTCTTTCCTATCCCCCGCCCCCCCGAAAATACTTCCAAAGTACTGGGGACGGAGGGGTGGCTCTCTGTGGAATAGCTGCCTCATCCAAGGCTCTTTGAAGTCAACAGAAAGCCTTCTACTCCTTTTAATCGCCTCTGGATCCAGCCCTGAAGGTGTAGCCAAGGTATTGTATTGACTTTTTTCACTCACCAGCTTCCTAGGGTCGAAAATCACATGCGCTTGGGCATGCCCATGGTCAACCCGCCTCTGCCTGCCCTCAAGTGCTTGAAAACATGTCTCCAAAATGCTGTTTCCAGCCTGTGGTAGAGGCATGGCAACAAATAGAACCCCTGGGTGAACGTGGGAGGATAGCCAGGCATGGAGGATGGTGCGAAAACAACACATTGTGTTGTTTCTTAAAAAAACCAAGACGATTGTGGCACAGAAAATAGTAGAGAAGTACTATTTAAAAAATCAGCTATAGCCATTACACTAAAGACTCTAGTAAACCTTCCTCTCGTTATCTTTATTATCTCCTAAACCACCACAGTCACACCTGGTGCTTTACATGGAGAATAAGAACAAAAGGACTTTCCTAAGAGCATTAGGATCAAAGCATTTGAGCACAGATGCAAGGGTATTACGTTCATTGCGTGATTAGTTTTGTTAACATGCCAAGAATGGGGGATTGGCATGCTGCTGATTTTTTCAAATAAATATACTGCCTAGTTTAAATAAATGCAAGAAAAAAGTTTAAATAAATATGACAAAAATATTTCCATATCAACTGTTTCCAGAAAGGTCAGAACACGATGCTAAATCTCTCCTGCAATGCATCGCTCTGCTCCAGCGCAGCAGCAAGCCTGTGTTTTTGTTTCCACAGAAATGTGTTTTCTGTTTCAGAGTTCAGGAATGACAAAGATTATTCTATTTTACCAAGTACATGCAAATTGCTTTAAACTAACCCTTGCTGCATTGCCCGTTCTCATATTTTGGAAGATGAGGGTACCTCTTGTTCATTAAGACCTCTCTAACATAGGAAGGCTGCTACTCGATTCACTGGGCTGGTAGCAGGAAAAAACCAGAATATGTACCCCAAAAGCTCTTAAAAATTTGTACAAAATTTCTGGCTGGTTGGGCGCAGGTTCTGACCCTCCTGCGAGAGCCCGTGACCTGCTCTTCTGCACAGGGAGCTCGTGCTGCGGCCGTGCTGCTGCCAGGCTGAGGGCTGGGAGCGAGGTCGGTCTGGCACCGAAAGGACTCAACAACCCTGGGCACAAAGGAGCAAATCTTGGTGAAAGGAAAGAGGCAGCACAGAGCAATTCAGAGCTATGGAGCGGCTCTGCTTCTCCTGAATTTTCAGCACTGAACAGGCAAACTCAACACGGAGCAGAAAAGCGACCACCAGAACCTGGGGACATTCTCCCCCAAAAGTGAAAAGTTTCAGAAAATGCTGTCAGACCACTTTTCCAGGCCCCTGTGCTTCAGCCGATGATCTGGGAGGTATTTGAGATAATGAATGCAAACTGCGGTGATCACCAAATGAATTCCCAACGATAGGTATGCTCCGATAGCTCACCAAAGGCAGGGCTGGGAAGAATTAGACTAAAAACGGCTTTATCAGATTCTGCCAGGAGCAACTTTTTGGAGGAAATTAAAATCAATCCTTGTAGGTTTAGATTTCCACACATTAAGGATTATATGGAAAGTAAGTGCTCGTAAGTAAGCCCTCGTTCACCCTTTGCAACAATCTGAGTTGAAACATGTGCTGGATGAAATAAAGCAGAAAAACGACAGAGCCCTGCAACGCTTTACACCCCTGTTCCGTGAGGGGCTGCGTGCCTGGGCGTCAGCAAACTTCTCCAAGCTGCACGCAGAGCCCCACCACGCACCCTCACAGTTACATTTCAGCATCCTATTAGTATACACCAGCTCTTACTATAACTTACACTGCTGCTATCAGATGCTGAAATCACAGCCGTACGATGCCTGTACCTCTGAAGTCTCTCGAGCACGAAGGACATCAGAAGACACACCGCCAAGGAAAGCCTGGATCGTTCCTCACCAGCTGAACCTTTACTAGAAATCTTAAAATGCCTGAGCCTTCGAGGCTTTCCTTTCCTGCAGAACTGTAAGAGGCAGCCATACCTTAACACATACAGCTGCTGAGAGCACATGGTCATGGTGATTTTAGCTGGTACGAGGCCAGAAAATATATCTGACTTTTGTACTTTTAAAAGGGAAGTGGTCTCTACATTCAAGGGAGGGCAACTGGACCAGAGACCTGAGCAAAACAAACCAAAGCGTTGCACTGCAGTTTGGAAGAGGCTTTAGAAACGCTTAATCCGTGCTGACTTCCCAGAGAAATGGGAGGATTGAAAAAAAGACACGAACATTAGGGATTTTGGAGTGTATGGTCCAAGTATGCCTGTGAACATTGTCCAGAACCCCCTGTGGAAACGTCCCAAGGAGCCCTGCCGGAGCCAGAGGGCAGCCCTTGGCGTGCACAAGAGCAGGGTTTGCCCCAGTGTCCCCGAGGAGCGTTCCTCGCCCCGGGCACGGGCGAGAGGGAACCCCCATATGCTGGCTCACGGGACAGTGCACGCGGGGTCTCTGTCCTCCAGCTGCTCTGCTCTCAGCTCCCTGGCAGAGGCACAGAGTTTCCCAAGTGATTATTTGCAAAAGGGAGATAAAACAATCCACTAAACCTTTACCTTCCTGCTGTCAAACCAACCTGCACAGACTGGCCAAGGACCTGGGATGGTGTCTCATAACAGGTTAAAAAAAAAAAAAAAAAAAAAAAGGGGGTGTGGGGGGGAGATTTCTCAAAGAGAAGGGTACAACTTGATGTGTTGCTGCAGCAGAAAGAAGAGACTGGTGTGTCTGGAGCCCGTTCCTCCAGCAGCACAGACTGCCCCAGAGGAAAGGATGCTCCTGGGCTCCGACTCCTGCAAGTTTTAAGGCTCTGAGCACTGAAGTCAATACAATAATTTCCCCAAGCTGGGAAACCTCACAGGATATACGTGAGAAAAGCAGGTAACTGCAGGTAAGCCATACATCTCCTCTTCTATGGTGTCCACCTAGTAAGTAGCACCTTCTCCCCCTCTTTCCCCTGCCCTGTTGTTACACCCCATACAAAGACTTCACCAAGTGCAGAAATCAGCAGGGCTGCGAACACACAAAGCTGCCTTAAAAGCTGCATCCCTGCCCTGCTCTACGCTATTTAACTTGAACAACAAACAAGCAAAAGCCCCCAAACAGCCACTGCAGGTCTCTCCAGGGGTTAGATGGCATTTCCTCAAGTTAGAAGGAGATGCGTGAGCTACCCAAGGACACCGGTATAATGGGATGTGGAAGGCACTGATGAAGCCTATTTTCCATGCTGTGGCACTTTTGAGAAAGTAGCAACTGAAGCAGCAAGCAGCCTAGGCTAACTGACGCTTCATATTTTTAGTGAACAGTTGTATTATAATGCCATTTAGAAGTCCCATTCAAGAATAGGATTTCTCCGTGTCGGATGGAGTGAAACACAAAGGAGAGAGCTCTCCAGGGAACGTCAGCCCTATCGCACAGGTATGCATCACTCTGGGGGTTTGTAGGAGCGCTGGGCTGCTTCTTGCTCCCCGGTTTTATAAAGAAAAATCTTAGCTTAATGCACTAGGGATCAAATACTGTTTGTCAGCCTGCGTACGGTCTAGGGCATCAGACAGGTTTTCATCCATGCTGCTGGCTCACTCGCCTTCCCTGTGAGCGAGTAAAAACTAAAACATGAATAGAGCATTAAGCGCCTTTGGAACAAGATAACAAGATTGACTACATTGTTTTTTCCTTAACGACTGCACAAATCAGTCACCAGGAAAGTTAGAAACACAGTAAATGTCTTTGTGCTTAGCGTCCCTCATCATCACACATCCTTGTTTCTAAGTGCTGCAATCCCTAGGATCTGAGCAACGGCAATTATTGCAGTTTGGGGTACACAGCGTGAACGTGGAACGTAGGCAAAAACGCACACAGACCTCCCAACGCCCTGCTCAGGGGTCTGGCTTGAAGATGCTGAACTTCACAGCTCATCCTTGAAAGCTTGTTACTGCTCTAACGTGTCTCCTGCAGTCTAACGCGTATTTCAATCACTGCACTCAAAGCCAGTGCTTTGGGAGACAAATGTTCCCAGCAATTGCCCTTTTATTCATTGCTTTATTTCTCCTGCGTGTGTGAGTGTGTGCATATGTGCATGTATAGGAGGTCTGCAGACTTTACGAAGCCAGCAGCCATGGATGGGCCAACCACGACTGAAGCCAGTCATCGCTCAACAGCAGTCCTGCCACTTGTTGTTCAAGTTCAGGCCAGCTGTGCGCAGCCCAGAAAACGACCATCTCGTTGAGAAAATGGGTAAGAGGGAGGTGCAAAAAGGCAACCACAGAGGCACACCAAAGGCAGCCAAACAGCCACTGTACTTCTTTGGGAGGAGAAAGGCAAGTATTTTACAGTAAGTTAGGACAGAAACATGGGTTGGACTATACATGGTAGGAAACATCAGTGAATACTAATGGAGTTACCTGCTCTGCCTGGGAAAGTGCACTGAGGAACTTGGGAAAAGATGCAACATCTGGGGGCAGGGGAAAAAGAAAAGTTTCAAGATACAAGAAAATAACCTTCTTGAGTCCAGCCCCTGGTCCAGCTCACAGTGGCAGGAGAGCGGACACAACTGGCCGTTCTCTGCAGCTCCTTACCCTGGCACTTCCCCAGCATTCCCTCACTGGATCAAGGGAGGTTAGAAGGGACACTCCTTTTACTTCTCCATCAGACTAAAAGACACTAGATTGAACCACCAGGTCAGATCACAACGGCTGCAAAGACTAACGGGTGCCTGCAAGGGAGGAGCGTGGATTGCGATAGCTGAGCATTAAGTTGCAGGAAATCAGTCCTGCGAGGAGCTGATCCAGCAAAGCAGTCGAGGGCAGGCACAGCGTTAAGCACGCAGTGCCGCAGGGTGGTCCCTCACCTGCAGTGTAGCAGATGGGCTTCGACGGTTGTTTTCCTGCTCGTGGAGCATCAACAACACTAGCAAACAGGAGACAGCAGAACTGATAGCAAAAGTATACTTATATAGTTCTCATTATTTAAGGAGAAACAGAAGTGGCAATGAAAGATGTCCAGTGATGACAGGCAAACAACAAAAATGGAAAGGAAAATAAAAACTGGAGATTTTAGAGTAGCAAGAGAGGAATAAAGTGATGTTCCTCTGCCAGGCAACTGGGCACCACTGGCTTCACCCACCTGTAACTGGCTTAGAGCCACCAGCTGTGGCTCTGAGTCTCAGCAGGGATGGTGGGCATTGAGCTGAGGAAAGAGCCACAGAAGCATCCATCATTGCTGCCCCGGAGAAGCAATGGGCTGAAACTCTACAAACAAAATCCCCATTGCATTTACCCTCTGGGATGAGCTCCAAGAAGGGCACGAGACAGCAAATAGGTGGATGGTAAGGCGGCTGGCACGGCTCTGCCCATCCCAGCTATCACCCAGGGACATGCAGTTTTGGAGGGTGGCTGAAGCTGGGCGCTGGTGGTGGGATGCTCTGGATGGGTGACACACAGCAGGGAGTAGAGGTAAGGGCTGAAACGGGGCTGGTTTGCTTTTTTTGCAAAAGCAAAGAGGTCTGCACTGTCAAAGGCCTTTTTCTGACTGGGGAACCAAAGCAGACAACTTCTTGCCTTTCATCAGCACACCAAACCGGCAGTCCCTGGAGTCAGTCGGTCTGAGGGATCCTAGAGGGGAGACAGCCAGGAACCCAAGAGGGACAACAGCCTTGGTGGGCCAGCCTAAGTGTACAGTAAACAGCTCTGAGATGGAGACAGCTTCAGACAGATGGCTGGGGATATCCATAGGCTACCAAGTTCTCATTTTGTTCTGGATGAGCTTTATTCAATCTTTACCAAGGCATCTATTTCTATCTGTTTTTCTAAAGGCATGCAAGCCACCCAGTGCATCCCTCTGCCTGGGTTATGGGTGCTGGGACCATAGGAAGAGGTGCAGCCTTCCTCTGCTGCAGCAACATTTGTCCTTCCCCCCCAGGCTCTCAGGGTAGGAGTGTTTTTATTAGTTTTCTGATAATACCTGGCACTACAGAGAAACGCAGACTTGCTGTCGCAGTCTCGGAGCCTGAACCAACATCATATGAATGAAGGACAGAAAAAGCAACGTGAATCATTGAGTGACTGGAGAGTTCAGCGTGCCTATCACTCCATTTTCAAGGATGGCTTTGTTATTGCAAAAACACATGTAAAGAATCATACAGAAGCTCAGTAATGCTGCTGTCACAGCAAATTAATTTTCTGCAGAAGAGAGGAAGAGAACAGTAGCTATATACACTTGCAACCAAATCTGCCCCTGGTTATCACTTCTGCCTTAGCAAGAGCTGACATCCTGCCTGCTAAGAATATTATCAGAACGACGACAAGGAGAATATTGCTGTTGAACAGCCTATTTTCAGCCAGCTTCATGGGGAAGGCATTTTGTAAACAATGTGTTGGGGCTTTGACAGAATTAAATACAAATAACCTGAACTTTCCATTGACAACGATTTTAAGATTAAAATTCCTGAGCGGCAGCTCCCTGGCATGGATGTTGGCCAGGCAGTCCTCCCACTTCCCACCAAGCCCAGAGCCCCTTCGCCGCTACCTACGTCCCTGCCTGCGGCCCAAGAGCCCTGCAAAGCCATCAATGCCAGCAGCTTCCAGCTCTGGCTAAGGGGATACAGCATCATTGTCCTAACCCAAAACTGAACTCACATCGACATAACAGAGTTTGGCATTTAGACAGTTAATATTCTAATTATTTTATGCTAAGCTTCCAGTTCTTCGTTGTTAGATCAAAAGGTCTTCAAAGACTAAGGTATCAGCATTTCTGCCCATTTGATAAAGAGCTGGGAAGCACACACCGCCATTTTGCAGGCACTAAGAGCTACACAACCATTGCATTAGAGCTAGAACTTTTGATACCCAAGAGCGATAAGTACTTGACAAAGTAGATTACTTTTAAAACTATAATATTCTTTAGGAAAAAAAAAAACAAAACCCAAACCCCAAAACCCACCCATCCATTTTCCACAGGTCAAATTCAAATGGTTACTGTCCCAGGGCAGTGAAGCCCAAATGACTGACCCGACTGCACCAGGACAGGGGGCTGGGAGATATAATTGTTTTACCTTATCTGTGCCTGTTTCCTAACTCGGAAAGAATGAGAAGCCCATCACAAGTGAATTCAGCATTATTCATAAATTGTATCAGGATACAGCTGTATGTTACGGTAAACTCTACAGCACCGAAGTTTCACAGAGATTATTGCAAGGAGCACATCTGCTCCGAGAGAAGTGGGTTCAGCCTGGGGTTTTAAGTGAAGCGATGGATAACAAATACTCTTTGTGAGCATCTCCCTTGTTCTTGGAGAACAGGCCGAGATGTCCTCTCGGTATTCGAGAGCATGTATGGAGATCTGCATTCATATCATAAGGCATTCAGAGGAGAAAAAACACTCTCTGTATCCTGGTGACACTCTCTGCATGTTTTCTAAAGCATTGTTTTAATAAAGAGGTCAGGTCTATCACATGGCGTACAATTCTGTAGTGTTTAAATACATGTTCTTAAATCAACAAGGAAATAAAAGCGTCACCTCCCTCTTAGTCCTCTTTGACCATACATTATAACAAGGCATCTCACCAGTCTCCTGTTATAAAATTATAATTTACATACAGAATCTGTTTATTCATTTAATTATATCTTTAATACCTGGATTTAACCAGCCAGATAAAAATCACTTATTTACTGTATAAAATCCCAGCGGAATTTCGCCTGAGGACTGAGGGTTGGACTCTTCAGACTCTCTCTGCTTTAATTTGTATGTATTTTGTAGTACTAATTTCACTGCAACTTGAGTGAAGCTAAGCCAATCAGATGCTTGCAAGAAATTAGTTATCCAAACTTTGTAATTCATACACTTTAACTGTGTTTGTTTAATTATTGAGAATGACAGTTTCTGTTGGAGAACAAAGCAAGCAAAATAAAAGCGAGTCAAAAGATGGAACATTGCAGTACCATTTCAGAAAATTTAGTAAAAGTTACCCAAACTAAGTATATGATCTTACTTTAGCAAAAGACTCAAGAAATCATTATACAAATTCATTTATGATTACATTTCTACTTGTCTTTAATTTTCACTGTTCAACATTAACATTAAACATCATAAATGTAGGCAATATTTATATAAAATTAAATAACAATATTGGAAAAATAAATACACTTTTACATAAATACATAAATCCATACTGCTGAAAAGTTTCAGCTAATACTATACTCTTGTTTCAAAAGTGACCAAAAAAATATGGTAGTGACACTCCATCCCAACAGATGAAGTATGTACAGCTACAGAATGGTGTTTGCAACCGATGACAGAGCTAAAGCAAATCCAGGTGATACCACACTAAATAAAAAAAATGTGGATGTTACTACCTACAGTAGTAGCACGAGGTAGACATATATGGGGAGTATTTTGCAGGAGGGACACGAAGCCCTGTTGACCCCATAGATACAATTCAGTCTTCAAACAGCTCTGGGGTCCCCTACGTCAGAGCCAAATGACACCTCGGTAATAAGACCTGAAAAACCAAGTCACTTGGTGGCAACGGCTGGGGCTCGGCTCCGCAGCCCCTTCACCTGCGGGAGGCCGGGGGCTGCGAGCCCCGCGGGCAGCCGGGAGGAGATGCTGCAGGCAGGGCAGGATGCCCCTGCCCTCTGCCTGTTTGCCCGACATCCCGCCTGCTCCCAGGAGGCCGAGCAAGGGACAACCCACCAAAGTTAATACGACTTAGTAGAGTCAAGGGAATTTTTCCTGGGCGAAAAAAAAACCCAACCCAAACCCAAAACACAGGACTGCATCCTGCATTTCCAACACAGAAGAGCAGACGCAGCCCTGGAGCCCGCTCCTGAACAGCTGTGAAGAGGCTGAATGCTGAGCGACACCAAAATGCAACACAACTCTGTCCACACCTTTGGTTCTTGCAAATGGTCCGGCACGGGCAACAAAGGTTGGCAGCAACTCCCAGCCGGTAATTCTGCGGGGAAGCCACCGCACGGGTTGCTAGCTCTGCTTAGCTCGCCTCGCTCACTTTTAGCACCAACTATATCAGTGTACAAGTGATACGTTAGCACCTCAAATGAAATATTTCATATCACTGTCCCTTGTACTGGTGAAGCACCGTATAAACACCAGTTCAGCAGTTTTATGGCTATTGCATAACTCTCTGAGGTATGATAAAAATATTGAGGAGCATTACTGAAGGCATCCGCGCTACTGAAAGCACCCGCAGAAACCAGAGTGTGGTTACGTTTTAGCAAGATGACTTTCCAAACCATGACAATTAAAGAAGTCCAATACATTACAAACAGGCCTTTTTTTTTTCCTATAAAGTGCTTTTGAGCCAAATTAATTTTTTTTTTTAAATTTTCTTCAGATGCTTTTATAACAAAATACACAATAAAGGTTGACATTTGGTTGAAGGCCACTCCAAAACCGGCAGGTCCGTGGTTTCCAGCGCGCCAGACGCGCCCCAGGGCTCTCGCCTTGGCGCAGGGCTCAGCCCGTGCAGCACCGGGGCTCCGCGCCCAGCAGAAGGTGCTGCTCTGGGCAGGGAGAATTTCAAAGCTGTAGGACCCAAAACAGCATCCCAGCCCCCCGGTTCAGGGCTGCTCTGCCCGCACAAAGAGCATCTCTGTAGCAGACTCCTCCAGCGGCAAAGGAGCAGTGTAAGACACCTCTGCTCCAAACATTATTTTGTTATTAGGAAACTCCCAGGGTTTTAACCCTTCCATCACCTTGTTGTTCCCTTGCTGACTTAATGATATCTAGAGCAGCAGCTGGAGATCAGGCCAGACAATAACTCTCCAGAACCAGAGAGATGCATGAGAATAGCTTACAAGCTGCCTTTGCACAGTCCATCACACTCATGTTGTATATACACGGGAACAGGAATCAAGCACAAGTGTGAATGCACAGGTGTTTCTATATAGCTGTGTGTGGGGGCAGGTAGGGACACGCACACACAACTATACACACTTGTACGTGCTTGGGAGCCGATGCAATTCAGTACACGTTTTCCCCTGTCATCTTGCTTTTGGCAGAGAACACGCGACTGGTAAACCAGTAGGTGCACAGCGCAGTACTACCATTAAATATCAGAACAATTTAACTTCAATGGAAATGTACTGCTTAAATGCCAGGTTTAAATCCATATGCAAAGAACTCAGTCAGAACCAAGACTCACAATGCACAGCGCTCGCAGAGTGTAATAAAACGGACAAAGGTGGCTACTTAGCAGAAAGTGCCTTTTAAATTAAAGGACTTGAGCTCCCCTAATGTAAGCCCTTCCTGAACAGGTGTTATTCTGAATATATCGTCAATAATCCTCTTTAAGTGCAGTTTTAAGACACGAAGCATTAGCACCTTGGTTTGAAGCAAATTAAATCTGTTGTTACGGGATATCCACAAAACGGTTCACAAAGAGAAAGAGTTTATGGTCGTACCGAGCTCCAAGGACCAGCGCTCCAGGCAGCATCTCTAGGACAGTCCTGCACATTGCACTGCTCTCTGTCCGGTGGCTTGTCTAGGATTTCACAGCTCAGATCCGTAAACCTTTCTCCATTAGGGCGCTGGCACACCACCAGCCGTGTTCTTGTCCCTGCCCCGCATGGCTTCGTGCACTGGAAATCAGCAGAGGACAGAGCAGTCACTGTCTGAGCAGCAAAAATACTGCCGACCGGTCGCTCGAAGCACTAGCACCTCTCAAGACCCAACAGTTGTCTCTGTTCCCAACCAACCCACTCCGGCCAGATCCCCCCAAATGCTGTATGAGCCTCAGGCGGGGCATCAGCCACTTCAGCTTCTCGCTTCCCGAAGCTGGCTGTGTTGCTCCACAACGATACTGCCAGACCCAACGAGATACTGGAGGTTAGCATCTCTAACTGCTCGTCTCAGACAAATTTTCAGAGGGGACCAGTGTTCTTATTAAGAAAAAAGGCCTTCACTAGACTTCTCTTAAAAAGGAAAAAAAAAAAAAAAACAATCTCAATTTTTGTAGAATTTGCTTTCGCCTTGGAAGAAAATTTTCCCATGACAAATGGAATGGAAAATACCACCAAGCAGCTGCTAGGGTTCACTCATTTATCAGAGGCTGCCTTTTGTGCTCCAATCTTTCTAATAAATGTCACCGCAATATCCCCCTCTTCTCCCATTTTTCAGCCACCTGCTAATGAAAGCCTTCCCCTGCGCAGGGAGCCCAGGATGAATGGAGCACTCACCTCTCCCCAGTTGCCATAAGCCCACTGAGGACAGGGGCCAGATTCGCACGATCTCTGCTCCAAGGGTTTGCTTTTCTCATCGCAGTTATTTGCGGTGTATCCGTTTTCATCCTGGCACACCACGACCCGCCGCTGGAACCCCCCCGCACACGTGCTGGAGCACTGGAAGACACAATTGCCCACGGCTTCGTTGAGTCCAGGAATAATTTTGCATTCCCAGCTCCTTTCCAGTGCCTTGCACCGTGGGAATGCATCGCTAGAAATTTAATACAGCTAACAGGCATTATTAACTTCAAAACCCAGCTATTACTAATAGCAGTGCAATGACTTAGGTGCTGATTAAGCAAAGGAAAATAAATACAAGCCTATTTTTAAGCAGGTGAGTAACCTCACTGCCTTTAATGCAGTGTTTGACATCCCATTTGTGCTTAATTCCCTTTAGGGACTTCCATGATAAAGTGTTGCAAACTGGTTGGAGTGAGAGGAGCTGGCATTGAGGCTCTGCTGTGCTTTGGCAACAGCTCTGCACAGCTGTAAATGTCCCGGGAGACGGCCAAGAAGCAGAGGTTGGCCTTTGCATCATGGAAAATGATGCCGTCAGCTTTCTGCTTGGAGATCCTTGGAGGTACGAGGTGTGAGAGGCTGAGAAGTGATGCCTGCACCCTGCTGCAACACTTGCTCGTGTGAGCAGAGAGCAGAATGCGGGGAGAAGGGTCCCTCTTTTCCCTGTGTGGTGATGTTAAGAAAAGCCTGGATTAGCCCAGGAAAAAAAACCCCAACAAAATCAGCAATGAGAAAATCAGGGCACTTACAGCACCCCAAGGGCCAATCCTCCACTGATTGCCTCCCGGTATATGTGCACGGTTTCGGTTTGGGCTGCCTCCAGGGTGCAGCTTCAGGCGATGATCCGGATAGAGGAAAGGGTGGATGGGCCTGCCGTAGTCATGGCTGTTTGGATGACAAGGAGACATGGAGCAGTCTTGCTCGGTGGCAGGGAGGTCGTCTGGATCGCACTCACTCCTATCCACCAGCTGGTCACTGTAATTGATGCAGATCACTTGTCGCGTTGCCTTACCTTGACCACAAGTCACCGAGCACTGCATTACAGTGGGAAAAGGAGACACAGTCACATTTCCAGCTTTGAAAATCAGGCAGACAGCTATTGTTAATAACCAACAGCAGAAAACCTTCATCTCCCCAGTTATAAAAGGGCAAGCGTGACAGATTAATGAAACACGTTTCCAGCAACGAGGTCTATAAGGCTCTCCTGCAAGAGACAGTGTGATGCTTACAGAGCTCCACTCCAAGGCCTTCCACTGCCCACACGGCATCACGCTGCACATTTCCGTGGCTGACGGCTTTGGGAGGTGGAAACAAGCTGACTCGTCGGCCACCGAGCCCTGGTCATCCCGACAGCTGACGTATCTCATCCGGGTACCCTTCCCACACGTTGCGGAGCACTAGGGAAGAGGAACAAGCACTCCACTAGAAAGTTTCCCAATATATATTACAAGGGCTTTGGAATGAAAAGTTGGTCAAATGCACTTAAAAATATCACATCATCTACTGTAAAATAATCCTGAAAGTACTGCGATACATGCTTACCGGTGTCCAGGATCCAAATCTCCACTGCGTCCTGTGAATGCCTGATATGGCTCTCTTGGCTTCAGGACTATTTGGATGGGGAGGACATGCTGCTATTTCACAGTCCTGTACATGAAATACATGAGGGAAAAGAGGGAAATAAAGAATTTGCAGATGTTTTGGTTAAACCACCTCCTCTCCAATATAATTATCAACACACAGTGTCTTGAAAATCTGTGACGTGCATGCTTGTGTGTTGGCAGGCTTTCTCCTTGCATCCTCTTGGTGAATCAGCAAAATTTGGTATCAATACCCCGAGGGCTTCATATGCAGAAACTTGGTGGATTTTTGACTTCTTCACCCCATAACCATGTGCCATCTCTATGCATTAAACCCAGATGTTTTTGAGGCAAAAGATGAGAGTTCATTAAGAGAGTTCTGGTATGAACACACATCTGCAAAGCAGCAACTTTATCTCCCTTCAAAGCTCCCTTCCTTCAGCATGACACCTGCAGCCCACTTAATAAAGGTTACATTGCTGAGCTGATTGCAGCCCTTTGATTCCCTGCAGCCCACTTATATCCATGTGCTGACCTTCACCATACACTAAGCATGCAAGGTTTTAGGGACAGGCATGTCATTCTGCTCAGTCTTGGTACCGTGCCTAAGAGGAGGACTCTGGTCCTGTCTGGACCTCCTGGGAGGTCTGGCAAGAGAAATGATGAATAGCCATGACTTTATGCCATGAGCCTACGAGTAGTCATTGCCAAAAAGGAAATTAATACTGATCGTCACTGCAAGGGAGAGAGCGGCTCTTGACAAATGGCATAAATGATTTCCGCATTGCTGTGATTTTACTTACACTGGAGATGTGCGTGCCAAGCGATGGCTGATGACAAGTGAGTGGGTTTGCTACCCCTTGACTGCAGTGCAATTGGTTTCCATACATGGGAAAAACAGCCCTTTCCTAAATGTTGTGGCCTTAGTTAAACTCTGTGAAGTCATGCAGGGCTGAAGCTGGGCAGGGCATCAGCACTACGACTTCCCTAGATGACAGATAGATGGTAATGTTCTGCTTTATTCAGTTCCTTCAGACACCACGGGCACATCCTCTGCTTGAAATGGGAATTTACATGTTTCCTTCCAAGTACCATTGAACACAGCATGGAAAGCCTCTTCAGCAAATTTGCAAAGGGTGTGTAACATTTCTCAATTTATCCGTCCGGGGGGGATGTGTCTGGAGTTGTAGCTGGCACATACACTACATTGTCACGTGCAGCAGGCAAGAAATGATGGCCCCTGGTCACCATTAGTTCCACACCGCAACGCTCCTGCAGCCAAGTGAGCCCAGACCGCAGCCAGGCATCCCAGACCCCGTGCAAGCCAAAGGAGGTGCACCCTTCTCCTCTCTGGTTGTCTTCCCATATTCATCTACTGCCACTTCTTTAGCTCACGAGCTCTTAGAGACCAGCTTTAGCTCCGAATCTGGACAGCCCCTCGCACATCCCACCCTATGACTAGAGCTCCATGGATACAAACCATAAGCAAAGGTAATCTTTACCCCACGAAGTCTTGATGCCCTCATAGCGAGCTGTCCATTGCCTTTTTGTCAATCTGGAGCTTCAGAGCGTAAGGTTAACCACATGGAGAGAGTCTGGATGGGAACTCCCTGAATACAGCTTCTCTGTCCCACCTCTACCAAAACGGGATGCTGCGTGGCACCTCTCCAACGGCCATATAGCAGACCAAGATACTGCTCTGCATGGGCTGACATTCAGGACAAGCCTTTGCTGCAGCAAGACAGCCCCCGAAGCTACAGCCGGGATGCCTCTGTATGCATGCTGGCAAAAGATGGAGACAGGACAGCAGATTTACCTGGGTATCTGTTGGCCTGGTTGCAGCATTACACTCGTTATCATCCACCACCGACACATAGGTGCCCACGACACATTTCACCGCTCTCATCTGGTAGCCTTGGCCACAGGTCGTCGTGCACTGGGAGAGGACAGATGGGAGAAAGAAATGCTGGGTCTGAGTAGCTGCTTCGGTTAGAAAGTATTAACCAGCCCAGCCTGTGTTTAGGCACATAGCATGAGCAGCAAAAATAAACCCCAGCTTCCCTTCTGGTTTCTCTCCACTTCATGCATTTCAGCTTTAAATTAGGTCAAAGTTGTAATTCACTGCGCCCACCAGAGCCTCGCACGCTTCACTTGCTTCCTCGGGAATGAAGGTGCGAGCATTTAAATGATTTACTTTGCTGCACACAGTAAATCATAGTCTGGTAGAACCTGCATCATATCCTCCTTCAAAACTGGTTGTTCAGCCCCATGGTAGCACAAGCAGCTAATGAATAATTTTGCTGATGGGAATAAGTCTGACTGGGACAACTGGTCTGGGTTTGTTGCCTTTTTTTTTTTTAGGTCAAGAACTAACAGCTTTGTGGAAAAGGAGATGCCAGAACACTCCGGGAGAAATGAGCAACTTGTATTTTAACAGGAAAAAAACCTCACCAACCTAGAAACTGGAAAACATTAAAAGCAACAAAAGCTATTCAATGGGAGTAGCTTTTCTGTGAAAATTAGGCCATGTATTTACATGCCTAAATATGGATTTAGGAGCGTAACCTTGGAAACCCCTTTTTTGAAAATCACGGCCAATTTAGCATGACACAGATTAAATTTAGCACAAAAGGCAGGTACTGTTATTGCTGCCCATCCACTGAACCCAAGCGAACAGAGGGCTCCTTTGGTGTGCAAATCAATTAACACAGTTATGCCGCTGAATTCGGATGAAAGGGGAGCGCCCAGCCTCGGCCACCAGCACCCAGGTCCCACCGGCTGGGAGCCCCGCGGCGGATCTGCGGTACCTGGCCCCACGGCCCCACTTGCCACGAAGCACACTCTTGCTGCTGGCACGTCTGCACTGACTCCGGCTTCGTTTCGGGATCACAAAACCTGTCGTTCAATCGATCTTCTCCAAACTGGCACCAGGTCTGGCGGTGTTTATGCCCTTTTCCACAGGTGACCAGGCACTGCGAGGAGTAAAGCGCAAGCTCAGGTGGTGCCGGGGATGCGCTGCCAGCTCAGCACCTGCCCCGGCGCTGAAAAAGAAACCTGGCGACCTGCTGCAAATCACTGCTTAAAAACCGGTGCCGAGAGGCGGCTATTTAGCTAATGACCATGTGCGCTGGAAAACACACGAGTGCCTTGCAACGAGATAGGATTGCTCGCAGGAGCTGGTCCAGAGCAGAGGCTGGAGTGTGGAGAGCGCAGCCGGGCTGGGACCCTTCAGCATGGGCAAAGCAAGACCACGAAGGCTCTTTACTTCCAGCAGCTGTGAGACATAGGGCAAAGCCACAGCACTGCCCGACGGGGCTTTAGCTGTGCGCAACGGGGTGCCAAAGGCTTGCAGAAACACTTGCTCAGCTCTGAGCGTGTACAATAAGGGTCTTGGCTCCCGCGGGCCGTAAGCGCCTCTTCCACTGCCCCGGCATGGCTCGGGCTGGCAGCGGCTACCCAGAAGACAGATATTTTGCAGAGAACAATCCCTGTTCCCATTTAATTGCTTTCATTATTTCCTAAAAGAACGTGATTCACAGAAACGAGAGCTATTTGGCCACAAAGGTGACAAGCAGCCTTTGAAGACTGTTCTCCAGCATCTCGGGTTCTGCTGGAGGGAAAAGGCTATCAAGATATGGTTTTGTTGCATTGCGAAGGACACCAGCAGCAGTGGAAGAGGTAACGGTAGTAATAAACAGCAGGGAGAGGGCTGAGCAAGATATTATTAGGGTGAAATCCTGCCCTCCAGCGACAGCCAGAGCTGCCGGGGCTCGTGAGGATGATCTCAAGGGAAAATGAGGGCAGAAAGTATTTTTCTTCCCAAAGCTGCAGAGGAACCGTGGAAAAACTGGGGAGAAATTACTGCAGGATTGGAGAGGAATTAACCCCCTGTGGCTTTGCAGAGAGGAAACCGGCCACTCGACCAGCGGTGACAAGGGCAGTGACTTTGCTGCCTGTCTCAAGCCTCCCTGTGCACAGGCTTGGGGACACCTTCTGCAGGGGCACAGTGCCGCCACACCCCGGGGCATGGCACCCGCAGGCTACGCAAACAAAACGAAACGCGAGGGATGGGCAGGGACAGAGATATCTCTTTGCAGGCACCAGCCCCTCAGGGCGGGGGACCAGCGGGGTGAGCCCACCGCCGTGACCAGCACCTACCTCGGACCAGTCGCCAGTTTTCCACTGGGGGCACGAGAAGTCGCTGCATCGCTGCACCGTCAGCTTCTCCTGCTGACTGCACTTGCTGTCGTCCAGGACATCGTTGTAGGTGTTCACGCACATGGCTCGCCGCCGCCGCGTGCCCCCGCCGCAGCTCTTGGAGCACTGGGAAGGAGAGACACCGAGTAAATACTTTCTGCCACTCTATTACAGGCCGAGAGCCCATTTATTGCCTTCTCCCTCCTTGCAGTCAGGACTGTGAAGAGACTGCAGAAAAGCTCTGGAAGAACAATTTGTACTTTAAGTAACAGGCTGTTACTTTATATATTCCTTTAAAAATCCAATCTTGCTAAGCTTAATAAAATCTCACGGCAAGGAGTTTCACAAATTCATTTCGGGTTATAACCCCATTATTACTTTTACAAGTGTTGCCTTTCAGTTCTCCCAAATGGCTGTTGCTTGTTCTCATTTTAGGAGAGATTAATTCTCTCTAACCAGCCAGCCCCCCTTCACCGTGCCCTCCCTGGAAAGCCCCAGGCTCGGCATTCTCTCGGTGCTAGGTCTGCATTCAGGAATATTCTTGGCCACGGAAAAGTATTCTGCTAAAAAGTGTAAAGGAAACAAATTTCAGAAGTCCTCCACTGATGGTAACATGTCCTCCTGGCTCCTGCCAGTGGGGCTCAGCCTAACGAAGAGAGACCTTGGGATGCTTAAAAGCGTAAATTCATTGCAGTGAAAAATGAGGAGCACCAGGCTGATCTGGATTACAGTGTCCTCCAGAAAAAGCAACGGAAGCAGAATCACTGTGGCCAACTTTTATACGCTGTATGCAACCAAAACAGCCTGACAGCCCCACGCGAGGAGGAGAGAGCGTCTGCCGTACCGCTGAGCATCCCTTACCTCGGTCCAGGCCGAGTACCGCCAGCCTCCCACGTTACAGTCCCCAGTGCACTTCTCCCTCGTGCTCGGCTTGGGCTGGCTGCTGCAGAAGCGGTCGTCGACCTTCTCTATCTTCCCCTCCAGCCTGCTGTACTTGGAGCAGTAGATCTCCAGGGTGCGGTACCCCAGCCCGCACTGGGCCGTGCACTCGCTCTTCCTCGCGATGTGCCACCTGAGCCAAGGAAAGCAAACGTCAGCCCCGGTGCGGCAAAAACCCACGACCCCTCGTGAAGGCACCTGCCTTGGAGAGGATCAGAAGAGGCAGAAGGAGCTGTGGGGCTCTGGGACTCCGCAGGTAACGTGCTCAGGGGTATTTGACACAAATAAGGAATATACGCTCTCGAACCGGAAGTTTTGGCTCTTTACAACGCTTCCCAATGTGTTGTGGCTTCCAAAAACCTGAGGCAATTAACTCTGGCATTGCTCCTTGTGGGGAAGGAATGTCAGCAGGTCTCTTACAGGCAGCAAAGCCACGCTGCGACCCTGCGGGACCACGCGAGGTGGCGGGGGAGTCTGTGGCCGAGCCAGGAGCAGTGCTTTGAAGGCTTTCTACCCCATGTTCCCCTGCAGGAGTGCCACCTCGGCCTCTAAAAATGAAAAGCTGAACAACACAGCGTCAGAAAATGATCTGCACAGGCTTGAAAGGTGTGAGAAGGCATTCCACAAGGCAGGATGCCTGCAAAACAGTTTCAGCTCTCCGAAGTGTGAGCGAATTACTTGCTTCAAGACACACGAGCCCCAGAGGTGTCAGCGGGGATTAGGGGTGTTCCCTCTGGATGGATGGCCTCCCACCCTGCTGCCTCCTTCCTGGGAAGGGCAGCAAGGGCGGGTGCCGGTGGCCCTCAAGGACCCATCTGGGGATACACCCCTGCTTTACACCCGCCCCAGCTCTGGCAAGAGACGCTGGACACCAGGCCTGACCCAGGGAGACGTCGGAGACCCTGGAGTCAACAGGAGCTGACTGCCCGGGGACGGAGGCAGGGACAGCCCCTGCGGGTCCGGGAGAGCCCCGGGCTGGTCCGAGCGCCTGTGTGGGGCCCGCGCCGAGAGAGCGGCCTTCGGCGCAGCGAGGAGGAGAGCAAGATCAAGGGGATCTGGAGTCAATAGCTCCTGAATGGCGGGAGCCCTCACATCCCTGCCTGCTTTTCAGACTCCTGCATTTGCCCTTCTCAAGTTTCCAACCTGTTGCAATGGCAACAGCTGTTACCGCGACAACCCGACCTACAGCCCCTACACAGCCCCTATACAGCCCCGCGTCTAACACGGCCAGAGGAACCCCTTGGGAAACACGGCCATCTGAATTGCTTCACCAGCAGCCGTTTAATGCTACCATATTTAAGCTCCAGAAAGGAAAACAGATTGCTTTTTAAAGGAAAATTGGTTGTAATGATTTAGGCCATGCTCCATCAATTCCAGCTCGCCAGGAGTTGTCTGGGGACAGCCCCAAACCCACTCTACACTTAAGCCTATTCTTTGCTTTAAGCAATTGATGATAAATCCAAGTCTTAGTTACTCTTTTGCTTTGAGCATATGTTTTTCCCTCTTTGCAGGCTGTTTGTAGGATGGTGCTGAGCATTTCTGATCCAGGCAGATGCGAATTTCAGGCGCTGTATGGCACAGGGAGATTTTTCAACATTAGGTGAATTTTTTTTATAGTTAGCACTAATTTAATCCAACAAGAGATATGCGAAAATGTAGAAAAGCGTCTCTCAAAACACAGCTGGTGGATGTCAATCTCTCTTGGCTGACAAAGAGGCAACTGCTAATCCTTTTCTTTTTTAAAATCTAATACAGGCTGGTGAGAAAAGGAATTATGGTGAGAGGTGAAAGGAAAGAGGAGTAAACAATAAATATATGATGTAATGTATATACACGGCCGAGCAGAGTGCACCTTAATTCACATTCTGTGCTACAAGGCTCAGTGATGGGGTCAGGCTGGGGAATTCGATCACATCTTTGGTCCGACACCGTGAGTTGATCCGACTCTCTCGTACACACGGGTTTCCTTTTTCGTTCTCCTACATGGAAAAGAAATGTGTTGTTTGAATCATACAGGAAAGTGATGAAATCCGTTATTTCTTTTACTCCTCTTTTAATAGCAATTAAGAGACATTTAATTATGCTTTTAAATATCTTTCAGAAAGAGGGAGGGGGTTAAGACTCTCTAAGAAGAGCAGAAGGGGTTTCACGCAGATGAGATGGACGCAGGCAGAGAGCTGCAGCACGCCTGCAAGGACGGGCCCCGTGTATTTCGCAGGTGGGAATGACTGGACGTCAGACCCCAAACCAGACACAGATACCTTTTGCAGCCTTAGGAAACGCCACATAACCTTTTCTGCGCTTGAGCTTCCTCACCTGCAAACCAGGTTGCAAGGCTGACCCGGCTCAGAGGGGCTGTAAAGCCGTCCTGCCCTGAAACCCAGCAGCAGCAGAGCAGCGCTACACCTCGTACGACGTTATCTGCTACTACAGCCCAGGGAAACAACCATGCCCGTCATGTCAGAATCTCAAAGAAATCAAATGGAGAGGGATTTGGCAGCACTGCCCAGATCCCAGATGAATCCAGGACAACGCTAAGCCTTCCCAAGCACCCACCTTGGCAGAGCTTACTGCAGGGCTGCCACGGGCCGTACGCATTCCAGTAAAACTGCTGAGGTTTGTCCTCAATGGGGATATTAAATGTGTAACGAACGTCGGGATTGTACAAATTGCCCACTGATAAAACCTGAGAGAAGAAAAGATGAAGCAGAGTAAACCAACAGACTTCGCTGCCCACTGTTTTCAGTCCAATAATGCTGGGCAGACTTTTCCGCACGCACAACATATACTTCACCTGAAGCGTTATTTCTTGCTCAATCCGATCTGTAGAATTAATCCTTTCAATAGTATTATCCGATCCGCTGTATTCGATCACAGCATTCCCAACTTTGATTTCCCTTTTAAACATACTGACGACAAAGTCTCCATTTAATATAAAGTCTCCTTGACTGTTAGATAAGGCTGCATAGGTGCAAAAAACAAGAACTAAAGACGCAGAATTAACTCATACGTACACAATAACGTGGGTCATGCGCTCTCAGTGCTCTTTTTCATTGGGGTGGGAGGAAAAGCTCACTGGCACTCTCAATCAGAAAGGATGTGAAGGGAGCAGCAGAGCTCTTACAGACATTGTGCCTTCTCCTTTTTCCACCAGAGAGCCTCATTAAAACGGAGGCTGAATGCCTGAAGTTGTTGCTAAATAGCTCACCCCTAACCCAGGGCAGAGAGATACCCAAAAGGCATGCCGGGCCGGCTGCTGTATGCAGAACACACAGTCTGTATCCCCTCATATACTGCAGAAATAATCCTGCCCAAATCTTTGCGCTAGCCGTGCGGATAGGGTGGTTTCCCTGTTGTTGCCAGGTGTGTTCTTAGGGCAAATGTACGTACCCTAATTGCCCAACGTCATTTTCTAGTAGATAATTACAGGGAGTTTGGTCACTATCTTCCCTTCTCTCCCTTTCTCTCCCTCTCCCTCCTCCCCCCGTACTTTTTATTATTCCAAATCTTAAGGTATGTGAAAGCACTGAAGGCTTAAAAGCCTAAATGCTTTATAAAAGGAACAGTTTCCTGAAAACAGCAGTCTGCTGCACAACTTCACACTAATGCGATTATGTAGCTAATTTCCTAAGTTAGTTTCCCCACCATTTCACCCATCACAGCTACGTTACTACAAAGCCTCTGTACTGAAAAATCTAAACTTAACACCAAAACACCAAAGGGAAGGTTTTTACACCGAATGAGGAGAGATAATGAAGCAAAACACTGCTGGGTAGCAAACAGACATAGATGGAGAAAAACTCACAAAGCAGATGCTATACTCAACCAAACTCCACACTTTGGAGGCTTTAATGTCATTAGGCAGTAGTAAAACTCATTAAAGGATTCCTTCCTGTTTGCTGTATCTCCTACAACAGTAGGTACATGTCTTGGACTTGATGACAACATCAAATTCCTCCTAAATTGTTAAGCAACTACAAGGTTCACAGTACTGAGGGCCCAAGATTTCACACTCAGTGAGCTGCAAAATAAGTGGACGCATGCACACTTCTCATTTGCTTCTAGTCAGGCCTAATGCGAAGAGATGCTTTCCCAGCAATATTAAAGCAACATTAAAGAAGATTTGACTTCATTGCTTCCCAAGAAGATTAAAGGCCCTCCAAGAAGAGCTGAGAAGTTCTTTGGGGCTCCTTCTGGGGTGAACCAGTTTGAATAGGCACAACACAGGGAGGACTGTTTTTCTAGAAAAGAGGAAAAATGAAACGTATCTCCCTCCCCCAGGATGGAAAACTATCACACCTCAGTAAGGTTTTCTTGGTATTGCTGTGCATTCGTGCTGCACCGTCTCATTTCATTGCTGTGAACGTGCAGAAACGCTGCAAGGCGGCTGTAAGGGAACGGCCGCGTGTGCGCAGGGACAGACAGCCTTGCGTGACCCCAGTCTGGGGATGAGGACAGGGAGGACCCGCTCAGCCTTTTTCCTGAATGAACGGTCCAGCCACATGGATGACATTTCAGAGCAACAGCCAAAGCTGCCAGCACCGTTTCCCTTTGCTGCACGATGGTCTCCTCTACTCGTTTCTCAAGTGAGTTCCTTTACCTTTGATGGGCTAGGAACCACCCAGCCTAGTCCCGTTTTTACTATACCCAGTTACAGCAAGCACTTGGGCTAAGCCCCATGTAGCAACGCAGGGATTTCACGAGATGAAACGAGATGCAGTGCCCTGCTCAGAGATGTAAATACGGGACCCCGCGCTACCGGAGCGCAGCTGGCAGCGCCAGGCACGGGGCGTGCAAAAGAGGAGGAACAGAGCCAGGAGAGCAGCCATCTCCCTGGGACTGCAAGGGGCCGCAGTCTGAGTCCCTGCTCCATCCACGTCCTGAACAGACTCTGAGGGACCCAAACAGGACTTAATGGCAAAACCAGCCTTCGACTGGCAGGTGTAACATCGGTTGTAACGTGCCTTTGTGCTATCTCTGCTATTGAACCCAAACAGAACTCTCCGTGGGGTGAATTACTGATCAGCATGGTGGAAGAGAGACACGTGGCCACGCTACAAGCATACGTGCATGTAGCAGTCTGGTCTAACCCAGCACCATGAGCATTTTCATCTGCCTCTAGAGACATACCCGCAGATTAGAGAAAACAGTGACCATGAATGTCCAAACAGCCAAAGGCCAAGTTATTGTTAGGTTTAAATCAAACCAACATCTTTGGTGCAGGGTATTTCTTTATAGTTACATATCACTGTCAGGCAGGGACAAGAAGGGCTCAGTCTAAGTAAAATCAGAATTATTATTCTCAGAGGAATAGAAAATAATTTCTCTTCGGATTTGTTTGTATACCCGTCTTTCAGGGTACGGCATATTTACTCTCCAGCCAAGGCACGGTGACAGCAGAGACGTGTTAAGTTGCGATGAGGAGACTCCAGCAGAGCTCAGAAGCTTGTTTGGTTTCCAGCTTTGTGCCTCAGCTGCCCCCCACAGCCCAGACTCAACAGTCCCTCCCAGCCCCAGAGACACTCTAAGGGGATATTTCTCATAATCTGTGAACCTCCCAAACTTTGCATCAAGGATGGCATGAACAAAAAGAAGGAACAAGATAAAGGCTGAAGGTTTGGTAGACATATGAGAGAAATTCTCGATAAGAAAACATCTCCCTCAAATGAATTCTTCATCCTCCCTAGCAGAGAGCAGCCAGTAGATATATCACCACAACCAGACAATAAAGCAGATTTCTGGACTGAAACAAGGACTGCAACTCACCCAGGTAGTTGTCATCCTCTGGTTTCCCTGAGTAACTGTGCTGACGCACATCAATATTAGTTGCACCAGCTGGGATGCGGACCACAACGTTATAGCCTAGAAAAGATTTAACAGAAAGTCAAGGCTATTACACAGACATTTCATTTGCTTTTTATGGGGGAAGGGAAATGAGCAAAATTACCTCACATTACACAAGCTGATACTTTTCATTTAGAGATAGCATAAATAGTTATAAAATGGAATACGCTATAGCTAGAAGGATTTTGAATTTTACATCACTGCTTTTGTAGATTAAGTGTGGTAATGGCTTTTATAGACCCGCATTTTTCACGATAAAGTTTTTAGCAACAGATTCTTACCATAATGCACCGTGTTAAATGTGCCTGCAACAGTTTTGCATGAAGAATTATCCCCACCACAAACACCACATTTATCTCTTCTTGCTTTTGAATTCAGCACATGATCGCATCCTGCTTGCTTTAAGAGAAAAATTGAAAAAACTAGATTGAGCAAATACAGACTAGAACAGCATTTACAAACCTCCCAATTAAGGCACACAAAAGCTTTGTATGCAAAAGGCTGCAGTGAGACAAATTGTTTGGCTTCCCCACATTTTTCCGCTGACTTACAGTGTGGCCATCCCACACCATTTTCAAACAAAAGGCTTTTTTACGAAGTGAGAACCAGAACTGCCATTTGCACCAGGCAATATCTTCGCTAGAGAAAACTTCTTGCATTGGTTGTTCCCATAGAGAAAAGCATGAAAAATCATTGTGAATGGAAACGTAAAGTGCTCTGACCAGGAAGAACCGGGGCAGAGCACAGAAGGAAGCATCATTTGGATTCAGGCTCGGACCCCCACAGCCCTCAGTAACTTAGGGCAGACGTACAGACATCCTCCTACATGTCTTGGTAGCGTTAGGTTTATGGTTGGACTCGATGACCTTAAAGGTCTTTTCCAACCCATACGATTCTGTGATTCTGTACAGACATCCTCCACGCATGGCTCTTCTGCAAATCTGGAGGTTGGCACAAGCTTCAGACCAGCCAGGGCTCGTGGAGCCTGCGGACGCTGCCGGCAGCCCCCGAGCAAAGCGGGCACGCCAACAACCGGGCGGAGCAAGGTGCAGAAGCGCCATCCTGCCACGCAAAACTGCAATCACCCTTGCTAAAGAGAAGGGAAAAGACTTACCCGGCAAAGGCCCTGCACGCAGATGTCATTGGTGTCGGGGCCGCAGGGCGTCCCGTCGATGACGCGATCCCGCAGCTGGTAATACGCTGTGTTTCCCGCCACTCGGCAGAACAACTTGCACCGATCCTTCATCAGGACTGGGGATGGGGGGGAGGAAAACCAGAAGCACGTTATCCGAATGCCATCACCCTGACGCGGTGACGCAGGAGGCAGGATCTGCACCCCCCCTGCCACTTACTGCCGCTGTATTTGGGAACCCAGCGCACGTTCGTGGGCAGCCCGTTGATGTTAAAGTGCTTCCCATCGAAGTCGGCGCACTGCTCGTCCCGGAAATCCTTCTTCAGCTTTGAGCACGGTTCGGTGTTGCAGGATTTAAACTTCATGCGACGACCCACGCAGTATTTCCCACCGTTTTTAGGCCTGCAGAAACAAGAAAGAGAAGCCGGCTGGGATCAGGCTGGAAATGAGATGCAATTGCAGTTCTGCAAACTCTTCAGCGCAGTCAGTATTTGCAGCACAATTTTGATGGCTCCATCTACATCTATGCACGTCTTTAACTAATATCCCAGGCTGACAAGAAAGAAAGATTATGCAGGTGTCTAATAAAAAAAGACCATATATGCAATGCTAAAAAGGGATGAAAAAGGGAATATTTGCTCTCTGATGAATGCAGAGGTAGTGAGAGAAGCCAGAGAGGAAAAGCAACATCTTCCTCCCCATCTGAGGATTTAGTTTCACACTGAGGGACCCCATACAGGGAGACCATCCCTCCATAAACCCGTCGGTCCCATGGATTTGCTGGGTGAGACTTTGCACCATGGATTTGCTGGGTGAGACTTTGCACCTGATCCAGTGGGTTGCAAATAACTAAACATCACGGCAGAAAGGAGAAAGGGCTTCCCTGCGGAGGCTGAAAGGCCAGGCAGCACTTAGTCCTTCAGGATTTCTAGCTCAAAACAGTGGAAATGGTAATGCTAGACACTTTTAAACAACTTTATCTCCATGTATTCCAGAAAGCACCAAAGATGGCCAATAAATACCCCTATTTTATAGTAGGATGACTCTGGTATAAACTGGGGAGAATGATATCATCCAAGCCACATAAATGCCAGTGGATAAGCCTAGGAGAAACTGTCATTCTGAATTTCCCAACCCCAGATTCAGGGCTGTAGTCATAAAACTATTTTTGTCCTCGTATGTAGACGGAGCCTTTGCCAGATAACAGCTCACTTCGGGGACCGAAAAAGCCTCTCCTGCTCCAGCTGCTGTCAGCAGCGGTGCGGGAGCGAGCTACACGTGGACGGCATCGGAGGAGCCCAGCAGAAGGCACTTTTCTGGTGAGGACTCATTTTCAGCTATGGTAATGCTGTGAGGAAAGTACCCTTGGGATACAAGCTATCCTATTTACTGTCTGTTCAAAGGACACTTCTTCTAGAAACTCGGGTAAGATTTCATACGCCTACCTATGTGCAGCCTTCTATGTATATAATGAATTGTAACAATAAAATTAAAAAGGATGCACTGTGCTTTAAACGTTCCATAAAAATCCAACGTCTTTGCTGCTCTCTCCTGAAACTTCAAATGAAACTGGGAGGGCTTGGTGGAGGCTTCTACAAGCTACCACCATTAATACACATAATAAAAACTGCACTACCACCCAAGCAGCTTTGCTTTTCCCTGATGTTACAGAAGGAAAGATATTGCAATCTGGATGAAATGTTGGCAGGGTCAACTTGGGCAAAGCTGTAATTATCCAAAAGGGAGTAATTATACCAACTAGGACCTGCACTGAGGGGAGATGAAGTTAACATGCACCCCAGCCATCAGCACGGGAAAGCTTCCAGTGGCTGAGGTTAGCCCTGGCTCGTCCCTTTAACAAACCATTTCAGAGGAGTCAGCGGAGGGCAAGAGCATCCTGAGCGGCCAGTGCCACCGCATCCTGACTGCACTGTGCCAGGGCACGCGTACAGAGGCAGAGAGCGGCCCTCAAAGGTCAGGACAACGTCTGTGCCCAGCTCCAGCCTCTGCTGCAAAATAACCATTAAACCTACATCTTCTACCCAACCCCTGAACAAAACAAGTGCCTGCGCTAGCATGAAGTGCAGATCAGAAGAGCAACTCGTAGGGTGCTGAAGTCCTGGCACCCACACCTCCCGCCTTTCAGGGCTTTTCTTCAGGATCGGCTCTACCTCGCCCCAGGACCAGATGCCCATCGGTGCCGCAGGGATGCCGGCAGAGCGCATCTTCCCTTTGAGCCTCCTCGGGAAGGCAGCCAGTTTGCACACTTGGAGACCCTCCAAAATGTGAACCAACAAGTGATAAACGGGAACCACCCCTGCCCTTAGCATGGAAATGCCCGCTGTAAGCTCTCCACATTGCATGCAGCCAGCATCTCCTAACATAACTGAGACAGAAACCCCCTGCACACGTACGAGGGTGTCTACACACAGTGAGTCAACAAGTTCCTACAGCTGAACACAATTTTCTTAGCATCTCTGCACATCAACCACCTAGGAAGCCCAGCAGTGCCTTTTCTCCCACAAATAACAATTCCTCACTCTTAGGTTTGAAAGCTATCTGTGACTCAAGTAGCAGAGTTCCCGTGAAATAAACGGAGAGACAGAGGCACACAGAGGGGCTTGCACTTGCTGAAAGACTACCTGCAAAGCGGGGAAGGGCAGGCAGAATTCCCACCACCCCATCGCACCATGCTAGGGATGCTCACAGGTCTGGCAGAAGGAGTTGTCTCCTTTAGCAGCCGGAGGCGAGATGCAGAGCACCACCAGCTACACGTATGGGATTTTTCCTGCCAGCATCCTCTCCTGGCTGAGACATGCACTGCCGTGGTGCAGACCCCTCAAATCCTATCCTAAATGCTGAGGGGTAGGATTTGTCTTTAGGCACAGCCCGGAGCCGCAGCTGGTAACACCAGCTCTACCTGCTCCGAGGGCGACTCTCACATGCCATCTGGAAACTAAACGTGTATCGCTTGCAAAGGCTTCTGGTGCTTGCAATTAGGCAAGTAACAGTGCTAAAAAGCCCAACCAACCGCACAGCGCCTGGTGCAGATTTCAGTTTACAGATGGATTTCACACCAGTTCCTAGCGGACCAAGCCTAAACCTGGTTTCTACCGATTTAGTCTATTCTCCACCTTGGTATGACAACCAACTTGGATGAATTTAACTGATTACGCTTGGGACCGCTCCAGAGCTAACCCAGCACAGCAGCCCCTGCGGATGCATCGCGGGCTCAGTGGTGATCGCTGGGGGTTTCCCACTGCCGGAGTCCCTCCCACGGACTATTGCCACGCAGGCACGTTATCTACCTCCAGCTACAACGGGACATTTTGACCATCTCACTACACAGCACATGGGGAAACTTCTTAGCTGTGGCAGCAGCACGCTCCAGACCTCGGTGAGCCCAAATCTTTCATGGGGGAGTTAACAGGAGTCATCATTTTCACTTCGAAAGCATTTATACTGCAGCAGGACTGCTGCGGTTTGATAAAGGCAAATTATGCAAACCTCTAGCAAGGCATTTCTTCACAAAAATTGCAAATACCACATTTTTATGGTAAACACATTGCTTCCACTATAAATCAATTTAATTAAAATGAGACTTCTAAATATTAAGTTAGTTAAGAACAACACACAGGAGCCTTTTTTTTTAAGGGTGTGTCTAGCAAAATCCAAAGATCCCAAGCCACTGTATAGTTTCCTTTTCTCTAGACATGACCCGTGAGATTGAGATAACGTTGAACACATGGACACACCACAAACTGAAGGATGCTAAAACTTGCCATCGTGTTGCAAACTGTCAGCTTTGTAACTGTGGCAGTAAATCTCCCCGCAGCCAGCGTTCGGGGCTGAAGCACACTCACACTTCTGACATTTCAAAACAGCCCCAAACCACCCTGACAGTTGTAGGGTGTTTTTAAACCAGCATTGCTTTTCACAGAGTCTGAGTAAACAGAAAGAGCTGACCCTGGAAAATAAGTCAGCCTCATATAACATCGATTTTCAGTGTCATGAAGAAATACTTCACACTACATAATATTTTTATGGATAATCATCAACAATGTACTGCAGAGACGGAAGGGAAAGCAGTGCACGCATAGAAACCTCCTTGTTCTCTCTTGACTTCCCTTCTCTCTGAATCACCTATTTGACCAACAAATGGCCGGTGTGGACCCAGTTTCTACCTAGCATCGTTCCCCCTACAAGCTCGTGCACACAGCCCGGCTTCGCTGCGTTCCTCCCAGCACGTCTTAAATATGCAATGCATAATGCATCACCTGCAATTACTAACCTTGAACATTGTCACACGCAGACCTCGAGGCAGCACCCAACTCTCAGAGCCCCAGGAGCACCAGGCAGAGGCACCTCGCTGAGAAGCACAGTTTTGGGGGTGCTTTGCACGTGCTCAGCCCCAAGGGCAGCAGCTCTGCCCGAGGGCACTCAGACTGCCACAACGAAAGGACCTGGAGACCAACTCTGGGGCACGTGTGCTCATCTGCTCGCCTGCCTGTGTCTGTGCTCGTGCAGTGACCACAGAAAAATCTGTGAAGCCCTCGTGTGCACAGATCAGTTTGAGATCTCCTTCGCAGCAGTACAGTGGCCAGCACAGTTATCTATAGGTGTGTTTACATGTCGAGCGCAGACAGCTTTCCGCACAGGTGGATACTTTTCACAGAATCACAGAATCGTATAGGTTGGAAAAGACCTTTAAGATCATCGAGTCCAACCGTAAACCTAACACTACCAAGACCACCACTAAACCATGTCCCTAAGCACCTCATCCAAACGTCTTTTAAATACCTCCAGGGATGGGGACTCCACCACTTCCCTGGGCAGCCTGTTCCAATGCTTGATAACCCTCTCGGTGAAGTAAAATTTCCTAACATCCAGTCTAAACCTCCCCTGGTGCAACTTGAGGCCATTTCCTCTTGTCCTATCACTTGTTACCTGGGAGAAGAGACCGACCCCACCTCTCTACAACCTCCTTTCAGGTCGTTGTAGAGAGCAATAAGGTCTCCCCTCAGCCTCCTTTTGTGATGGACTAAAATGCAGACGTGATCAGACTCGCATCCAGAGATAACGCTCCCCCATCCAGAAAGCCACTCCTGAAAACAGGGCTCCTGGTATTGACATCTTATGAAATATGCCTTTTCTCCACAATTCTGCAGCTACGCCTTGCTTTGCAAACCAGGGCTTGCATCACAGACCCCCTACGTGACGGGCCGCAGCCGTGGGCTTTGTCTGTACCAGCCAGCCTCAAATTCCCAAGTGGGCAATCTTGGTGGGAAGGGTCTGGTCTGGTTAGCTAATGCATTCCTTCAGTGTATGTCAAAACACAGCCTGCTGCCATTTCAGAGGCTTACAGCTCTTCCTACAGCCCTGCAAGATACTCGTCCACGTAGGTGTCAGAGCACATTACAGAGGCAGGAGCTGCAGCCTTATTTTCTGTACCATGGCAGAGGGGTTCATTTTCAATGCCAGATTTAACACAATATTTTATTGGCGTGCAAGATACCACCCCAGATCCTTGTGTACAGAAAAAGCTTTAAAAAGCTAAACCATCTTCGAATGTAAAAGACTTACTGAAAACTATTTCAGACCTTACTTAAGGTACCTGGGTTGGTTTTCCTGCCTTCTACAACAGAGGAGAAATGGGGACTAGACCTATTCTGTATATTTTTGAAGTACTTTGAAAAGCGGGAGAGGCAGGAGAGTACCCAGCAGTGTCTCATCCACTTTCTTCGTCTCAGCAGCCTCCCTGATAACAGGGACGCAGATGGTGGGAGCCCATGCCACGATGTCAAATTACGGGGACAAAACAGCAGAGCTGGTGTAAAGCTCTGTGGACGGCGCTAGGACAGACGACTCTGCGTGGAGACTTAGCGAGGGTTGGAGAAGAGGCCAGTGCCAGCTACGTGGCTCTCAAAAGGGGGCCTGGAAAATAACCACTATTAAAGATAAGCGCTGGGGATTTCACAGGCAGCTTGGTGCCTAGCATATTTAGGTGCTTTTGCAAATCCCAGCCAAACTCATACGCCTCATGAAACACCAAGATACAAAACACAAGCTATAAGAGAAGATGAAATATAAAATCCCTTGGCTAGCCTTTAGGATAAAGGAGATTTTTCTATCACAAAAAGCTATCAGTCCAAACAGATGCCTATCCAGAAGATGGGAATACATCTCACTGACAGCATCCAAAGGTTCAGCAGCATAGCTATTTTTGCCCGTGGAAAGATATTTTATTTTTCTGTCTCCATGGCTACTGGAAGACCATATGGCGTGTGCTGACTCAGCACAGCGAGACGAGAACTTCTTTGTGCTTGTGTGTTTCTCAACATCATTTTAATTAACGTGCTGGTGTCTGACTCCCTTAGCCTCAACCCTTCTCTTCTCTTTCGACACTTGCCCAGCCGTGCTGAGCCAGCCTCTCCTGTCACTTCAGCACCGGTGCCGCGGCTACAAGCCCTCCCTTCTCCCATTAGCAGTGGTGAAACTGTCACTGGCACATCACTAATGGCAATTTCCTTGGCAATAAGCCATCCAACACCAATGACGAGAAAGTGGAACGAGCCTGCTCAACCTTTTTAAGACCCCAAGGTCCACCCAGCTCCGCAGACCCCTCTCCTCTCCGTGTCTCAGTCCCAAATGAGAGCCTGGAAAGCATCCTGCCCACCCCTTCTTGCTCCCGTGGGCTGAAAGGAGGCAGTTAAACAGAAACCAGCACAGTTCACGATTTATGTAAACAGGCTGTTTTCATACCAGTTGCTCAACCTATTACTAATATTTCACTGGCCACACATTCATCTCCCTGAAGCCCACGGCAAAATTCCCTGCCATTTCAAAGGGTGCATGATTTTGCATTCCAGGCTGACAGCAAACATTTTTGAGCGCCGCTTTTTAATGGGGCACAGATTTCTGCTGAGGTTTGGCTAGTCTGCACCAGCTGACATGTAACTGTATAAAGGATCAGCTGCAAAAGCAGCCAAAGGCTGCAAAACCAGCCAAAGCAGGAGTAAAATGGTAGAAAACTGTGTAAAGGATCTGGCCTGTAGGAACAGCTGCAAAAGCAGCCAAAAGCAGGGGTAAAATGGTGAAAAATGGATAAACACATGGCTCCTTCCCTTCTCCCTCCCTTCTGATCCACAACTTCGGAGGAAGAAAAACGCCTTTGGAAGTGGGACCCCAGCTGTGCCTCCCAAGGAAAACAGGAGGCAATAAACCCGTGCAGATATTAGCTTTTTCCTTTTGTCTCTGTTGAACGGATCCCTTTTTAGTGCACTTTACCCACAAACCAAACCTGTGACCGGCTCCTCCTGGGTTCCTATGCTGCCTCGTCTGTGCCAGGCAAAGCCACCGGTCCCTGGGGCACACATGGGCTGGGGACAGCCGAAGGGGATTTCAGCCCATTTGGGCAACCCAGCTGCTTTTCCCCATTTCACCCACCGGCGCTTCCCCTCCGTGCACTTACTCGGGCCTGTTGCACTCTCGTATTGCCGTCTTTATGCCGCCGCCGCAGGTTCTCGAGCAGGTCCCGAAAGGGCTCCAGGTCCCCCACGCTCCGTCTATCACCGGCGCCTCTCGTTCTTTGGGCACGCACATCCCAAACCGGCAGTGCTGCATGCAAAGGAGAGAGTCGGGAAAGGTTTGCATTGCTTTTGCGTTTTGAGCAGACAAAGAGTGACCAGCCTGGACGACAAAACTCAGGCTTACTTATTTCTCAACCACATGCAAAACGCAGCAAAGATTTTGCAATCAAATAAAATTGAACATTACTTTTTGTCTGTCACACCCATATTTTTCTTTCTCTGCACCCTTAAATGGAGAAGTGCAGGCAAGGTGCTGAGTCCACAGGAGTGATTTATGGGAAGAGGACTGAGGACAACAGCAGCCACCGAATATGCCCTGTTTACTGGTGCCGAGCAGCACGGCAACGCTCGCGGCACTGGCTTTTCAAAAAGCCGCTTATCTGATTTCCTGGAGAGCAGCAGGAACCACACAGTGTCAGGGGAGGAGACAGGCAATGGGGAAAACACCAGGGAAAACTCAAACCTCCCCACAGCTGTACAAAGCGCGAAAGGAAACTTCCAAATCCAAAGGGCAAATAAAACAGAAAAATGAATTCCTCAAACCAGAGTATTTTTTTTTCACTCAGCCATAACACGGGACTTGCCAAGGCCTGGCCTACACTTTTGTTTTCCAGCTATAACTCTTGTTTTCTTTTGTTTGGAAAACTGGCTTAAATTATCTTGGCAAGCCCCTGTCCCCATTTTTATGATATAAATTGTGTCCCTTTGGGGTATGTTTGCTAGTTCGACTACACAGACTTCTGGAGAGGGGAGATCGAGGGGAGAGTCACCTTCTGGCCCCACCAGAGTGATGGAAAAGTGGCCCCAAGACCCCTGAGAGCAGGGCTTCCCTCTCACCGATCAGTGCTCGCTAAAGCAGATTTAAACCCAGAGATGTGCTCATCTGCTGGCAGATGCCTAAATCTTTGCAATTATAGGAAGCCTAAACATTGCTGATTGCTCGCAGATTAGAAGAGGTTACAGACTTAAAGAAGAAAACACGTAGTGCATCATTAAAATATTCCCTTGCAATATTTCTCTGCACCAGATGCTGTTTGGGCAGGGAAACACCTGCCAATCTTTACGGCAACGGGGTTGAATTTACTGATGTGCCATGTTTTTCCAGCCCTTTCACTAATATCAGAACAAGGCTGTATCAAGACACACCACAAGCTCACCCCCCCTTTTTAGACATCCTTATGAATCATCTTAGAGAAAGTTATCTAGGAAAACAGAGCAAAATCAAGCTATCGTGGGGGTTGTGCAGCCAGCTCATAGGACACTGCGGCTCTGCGGCGTGTTTAACACCTTTTGCCCACGATGCCAGCTTGCCATGTTGCTTTGCTGATGAAGAACGCTGATCTCAGGTGCATTTACCTAAGGGCAAGGTCTGCAGGACGGCTGAACAACTCGTAGCTTGGGCCCTAAATGTGGCGCTTGCTCAGAGATGAGCATGGCTGCAATGTGCTCTGGATTTGCTTTCATCTGAAGATTTGATTCCTCAGATAGAAACTGGCCGAAAAATATCTGCTACAGTAAAGGACAGGAATAAAATAAGCTGAAATGCCTGTTTCTTTGCTGCAGGCCAAACCCTTACGATGCACAACTCCTCCTGGCATTTAGAGGGTGGAAAAACTGCAGGATGGGGACCTCTATGCCAGTCCTGTACAGGGACAAAGGGGTCCGACAGCTATCATTAACGTACAAAAATACACGACACCAATCCAACACTGCTGTCCCGGTGGAGAACTTCTCGCAGCAATGTTGATGCTCACAGCTAAATATATAACCACAGTCACGCTTGGCACCACTGACCCAGAGAAGACGACTGAATAGCTAACTAGTGAATGTACACAGCTAACAGACCGTGACGTGACCTATATGTCTCCCATCCGATGGTTGAGAATTAACCAGGAAATCACCTACATCCCTTGATTTTATTAAAAATTGGGGGTTTGGAGTTGATGGTAAATCAAAGGGGGAAAAAAAAGAGCAGCTGTTTTAAATAAACAGCAAGAGTATCTTATGGAAACGCAATGGTGTTTCTTGGAACCACACTGTGAATAGTCTGGCTGGGCAACCTTCATGCCTTTTGTATTTTAAAAATAATTTCTGTGTTGAGTTACAACAGAAAAACTAAACAGCCTGCCAGGGTTCTCTTTCCTATGAGCTTACAGATCAGAGAATGAAGAGAATAAAAGAGTTTTTGTCTGGAGCAAGTTCAAAATAACTTAGACACACACTTGAGCAGGAGAGCAATGGCAGGGACGGGAGACACGACAACAGACTTTCCTTGCCTTTGTCTTGCTGCTGGAGTCCCAGATAATTCACCAAATCCAGCTCCCATCCCTGGGCTGACTTTGGCTGAATAGATTAGCAGGGGGCAGACAAGTGCTGTGAAGCTTCATGCATGCATAACATATACGCTACCTGCTGCCATACGGCAGGAGACAGAAATGATTACTATTCGTCTACTCTTCTTTTACCGTTCTTTAAACAACCCTGAAAACCACAAGAGATAGAGGCCCAAGTTTACGACCCTCTTTATTTTCTTTCAGTGATTTATTTCCACCCGGCAATGCACTGGTGCTGGGAAACACTGTAAACCATCACGACTGGTGCTCACCCAGCAAAGGCCAAACTCTGGGCTGGGCTTATTACTTGATTTAGCGATACCAAATTCGGTGTCCTCACATGCAAAATATGCATAAGCTAATACTCCCATGTTGTTTTAGTGTCCTTGATTTAAGAATAAATTTAGAGCCTGGTTAAATCTACATCCCAGTAGTTTTAACTAGATTTTTCTTAGCTCCCTCATTTCCAAAGATATCTCCATAAAAAATGGCATGGTGTTTCCTCCATCTGCCAATCCATATATTATGGGCTTTAAACATGCAGACTTGAGACAAGGCATTAGTCAGCAAGCAGCAGTTTGATGGGGCTCCTGGCCACAGCAGAGTACCAAAATAGTGATTTATTCCAATGAAAAGCACTCCAGACTCGCACCTCAGCACTTCACAAGCCCAAGTAAACACTGAGGAGAAGAGAGCTTATGATGATCCAAACCTTAAGCTTGAATTAAACCAACACACAGATACAAGAATTACTGGGTAAAGCCTTTTTGTGAGAATACATTCAAATGCCTGAACATGAGTGGACTGCATTAGCTTTTCTTAAAAGCCCATCTGCTCTCAGCTGAGGAGTTCAGGTCACACTTGTCTAATTTGTCTAAACTTGTCAAATTGTCTAAATTTGTGGACTGAAATGTTTTTGCTTACACGGTCTTTATTAAGAGCCATGCAGCTGGACACTGCCTCTTGGATGACATGGTAACTCTGAGGAGGTGCTAATCTGCTCAACTGCAGTTGTTTGCACATCACTCTGGCCATATCCAAGGGTAACGGCAGGTTTGTCGAACAAAATTGAAGCCCAGATTTTTGGAATTTCAAGAAAATAGTTATTTTTGAGCTTCCAGCAGTGAGCAGACCCCAAGCTCACAAATGGAGAAGTTGAAAACACAAGGTCTCAAGTCAAAGGGACTCCACAGATGCCTAAGCTTTATCCTGAGTCTCAAAAAAGGGGGGATTTTACATAAAAAGTTAAATATTGGAGCACCACTGGCTCCAAAGAGTAGCACAGGAATAGGATTTCCAACCACATCTCTAACGCCCATTCTCAACAATAAAAGCAAACGTGTTGACTGCGCTTTTCCCTAAGAAAGGAAGGCAAATTGATACATTATGCCCATTGTCTTGAAGGAAATCAGTCGAGTGTCGTTGAACAATTGACTTTTCAGACACATGCAACAAAAGATTAATTACTAAGCCTTTATGGAAAATTATATCTAAAATAGCATTCAGATATTTTTATTAAAATACATTTGAAAGACTATGAATTAAAATGTTGACTCTTTGTAAAGAAAACTTTAACCGTTGATCATTAATAGCCAGAAAGCAAATTTTTAAGCTATACCTTGTAGAATAACATCACACTTTTTTTACTAGACCTAGATGGAGAATATTTTTGTTCAGACAAAAATTCTGAAAACTAGTTGGCATTTTTCTTCAAAAGCTTCAGTATCTCAATAAAATAAAAAGAAAAATCTTCTCAACTATTTTTCTCCAGATCTGGACAACTAAAAACTAAATACTTATTCTAGAAACCACAATGCTAGCTGGAAACTAGCATTGCGCATGGAAATTGAAAGTTTCTATGAATTACTGCCAAAACTGTTCCATACAGAAAATGTCAACCAGTTCTATATTTTACTCTGAAGTTGTCAAGATGAGAAGCCAGTTGGCAAGTTTATGTTACACAAAATTACTAATTGCTCACATCACATAGGAAATTTCTAATAAAAGCCTCAGGAAGCTTTGCAAAAGTTTTGCTCAAGAGTTCACTCAAGGGCATTAATTAAAAAAGGAAGCACTCCAGAAGGAATACCTGCTTTAAACAACGTTATGCCAAACAGTCGATTTTAATCACATTACCTGGCGTAGAGTTGACCCACGCATAGCAGGCTTAAAACACGCAGAGCTGCTTTGGGTTTCCACCCTTGCAGTCAGAAGCTGTGCCCCATACAACTGGCCATTGGGATAGGATGATTTTGACTGATATGCTTAGCCTGAGCCCTGGGAAACATAGCTAGGAGGCACGAACCACCAGGTATTACAGACCTTTCCAGGCTCACATTCTGTCCCATCAGCCCACGGTGTGTGTTGGGTACGACATCCCTTGTGCGCGCCATCAATGTTAATACACCAAAGTCGCCGACACTGCATCTGCTTAAGTTATTGAAAAGATCAAAATATTAAATAAATATGTGCTACATGCCTTACCAGATAGATGATTCTTTATGAAATTATCCCCCTAAGTTTTATCATTAACTCACAAGCTTGACAATAATTTGATGGCTTGTGAACCTCCCATTCATCCAACCTTAGGAGGCCTTATTTTGCCCTGGCAACACCAGGAAAACCAAGGTGTGGAATTTCACTTACCATATACGGGCACACTTGAGATCCGGGTCCAAAAATTAACTCACATTGTTTGTTGACATCATAAATCAGCCCCGGGAGCTGCTGAGGCAACGTGTAAGTTCTTGATGAAGGTTCATCAAGCAAACACTCCCCATAACCAGTGCTACAACACAAAGCAGAAAAATGGTGTTAAACAGGAGGCGATGAGACTAGAACCCATTGGTGTTTACCCGAGTCAGCCTTAGGGCAGATGCACACCGCTTTTACCATATTTAACAAGCAATACAACAGCTACTGCAGACTGAAGCACAGGAGGGTAGGAGGCTGCATGACCCATTCACCACCACCCCCATGCTGCGCTAACCACCGTCCACCACAGTGCAGTCAGCTACCCTGGCAAAAGCATTTCTGGGCACACGTGACCTGCATTTAGTCGATGAGCATGCTCTAGTATATATTTAGAAAGAAAATAACTGATTAGCAGAAGAACCGCCCGAGGGACCGAGCTCCTGGATTTGCCATGACACCGTCGTGGCTCTCGTTCTGCTCCCCATCACAACACATGGGAAGGCATCACGGTAAAATGGGTGACCACGGTGCATCAAACTGACCCGTGGGCTCCTGGGGCAGTGTTCCCACCATGGACTAGTGCCAGGGCTTTATCTTGACCTGTGGAGCAGAAAGGCAGATTCAATCTGCCTCCTAAAACACAGCTCCGTATCTGGGCCACAGGGCCTGGAAAACTCACTCTTCAGGTTTGAGGAGAACGCATATTCCTTCAAAGCAATATCCACGGGGGAAGACTTATTCTTCCCTATAGACAGGCTGGTCCGTGCCAGCTTATCACAAGGCTGAACTGGCGGGGACTGGATGCCAGGGGTGCATTCCTGCTCTATGTAAAGGATGCGCACACACACAAATCCCTCTGATTTCCTCCAAACACCGCACACTCGGATTTCAGATCAACTGATGAAGCCAATGGGATGCGTGCACATGTCAAAACAGCCTAACACATGCATATGCAAGGCCTTACTCCAGAAACTCAGTGATGTATTTCCTACTGCATTTTGACCACATCCAGGGGTTGGTGTAGAAGTTCAGTGTTGGTGCCATGACATGCTGTTGATTTTTACCTCCATCTTCTTTGCACTTATGATTGTCATCGTGTGGCATGTTAAATCTAAGAGAAAAACAGCAGCGAACAGTACAGTCAGTTAAGTGGCAAATGTCAAGTATTTAGTATAGCAAGAGCAACAGTGAGAACTAAATGTAAGCAAACCCAAGAATCTTTCCGAGATATGCTGACAGATATTACAGAATAAAAGTGTGGATACGCACATATTCATAAGTGCCAACAAGCATTGCTCAAATTGGGTTCCTAGCACTTGTCTGCAAAAAGCTACGCAGGACGCCGGCAAGCTCTCCACGCCACGACTGCAGACGTTTAGCCAGACAAGCCCTTGAGGGAGTCTGGAGTAAGATGCAATTTCAGCTGCAGTTTCCTTTTCAGCTGATGGTCGCGATGCTGCAGGCGGGCTGGAGTTTGGCCCTACCGTCATAAAAATGGCAAGTTCTCTGGAATTGAGCCAAAGAGCCAAGAGTTGATCTGGGGGAATAAATTTCTGAAGCAGCCGAATGACTTGAGCCCACCGACCACCGCTGCCTGAAGTCCCTCATGTCATAGGCAGCACCCTATGTTGGCTGCAAAATGTTTTCTAACGCAGTTAAATACCTTGGGCCACGCTGATCACTCATGCTGCTGCCTAAACAGGGTTGCACCGGGGGTAGACTTGGCTCCTATACTTTATGTGGTAGGTTTACAAAATGCCATCAAGCATCAATATCAGCAGAAACCCACGCGAAGTTTGCAGCACATGACATATCGAAGAATGTGGCAAATACGCTCACGGAGACAGAACGGCTTAAAGCGCTTTGCTGTTTGAAGTGGAGAAGGGGAAATGACCCGGTGTGATCCCGCGTTCGAAGGCTGGGGAGTTTATATCCCATTAAGATTACCTCCAATGAACCACCTTTTCACTCTGCTCCCCGTAAGAGAGCAAAGAGGCGTTTCCTGCTCGGGAGCACCGCTAACCCCTCCGGCAGCTCTGGGGCAGCATTAGCGAAGGAATTAGCCACAGGTTAGGCGTGGGGAACGCCAAACCTTTGGGGACTTTCTGTCAGGAAGTCTCATTTAAACAAATATTACTGTGCTTAAAAATAGACCGTCTCAGCCAGCTCTCCATGAAGAAAAAGGGAGTTTAAAACAATGAGGGATCTGTTCCCGAGTATTCATCCATCCCACACCTACAGACCTCCACTGCAAACCAGGTGTGAGGTGGTTTGGGACTGAACCAGCTGCCTAAGAGTTGTAGCTGGGGGGTAAAGGACTATGTGATCTAAGATGATTTTTCTCACTACCAGTCTCAAAAAAAGTCAAAATCAGTTAAAAGAAATTTCCACTGGAGGAGGTGCATCTCGAATGACAGCATCTCTTCTGGGGACGTCCAGCAGCATGAGATTTTCCCTCGTGCTGCCAAAAACCCTGGCTAGTCCCAGTGGCTTGGCCAGGACGTCATGGCTGTTGGGGCAGATCCTGCTGACACCCACATGTAGATGTGAGAAGATGCCGTAATAATGGACATTTTGTTAGCTCTCCTCCCTTGCTTAGGTGCTGCTTGGGGTACCCTGTCACTCATCCTCCCCAAAATGTGGGTCTGCTGGTTTTGCTGCTCTCAGATAGGCTCCAGAGCACACCACCACCTCCCAGAGTCACACCACAGCTTAATCTTCCTCGGTGGTGCATCTTCTACCCCAAGTATATTTATCTCCTCTCAAATAATTAGGCTCAGTAGGTAGCAAGTCCTAGCCTGGCTGGCAAGCGCCAGCTAGCATAAATCTTGGGTTATTTAAATGTAAATGTATTTACATAAAACATACACATGGCCAAGTTCATGTGCTATTGTGAAAGCAGTGCTCAGTCCGTTATCTTCGCTAATTGAACAGCTCCTGTATGGGTCGCAGACTGTGCCCAGCTCTGCCAGACCTAGGAGAGAAAAAGGAGGTTTACAATAGAAAAATAAATGTCGCCCATGGTTCAGCACGGGCAACTAACATTGTCACTACAAAAAAAAGTTATTAAAAGACAAAAGAAAAGGTTTTTCCTTACCCAGAGTATCACATTTGTCGTGCGCTCTACAAATATCCTGTCTGAAAGCAGAACAGACCTGACACATTAATTTTGAATGCAGCAGTGAGTTAAGGTACAAGCACAATAATAACAACATCCAAAAGCAATTCTTGGTCCTCCAACGGACCTTCTCATGCTGGTTTGCCACACCGTCCAGTCAGAGTCTGAACCAACTCCCTACCATAGCCAGAGTTTTTCATCTTATGTTGAACCCCTGGGCAGACCTAGGACAGTCCTGAACCCCTCAGAGTCATCTATTGCTACGGTGGACACGTTATCCCAATTCTGCTCACAGTTACACTGCTCCCACAATCGCAACTGTCATTACACCCACATCAAAACCTGAATATTTCCCCTAGCTGGATATATTACATGCCCACAGCCTCTGACACGACTGGCTACAGTTTTCATGAGAATATTCACCATACCTGGTAACAAGCACGGCTGTATCATGTTGAAGGTGACTTCCTTCAGGGTGGTTCTGGGATTGCTGCCATTGGCAAAAGTTTTTTAATGTTGTCTGGGCATTGTAAGATATTGCGGGACCATCCTAATAAGCAACACACAGAAAGCAGGTATTTTAATTATTCATCGCAATGCTCACTACAAACGCCACTGTCAAACAGAAGGTGAAGAAAATCACTTGTATTACCTGTTCGTTATGTATCACGACCAATTTCACAATAACAATATTAATTAAATTTCCAATGCTTGGGTCTTTGTAGATAGAAGCCACCTGTTTGAAAAAGAAAATTCGGAATTATTGCTAACATTCAAGGAAACAAACAATTAAGACAACACATGCGTGCTTTCCATTTTGCAACTGTTTTTCTCCTGAGCTGCTCTTCTGCCCCACTCAGTGCTTCAATGCTACTTGGAAAGACCTCCTGCCAGAAGCACAAATTTAGAATGAAACAAACCCGCGGGTATCGCAGAAACCCAACTTTTCCTTTTGCTTTAGCACACATTTCACCAAATTACAGGATCATTCTGCTCCAAGATATGATGACCACCAACCAAGACTGTCAAAAGCAACTTAATCTCTCAAGTGCCTCATTTTGACATGGACAGTTTTAGACCACATATTTACTGCACTTCTACCCTTGAATAGGATGAAAATCCCTTCAGACACAACTATGCTGGATACTCACTTCCAGTGACTCTGCATCTACAGAGCTGCCTGTTTGGGGACTGCACTACTGCATCCTTGTACCAGCAGCTACTAAAATGCTTGTAATCAGCCTGGAAAGCCAACCCTAGCACTATGCTAAGGATCAAGGTGACCACAGGCGGCTCCTCCTTGCAACAGCAAAGGAAGTCAGGCAACTGCATAACCTACTAGCATCAGTCCCTTGGAAGGCACCGTCCCCAAAGTACCTTTTAAATTCAGCTGCTATTTCACATGGGCTTAAATAAACAGAAGAGTACAGCGTGTGGACTAAAGGGATAGTGATATTTCTTGTGCTGCCTGGGGTTCAGAAAGCTGGAAGGGAGAGGTGTGGGAAGAGTTCAGAAACGTGATGGGTCTGGGACGGAAGAAGACTCCAACCAGTGTTCCCCAGCCGAGTTTTACCAAGTTTACTGTAATCCCAGCATTATCTCCACGCCTGGCCGAGGCAAACTGATGGTATTGCCTATGAACGCAGCACAAAGGGTGCTCCGTGACCACTAGAAAATGATCTGTGGGTGAATCTACTCCCCCCTAGTTGAATACTCACTATTGACATTAACGTTAAGACATAGTGCTGTAGATTAGCTCCATGGTAGGCAACCATCCTGCTGTCAGCCACCACCATCACTTCCACAAACCGAGGGTAGGAGAGAAACCGCTTTGTTCGTTTGTGGCTCTTCTTTTCACTGATGTTCCCAGTCTTGTTGCTATCCGCAGAAAACGAATTCACTTCCAAGCTGTGTTTCAACATCTCCATGTCAGATAATATGCTGCTTTCTGCCCACTGGCTTCTCCAGTGTTTTCGCTTGTTCTTTTTGTGACTGTGTTCATGATCTATGATTAAAAAGCAGACAAAAACATAAAGGAGATTCTGGAGTGAATAAAGTTAATACCACATGCATGTTATGTCAAAATACCTACTTACTTCAACAAAGAGTTACCAGGCTTGTTCCAAACAGCTAACCAAACCAGAAGCACTCTGTGGAAGCCCACCATGTAACCCAACATCTAAGGCTTTTCTTAATTTTTAAAGTAATCTTCGGGAAGCCAATGGCATTTAAAGGCGGACATTCACGTAAAGGCTTTCCTGCAGCAAAGCCATCTCCTTGCCCGCGCAGGAGGGACGGAGCCTGGGCTGCAGTTCAGTTTAACGTGACGCGAGCCCGGTGATGGTAATTAGCCACCGCAGCGGCAGCGTGAGGATTCTGGGCACGTCCAAGGTGGCCAGGAAACCACAGGAAACAAAGGTCCAAATCCTGTATTTCTAACTCAGGCATGAAGGACAGCAGGACTTGGCCTTCATAGCGAAGCAATTATATATGATTTATTTCTGTCTCTAACAATAACATGGCTGGGCTTCAATTCCCCCCCTCCCTTTATTATTCTGTGCTACGGGAATGGTAAAGGTCATCTAATAGCACAGCTGCCACTGGCTAAAGAATAGAATTCAGGAAGTTTCACATATACTGCTTTTGATATTCAATTAGGCCAAACATAAAAGCAGCCTGAAAATATACTCCATGCTGACACAAAGACGACAAAGTGAAGAGGGAGAACAGGCAAATAAAACATATGGAACGTGTACAATTAAGATTTACCATCTGATTAGTATGTAATTATAGCATTATTTAAATTTAAGAGCAAAATCAGTCTTATTTGATGCCACTTAATTTTTAATCAGTTCATCATAGGAAGTAGCTAATTGAATGTGATTCATCCATGAGAGACTGTTCGCTTCTGCATTTAATATAAAGCCAGATCTGAACTACTCATCTAAGACTCCAGGCTACAACCCTCACGCTCTTTGTAGCTTTAGTTTAATTTCATCATGGTGGTGAAAAATATCACATTTCCTTATCTGACCCACTGAGTAGGTTAGAGGAAGCATAATATTAGGGAACAAAGGAATATTCAATGCTCAAACAAGATTGAAATGATAGGAAACTGCTTAGCTATTTTTCCTGTGTAGTTTCCTCTTAGGATATTTTGTAATAATTTCCAAAAAAAAGAGATATAAAATACATTCTCTAATATCAAGGCAGGCAAAGGGGGTCAGCCAGCTCTACCTATCTGAAAAATACTATCCTTTTGCCCCACGTGTAAATAGGCAATAGCATATTTAAGCATTAAATCCTGTTTCACTCTGCACTAAGTCCTACAAATTCCCCTTTCTCGATATAGTCCAGACCACCTTAATACAGCAGAGAGTCCACAGTTATTTGAGTAAGAATTCGAGAAAGCCAATGGCATTTGTGGTTATAATTGGATTGCCCTAGTTCCTCTGCACTAATCAATGCCCTTGTGTTGGCAAGGTTGTGCTCTCATGCTGGCACGGTTTTGTGGGCAACCGTGACATTATCCCGACTCATTCAGTGCCAATCAGTGCAGGAAGCCAACTATGCATACAAATAACTTAAAGGTGAGAAGACGACCAGACCGAGGAGAAAGTGCTAACCTCAGCCCTTCAGCCTGTTGCCCTTCTCTCTGCGCCCTCAGCCAGTCACTTAAATTTCCCTTTTAAATAACTAACGTCCAAAAGAAGCAGGCGCTCAAGGAAAAATGCGTTAAGGATGGGGAGATGCTCAAAAGGGCTAGAGCGAGGCTGAAGGCAAGGCTGCGGTGCGAAGGCAGGCTCTGCACCATCTGCCGCCGCGGCTCCGCAGAGCCCCAGATGGGACGACGGGGCTCAGGCGTCTTCTCCTCCAGCCAGCCTCGCAGAGGGAAGTTAGATAGCAAAAGAAGAGGGAAATGCAAAGGATTCTTTGGAGATACACCTGTTATACAGGAGACGTTTAAAGAAATTAATTGACATTCACCAGGCTTGCACTGATATCCTGCAGCTAGTGTTGTCACACGCTCAAAAAAAAAAACCCACCCAAAAACCAGAGAGGTCCACACAAAATGCCAGGTCTGGTTCTGAGGGCCCCCACCTGGCCCACCACACGGGAGAACCAGAGCCCAACACAGCCAGGTACGCCCAGCACAGAGGAAAAACTACCTTTCTTTCCGCTGCAAAGACCTGGCACGGTGTCATAGAACCACAGATTCATTTAGGTTGGAAAAGACCCTTAAGATCATTGAGTCCAATCGTTAACCTGACAGTGCCAAGTGTCGGTACAGTATCAGTGTGCTTCCCCCATCCGGCACACAAATCAAGTCAGCCACATCATCCCTTCAAAAACCAACACGCTTTTTTCCAGGTATGAAGTCACTCCAACGCTTACAGCACGCTATTTGGACAAGTCACGTATAGTGTGTTTGCCAGCATAGTTACTGTAAAACCAAGCACAAGCGAGTGGGGATACATTGCACGTAAAGCCACTGCTGGACTTTAACAGTAGTGAACTGTTATCTTCACCTATCTTTCCTGCATATAACTACACTCAGAGATGGTGCACATTCAACTGTAAAAAATTAAACACTAATGGCAGTGCACTGCTCTCAACCCATCCATAAAACCCCCGCTAGCGTTAACGGGAGCTGCATACAGGCACTGCCAGTACTCCATGTGCCTGATGCTGTCGATAACTCGCTCCGTTACGGTGGCCACAACAAAAATGCTCTTATTGAATGGTGCAGCATACTGCCATTTAATCAAGCAGAAGTGAAAATCTCTCACGTTACACAAGAAAACTGCAATTCTACAGCGACAGCTTCCTACTGCCACACACAACACCAAAACAGGGTGTGATATTTTTCCACCTGGTTTTGCTTTTTTTTCTATTGTGTTAATACGTTAACAGAAATCAGGAAGGAAAATGGTTTGCTTGGCAAGCTCTCAATCTCTGCAAATGACCTGAAAAACATCTACCTACACATGGCAGTAATTGGATGCGTTTAAGTAACAGCACGTTTCCTTTAATTTGCAGAAAAAACAAAACCCCAATGAGTAGACAAATACTTTAAAACCACGCAAAGTACAGATCAATAATTCAAGTACTAGGCAAACCTATGCACTGATTCAACACTTAATATTCATTTAAGAGGTCGCTAAAAGGCTGCTGGAATAACGTCCATTTTACTGCTTGCTTTACTAAGACAGACTATGGCGTTTGCACTGTCTCTAGACAGACCTGGAGGTGTATGTTCATTTTTTTTCCGCTTGGCTTCTTCTTTGTTATGTGGGACTTAGAAAGGAGACCCAACCTTGTGACAGGGATATTCCTTCCTGATGGCATCTTCCCACCCATGCCATTTATTTTTGCTTGCGCAAGAAGCCTTAGCGCAGAGCCCACTGAGCTGATTTATGGATGATTTCTGCTGATTAATGGACTTTGGATCTATCCCAAGGGAGAGGGCAGGGGAGGCTCAGGCCCTACGTGAGTACTTTGCTTGCATGAAAGGGTGACAGAGCAGACCAGGGACTGCTTTTGAAATAGTAGCTATTGTTATGCTAAAACCAAAAATTAAAAGAAAGAGCGATCGCTTATCCCAACAGTTCTAATCCTTTCCATTTCTACATTAACTTGTCCTTGGAATAGAAAGTAATTTGCACAATTAAATAAGACATGTGACAATGCAAGCAGTTGCAGTTCAACTCCAAGTTCACGAGAGCTGCACATAGCAGGGGGAAAATAAAAAAAACAAACGTAAAAGAGGGAGCAAGGGGGGGGGGGGGATCTATTTCTCGAGCTAACAACATTAACAACCTCTTCCTGCTAGAAAAGGAGCACGGTCCTTTCAAACCAGCTTACTATCATACCTTTTCTGAACGTGTGACCTAGGATTTTTAACACAAAGTTTGCTGCTCAGCGGCTGGCCCATAACACTCCTAGACCTGCTCTGATCCAGCTGCGCAGATGATAAAACTATCGTTTGGAAGTTAATTATTTATTGCACACCTCCATAAAGCAGACCAAAATTCAGCTGAGCTCCCTCCAGGCAGGCCGTCGGCGGGTGACCTGTCTCCCTCGACTCGAGCAGCAGCCACGGCAGCAAACCCTGCCCAAAGGGTTCAGCACAAGCTCCGGCTCCAGCTGCCTGGCCTGAATTTGCTGCCCGCAGCTGGTACAACAGCAGCCACTGAAGCGGCTGCCGACACTCGGAAAAGAGAGGCAAGAGGCAAAATGGATTTTCTTTGTGCGGAGGTCAGACTGGCTGAAATCAAGCCACATTTTAGTCTCTTCTTGCCAGGAAATGGGATGGAAACTGGCTCCTCTTTAGGACCAAAACAGGTCCTAAGCTGGACCAAAGGATTTTTCTAGCCCTGGGTCTGTTTTAATTCTATATCAATATGTTTTATATCTCTATCTATCTTTCAATATACCCACAGATACGTCTCAGATGAATTTGCATGAGGGCAAATTCTCACCTCTGTTACCATGGGTGTGCTGGTGTGGCCAGCATAGCCAGGGCTGAACACTCCTCCGCTGCCAGCAGCTTCTCACCCTGCTGGGACAACAGCCAGGGACCGTAACGTCATGGGGGAGCAGCGACTGCCTTGCTCTGCTCCGCACCGAGACGAGCAGTCCTGTGAGCAGGACCAATCCTGCCTCCTCTCTGGATAGCTCCTTGACTGCGCAAACGGAGCTGCTGCTACAGCTAGAAAGGGGAAACTGTCTTTATTGATAAAGGCGAGATCAATGACCTACATCAGAAGGGAAATGAAGGACCCAGGCCAGTCAGGATCCAAAGAGAAAGGTATTCTGCACTGAGGGTAAAAATGAAAGTTTGCTTGATTTATCTAATCTCCAAACTGGAAAATGTTCAAATGCAAATCAATCTGAGCCCACTTAACAGAGAGATCAACTGGAGTTTCAACCTGCATCGGCAAGAGCTGGACAAAACTACGTAGATCAAACTTTCATGATTGGAACTATTGAATATGCAGTAAAATATCAGACCTTTCACAGGTGCCACTATTAGAGCAATATGAAGGAGAGAAGCTTAATTTTCCACATGTTGTTCATACTTCCTTTTGAATTAGGAAGCAATCTGGGCTCAAAAGAGTTCCCTCCCAAACTGTTCCAGGAGAATCAAAATACTAGGCTTCTACAAAAAAGTTTTCTTTGCTACTAAGAGAAACGTTTGCACGAGTGGATCGTAAGCTCTCATGACCCAGGCACACCTGCTCGTTAATTTTCTTGCCTTCCTCCACTTTGAATTTTGCACATACACTTTACTAAGTAGCTTCCCTGATGTCCGACTGGAGCAATGTTCAGAGCCTCAGAAAGGTCCATGTCCAGGAGCACCTGCTGCTGAAGTCAGCTGAAGCACAGAGCCTGGGATTTGTGTTTGTAATATGTGAAAGTACTCTAAGGCCAGCAAGCAACGCTATAGAGTCACAAGCGGTTTAGACCAGCATAAAGCATCGCGGATACCAAAATCAGCAGTCCCACCGCCATTCACCCACTGCGGCCTGTGCACCAGAGCAAGCAGGGTGGTGGCTTTGGCTATGGAGACTCCATCCTTGGAGGTGCCAAAGCTCAAGGTGAGGCTGAATCCACCTATGTCTTTTGGGGTGATCCTGCCTTTCTTCCTGCTGCTTGAACCAGAGTCCTTGAGAACCACGGACTTGCAGTTAGCACCAATCAACTTCCCTTAGTAAGAAAATACTCTCTGTTTTTATGCCATGCAAACACCAAAGACCACACATACTCTAGATGTTTTCTTTCCCGATGATGTATGTGAGAATGCATTCCAGCTTTAAAGAAATTTTTCTGCCTAAGGTAAAAAGTTGTATGTGAAAGCTATCAATTTTGCACACTAGACAGAAACTAGATTAATGAACAAAACAATAAACTGCCTCTTTAAGAAAACAGATAGCAACACATGAGCTGAGTGTGTGGCGGAAAATGATTCAAAATCATCTACAGACAAAATAACTAAATAACTGCATCTCACAACTGCAAGGCACAAAAGCACCATTGAATTGATACAAAATTGGTTTAAGGCATGGCTGACAAAGTTACAGTGCTGAAAAATCACTGATACCATAATCCACTGGTTCAGGAAGAAAAATAAGCTAGCCCTGTAGAACGACTAAAAAAAACTATGGCAAAATACTCTTGAAAACCATCCTGACACTGCAAGGGGCTGGGCAGTTTGCTAAAGTACATCCCAGTGTTTCACCTATGAGTAGACACACGTCTGAGCCAGGCTGTGGGTCAAACCCGCACGAATATACCACCGGCACGCTGACACACACCAGTGGCATTTCAGCGCATCAGGAAACCAGCCAGGGCTGCTGCCTGCTGTGCTGCCTGGGCCAGCTGAACCTATTTGCCTGCAGAGCTCTGGAGGTTGCCACTTGCTGGACCTGACTTCTGCCTTGCAAGCCACCTGAGCACCCAAACTCCTGTGCTTGTTTGCTTGCTCTTAATGCAACTTTCAATGCATAACAGTTGCAAGTGCACCAACACATAATCTGCACTCATATCTAGTGATACCTATGAGGTACCACATCAACAAGGACAACACTGAGATCACCACATCTTTGTACTCGCGCTTAGTAAAAGATGATAAAAAATATCCCGTTAGAAATAAAGAAACTTTACCCAGCAATTGGCCACAGGGATGCTGGTAATGACAATACAGGCACGGGGGAAGAGAAGTCACAGCGTAGTCAGCCTCTTTATTTTCAGTAGCATGTGCCATGGGGTTCAGATGGAAAGTACCAAAGTGATACCTCCCTGCTTCTCCAGCCTGCCCTCCTTCAGCAGATGTCCGCGCAACGTAAAAGTAGTTGCAAAACTGCAAGTACATCCATTTGGATTTCAGAGAACAATTTAACTTTGTTCATTTACTCTAAGTTGCAAAACAATAACCAATCAATAATAATTTGTTTAGACACAATATTGATCTTCCACCATTAGAGAATTAAACTTTCTTGCCAGATGGATGCTTGATACGTTTTCAATACTAAGAGTAACAACAACAAAATGCATGCACTTTGCTTATAACTCATATTGAGAAATTTTCACACAAAACCACAATTATGCGATCTGTATCATTGTCTGCGATCATTTTTTTTTTTAACTTTAGTCAGTCTAATATCTTATTTCACTGGCCAACACCACAGCAAGACAGCATAAACATTACAGCCTGATCCCTTTCCCAACTCAGTATGGGAAAAGCTTGTGTTTGACATCCCAGGCCCGTTTGACCAAGCACTAGTTGGCCGTTACTGCGCTATTACCTCAATAGGAAGCCAGAAATAGAATTAATTACATTAGCATATGGGACTTGTGACGTAACTCTCTCGTTTGCTGTTTTTGGGAGGGAAGGAAACCTGAAATAATTACTATCTGACTATAAATTACAATTCGCTTCCTTAAAATGACAAACTTTTCTGCGGGAAAGAACGAATGTTTTACCCTGAGGCCAAAAGCAAAGCTGACAGCTTAGACTTTTGAAAGAGCTCAAGGATTGCTCAACCTGGAAGCAAAGGCTTAGGAAAACCTCCCTGCAGATCTTCTGCAATCCCACGGCTACTTGAGACCCAGCACTACAGAATTTGCCTGAAGACCTGCCTGGAAACCAGACACCTAGAATGTGAAATACTGCTGGATGAAGGACTTGAAAACCAAAATAAGGTCGCAGTTGGAAGCAAGACAAACAGTCCAAAAGAAAGAGCAAAAATACAAAAGGGCTCTAAAGCAACAGCTTGACTGCAAAGGATCTGGGATTTTACCATGGACCACTCGCAAGATAAAACATCGAGTCCTGTGGAAAAGGCATTCAAAGTTTCTGCCTCAAAACTGCTATAAAATAAGAATGTAACACATATAAATGGTCTGCAGAACAAGTACGATATTGTCCATCTCTGGCCTGTTTGGCCCCGTTCCCCACCATTGCCAATTCTAACACTGGGCATACACCTCAAACCACAGCTCGGGCAGCAGCAAGAACTCATCACCCACCTTCCACCAACAAGAGGCCACATTACACGAAAGGGACAAAGTCAGGCTTTAGCCACGGTGCCAGACCCTCAACACCTTCCCCCCAGGTCACCTCCCCGGTCATGACACTGATAACACATTAACAAATCCACACCCCGGCAACCTCAACCCGGCCACCCCTTCCCAAGCACGTGGGAACGCGGTGGCATGACCATCTCCTGCTTGTGCCATGGGTTCACCAATGACTTCCCGTGCAGCTGGGTGGCACTGGGAGAGAGACGACAACCATCGGTAAGGGCTGAGCGGGCTGGTGCTAATTATCACGCAGGAACAGGATTGCAATCATCGGGCTGGCAGCACCAGGCATTTGCTTGCTCAAGACACAGGGCAGCGTTCCTCTGCTCTGGTGGCTCCCCAGTGTCACGTTCAGTGGGAAGGGTTGTTAAAGTTAATGTGAACGGGTAATCTATTACAAATTACTCATTAATGCAACTGAAAAAAATCAGTGACATATTACTGATTATGCCGGTGTCACGCTAGCTCGGCAGCAAGACTTGGTTCATGCTGCCGATTTGTCTTGTGCTTTTCATAGCAACATTCTCACCACAACTTACACACACAGAGCTTCTTTTCTCCTCCTCACCTGGATGAGTACATGGGCCTTGCCTTTTTGGAGCTGCTGTGCCCGGCCGCACATGTGCTGCCTCCCGAGTAGTCAAACTGCTTTAACACCTTGCAACTAAATACTCAGTTGCAAATTTGAGACCTTTTGCATCCGTTTCTGGCAGGTACTGGGATGTGCTAAGCCTCCAGGCTGCGCCCAGCGGCCACCTGTGCTGGTACCACTTGGTGGTTTTCGGAAAGCAACCTCGGCAGCCAAGCCACCAGGCTTTCCCACCTCTGCTGGCAGCGGGTGGGGGCACAGCCAGCTCTGCACAGGTAAGGTCTGCTCTGTCCTGCACTCATCTGAGCTCGCTTCCAAAATCTCACCACTGCAGCGCAAATTGCTGGAAGGCCTCTTTGCTGGCTATGGCCCTTTGGCTCTCCTCCAGAAACAGAAAAAGCTCTAATCATCTTCCTACTAGTTTGGCACCATCAGAGTGTTATTGCTGCTTCTGCATGAGGAGTTTTGCCCGTGGTGGATATTCCCGCTTTAAGCACTCTCATTAAGGAGCCAGGACTTTGTGCAAGATCCTCACGCGCAGCCCCAGAGCCCACGTCTAACACCAGCCTCAGGACAGGCACACGGCTGACCAGCAGTAAGTCATGGGAACAGCTAGTGCTCGCTATATATTCAGTCCTTAACTTATTCATCTCAGCCACGGATGGGTCTTGAATATAAAAGAATTTTTAAAAATGAGGCAAAAACAGGGAGGTATTTAACTAAGGATGCTGGGAAGGAAACAGAAAGCACAGATCAGGAGAGCTGAACACAGTAGGAATGAAGAAGGAGCTGCCCAAAAGAGTTCATTCAGGAGTCCTGCAGCAGCGTCACAGTAAAAGCTGCAAGGAATTTGCAGAGTTTGGAGCAACGAAATAGCTGAGCACGCAGCAGAAGTGGGGAGACAAGAAAGCCCAACTCTTGCATTTATACTCATGGCCAGAGGGCAACTGTGGCTCGGTGCCAGCAGGCAGGTGGAGGCCATGTCTGTCTCAGAACAAGGGGTGGCCAACGGGCAGAATGATTGGGTAAAATTCAGTAAAAGGCTAAAGCTATTACAAAACCCAAGAAAACTGGAAGAGAAGAGCTCCAGAGAAGCCAACAACCAAAATATATGGATAAATGTATCAACGGCCATAACGTGGGAAACACGAGAGAAAGGAGAGGCAGCAGAAAGGGACACAAGACGCAGAGCAAGAGGTGGCCTGAAGTAGTTTGTTTAGGTGATGACCAGAGGCAGTGTCCCGTTGGCATCTGGAGCTGGACATCTCTCTGCAAGACCAAACCTTCGGGGTTTCACAAGGAAACCGGCGGGTAGTGCTCACTGGTCTGCTCCTGGTGGGAGGTCAGACTCGACGGGGGGGTCGGAGAGCTGCTGCCGGCCTCCCAGAGCCGGCCGGCACGGCGGGCGCAGCTCCCCACGGCGCCGCAGGATGTAGCTACGCGCCTTTTATCATCGGAGTCAGATTGTTCCTCCACGGGGCGCAGGAAAGCTCCACTCTCCAGCTTCGCAATGAGCCACTTCCTTTTTTTCTTTTTTTAGGATCAGAATTTCTTTTCTCTTCCTCCTCCACCTCAAAAAAGCGGACATTTAATCATTTGGATCGGAAGAGCTTACTATCGTGAAGCGATGGGTGGTAGCGGCGCTGCACCTAGTGACATCACGCTGTCGGCCTGGCCAAGTCTTCATCCCGTCAGGGCTATTCAGTAAAACACAACTAATTATTCTGCCAGATCCTCGGCCAGATGACAAATTGATTCACGGTACTAACTAAAAGAAGGGAAGGAGGAGAAATTGCACCATTTCCTATGACTGAAACTACATTAACCCGTTACCCCAAGGAAAACTTTGTCAAAAGTTTTTATTGCGGCGGTTGAGCTATACGCCAGACGGCCGAAGTGCAGTGCCAGGAGACCCCGGTGTTGTTCTATGAAAGTTCATATGCAGAGCACAGCTTGCATTCGATATCCATCAGCGTTCAGAGGAGAAAGATCTTTTTTCAGAACATCTGCAGAGTATCTCATGTGTCAGAGGACCTAAAACTGTTATCAGAAACTGCTAATTAAAACTTAACAAAATCAAATACCTGTTTTTCTAAGCTGACCTGAGGATTCTGAAAACTAAAGGTAACGCCAGGGAGACTGCTGGAAATGAAACCTTTTACTCAATCTGTCAGTCAGCTCACAAGGGAAACTTTTTCTGGACATTGCGAGAAGTGTATAATCACATCATCATGGCAAGGGCACACCAGTATGTTGCTTATTAATTGTTTCCAGGAAGAAGACTATCAGAAAGCCCTTCTTAATAGCACCACTGCCCGGCAACGTGGGCTCCCATGCTCACTGCAGGGTGGGTACTTAAGATTTCCCTCGCATTAATTTCCTCTTTGAGGAAATTTCAATCCCTGCCAGAAGCCTGCAATGCAAACGCACCTTTTCACATGTCCTTCTGACAAAAGGCTGGATTCGCACAACACCCTACAGCTATAGCAAACTCTCAAACTCTCACAAAACCATTCTTCTCTAGTAGGAGTGACAGATGCACCCGGTCCAAAACAGCAAGCACTGCTAGATTTTGTGTTTTCTCCTCTGCTCCAAAGACACGAGACACCTTCCCTCCACCAGACGTAACCTCAGGGGGGACACCAAGGTTCAGCATTGCCCAAGCTGCCCTGCACTTGCTCCTTAAATGAAGTGACCAAGACTTGTTCACCATATACATATGACCAAAGCATCATTCCCTTTCAAAAACTTGGACAATGGTAAAAGGGAGAGATGGAGGGGAAGAGGACAGGAGGACAAGTAAGACTGTCATGCCTATCTGGAACCCTCAAGCTTGTACTGAAGAGGCGAGATCCCTCCTCCCTCTGCTACACGGAGCAACTGAGAAGAGCAAAGAAACAAAGACAAGCAAAAGGCAAAGCATATTGGAAAAGAGGAGAAAGAGAGATACACCATGCGGGTAATATCATGGATGGAGTATTATTCTTGTGAATCACAATCCAGAAGAATGATACCCTAAATAGAAGCTATGATACGCATAAGCGGGATGAAATACAGCAGACTGTTATAACTGCACAGAGTAAAGTCCACAAGTGAATGTCAGAGCCCTCCCAGCTACCTTTGATTCAATGAGTCCTGTGATCTGCTGCTCCGTTCCTCCAAGGGCTACTGATGCAATGTGCCAGATTCCGTGTTTCTTTCCAACTGTTCTGAGTCTCCTGCATCTGATCTCAAAGAAGGGAGCAGAAACAGCTGGAAGAGAGAAACCAGAATGGCATAGTCCAGCAGCAACCCTTGGAAGAACAAACAATGACAGCCTTGTGAGAGGTACCATTGTCCCCCAGCACGTACGTTTGCATGCGGACACGTATCCACACGTCTTCTAGAAGAAACACATGTCGCTAGTGCATCAGCTCTGGCTGGTCACAGAGCACCAGAGCATCTTCTGACTTAGCACGCGATCAGTGCAAGCTGAACAGACCGACAGCTCAACAGCACAGCCGTGATCCACAGTCATGGGTGCCAAATGAGTCACGCGTGCTAAATGCAGCCTAAGCTTGGCACCACGCTTCTCCTCCAGTGGTACCTTTACTCCCTGAGCAACTCCACCTGCTTTGCAGCACATGAGCGGCTCGCAGCCCGCGCAAGGCAAGCCGATCAAGGTCTACTCTGTTTAGGCTTTAAAGCTCCTGTAGATCTAGCTGCAGGCCAAAGGAGGAGGGCAAAACAGCAGGTGAAACAGGAGACCGAAGGAATAAACTTCTTCAGAGAGAACTTTTGCTGCCAAAGGAGAGGATTAGTTGTGAAAATCGGGAAGTCAACGAAGCAGAGAGCAGCAGGAGGCCACTGCAGATAATAGGACAGTAGGAGCAAGGCTATTGCTCACCAAGGCACGTGAAGGGGAGATAAAAAGGCTTGTGCTCTTTCATATGTGCAAAGACTAGCAAGAGAGAGTGAGGAGGTCAGGGAGATGGTGCTGGTGGAGGAAGGGCCACGAGAGAAAAGAAGCCTTTGAAAATGAACCATGGAAAAGTGATTAATAAGGGAAGAACTGTCAGGGTTGGTGTTAGGACCTTCTCATTTCCACTAGAAAGAAATAAGACATTGCAACTCACAACCAGATCTGGGGAGGGAAGGCCAGGAGCACAGCAAGACCAAGAGAGAAGGATGTCATTTAAAGGACAGAAACAGAATTTCAGACAGAGAGCAAATCAGATTAGGATGGTTAGGAGTTACATGTAGGAGAGAACAGAAAGCAAGTTTAAAGGTTCATGGGATACTTAAGGCAAGACAGCCCAAAGAATCTCTTGCCAGCCTTACAACAGGGATGAAATGGAAACCATAACTTTTTGCCTGACCACAACTTCCTTATAACTGATTACTAGAAAGCACAGGCGCACCACGTCTCTCCGAGGACACCAGTACCACCGTGAGCCCCGACCTAGCGCACGCGGTACCATTTCTAGAGGAGTCCCTCAACTCCACATCCCTTCTGCCCCACACAAACCTACTAATTACTACAAATTAGTTCCCTTTCGTAAGTGCCAAGTCATCAAGGGCAGTAACAAAATGAGTACCTGGAGTATCGCAAGTCTGCTTTTCCCCTGAAGAGTTGGTTGGAGGTGTCCGGTGTCGGTAGACTAGATGTGGTTTATTGTGCTCTTCTTCATACTCCTGTTCTTCGAGCGATAGCAGCGGCTCTACGAAATAGTCCCCATCGTCAGACTTGAATGTGCCTAGCTGAGAGGGACCAGAGAGGAGCAGGCGGTCAGCTTCGGGCGATGACAAACCACGGAGCAGGACTACCCAACAAAATGAGCGGCTAATGAGGGAGGCGTGCGAGTGCCCGGTTCTGCAGTGACCCCTGCGAAGGCATGGGCTGGAGCTCCAGCTCCCGTCACACCGCTTGCACCTACACCGGGCTGCACTGCTCCCTGCAGCCATCCCGCTGGAACGCACAGAAAGCAAATTCCTAATCTGTAGGCAGGGAGTACGAGAGGGGGACGTCTGCCAGACCCCATCCCTGTGTCAGTGACAGTTACCAAGCCACCCCTGCCTGAGGGGAGATGGTGCTGCAGCGTGCTGAAGGCCTCAGTGCAACCCCATCACGTTGTGCTGGTTTTCATACAGCAGCTCTCCCTGAGACAACCTTTAAGCCCATGTGTAAGGACCAGAGAGAGGTGTCCAGCCAGTGAAATCCCCGCTTATGAGAAGACACCAACATTCCTAGTTGCACGTGACTACGAACGTAGGGATTTAGCAGGTAAATAAAAGATATCCAAGACAAAAAACATCCTGCAGCCATCCTAGACTGTGAAGCACGACGAGTAACTGGGAGGGAGGCCTGCCTGGCCACACACACGTGCACTAGCCTAGGTGAACACGCTCACCCAGAAGAGCTCCTGGACCAGAGGGAGGCCAGCAGCGATCTCCCAGGGGAGCACCTGGGACAGACACCCCGGGGTGCAGGAAGGCACCGGCACAGACGGAAGGGTCAGCCCTGCTGGGAGCTTCTGCTCGTCCCTTTGCCAATGTCCCCCTGCACAGAAGGGCAGCAGGATGGCAGGAAGGGCAGCCAGGACGCCTGCCTTCATCTCTCCTCGGGCCGTGCCCCTGCCCCGGGCTGCAGGACGGCTCTGGGGCCAGCGCTGCTGGGAGCCCCCAGTCATCCCTTCGCAGCCCCGCCGGCAGCCCGCGGGCAGGAGGGTGTCCGTGCCCGCTGACCTCCCCCCCGGGGTGCCGCTGGGTGGCAGTTTTTCCCCCCAAAACCCCCGGAGCAGGAGGGGTTCTCCCCGCTGCCGGAACCCGACGGAATAAAAACAGCGGGGTGGGGGGGAGAAACCCCCGACCGGGGCGAGCCGGAGCCGCCAGCCCCATCCCGCAGCCGGGGGGCGGGGGGAAGGGGCCGTCCCCGGCCCTCTGCCCACCCTCCCTCGCCCTGCTGCTCCTCCTCCTCCTCCTCCTCCGCGCTTCCGCCCCGGCGCGCCGCCGCTGGGCGCCCGGCGGGGCCGGGGCCGGAGCCGGGAGCGGGACGCGGGTCTCACCATCCCGGAGCAGAGGCTGATGACGGCGGTGTGCCGCGGGCGGGCGTTGACGTGCCCCCGGTAGAAGCAGTGCTTCACGTCGGCGTCGGCCGCCTCGGCGTAGAGGCGCCGCTGGTCGGCGGCGGGCTCTCCCAGGAGGCTGACGGTGAAGAGCGGGGCGATGAAGGCCGAGCTGGCCGTCAGGTTGAAGAGGAACTGCTGCCCGAAGGCGGAGAGCCTGTAGTGCGCCTTGGGGGAGGCGGCGGCGGCCGTCCAGGCGTCGGGGGCAGCGCTGGTGCTCCGCCGCCGCCGCCTGAAGTGGACATCGGTGGGGAAGGGCTCGCCAAACTCATTCACCCGGGTAGGAGTCACGATCTCGTACTCGCTGAGCTTCTCCAGCAGCTTGGCTGCAAGGGAAGGGAAGCGCATGCCCCTGAGCGGGGGGTGGGGGGGGGAGGCCGAGCCCCCCCACCCCCCGGGGGGCGGCAGCCCGGCACCCCCAGCCCTCCCCGAGCACCCCCTTACCTTGCCTGGGGTGCAGCTTCTGCCTCCTCGCTCCTGTCCTCAAGCCGTCGATGAAGAGCGTGGTGAGTGCCAGCGCCAGCGGCGCCAGCTGCATGGTGCTGCGCGCTGTCCTCAGAGGAGAGCAGCCTTCCCCGCGGACCCCGGGCTCTTCTTTTCCTCCTTCTTTTTCCTCCCTTTCCCCTTCTTTTTTTCTTTTTTTCCGCCCCCTTTCTCCCCCCTCCCCGCCCCCCGGTGCGCTGCCGGGGGGAAGGCGCAGGAGCCGGGCGGCGTTAGGGGCGGGCGGGCCGGCGGGGCGCGGGGCGCCGGGGGCCGCGCATGGTGCGCGGGGGCGGACGGGCCGGGACCGACGGGCCGGGACGGGGGAGCCGGCCGCCCGCCCGCCTGCCTGCTCTCCCTCGCTTTCCGCCTCTCCCCCCGTCGGGCTGGTGGACGGGGCGCTCCCGGGAGCCAATTTAAGGGGGCGGGCTCCATAGATGAAGCAGGAGAACAGATCCCGCCCTGCAGGAGCAGGGACAGCCCTTCCTCCTCCTCACCCCCCCCAACATGTCACTTTCTTTCATTCCCGAGGAACGCCGGAATCGCAGGTTTTCGCCAAGAAAAGCCCTCGCTGCGGCTGGACGGGGCGGGCGGGGGGGCCCGAGCCGCGGCCCCGCAGCCCCGGCCCGGGCGGCCGAGCCGCTCCCCGCCCGCTCCTTGGCAAAGCGGTGCTAAAAACGCAAAGTGGCCGGGCAGAGCCGCACCGGCTGCTGCCCGGGCTGCCAGGTCCCGGGGGGAAGAGCCGCTTTGTCACTCACCGGGAGGAGAGCCGAGCTTTCTTGCATAATTGATGTTTTTCCTTTTTTTTTTTAAAGACAGCTCGAAGAAGCCTACCAACAAGCGAAGAATCCCCCATGTGACACTTTTTATAGCAGTTGTTTTCATCTGCATTTCTCAGATACAAGGCGCTTAAAGCAACTTTTGTTGAGGGTTATTTTTGTGTTGTGAAGTTTTCAGGCACCCTGAGAGAAAAGAAAGATTATTTCCTTATCTGAGTTTATTTTGTTTTGCAATTTAGAAGTTTTCTATAAAAATTTAAGACATCCTTTAAAGCTAAATGTAATTAATCAGTCTTCTACCCTTCCTAAAACCAAAACGTTGTTTTTGTTGGTTTTTTTTTTTTTTTTTCAAAATGGGGAAAGATGCAATGAAATTTAAAGCCTGTAGGCAAGGCAAAAGAAAATAGATGGTTGGGAGTTCAGATTTGCACTTCCATAGAAAATTTCAGAGTTCTGTACTTTCTTCATTCAACTTTGGAACAAAGAACAGAAATACTAGTATTTTCTGCAGAAAGGGAAAGATTAAAAAAAAAAAATCAATTCAGAATCCACTTTTGGGCAGAATAGCACCTCCTGGCTCTTCTAAACTAACTGGTGAAACCTTACAAACCTCAACCATTAGCAGTAAATTACTAATTTTGTACAATGAATATAAAAGTCAAAGTAAGCAAAGTATCCCCTGCAAAGCCACGTGTCTAACCCTGCGGCCGACGGCTGCTGGGCAGGCCCTCAGCTGAGCACAGGGCAGGAATCTCCACGTTGGTGGAGACCCAAGTCAGCAGACCTTTAGGGCAAGGCGTAATGGCACGTAACCTCCCAGCATGGCATTGTGCCCCCACTTATAAACCATGTTTTATTTAAGTCCAGGATGCTTACAATAAGATAACTCACCCATACTGGCTTCGGGGGGCTTGGCAAAGCCAGGCTGCTTCCAGACTTGAGGTGCCTCGCATGCAGTCAGCTCCGACAGCGTTGTTGGGTCTTCTCAGCCTTAGAAGCTCAGAAGCCTTAGGGCTGGTGTGAGCACAGCCACGGCCGCTTGATGTCCCCCAGTTCTAGGGAGCAGGGGTGTCTCCCTGCTTCCATTGTGGGTGTGGAGGAGCAGTGACGTGCCCGTTCTGGTAGGTGTCATCTACTGCCAGGAGCAGCTCTTCCCAATAACCAAACGTGGTCGTATCTCCGTGCACTCACCTGTTTATGAGCAAACCTGGACCAAATTTGCTTTCAATACTGCAAAGGGCCTGCACAGTAACATCTTCCTATCCTAGCAGCTAATTGCTTGCTCATGCACACACATTAAGAAAGAAATCCTCAGAAGAGAAGACCAAACTATTCTAAAATAGCTTCAATCTGCAAAGCCTGCTGGGGCTTCCATGCAAACCCCTGGCTTGCATGGCCTTTCCTGGCTTGGCATGAAAGAGCGTGGCATCCCCACCCGTCCCACACTGAATTGTGTCCTGATTGAGTCGGAAAAGCCACCGAGGTCCTTGGGCTGCTGGATGAACAAAAAGAGGAATCTTGTAACATCATCGCATAGCAGCCCAGGCTTCCCTCCAGGCGTGTTTTCTTGCTCCGATTCTTTTCTTCGGGCTTTCTCTGTCTCATCATCAAATAAATGACTTAACTCGTAGCAGGAGTACTATCTGCTCCCTGAGTTGCGATGCTGCTCCACAGGGCTAGCAAGAGCACCCTGTATGTTACTGAACCCCTGACAGTCTTCCAGCACCTTCCCACAACTTCCACATGTGCCCCAAACCTTTTGGACTTCACGGGGAGAGGGATACAGGGTGCTTGAGCTTGGGATACGGCCCCAGAAGTCGTGGCAGGGGAGGGGGAGGCCGTATCCTGTGCTCAGGTGGGTGCGGACACGTATCCCAGGAGTGCTGGGGCAAGCCGGCGCTGCCAGTTGGGCGTGTTGAGCGATATCAAGCTGCCGGTCAGCAAAGGGGGAGTGAAGAAAAGTGAACTGAGTTGCCTGAGGAAGGAGAGAGTGAAAAGCTGAGCATAGCATTAGAGCTGAGTCAGAGGGGAGGGGAGGAGGCTTACGTGGAGCTAGTCCTGCCAGTGTCCTGGGGGAGAGGGGTGCAGCCTTCGCTCATCTTCTCCTCCTCCGATCAGGATGGTGTTGAGAAACAGGTCTGCTGCTGTTTTATCTGGGTTGCAGAGTGCCCCAGGGCAGCCGTCGTCCCCGTTTCACGAGCGCCCCGCATCCCAGCGCTCCCAGCCTCAGCATCCCCTTGTGCCGGGTCTGGTGCTGGTGGGAGCTGCCTTGCTCCTCTTCAGCTCACCGACACAGGAAAACCTATCAAAGCTTTGCTTTTTTGTTTAGCTTTCTACAAAGTAACCAGTTGATTTGGCTCTGGGCTGGGGTTCAAAGATGCTCAGGAGCTGGCATGGGGTGAGACGTGGGAGCACGTACCTGTGACTTGGGTGGGTTGGGACCCTTTTCTTTTTGGCACTGAGCTGCATGGAGCGAGGCCGTCTTGTAGAGGAGCATCCTCCCGGGCTCGCTCACTGATCTGAAACCTTGGCACGTACAGACATGAGGGAGGCAAGAAACAAAACCCCTCCATCTTTCAGAGCAGGGGAGCTGACCCACGCAGCGACTCATTAGGTCTCAATTATGGGGCAGAGTTGAGCGTGGACTGAAGTGCTCCGGGGACTAAATCCTGGCTTTGCAATGGCACTAAATACGTTCTAGGAGCATGGCGTTGCCTACTTACAGTGCCATTTCCATCGATATACAGAAAAGTTGTATATTGTGCAGCATTTTGAATCTTTACAGCTGGAGATTAGGAAGCGCAGAAGGAAAGCTCTAGCGTAAGTAAATAGATTATGTGGAGTTTAGAGAAACTAAGCCACAATCTTAAATTCAAATAACTTTCCTATTAGGAAGGATCTATTAATACTTACGGTATGGTAATTGTGCAGACTCCAAGTCCTCACCCAGTCAAAAGTAACCCCTAGGAGCCAATACCTACCCATGGAAAAATCCCCTTAAAACACTGGGAATTTTGCCTACATAAATACTGCAAAAGTTGAGCTGCAAATGCCTCTTCTATAAACTACAAAATGAGAACTCGATCACAACAGCAAAACTTCAGTGGGAAATTCAAGGCAGTGCACGCTGCTGCAAGAATACACTCAAGGAATCCTAATTTCCTGAGGTTTTTGCACTGCTTTTCACCCTCGTTACCATTTCCTTTTCCCCATAGGTGAGGGCAATCCCCAGTCACTAATCTTTGTTCTTTGCCGCTTGGCCTCTCCGGGTAAGCGTCATCTTCCTTTATCTGCTGCATCCACTCGCTTGCCCAACGATTATCCCAGAAGGCAGACTGTTTCCCTTTGATGGTTGTTCTTCAATGCCACAAGATAACCGAAGACAGCAAACATTTTCTCCTCGTGTCTAATCTGTCTGGTCAGAAAGTGAAAGATTTCTTTCCCTTCAAACAGACGACTGCTTGCTGGCTGGATTTCAGCCTCTTGCTCATCTGCCTATGCTGGTAACAAGGATACTGCTCTGTGCTGCCTTTCTCTCAGTTTGGGAAGCTGTTCTGCTCACATAAAGGCTTCTCTTTAAAGGAATGTTTTCAGCAACTGTGTCAAGGCTAGGTTTTTAAGTTGTTTTAAGCCTTTCCCCATTTGTTTGGAGGGGCTGAGACTTGCAGGTTCTTGGTGTATACTTAATTTTCAAACTTTTTATCTGTGCCAAGCCAACTCTTTTTGATCCTGGTTAAAAGGGTTTAAATATACAGTTTAACTCATCTACAGTAGCCGTTTAATCTCCTGCTTCCTCCGTGGGGCTCTCTGTTCTTTCCCTGAGCTGTGCCCTGCATAGCATGCTGCTGCCATCAAGGTCTGCATCGCTCGGTTGCTTTGGAGTTTGCTCCTCCAACCCACAGAGGGCTGGAAAGTGGTCCCTCCAATTCACAGCAATACCAGCACAGCACTTCTATCACTGCTGTCACAGCTTGTCCTCTGTGGGCCCGCATCTGGTCCCCATTTTAGGGCCGGTGGCAGAGGGAGATGCAAAATGATGTGCCTGGATGCTGCAGAGCAGAATGCAACTCTTGGTCCCATCCCGGTCCCCTGAATACAGAGACGTGCGTGTTGAAGTGACTAATCCGGGGTCACCCAAGCAAATAAGATCCAAATGTCCTTCAGCTTGGTCCTGGGTCAAACTGTGCAACTCAAATGTCTTCCCACCCAGGGCATTGCAGCAGGAGCTGCGTCCTGTGGGAGCCATCCCTCTGCACAGAGGCACGAGCTGCGTGCAGTGGAAATGCAAGTCTAACCCTGTCCTTGCAGACATCATCCTCGCTCCTTGCCTGGGTGGGGAACCACCACTTGGGAACAGAAGGTGAAAGAGGAAAAGCAAACAAGTCTCTCATACTGCTCCGCTCACGTGCAGGGAAACTGGCTCTCAGTTTGCCTTAGAAACAACTTTGACCCTGGAAAACAGATACATGAGTAGGAACTAGGGACTGGGTGGGAGGAACAGCAAAGCCCACGTAGACGCTGCAAACGTGTGGGATTTTCGGCTTCGGGTCAGCACGGATGGACATAATGGTCCCTTGAGGCTTTCCACTTAAAGCTGCTGGCTCCAGCTCACCCCTCCCCTGCTCCCAGCATCGCCACAGACTGTTCGCACACTGCTCCTTTTGCTTACACCTCTTATCTGCCTCGTGGAAAATGCATGCTCTGAGGAGCCCAACTTCTGGGTCTCACTGCAGCCTGGCAGTTCCTTTGGCCTGACAAGCATTGATGGACCCCATCCCCTACCCTTTTCACTGCAGGTAGCAATCTGGGACAGGTCCTAAAGTAGCCGAGAAACACTTAATTCTGGATCTTCCCATTTTTGTGCAAATTAAGCCATCAAGATAAACATTAGATTGGTTTATCTTTTGTGTTTGACATGCTATAAATCAAACGGGACCTGAAGACACTCCTTTTAACTTGTGATATTACGTACATGTGCATCTATGCTGTGTTCCAGGTGCCTTTGCCAAAACGTTAACAGTAATACTAGGAGGACTAAACAGAGCAGATGTTCTGTAATCCCACACCAAAAGGCAACCTGGGAACGTTGGAAATTCTGCAGGTACAAAAAACTTTACTCCTCGAGCCGTGTACTTTTATTCGCATAAACTAATTATCGTAACAGCTCTGCAAGGTATTGCCATCACCTTATGGAGACTGAGATGGTTGATTTGGCAAAGGACGCGGAGTTGTGGAGCTCTGACCCTGTGATCAGTCCTATCCCCCACTCAAGCCTGCATGCAGCGTAAGTGTACAATGTAATATTTCAGTGCAGGGATCATTAAACCGTAAAACTATTTTAGGAGGGTTGTTTTCATTCTTTCCCCAAATAGTAGATTGTCTCCAGAGATAATAAAATATAAATATCTGTTAAAGTAGGAAAAAAGCTAAGCAGCTTTACAGATACCAAGTTCTTTTTCCCTAAACTGTTTGATTTCCCTGGGGCTGTCACAAGGTAGCCAGCTAAAAGCAAAGACAACTCCCCGGGGAAAGTCTTTGCAATGTTGTTGTATTTGTAAAGTGGTAGGAAGTCTGTACCAGTTATAAAACCATCAAAAAAATTGTCAATAGCTAAAAAATGTGAATGTTTTAGGCCTAATCCAGCTCCTGTCAAAATTCATCAACAAAACTTCCACTGACTTGGAGAAGTGCAGAACTGGGGCCTCTGTCATTTCCAGGAGCTATTTTACAGCATCACATCATGCTCATTAATATCCACCTGACAAGCATATATACCACCCAGTATTTCATTAGCAAGATGCAACAGCTTGAAAAAACATTTCTCTCTAACTTTGAAAAATGGCTCTGCTCCTTAAGGTGCATCACCAAAAACCCGAGCATTTTAAAATGCTGCCCAGGTACCTGAGGGTTGCCAGCACAGACCGGCACAGGGAGGAAGAAGATAATTTAATGGTAGCTCCACCACTCAGTACGACTGCTGGCATCACATCATTACTACAGCCAGAAGGTGCACCAGAGCAGAGCAGTGATGTGGGATTGCTCCCCGGACGCTAAAGGAATAAGAGACGCTGCTTAAATGGGATAGCGCAGATGCAACTTCCAGCAAGTCTCCAACTTGCTGAGCGCAGGGTGTGCTGAGGAAGGAGCTCTCCTCCTACACGTGTTCCTACACTCTTGCACCCAGTTTCCTCATTTTCTCTGAAACCAGCATTGATAAGGAACAGGCTAGGGATGCTTAGGCAGTGGAGAGTCAGCATATAAACGTGTGACAAAAATCCAGAAAGGAGATTCAGTTTCTCCCCATTTATGTCATGTTTGCCCTGGATGGGCGAGCGGTGAGCAAATTCTGTTTTCAGCCATACAGTCTGCAACAACCTGCCTGCTTCTCACGGTGGCTATCGCCCCGCCTGAGCAGCTGGGCACAGCTACCACAGGATCCCTCGCTCCGGTTTGTGCCTGGATCACTGCTTTGCTGTCAGGTGCCCGCAGCCTTGGCTTTCTTGCTTAACTTCACTGTCAAGCTCCACTTGTGCAGCCAAAATAGGGCACGTAACAGTAGGAATTCAGTTTCTTACATGATGGAGTTTAGGTGAGATGTTAAGGAACGGGCTCAGAAGTAGTGGGATGCAACCAAGGGAGAGCAAACTCTGGATGATCTGCAAAGCTGAAACAGTTGTCCTCTCCTTCCCAGCTGTTTCCATCAGCCATCTCTGCTCCACGCCTTCCTGCCTTCTCACTCACTAAATACCTTTTTTTGATGGCAAAGGCTGTGTAGGAGCAAACGTGGAATCCATACGTTCCCCTTGCAGGTGCAGGGAGAGCTACCCAAATGATGTGAATTGGCTGCAGCCTTCGTAACCACATTCATGTCATGCCACTCAGGCTGGGCCGCCGTAGAAAGAATTAATGGAGTGTAAATCCCTGTTTAGAAGTACACAGCATCTCCTTGTAACTCCTTCATTCCCTTTGCAAACCGCATGAGGAAGGCATCTCCCCAAAGAACCCCAGCTGGACATTTTGGGTCATGACAGAAAGAAGCGGAGTATTCACACAGCCGGAGCTGCCTGGCTGACAGGTTCAGAGCTAGCTGTGATACTTCCAAGGGAATCTGTAGTCCTGAGACTAAAGCCTGCTAGCAACAATCCTCTTTTAAAGTTATTGTATGGCTTGGCTACAAAGATAAGGCACCAGATGGCTTGGGAAGAATTTTTAGGAGAGAGTTGTGCTGGTATGCCTGGAAGGATCTCGAGAGTTTACGTTTACAATAGACTATTTCTTTGGAGGCGAATGTTTGTCAGGATCATCAGTTTTAATTACTTAAAATGTAGGCTGTTTCTAAATGTAGGCAGTGTTAAGAGGAGCGGGTTTTTTTTTTTGTCTTCGGCTTTTTCCTGAAGAGAGGACAGCCAGCAGGAATCCTTTCCTTTAACTTTATGGGTAGCCGACTGACTCGTGGAGACTAACATTAAGCAGTTTTCATCCCAAATGGTATTCTGCAACACTTTCTTCCACTGATGAATTATTCATTGCGCAAGCAGGTATTTCTTTTTATCTGTTTTCAGTCAATGAAGTAAGCGGCTAATTTTGTCAACTCTAAGCACACAAAATCATGGATCAGTCCTCAAAATTCCCAAGACTCTTAAACCAAGCCTTACTTTGTCTTTTGGTTGCAAGGAGGGATGAGCTGGGATAGGATCCATAAGGACGCCAGTAGGAATGAGCAGTACGGCTGAAAGCGTTAGCTAGCAACCTGCCAGTAATATAGACGCTGCTTTCATACACCCAACTTACTTCTAAAACGAAGTGTGATCAGTTTGCAATAAGGTTTATAGCACTATTACCTACAACATCAGGGGCTGAATTTGATGACACCAGGAATATTGCTCCCATATACCCAGTTTGAGGGCAGGACATTTCTTTCCCAGCCAGAAGTGTTACCTAGACATATTTACAGGACTGGGACCACTTGGGCCTTCCTGGTAGCCATGACCCCGCTGGAGCTCCTCGTCACCTGCAGGTGCATGGCAGACCCGAGGAGGCGCGCACGTGGACATCTTGTATGCCTGAAGATATGGCAGCTCTGCCAAGGAGGTAATTTCCTGTCCTACGATGCATGTATATTGGGATATACATGTCATATTTTTCAGGCCTCTCTACTTTCTGTATACACTAGAATATAAATAACGTTACTGAATGTTGGTGATGGGAATCAGGCTCGTGTTTGTGAGCCAGCTGTTTCCATGTTTTCTCCCCATGTTTTATCGGCTTAATTCTTAAATATCCCTAACATTTCCATCCAGAATTTTTAAAGGGAGGAAGCATGACTTGGAAATGACTGTGACATGAATGGATTTGTTGACTTAACTGACATTGTTTTGACATGACAGGGCCTACCAAGGGACCAAGACCCCTTTGTGCTAACTGCAGAACAAACACAGGACTGAAAATGGAGCTGGTATTGGAGTTCCCCTGCCTTATCACACTCAGTTAATGCATTACTCCACACTAGCCGGCCAGCTAAGAGTGGCATTTGTTCCAGGGAGAGGGGAGAACTGGTACATAGCAGCAGCATTGTTTCTCTATACTGTTTTCATAGCAGGCTCCTGCCCACAGCTCTTAGTAACTCAAAGCCTATATTCAAAACAGAGAATGGTCCAAATCTGAGCCATTTCATCTACCAACAGGGTGGACATTTGTGTTCAGGCAACACCAGGACAGGGAGATGCTGGCCCATGGCTGAGAGCCCTAGATCCATCATAGCTTGTGTGCCATGCTGGCATCTCCCAGCACCCCAAGAGCCAAAAGGGTAGCCCCGCAGAACAGATGTGTAGTACTGGGCTCATTAAAACAAATGCATGCTTATCCTGTTTGATTCTGTGAATTAATTACCCCTCTGAACAGGGAGAATGTAATTTTATAGCCCTGGTTATGTATATATAAAACCACCTGGTTTAGAGCAGCAGTATCTAATTGACTGCATGACATTTTTTTGAACACCACTATGAATAGAAAAAAGGCCTCTGGGCCAGGAGTCAGCAGTTTTCAAGGTCTGACACGCTTCTACTGAGAGCACCAGGAGGGATTCAGAGTTACCACCTCTCTGCTGCTTTGGCAGCCTCGTAACAGCTCTGACCGAGAACTGTCCCCGTGGCCCTTCTCTCTTGCAGCTATCCCTGAGCCACTCTCCTGCAACCCCCTGCACAGTGCAAGGAATGAAAGAAGACCTCCTGCATTGCTTAAACGTATGTAAGAACTGCTGCCCTGTTAGGGCCATTTCATGCCATCTCCAGGGCATGCCAATGGTGACCGTTCAATGGTGGCAGGGCAAGAACGAGGTAAGTTTACAGCAGTGCCTCACCTGAGCACCGCTCCATCTTCCGGGGATCTGCCGTTGGGTGACCTGTGCCAGAGGTGACGTCCTTGTGCCCCTCTGCTGAGCTGCTCCAGGAGGAGAGGGACCCGAGTCCTGCCTGGGGAGATACAAACATCATCGCTCTCGCCCTTTTGCAAATGCAGCGTTGGTGTTGAAAAGCTCGACCTTGCACTGCCCTACGGTCTGACATTGATCCCAAGCGTGATGGCTTCCACCGAGCACCCAGAACAGACAAGGCTGTGGAAATCCCAGATTAACAAATTCTGATCAAAAAACCCCCACCATAGTCTCAATGGCATGCACGTGCACTGGGCTAGGATTGCCAATGGCTGTGAGCTTTTAGCAGAAAGGGCTGTGCGATCTTTCAGTGCATGGAGCTATGATTACAGCTGTCAAGGACAGAAGTCCCTTTTGCTTTTCTGCCCCATTCCCTAAGACTTTTCTCATGCCCCAGCCCTCTCCTTCTGTCCTCCCTTCAGGCCATGTGTCATCTGTCCAGGTCACCAAGGAGTCGGGTTCCCGTGCCTAGAAACCAGCTCTTGTCTTATCGACAGATCTCTCTCTTTCTGCATCCATTGAAATCTATAAAAATAAGACAATGCATGAGCAGCTTTTAAATCTAATTATACTTGCGTTTACTTGGCAGAATCTTAGATATTTTGCAACCAATTTATTTGACCCAGCAAAGAGCTTCCAGGAGAAGACAGGAGCGTGTGATACAGTGACATGGACGTCTGCTGTCACTTAGTCTGAAATGCGGTACAAGCGTGCACTTCTCTATCCAAGCCCTTTGGCAAAAGTGCACGTAGCTCCTTTCTTGATTTCAGGAAATGCGTGCAAATGCAGCAGCCTCACCCTGCAGCTGGAGGCGTCTGGAGTACCCTGCGAGTGTGGGTACAGCAGTGTCTGGCCTTCATGCCACAGCCACGAGCCCTCTGGCCCCGGGTGGCGTATGAATAGCACAGCAGCTGGAAAAATTCACACAGAAGATTTTGCAAGCACGTTTGCTGGTTGAAACTTTGTCCTAGAGGCTGGAGTCTCCTGCAACTGTGAGAAAGGAGGCTCCTTGTCGTTTATAGCTGAGGTCAGTGGAGGGCCAGAGCAAGGAAGTTTGTATTGCAGCAATTTGTACCTTATCTTGTTTATAGATGTAAACAGAAGGTTTACGCTTCCGTTACTGAACTCTCCTACACCAAAAATGTTCAGTGCATAGAGGAGGAGAGGGATAGGCCATGTGCGCACACATATTTCTTGAGCATATTTCGAGAAGTACAGTTAAAGAATCTGGTGGTTCTGAGGCATTCGGAAATTAGGACTCCCTTGTGCTGATTGGAAAAACCAGTAACTGTGCAGCCTACAGGGGTCATTTCAGGATCTCCATAGGGTCTGGATGTAACTCTTAAGTCTCTTATGGACTTGGGTCAACATCCATTGAAGCCAAGAGTCCTTTCATGAGCTTTAGGTCACTCCCAGTTGCTTCTGAAGTCATTGCCCAGGCTTTTTTCATTTTAGTCACAGTACCAGAGTTTTGTATCATTTGAAAAGCTCCAAGGCAAGGGACATATGGAGCCTACAAAAGCATAGTTATTGTACTAGCTAGCTCCAGTCCCATGCCAAGCAAATTATTCATGCACGCTCTGTGGATAGGAGGCACAAGCTTTCATGTGGTTATATGGATAAAGGGAGGAGAATTTGGGCCACTGACTCAGCCTGTCAGCAATGTTTCCCCCTAAACACAGTCATGGAGCTGCAAAGCAGATTTCTCACAGCACTGACGGTGGTGCACTCTCTTGGGAAAATGTGACCCCCTAATTTACATGCCACTTGGAAACCAGTATCATATAAGGGAGCCAAACTCTTCCAGAAGTCTGGCCTTTTGATTATAACCTTTCATGAAAGTAAGGAATTGAACAAAAGCAGCTTAGAGATAGCATTTCAAATGAGAATCAGTTGGCTTGCTTGGAGCAGGAGCAAGAGTGAACTGCCCAGCTTGTTAGAGACATGACCGTGCTATGTGATGCTGCGCTCCTGCATCCAAAAAGAAACCTGACATTCAACAGGTGTTCTGCTTTTTGGGCAGTCTCATGGAGGGAGAAAGAGTTTGAGAAAGAGACATTCTACAAAAAGGTCCTTTAAAGGCACCTACTTTTCCACTTCAGCTCCGTGACCAAAGTGCTTCCCCCTCGCCCCAGTCGATTTTATTCAGTTACCATTGCAGCGGCCACTGCAGAGTGCGGGGTGCATTCCTGCTTCAGTCGTCTTTGTGTCCACTTGGCAGCGATCCTGAACACCCAGAAAAGCAGGCAGTTGCTATTTTCCTCCATTTTTACTTTCCCCTTAGAAATATTTCTTATTTGGCTTTGCCACGCTGCCAAAAAAAAAAAAAAAAAAAAAATTCTTATGATCCTTTCATAAAGGAATTAAATTTACTCTATTATTCTAGTTAGTGGAAACAGAAAAGCCAATCAGCTGACTGTAATTGTACAATAAAGCCAAGAGTAGTTCATCTCAATCCTTGTTCTGTAATACTTATATAATTCAGACCTGGAGACAAAAGCACTAAGGTCATGGATTAACAGTGGCTTAAAGTTGAAAATAGCCTGAGGAAGTTAGGATGACAAAGTAATTACTAGTGGGCAAATCAGATGTTAATGGCTATAGGAATTATTTAGTGTATGACATTTAGTCAATGTAAATGGAAGAAATATAAAAGCAAATTCAACTTTTAAGGTCTCCATGAAAAAAAAATAATATATATATATGACTAGTCTCTATAAATGAAAGAGGCCTAGAAAAAATTAAATTTGAAGTGACAATATATTAAAATAAATGATTTTGTAATAATCGAAACAGTTGTTGAAATACAGAGGTAGTTCTCATGAACAGTGCTTTATAAGTTTGCTTTTTTCAGTGATGTATAAAACTAAAACCTGTACCATTCAACTGAGGTGCCAAGCAATTGAAAAAGACACTGTGCAGAAACTCATCCCTAAACACCTGCCATAAACTGCACTTTTCTAGATAAAAGATCACAGTTCAGAGGTAAACAATTTTGGCAATTCACTTGGCTGTAGCACGTGAGGTAAATCACATCAAAGCCTTCGTGTGCATACCCAAGCAAATTAGCAAAAGTCCATAATAAAAGCTCTGGCGGGGTCCGTCCTCGCCAGTGCTGGAATTTCACAAGACAGCTAGCAATGTTTCATTGGGATCACCTATTGCAAGGGTTACAGCTGGTAATATAATAATTGCTGTGCCAAAGATAATTGCAGAGATGGCGAGAGTGCAAAACACAGAAAAATTAGAAAAGGAATTCTGTGACAAGAATGCCATGCAATTTTTCCCACAACAAATAAGGGAAGAAAATTAGATTTCTAAACAGAGGGTGAACACTTATTTGCCAGGGTAACAGCTACTGCCTGCGCAGAAACCATCCCTCAGAGCCCTTGGGATGTTCAGAACAAGGAGCAGCTGAACACATCCAAGGAGAACAGCGACAATTCATTTTTTAGTGCTTCTGTGCTAGAAGAAATTACACCTGCACACATTATTGTTGGGTGAAAAACCCGTACATCAGCAAAAATGCATATGAACTAGCTCTGTTATTGATCAGACCACCTCTAGCCTTATTGCCCGGGACACCTCTTTGAAGGAGAGTGCCTTGTCTCTGTGACTGGGACTTATCTGGGAGAAGTTCGTCTTGGCCTTAATTCATAGCTGAGTCGGAGCAGAGAGTTTACAGAGACCTTTTGGGTCTTTGTAACACTGCGTTAGTAATAGCTGAAATAAAACCACTGTCTTGGGATAATGCACCTTCTTTTATACAAACATTTCATCTCAAAGTCTTAAATAGCAATAAAACAATATTTGGTCTTATAAGTCTTCTTTGTTTAAGTTCATAATGTACCAACCTACCACACGCATTCCCCACATTCAGAACACCTAGAAACCTCTATTTATTGGTAACCCATCCCAAAGTAAATGTACCATTTAAGTCAAAGATTATCTATTCTGAAGAAGGCTGCTAGTCAGGTCCTGTGGATACAGGAGAGTAAGGTGCTCTTGATTCTTTAACAGAAAAAAAAAAAGAAAAAAGAAAAAAAGTGTTTTGCATTTCAGAAGTGAATTTTTACACACTCCTACTCAAAGCTATGTTTTCTTCATTCAGATATAGGTTGTGACCTCAAGAAAATATCCACTGAGACCTGTCTTAGCCCCAGCCTTTGGATGCCAGCATCAGGAAGATGGTGAGGCATTGCATACTGTGCCCATACACGCAACACAGTATCTCAGGCTGTTTCATGGTGTTTTACCTGTCCTCCAATTGCCCCATGCGGAAGCAAAATGATTGTTACGTATACGTAGTACAACTTAAAGACTGCTTAACAGGCTGGTTCTGATTCTCTGACTCTTATGAGCCACGTAATCCTACGTAGCGTTTTAGCTGTTGCATACGTAAATTGGTGGCTCTGTGCTGTTCCTTGTCCAGGGACAGTGGATATTAATGCCTTTGGCATGCAGCACTCAGCTAAGGCAAGCACTGAAAGCGTTAACTCAAGGGCGGGATAATGTCCTATTTGGTCGAAGTAAAAAGTAAATAAATACAGGATTTACTGCAATTTAAGGCTTAAGATGAGATCAGATGCCTGTCATCTCCAAACACCCCTCAATCAGCAAAATATAATCCTTCACAAAATAGATTGTTGGTTTTTGGTGCAAGTTTTTCTGGAGCAAATGGAGCCATATATTATTCCTCTGTAGAGTGGAGGGAGGTGAAGTATAAACTCAGCTGAAAACTTATCCAGGGCTTCTGGCAAGTGCAGGCCAGAAGCGTGTGATTTGTGCTGCTTACCAGATCTCTGCATTTCATGAATCCCAGATGACGTGCAGGGGGATCTCTTTAGAAGGATGCAGGAAGTTAGAACTATCATCCGCTGATGAAGAGGGCAGGGAAACAAAAATGGAGCAAAAGGGAGAGCGGGCTCAGAGCTCTGCCCCTGCCGCACACGAGAGGGGACTCGCTCGTGTTCCTGGGAATGATTGCGTTACAGCCACCTGCCTACAGGGTTAACTTTCTTCCCCTCTTTATTCCAAATGAGGGGAGTCAACCCGACCTTTACTTTCAGATCTGAGAGAAGCCTTGAAAATGAGAACAGTGAAGCCGTCCAAATGCAAACACTGGCTACAGTAGACCTATTTATAAATAGTTTAGAAGAACACTATGAACTGCAGAAGGAGGGGAATTTTCTCTCCCCCCCCGACCCCCCCAGTTTGCTGCCTCAGTGAACACAGTGGCATGCTTGCATTTGCTTTCTTACATACCAGAAGGCCTCTAGCAGAAAATGAAGTTAAGTCCACAAATGCAGGACCCAATTCAGTCAAGGGGCACCAGCTCCAGTTTTGCAGCAGTGCATGAAGGGGCTGTTCTGCAAAGCAAGTCCCTGGTCCCAACGCAGTCCTTCGGGCTTTTGTAAGTGATCCTGCCTCATGGGAATGGCCCCTGGACAGGGCTGCCGAGGCAAAAAAATCCCAAACCAGGTCAAGTAGCAGGGAGGAAATCTACCTCTGAGGACGGAGGGGCTGGGGACAGCCTCCCAGGCTGCCTCCATCCTTCTCTCTCTTCCAGCTCTCTCCAACCTAAAAAGGTTTTCCTTTATAGGCTTCATAAAGAATAAATAAACAAACCAGTCAACTGGACTGACTGCAATAGTAAGTAACATTCAAAATTCAGAAAGTGAGAAAATAACCCAAAATAGCCAACACCCAAGCCCTCATGGATTCTCGTAACAATTCAGATTTATCATAGCCCCCGGCTTGTTACACAACTCTCACTCATGTCTACTATTAGCACACTTCTGCTAGGCTGTTACTTTCAATTTTGAACCTTAGCCCTACAAGGGCTTGTCAGACCAGATAGTTAACCTTTGTTTTAAAGGACGTCATAAGTAAAAACATACTCTGGCCTTACAAAGCTTCCCTGTTTGTATTTTTCCCCCCAGTTACTTGGAAATGTAATCCAATAGATTAAATTTCCCTTTCTGAGAAGTGTTATCTAATGGCAAACCACTGCTGATGTCACCCTGCAGATGATACAGTCACTAAAGTGCAGCTACTTGGTCAGCAGAGATGGCTCAGATGCCTGAAAAAAACATTGCAGAACGAGCATTTAATCCCTTTTCTGTCTGCCCTGCACACATAAACACATGATCAAGGCAGCTTTCTGGTGCCTGACAAAGTTAGAGCAGATCACAGAGAGAGTCAGCTGGTCGTAGTCTGTATTATTTAATAATAATACCTAGCTACCTGTAATTATTGACATGTCTTGGTTTCTCCTATCTGCAGGCATCACAGGCTCTCACCCCTGCTTGAATCATGTCACAGGTGCCACCGGAGCATACGAGGACTGGGAATAGAAGTCAATTAAAGGTGAGATGCAGAGAAGAAAAATGCACATCTTTGGCACATCTCTATAAACAAAGGTTAACCCACTTTCCCCTCTTTTGCAGGTCACTGAAAGTGGGGTGAATTTTACCAACCCAGCCATTTCCAGCTACCTTTATCTTGCTTCCCATCTCATTTGTCCTGAAGCCTCTCTAACAAACTTCACAGGTGATTTCTGGAGTCAGGGTGGTGTCTTTGTATTTGTATTTCGTAGCCCTCAGTAGAATTATTTTCCATGAACTCATTTGGTTACTCCTGAACTCAGGAGGCTCACAGAGAGCCAGCTGTAGAAAGGACTGAGGATGAGGTTTGGGTTTTTTTTTTTTTGGCTATGGGTAATAGTCACAGGCTCCACTCTCCAACCAGCTGCCTGAACCATCCCACTCCATTTTATAGGAAATGATCTCGTACAGGGGTTAGCTTGAAGGGTCATTGAGCAAGTTGCTGGCTACATCAATGGCAGACTTGCTCTTCTAGGAGAGCTGTGGCTAAGTTGCTTTAATATCTCACAGATCTGCTTTTGAATTCAAGGAGAATAAGGAAAAAAGTAAAGAGGAGAGGTGGGCCCACTGTGTTGGCCAGGCATGGTAGCCCCCACCTTGGGCAACCTGCTGGTGAAGGGGCAGAGTCCTCAGAAGTTCAAGTAAGTCTCAGGGCCTCTGCAGATCAGCTCCAACAGGACCCGGTAACACCCAGGGTGACGAGGGAAGGAGCCCTGAAAGTGCTTGTGCCTACACCAAAGTCCCTGACATTACCGGCAAAGCACTCATTGAATTTATTCGCTTTGGATTAGGCTGATTAGAGAAACAGCTGGAAAGGTGAGTGTCTTTAATTAAATGGACAATAATTTATGAATTACATTGGATGCCTCACGGTGAAAAATAAACTGTTTATTAATAATGGTTTTAAGGCTCAGTTCCTGTTTTAAGCAAAATAAATTTAAGTAAGCAGTCCCAGCTGAGCATTCGGTGGGAGGGAGTTTACTGGAAAGATTAAACAAGTTTAAAAAACCAAAAAAGCTACTCAGAATTTACTAGTGTTCATTTGCCACCTCTAAGTTTTAGGAGGAGCATAGTGCAACGTAGCACTTGCACTTCAGATGTTTTCATGGGCCACTAGCAACAGGCATAATTCTCCTCTGGAAGAGAATTGGGAATCTCAGAAGCTCCATAATTTCTTATTTTCTTGCTGATGTAAATATATTTTGCCTACACACACATGCATACACACACTATATATATTTATATATATATATACACACACACTTATATATACTTATGTATATACACTTATTCCTGATGCAAAGCACTGTGGGAGTTTCCCTCAGCAAGGAATTTGGCAGCTGAAAGGCGCCCAGTTCAAGCTGGCAAACTCTCTAGAACGCACCACACGAGATGGAAAGGGCAGCAATTAAACGCCATTTTTGTTGCTGGAGAAGGATCAGTTGCCTGTGATACTTCAAATTCCTTCTGTAACCGTGGGTAGATGATTTAGTGGCAGACATTCAGAGGGATTTAGGTTTGCAAAGATGCAGACAGAAAACTTATAGGAATTTCTTTAATGCCTAGTGCCAAGGGGAGCTGGACATCTGGGGAGAATTTTGAGAATTGCTTGGCGTGCCTCTTTCTCTCCTAATTTGCTTCAAGAAATGTAGTTTTCCCTGCCTCAGCTCTTCCTATTTAGAAAATGGCAAAAATAGTGATTTCCTCACTCATCAGGAAGCATCAGGAGCGTAAGGTGCTCCAACAAACAAGTCAGCTGAAAAAAGGAGATAGAGGAAGGAATATGAAAAGTTGAACGTATTGCTTCTCACCTTTACCAGACATGAATGACCTATGAAATATTTATCATCAGAACCGTTGTCCTCATGTTAGGCAATGCTACCTAGAGCCTATATGGCATCATTGCTTCCAATACATTGCTTTCCTTCTTTTACACATAGCAACACATGCTCGTGCAGACTTGGAGGAAAGCTTCAGACCTGAAAATGGGGTTCAGCTCCGACACCTTTTCTGAGCAACGATGGGCTGTGCAGTTGGTCATGCGGGTCTACCAAAACCACAGAGCTGAAAAACAGCCCCAGTTTGTTCCCCGCCGTGCAACAAGCCTGATGTCTGATAGAAACTCACTGTTTTACCAGCATTTATCAGAGGATCATTATGATCCAAACGTCAATGTCCCAGGCAGAGTTCTGGGATCAGGGAGACATCGCACCATGTCATGTTTGCATTTTCATCTTATACAAGCCTCTGTCCCACACCACAGATGTTCTCAGGTTGCCAGCCTATCTAATACAATAAAGCTTTCTGTGCCCTCTGCCCTCAGGTTCCATTTCCCTCCTGTGGTCAAGAATTATTAGTAAAGAAAGTACTGGAAATGTACCTCCCAGGACAGTTGCACAATATTTAATGGAAAAACCACCTTTGTATATCTAAAACAAAACCCCAAAAGCTGACGTGCATCTCCGACAGTGAAGTTAGGAAAGTGTTTAACAAGAAGCCAATCTGTAAGCAACAGAAGCTGTAAAGCCTTGTTTCCTTTGGCTCCTTGGCTCAGGGTTGGGCCAGTCTCTGGGTAGCAACTCATAAAATCAAATCAGAACATCTCCTATAGCAGAAATATTTTTCCTATGAGTAGTTTGTGGGATCTGGAGATTTACTTGAGATTACAGGGCAACTTTGGTCCTGATTGGGGGGCATGAATTTAATCTTTCCTTTCCTCAGTTGCTTATCTTGCTATTGCTGACATATCTAGCTGTCTGTCAAATTTGGATGAAACTTAGCAACGTATTCAGATGTAGAGTCTGACTTACAGCATGATGGTGGAAATCTTCTCTTTAGGAAACCAGACTTTAAAAAACCCCAACAAAACTACTTAATGGTAGTTTGACTTGTCTACTTCAGCTGTGTCAACTCTACTGATGACTCATGGGAAGTTACTGAAGGAAGTTCACAAACCATCACTGATGCACAGCATGGGAACCCTGCTGATTGTAATTACTGGGAGGATTGGTTGGAGCATTAAATGACAGCCATTTATTGGACTGATAAACACAGAGCTTAGGGTTCCTGTAGGAAACGCCAGCAACTTTTGATACAAGACAAGTGACCATGGAAGATCGTTCCTTGTGGATGTAGTACATGCAAAGAAGCAGCTGTATTTGTTCCATCAGAGTCACAACATGTTTCTGAGTAACATTTCCAAGTGAAGAACCATCAAGAAATCCAGACATAGTCCATCTTCTCCCCAGGATACATCCTGCTGGGTTTTCTTACAGGCCATTAATATGTTATCTGCTGAGCCATAAGGCAATAAGCAAAGCCACAGAAATGCAGTCTAGTGAAATCTGACATGAGCAGAGGATGCATCAGTTTGCTACTTAAATAAATAAATGTTTAAATATTTAAACAAAAAATTTGGTTTAAAAGGAAAAGCCCCGTGTGAAGGAGAGGACAGATGAAAGCTGACATTTTCTGGACTGACAACAGATATAACTACTGATCCAAAAAAACTTGAATAAAGAAAGCGCTGCCAGGTTCCATTTGGATGGATAATTAATGGCTGGAGTAGTTAAGCGAAAAGAAACATTATGCGATGCTAATATGTAAAGCTCCAAAAGGATGTAATTTGACTGCTTTGATCAAGTGAAGAAAGAAGAAATTCCCACCTTGGCTCTCCACAGCAGAGATGGTTGTCTTGGCAAAAGCGAGGAGGCGAAATGGTTTGGCTTGCTCTGAATTAGTGTCAGCAGTCTCCTGATGGCTCTCCATCTGACCTTGCTGTACGGAAAGCCACGAGACAGAGGAGAGCAGTAACCCGAGTAGGGGGAATTTGATGAAGTTTTCCAGGCAGCATTATTCCCCTGCACCCCTGGGGACAAGCGTCAGTGCCTTCCACCGAAATGGCCAGCGCAGCCCCTGTTCACCACACACAGTGGGGACACCTTGTCCAGCAGACAGCCCCAGGTGTCTCCTCTGAAGGCGAGCGTCAAACAGGACCATTCCACTTTCTAGACTTCAGTAAGAAAGCTTCATCTGCTGGCAAAAACCCTTACAACTAGGGTATAATTCTGCTCTGAACGTTAGCAACCAAATGACCAAAACATGCATTATTTCACAATCCTCTCACAGGGAGGGTGATGCCCAGAGCTCCAGGAACTCGGTGTCTTTCCTTCCTTCATATACTCACCAGGAAAACATCTCACCTACCTCAGTTTTACAGTGTTTTTACCTCCCACAGCCCTTTCTCTCTAGCTGTTTACCAAACCCCAGCTGCGTTATTAGGCAGAACCGTAAGAATAAGCGATTGTGAGAATATCTTGAGGGAGTGTAATCAGTGACTGCAAATACCAAATGAAAGTTATTCAGCTATTGTTCATTCAGCACCATGCTTGAGAGAAAATGAAGTTCCGACCTTTGGCTATTTCGTAACCTAAAAACTACCGCTAATATTAAGACAGACATTTTGTTGCATACTTGTGGGAGACATCTGCTGAAGTCAAAGGAAAGGTTCCCACTACTTTAGAGTTTAGGGCTTCAGAGCAACCAAAGTTTTCAGAATGCCTTGCAGGTGTCCAGTGCATCACCATTAAAAGGTGCACTCCCATTTCATGGAGTTGCACGTACAGTGCTTGCCAAAAATCAGGCATCTTAAGCTTGAGCAGAAGACGTGTGCTCAGCGGATCAGGCACTATGCGATACGAGCCCTCCCTTTGGAGAGGTCCGTACACACAAGTTTACTTTCTGGTATTGATTCAGCACCATTACTAGCCAGAGCCCTGGCCCACATCCCGAGCTTCATGTTGAACAGCTTGATGCCTGACTACAGACCTGAGTTTGCAAAAACATTAGCAGCCATATCCTGTCTTCACAAACCCAACATCAAATTTTTTAAGTTTGTAAGACATCTTCAAACCGAGCAGATTTTACAGCCTGCAGTTTTCTGAATATCTTACTCCTGGTACATCCATAGATTAGGCTGGAATATTAACTCAATAATTGTATTACACGAATTCTGAAAGCTGTTTAAACCTAGCTATCTTCTAAAACCAAGAGCTTCTCAGAAAGTTCTTATTCCCTTGCAATAATATGTGCTTCCTTAAATAACATTGTGCTCAAAATATTTTAAAATGATATAAAACGTTTCATGTGTCAAATTAGAAGTTACACAGAAAACTTCATATGGACCATCTGTGTTTGTGACCCAGAACTCCAGAAATGAATATTAACTGAGTAGTCAAAATTCTATTAATTTCAAAAGCTGGCTAAAAGATCACTTGGATTTTATCCTGTTGGCTTGAATCTTGTATATCTTGTACAACTTCCTGGCTGTGTAGATGACATGTTGCAGCAGTAAGCACAGAACACTTAGAGGAATAAAACTGAGCAGTCTTTGGACACTGGAACAGTTTTCAAAGGCCATCGAGAATACACTCAATCCATCATTTGTTTTACGTTACTTTAAACCACATCTATTCCCTGGGAAATATAAGTAAGTTTTGGTGAGGGGAGGGAATGGAAGAGGGCAAGGGAGGGAAAGCAAGCAAATGTAAATACTTGAAGTGGAAATTAATATTGAAGAAATAGTTATTTGTGCTAAACAACTATTCCCAGGCTGAATATTAAACATTTTCTATTTAAATATAAACCAAGCTATCTGTGTAACATAAGCATAGTTGAGAAATGGGAGTTTATTTGAAGTAAATATATATTTTTTTCAATTAAAATAATCGCTCAAGCTAGTGAAATACCTCAATCAATTTTACAAGAATTTAATCAAGTCTCTGCATGACTGCTGGGATTTCGCATAGAAACCAAGCCTTTGGTACACATTGGAGCATCAGAGAATAAAGACTGTCCTGGTGCCCAAGGCTGCTCCTAGAAACTCTCCTGAGCCAGTCTCTGCTCCAGCACCTCTTCTTGCAAAATAGAGACAAATATGAGGAACAGAACTTTGCTGACTTAAGCCTGTCCTCGTGCTGTGAACTCCATCACATGGTGCCTGTGACTCCTTGCCCAACGTCAATGGGATAGAAACGGGAGTATTCAGTTCACCTCTCTGCTCCTCTCTTGGCCTGGGAAGAGCTCCCCAGCTCCTTTCTCTTCCCCTTCCCCAATTCATGTACCCTATAGTTTATTTCATATAGTTTTCTTCTTCCTTCAGTCCTTTCTCTATTGGGAAAACTTTTAAGGTTTTGTCTGGCCCTAAAATGAAATCGAGTAGAAACAGTAGGCAGTACCTATCTTAGGGAAAGAATCTAGGCAGGAGAACAAGCATGACCTGTTCCTCCTGCCATCCTCCCAGTTTCTGGAAATCTTGGTCCCAAGATTGTGCCTGAGCCATTGTTCAAAAGCCATTCATGAGCCATTTCCCATGGATTTGTGTAGTTCCTTTTGATCCCATTCATGCTTTGGCTTCCTCAACTTCCAGTGGCAAGGATTTCCACAACCAAATCGTGCTTTTCTGCACAACAGCGCAATAAACCAAACAATGCCAGGGACAGATGGCATTTCGGCTTTCCTCCCTGCTCCCCCTCAGTCCACCCACACCTGCAGACATTCATGCAAGAGCCACAAATCTGACTCATGCAAGTACAGACACCCCGAGCAGAGCATGTGCTCAGAGGACACATCAAGATCCTTAATCCAACCAGCCACTTCATGTTAGTTCTGTCCACAGCTCCCTCGTCTTTTATTGTGAACATAAATCAGAGAATCAAGCGGGAAGGTCTCCAGTTCATGCCTTTGCTCTGTGGTGGAGCACGTTACCGCTGAGACCTTCCCAGCGGACGTTTTACCTGCTCTCGGACACTACCAGTGACAGAGGCTCATGCTCTCCAGAAGCAAACTATTTCCATTCTCAAATACCATTGCAGTTACAAAGCTTACCCCAATGCCAACTTTGAGTCTCCCTCGCCACACTTTAAGCCTAACCCTCCTTGCAGTGTTTCCTGTAACAGCTTCTGGTTCCCTTCCCTGCTTCTGGAATGGAAGAGGATAAAAGGAGAACATGCAAAGTACAAGATGCTTGGGCAGGGGAGAAACTCTCCCTGGTGGCCTTTACAGAGCAGGCTAATTGTCTTTTGAACTATCTCAAAAGTTGCGTTCAAGCCTCACTGTGCCTTTCCATACCCACAAACTCCTCACATCTCTGTCAGTCCTTCACAGTGGATGGGAAGCAGAGGTAATCCCACTCAGTTCCTTTGAGGTGGTGCTCAGGGCAGGAGCATATTTCTTAAAGCAGTTGGCAGTGGAAGTCCAAGGTTTCACTCCTTGGTCCTTCCCTAACATGTGACATACATTCAGCTCACTAGTACTGCAAAACATCCTGTGGACCCAATGATGTATAGCATCAAATGTTTGCAAAACAGCAACAGCGGGTGCAGGTCAAGCACTAGAAAGAAAAGCCTCCCTAGAACAAAATAATTTCCAGACTGGAGAGCTCAGGGAACGTTATCTTCAGAGAAGTGGGTTTCTGCATTGCTTTGGTCAAATGAGTTTCAAAGGTGATTACAGCCCCAGTAAGTGTTTCTCTAAGCAGTATCCTGTGGGATGGGGAAGGCCAGAATTCAGGCAGAAGCTTTCTCCTGTACAAAAGCCTTGCCACTGACATTGTCAAGGGATCTGTTGCACTCTATTGTGTCCATAATCTTCAAATTAAAGCTCCCTAAATCCACAATAGTCTAATAAACCACAAGCCTGTAACAGCCCCTTCAATTTTCCATGTTAATAATCCATGGATTAAGAGTCCCTCCGCTGCTACAATAGACAGAACTGATCTTCTCTACCGTGTCAATGACCCATGAATTATAGGGCTGTGTCTCAGATGGTTAGATAATACTTCACTCAAGTCCCCGCAATAGATTTTTCTAAACAGGGCAAATTCAGGACTCAGTTTTAGAGTAAAAGCACATTGTGGAATTCTCATTTTTGGGACTGCTCTTCCTATTCCTCTTGGCAGTATCCCCACACAAAAGCACAACCCCCTTTTTATCATATCAATCCATTTGTTTTGCAATAAATGGCCTAGTCGCCTTTCATTTACAACTGTACATTTAATATGTCGTACGAGAGTTTAATAAGAGGCACAGTTTCATAACTGGTTAATCAACTGATGCAAAATCCTTCAATTTTCTTGTAATAGGGTCTTATAATAACCTGGAATATTTTATACTGATTTGTGGATAGCACTTTACACACTTGTATCACTTGATAACCCTTTATTATATCATTTACTATGAAGTACGTGCAGCATCTACAGCAGTCCAATCAGAGGGCAAAAGAAAGCAGAGTGGAGTCACTTCAGAAGAACTGCCCAAACCTATCATCCATAAAACGCTCATCGACTTTTCTGATCGGGAGCAAGCAAGCTTCTGTAACAGCTGCATGATTTCACCTTTGCAAATACCACTGCAGTCGGCAGCCTGGATTTTGCGTATGGATGGAAGTGCCCTGCCAGCCACTGGCATGGAAAGAAATGTGATGGGTAGAAGCAGACAGATTGTCTGTATGGTATTTTCACTGGGGAGCACGGTCCCAGTGGCACGATGTCAGCTGGAACAGAACGCCAATGCAATTTTTTTTTTTCTCTTTACTTTTTAAAGCAGAAACCTTCATATTGAACTCAAAGCCACACAAATCATTGCACATTGTAGCAGGGTTGTTAAAGCCAAGGAATGCCTGTTAATTTAGCCAGCCATGTCTCCATCAAAGCTTAGCTGTTCCATACCATATCTTTTACAGTGTTTGGTTCAGACTCCTATTACTTGGGACACTTAAAACTACACCGTCAGCTCAGCTAGACAGGGGAAGAGGCTCTGCACTGCAAGTAATTGGCTACTTCCATCTCTGCTGCCACATCTTAAAGTGTATTGAACAAGAAGTTTGGTTTTATTTTGCCCTTCACAGGGCAATAAATCATCTGATTAAAAGTTAGAGCAGTAATACTTTGGGGCAGGTGAAGCTGTGGCCATGACTTAGGGGCCAGAGTGATTCCCAATAAGGAAGGATCTATTACTTGCTGAAGAAATGTATTTGCTGATTCTCTGGTTTTCCAGACAGTCAGTGAAGGTCAGTTTTGTAAATCACACCTAGTAGCTATGAGAGTCTATTAAATAAAATAGTCCCAAATAAAGACTTGTTAACATTGATTTTGGAGCTTAACACCACTGTTAAATCTTTCGATGTCAGAAAGAAGATCAGTGCAGCATCTATAGGCAATTAAAATGATAGTCAAAGTAATAGTGGCAGCAACCACTGCAGTGGCTGATAGAGGGTGAAGATAAATCCCTTCTGATGCAATGAAAAGAGAGTGGTAGGAGGGTGGGACAGTAACAGATGATGCATTTTCATTGTTCGTATAGCAATTGTGAAAACAAGTGTCAAGCCAAAGTGAAGTAGGTTTTGTGCTGCTGGCTACCACGTGTGACATGTTCCTGCAGCAAAAACCTGCAATGCCACAAATAATTGGATCTACCGTAGCTGGCTGCCTGGTTTACAACTACCAGAATCTCACCTCTTATTTCACCCTGGTGGAGATTTTTGTGACTTACTTTATCGTCCTTTAGAAGATGATAAAACAAGGCTCTGAATTGCCTATATATATCTTGGGCTGCAGCTCAGATTTGTGAGACCAGATGTACTGCACTAAATGGCAAAAAAACCCCAAAACCCAAACCTGACCCATTTGCCTCATGGAGAGACACTAAAATCCTGTCATCAGTTCGTTTCCCTTTGCAAACAGGTGTAAGAACAATAACTGTATTGTCATTAGCCAGCGTATAGAATAAATAAAAGGAACAAGCCCATGCTAGCTGACTCACGTGTGACAGAAAGTGCTGCTTTATCTCCCACGATTGCTGGGACCTGTGCGATGAGTCTCCCCCGATTTTGACACAAAGTCGGCATTGTTTTCTGAACCCATCTCAGCCTTTAAGTTGACCTTGCGGTATTTATCTTGGTTGTCATGCTGAGTGCAATGTTTATCTTGTTATACTATTTCTACAGAGCAGACTATTTTTCCATAAGGGAAATATCAAGTGTCAGAGGGCTGTATACTTGGGCCAGACCCCCTGCTCCAGAGGTGGGGCGACCATGCTGTACCCCAGTGGGACCACCATGCCAGCGCTGAGCTCCTGGTGCCCAGCACGATGGCCCTTGGACCTTCGTGTGATACAAACAGTAGTGGTATCTAATGCATTCACTCATTTAGCCCACATTAGAAGAGTAATTGCTACTGTGAGACCTATGGTAGCTTTTCAGGTAGGGTAATACTATTATTCCCATTTAGCGATAAAACGCTAAGCCCAGAGAAGTACGGACAGTGCAACACATGCAACTGCCACACACATAGCAGAGCCTGTCTCTCCTCTCACGTGGAAACGGTCCAGTTCCCAGGGTGGATGGGGCCAGGAGAAGCACCACCAACGTGCTCCCCAGCCAGGCACAGGTCCGTTGGAGATGAGGGCAGGAGGACACCAAGCCCATTGCACTGAAAGGCACTGTGCACGCTTTGGGTTACGTGAGCTTGCACGCCCCTCTGTCCCCCCCTGCCTCCGACATATTCCTACGTGCTCTCAATATACCCACAGCTTGTTAGCAGCTCCACGGGGTTCCCAGGAGCAGTGAATGAACAGAAACGGGGATTGTAAGATCATAACAACCAGCTCAGTTTCTTCTGCCTCCTAAGCTCCCCTCCCTAAGCACTGGAGGAGTGGCTCCTGAGGAAAGGCCATGAATTTTTTATTTCCCTGACCAGAGGGTGATTTTGCCCGGTCAAAGCTATATACATTGTTCCTCGTTACTAAGGCAACAGGTACCTTACAAATGCTGATAATACATAAACTAATACAACTCTGCAGTTTGCTCTTTCTTTCCAGTGCAGCTTAATAACCCGTGTGGATGCTGCTGGCCGCCTCTCTCCCGCTGGGCTAAATGAGCACTTCAGGAAGTATTATCTCCCTTCCCGCGCGGACTCCGTGGTGCCCGCACAAAGACGAGGCGCTGAACTGGGGAGCTGGGCCGCTATCAAAAGGCAGAGGGGTTTCAGAAAGCTCCAGGGAGGAGTGGGAATGGCTGTGGGAGCACCACACAAATCTGCTGCAGCACTGCTGCCGTCCTAAAAGCAGCAAAGGATCCTCAACGCTCGCCGTCCGGAGGGAACGCGTCGCTTTTACGGTCCCGTAAAGGAAATCCTGCAGCACAAACTCTTTAGTTCCAAGTTGTGCCCCCATCACCAGCGTCGAGAGCTAACTGGATTAAGGGCTGTTTGTTAAACTCTGCCTCGCTCCCCCTTTCGTACACCAGCTTCTTTGATACACATGCCCGGTTTTTAAGTGAACACGCCAGGTCCCCACTGCTCTTGTGGTGAGAGCAGGGTTAAAATGCTTCACTGGTCTCCTTAATCCCTCTCACATGATTTAGGCAACACCAGTGGGGGAGAAGGGCCCGCAGGTTTTGCCTCCGTGGCTGCCCCCTCTTCGGAGGTCAGGGAGAAGAGATGATTTCAGTATTGCACTTGGGCTGGATGCGGTGGGAGCTGCCAAAAAGTCGCAGAAACTGTGGACACTGAGTGCACCCAACAGGTACCAGGGGCTGCATCTGCAGATCTCATGGGCTTGAGAGCTGCTCCTGCCTGGCCTCCAAGCTTGCTTTTTTCACTAGTCAGCACCATTTACATCTTGAAACGGAAAAAGGCAAATAGAAATTTAAAATACGGGTTTCTGCTCCTGTCCAGAGCTGCTGTAGCATTAGTTCAGTGATGGGGAGAAGATCACTGTGCAGTAGCAGAAGGAAAAGCCACCAGGAAAGAGGAGCAATTGCACACTACTGTGCTGGATGCACTCCTCCTCAGTGGACCTGGTATACCAATGATCTATCTGCAGAATTTCTGTTTCAAGAGCAATTGTTCTATAGAGAAACCAAATAAGTGGCCTTATTTCTGGGGACTGGAGATAGCCTGAGGTGCAATAGGTTAATAGGAGCTCAGAAGAAAAAAAGACAACCCAGAAACCAAAGCAGCTCAAAACCTAATGACTGATCTTCACTTTTTTTTTTTTCTTTTCCTGTTTTGGGGGTTTGTTTTGTTGTGGTTTTTTTGGGTTTTTTTTTTTTTTTTGGAAAAAGAATCATAGGGGCATATATTTCAACTATTTTATGCTTGCTACCAGTCAGCCCCTTTGTCCTGATGATCTAACAATAACACAAATAACTTAAATAATGTATGTTTAACTTCCTTCCAAAAGCAAAACACAGGATGGGTAGTTCACTCTCAAAGAGCTTTACAAGCACAAAACGAGGACAGTTTTACAGACCCCATTCCTGTGCTGGATGACTTGCTGCTGCTGTTGCTGCAAGACAAGGGTCTTTTATTGAAATCCCAGCAGAAAAGTAAACATTTGAAATAAAGCTAAACAAGAGTTTAGTTGTTGAGGAAGAGACAGTCATCCATCAGCATTTGGCAAACAAGCTCTTCTTAAGAGTGGCCTTCCGCAGCACTGGACTGGGACTCCAGCACTTGGATTCAATCACTGTAGTCTGAATCCCTTCTACCCAACAAGAGGGCTCCCCGCTGTATCAAATTTGCAGCACTGTTGGCTGCTGGAAGCATTATTCATTTGCCAAGTGGATCTTAGGAAAACAAACCTGGGTTCCAAGTTTCAGGAACACCAAAATATGCTACTGAAGGAGATTTCCCCAAGAGAAAACACCATGAGCACACCACCTCCCGTTGAAAGCCATTAGTAAACGGTGCCTGTCCTCTAGTTGCGAATTCACTGCCTTCCCATTTTATCTCCCCAGACCTTGTCTGCACTATCCTCTACCTAAGCCAGCCTTTCGGGGGACGCATGGAGATGTATGGAACAAATGGGGGGCTGCCAGGCTCAGACAGTAGTGGTCTGACTCGACGCTCAACTGGTGGCTGATCGTCAGTTTGACGCTGGGGCTCACTGTGTTTAGCCACATTAACCTGGCCAAGGGGATGGAGTGCACCTTCAGCATGTTCACATAAGATACTAAATTGATGGGAATGGCTGATATGCCAGAGGGCAGGGCTCTGTTCAGCTACACCTTGACTGGCAGGTGAAGTCAACTGACAGAAACCTCATGAAATTCAACAAAGTCCAATATGAAACTCCTGCACCTGAAGCAATAATCCCCACGCGTGCTGCAGATTAACTAAATAGAAAGCAGCTTTGCAGAGAAGGAGGTGGGGACTAGGTGGACAGGAATTGAGTGTGAGCCAGCAGTGCACCGAAGAAGGTCAACCACCTACTGCACTGAACTCGCAAGAACTTAGCCAGCAGGTCAGGGGAAGTGATTATTACCCTGTATTCCCACAGGAAGGCTACCTCTGAAGTACTGCAGTCAAGAAAGGCACAAACATGCTGTAGCAAAGGCAGACAAGGGCTGGAGCACAGGACAGACTGAGAATGGCATTTGTTCAGCCTGGAAAAGAGAAAGCTGGGGATGGGTGCATCTAATTGCTTTCTCCAGCTACCTCATGGGTGGCTATGATGAAGACAAAGGCAGCTGGTCCTGCTTTGTGCAGGGATTGGTCTAGATGACCTGCAATTTTTCTTTCCAACCTCAATCGTTCCATTATTCTACAAAACCATTCCAGTGAGGATCATTTGCAGAACATAACATTTGAAGTAATTGACTCCTGGAGAACATGTAAAGCTCGGTTCCACCATAAAGTCAAAGAAAAAAAAAAGAAAAAAAGTTACAGTGCTGCTTCTCATCTACCAGGTCCTTCCCTTGCCTCTGGGTGACTTGCCAACACAAACACCTGTTTCATATGCATAGAATGCAACAAACAGCTGACCCATATCTGTAATTAATCTTAAAGGCATTTTGATATTTTAGAGGATTAATGCACCCAAAATCCTTAATAAAAAACAAAAAGCCAAAACAATCCAACCCTTCTTGAAGTCAAGCAAAACCTAAAGCAGATGGGTAGACAACAGTTGCAAACCAAACAAATATTCCATGGTTCAGCTCAACTTCAAATAAGTTCAGCACTGAAAACCTGAGTAAGCAAAGACAGCGTGTTACCTTTGGCAATCTGCATGGCTTCAGCTTTGCAGTATCATTTCTGATCTATGCAGTCTGCTAATCAAAAATGACTATTCAGATTCTAATCCAAATAAACCTCCAAATTACTTCAGATGTAAACTGTGGTTGAAACTGAAATGTCAAGTGCTCAAGTATTTGAAAAAGTTCTTTGTCTGTATACCCTAGTTCAGTCAGCCTTGTGCCAACAGATTATGCTTCAGTCTTTGGTTACATGGAGCGTGTGAAAACTAATAGGGGGGAAGTGGCCTACCAGCCCCATTTCCCACTCTGCTTTATCAGAATGACACTATTTGACCTCGGCAAGAGCAAGGCACAATCCAACACGCCCAGGAAATAGCAAGACCAGGACATTCTTATAATCATGAGATGGTTTTTCTTCACGAGGCATTTCTCAAACAACATTGATCCAGGACTCGAAACAACGTGATCCTTCACAGAAAAGTCTTAGAGCAGCTGAAATTTGCAATATACAATACCTTACCGTCTCTTAGCGTGAACCTCCCTCGTCTTCAAGATATATTTTCGACTCACTTGTTCTAAATTTCTTATTTTAGAAATAATTTATCATTTAGCAAGAAATAATTCTTTTCTTCCCCTTCAGATTTTCAGGTGTTACCCAGTTTCTCTGGCAGACAAGCAAGAGTGACGGCACGTCTTATTAATAGGACGGAAGTGCTCTGGGAAATCCATTGCTGGAATATATGGAAGAAAAAGTGGGAGTGGGGGTGGAGAAAGACAGCATGAGCACTTTATACCCCAGATGAGACTGGGATCATTGTAGAAACCCTTTACAGCATGATTGCTACAGGCACAGATGACTTTGCCTGGAATGGAAGATGTGGGAGGGAAGGATTAGTTACGGCTTGCGTTAGTGCATCCAACCTGCTTCGGACTGAAAAACTTCTTCTGTGGTTGCTATTGGGGTGGCTCCAGGGGAAATACCTGTCGCCAGGTATTATCCAATTTATCTTTTTTCTCATGCTTTTTGATATCTACCAGCAACATAATGTCTGGCCCGTACAGATGTACAAGGTGGCAAATTTCTCTTCACTGTGCCCCAGCCAACATAAGGCAATCTATAGCATTTCTCAAATGTGTACCTTGTTGCGATTTTTTGGGGTATTTTGCTACCAGCCTCTGGCAGACACAGCTTAAGTTTCAGCATATTAATCACACTCCTCCACACCCCATCAACACTGATCTTAGCACACAGCTACTTTTGTCTCAGAGACTCCTTGAACTCTGTGCCCTGAGCCTACAAAAATTCCCCTTGTCCTCCAAAACTTGGGAGACAGACAGGGTTATGGTCCTGGTGAAAAGCTGAGAGTACGTCCTCTGAGGAGAGGAGGGCACCAGGAGCTCTTGATTATGTATTTATATTGCTACACTAGAAAGTACATTAGGACTAGGACAAAGCCTAAACCATGCAACATGAATAACACTGAAAATGTAAGGATGAGAGACATCTTAGCTGAGTAAGACTTTTTTTCCTGGTTCTTGGCCATGTCTGCAATGGAAAATGAGAAGCAGGGGGAGAAAATACAGTTTTCCTTTCTGTGCTGGTTTTGGCTGGGATAGAGTTAATTTTCTTTATAGTAGCTAGTATGGGGCTATGTTTTGGATTTGTGCTGAAAACAGCATTGATAATACAGAGATGTTTTAGTTGGTGCTAAGCAGTGCTTATACTAAATCAAGGACTTTTCAGCTCCCCATGCTCTGCCAGGTGCACAAGAAGCTGGGAGGGGACACGGCTGGGACAGCTGACCCCAACTGGCCCAAGGGCTATTCCATACCATATGGCATCATGCTCAGCATATAAAGCTGGGGAAGAAGAAGGAAGGGGGGATGTTTGGAGTGATGGTGTTTGTCTTCCCCAGTCACCGTTAGGCGTGATGGAGCCCTGCTTTCCTGGAGATGGCTGAACACCTGCCTGCCCATGGGAAGCAGTGAAGGAATTCCTTGTTTTGCTTTGCCTGCGCACACAGCTTACTTTCCCTATCAAACTGTCTTTATCTCAGCCCACGAGTTTTCTCACTTTTCCTCTTCTGATTCTCTCTCCCCATCCCACCAGGAGGAAGTGAGCGAGCGGCTGGGTGGGGCTGAGTTGCCTCTCTAGAACTCAGGATGGCTTTCCACAAGAAAATATTTCTGATGGTTTCACTATTGCTCCTAGGTCTCTCCAGTTGACTGAAAACTCAGTTTGGAAGAGGAACTGGAGGTATCCTGGCTGCAACAGTATGTATTTTACTCCTAACGCTGGGTCAGTGCCCAAGGCCAGAGAAGAGAGTTCTAAAGCTCCATCCACCCATCCATCCCAACCAGCCCTGTTTGTTTCTCTGGTTGTATTCGCTGCTGCAAAACACTACTAGGCCATTGCCTGTAAGCAGATACGTTGTACACATCCACATGAATAACAGTTCCTTTGATGTTCAAAAGAGTTTTACTTCTTTGATTATGAGTTTATCAGTAGCACATAATCAGGCTGCAGACACACACGCACAGTTTACTCCTAACCCCTTTTGATTGCAGGTACACAGCCAGCAAGTGTCCTTTATGCTGTATCCAAGTATTTATTGAGATAAACTGCCTTAGCTTTTCTGGGAGACAGTCTTTCTTGGCAGGTGTAACAGGGCAAGTTTCTCAAGATATCAAGAGCCATCACAGCTAATAAACTACCTGCACTGTGACTTTTCCCTCAAGATGAACTTTCAAATACTCCATATCCCATGTCAATCCCAATAGCAGTGTATTAAACATACAGCAACTTTGCACATGGTTTGGCTCTCCAGCCATGTCTGAGCAAAGGTGTGTCAGGGGAAAAAAAACCAACCCAAAAACACCCCCCCACAACGCCACAACACACTAGTAAAATTCAGAATTCGAGGTAGTAAAGGATGTTCTTCTCTTTTCACCCACACCAAGCTGAAAACAGAAAGGCAGAGACACTAATCTGGGAACTGCCCCACAGACAGGTACAGCCCATAAATGAAAAGAAATTCAATACCTGCAAAGAGAGAGCTGAGAAGTACTGCAGAAGTAATTAATTACTTTGCATCAGTATTTGGTAGCTGATTTGGTTTCTGACCCATATGGAGGTGCTGGCAGGGCAGCACAGAACACCTGCTGCCAGTTAGGCAAAAAGCATCAAAACAAGGGCAAAAAAAAAAAGCAGTTGGCTATTTTGTGTTTGCAAGCCTACAGCTAATGCTATGAAATCTGATTGATTTTAATAGCAATCTGCTCAGCTCTTCATTCATTAGAAGGAGATGAAATTCTGTTTGAGGTGCACGTGATGAAGTTGTGTTATCCAAGTGCGTGGGGGAAGAGGGACTTGATAAGCAAGCTCCTCTGGCCATGCCCTGCAGTCTGCTCCCTCCATTTCATCACTGCTTTCTCCAGCTTTCTGCTGCTAGTCCAGACTCATGAGCTCTTTGTGTTTCTTTCCTGTGGGCAGCATCAAACTAAATACAAAGATCCTGTCAGAAAATGGACTTCCCAAAAATATTCACAATCAGAAAAAAAATGGCTCAATTTTTTTTTTTTTGGAAGAGTATAAATCCCTTCCATAGCAGCCGAGAGAGGACCAGATTTTTCAGAAGAGTTCAACATGCTGTTTAACATACCCAAATGTCTCAAAAAACCCTGGCCCCCATTACAGCATTGAACACCTGGAACTGACCATGCTTGGTTTTGGATGTCTGCTCTTAAAAGCAACAATAGCTTGTGCTGTTGTGGGTAATTCAGTTTTGGAAGCAGAAGCCTTGATTTATATGAACTCCATGCTAATGGAGAATTACTTCCAGTTTGTTACAGATTTCAGCACTGAAATTAGGTGGTTTTCTTGCCAAATTCAGGCCCAGTGTCATTCCAATCAAATGGGTTTTGAAGAGCTCCAGTCCTTTTTATAATACTGCAGCATGGCTTGCAAACCAGCTTTTACATGTTTGGGGTTACCCAGCACTACAAATTGTTGTTTTATCAGATGCAGCTGACTGAAAAATGAAAAAACACTCCCTCTTTCCTCCCACTCTAAAAGCATTTAAAATGCAGCATTTCTGGGAACCTGGCTGGGTGGAGGGAGTTGGCAGAGTGGATTGTAATGTATAAAATACGGAGGGACAGATGTTCAGCTGATCACTTTAACAGATACAACTGTGACACGAGGATGACAGCTCTATTAGATTTCAGGAGGTGATGTGTCACTTGTGCAGTAGGCTACTCCACATCTTCATAAAAAGCACTTTTTATGGGGTGAGACAAGAGAGATCCAGATAAAAGCGACATAAGAATGCTAGTCAGCCATAATTGTGAACTCGATTAAAGATTTGCTGGAAATCACATTAAATAGGAGCTCAACTCTGCAGATCAGCTCTGGGGCATTCCCAGTTGGCAGCAGAGCCTTTCTCCTTGCAGGCCACTGCTCCCTGGTGCAGCCTCTTGCCTGGTGCTGGCACCCAGGTGTAGATGGTACTCTTTTCAGAGGTAGAGGACTGCCCATGGCCCAGAGCATTGCTACATGATGGACATTTAGAGAAGATCCAGGCTTGAAACAGTAATATCACAATAGCATGGCATCTCTAGTGACAAAACCCCAGCTGGAAATCCATATGATCCACGAGGCAGGAGCAGTCTCATCTCCAATGATGTCTGCTCCTCCATACTATTACTTTTAGTTACCCCAGTCTTTGCTCTTTGCCTATGACCTTCTTCCACTTCAGCCTGTATTTCCTTTTTAAATGTTTTTTTTCAGCTCTTGAATCCCAGGTGTTTCTCTTTCTTCAGCTGACACTCAGGCTGTGCATCAGGCAACCATCAGGACTTGGCAAAGGTTTACTGGGTCAGTGGAGGAAGACCCTCGGATCCAGGTTTTTGCTATTAGAGTTGTCAGTCATAAAAGCCCTTAGAGACTCCAAGAGCATGAAAATTAAATCTACAGATTGAATTATCCCGCTTTTTATTTTTTTTCCTCCCTTAAGTGCACATGTGGTCTTGTCATCTTGTCATTTTTATCATTGTTAGTGACAGTCCTCAACAAAATAGTCAGCACAACCATCACATTTCTTATTCCTGCTGCAAGCTGAATACAAAATATGAACTCCCCAAACTGCAACAACTTATTCTGCTTTGTCTGTCACAATGTTAAACAGAATGTTTATGTAGCATTTGTAATCAAAGCAGTTTTGTGGGGGTTTTTTTTGTTTGTTTTAATATATAGAAAAAAGATAGGGGGTTTTTTTCCCCTCCAGGACAAAACACGGAAGGTTACCGATTTAGTAATTTCAAACTCCACTGATACTACGCTGAGATTTCTAAAAAGTTAGACCAGTGACCTGGAGCACATAAGGAGAATGATGCCACAGGCAATAAAGTACAAAGTTATGTCCCGATATCAACAAGTGGGGATACCTGAAAATGTCTGCACCCTGCCTGGCAATCAGTCAAGTTGGAGGAGAAGGTAAAACTGATACAGTGACTCTGACCCATAGATGTCAGTCCTTGGCCGGTCACACTCGGTGACTGGGAACCAAGACACTCACAAGAGCCCCTGGAGATCCAGGGCAAAGAGTATACAGTCAACAGCTATGGAAAAAGCAATGCTGTTCATTTTTAAAGGTAAAGTTCATTTCTACCAAGCTTTCAGTCCATAATGTCTGGCCAACTAAGATAAAACCCAAATCCATGAAAACTTTTGCTTCACATTCACAAGTATTCTTCAGCAACTGCCTTATTGCTAATATTAACATAATACCCTATTAAAACAGGCAGAGAAACTCGTACAATTTTTTTCTTAGGAAAGAGAGGAAGCAGGTAACAACCAGCTGCATGCGAGAGCTGTGCAAACACGTCACAGTACGCGGGCCCAGAAGGTACGCGAGGATGGCGGCACAGGAGTACAGGCAGAGTTTCAGTACCTCTGCTGTAGCCACGCGCAGCCTGAACAGAAACAAGAAACTGGTGCTATTTTAAATGACTAATCAACAGCCCAGAGTTTCAGGTGTGATAAGTTGCTTACATGATTTTTGGTTGTAAAATTTAAGACTTCTTAAAGGATCTAAGCAGCTGGAGTCCTCCACCCTTGCTGGAAAATCTGCTTCAAGCTGGGCAATCTTAAATAGCGTAAGTAACTCACAGACACTAACTGAGAAAGAGGTTGGTGTGTTGCAAGGCTAGATTTCCTGGGAAACCCCAACAGCAAAGGACAGGATTTTGGAGGATGAAATCAGAAAAATCAGCGGGCTGAGGACTATTCTGTTCTTCCTGGGTCTCCTGTCTTCCATTGAAAGTCAAAGCATGTTCAGTTTGTCTGGTTAAAAATCAACATGAAGTGGGTCTTCACCACTCAGAGCAATGGATTTGAGCACCCTACATATGGACATCAGTGGCCAAGAAACACCTCATTAAAAAATGTAACAGGTTTCATTTTATTTTCGCTGGCTGGCAATTTCACCAGTCTCAAGAAGTAGGACAAACATCGTATGCTGATAAATCACGACATCAAGTCAGACCCAACAGCAAATGCTGTTGTGTCTCTAGAGCTAAGCAATCAATCCAGCATCCTGTGCCAGTACTAAGTATTCATGAAAAACTGAAAAGGAAATATTTGAAGGAGGTGTGTCTGAGAAGCAAGGTAAGCAGCTCCACAAGACATTTGGTGTACAACCTCATCTAGTAGAAACCAACTTCTCCAATACACAGCAGGCTTTAGAGCTCATCTCCACACTGAAAGCACCCCTGAATGTGGGTTTACCAAGGAAAATTATATACGTAGCTCCCTCAAATGCGTCCCTCTAACCACCTTGTGAGTTGAATCAGCTCTCAGCCTCTCCCACGCTTTCCAACATTTGCTGAAACCTGGTACTGAAAGGTGTAAGCTTTTCAGCAGGCAATGCAGACTTAAGCGTGCTCCATCTATTCTGAAGAAATAACTATGACCCATAATAAAATCTGGTGACAGATACATTTTGGCAAGTATGAGACATCCAGCTCCGCAGCCTGGTCACATCTACTCACTAGGGCCTGGGATAAGTAGGCAGCTGACGGAGGTGCCTCAGTTGAGCATCCCACTTTTGACCCTCCGTGATTAGAAATTTGTTTCCAAGTTTCTAAAGCTTAGACCAGCCCACGGTATCAACGCTAAGATTTCTGCATACCAACAAAGTTGCGAACCAGTCCTATTCTGTCTTCTGGCACATGTCCAACACTCATTTATTTAAGTTGTAATTTTTATGTAAGAATTGTACAACTGTAAAGTTGCATTTTACTTGCAGTTTGTACGCTGCCCCACTGGTGCCGGTTTCCTGAAGAACCCAAGAGTATAAGTATAGGAAATGCTGTGCAAAGCGTCAAGGTCATTTTAGTGGTAAGTTTCTTTTCCAGGCTGGGTTGCAGGAGAAAGGTAGTCCCACGGGAAAAAAAAATGAACATATGTACTCAGTAAATTCTTGATGCTTCATGAAAAAGCTTGGCCAGGATACAGCTATGGCTAATAGCCCAAAGTAAAGCTAGTGGGAAAAAAATTCTCATACATAAACTAAACAGTTTAAAAGTTGAACTTAAAGCCTTCTCCTGAATAGATGTCCAAACCACATTAATTATTTCATGCACCAAGTAGCTAGACAAAGAACGAAGAAACAAAGTTAGGCTGAAAAACCCAAAAACCTCTGTATTAAAATTATAACACTATAAAGGTATCTCCCCACTCTCACATTGAGATCCACAGAGCATAGGGCATCAGCAGTGAGGTATGGAAAGGGATGTGTACCTATGCTGTCTGCATGCCACCGTTCCCATAAAAGCCTTCTCCAACATGCAATAAGTGACACTGGAGAAGCTTTGTGGAGATATTTTGGGAAATCATGGAAGTAGCCCCATATATAACCCGTCCCTCAAGGGCAAAATGATTGCCGAGCAGAAGACCTTGCTGTGAACGTTGATAAAAAGTACAAAGCCAGATATATTCAAAATAAAATATTTTCTTCCTAAAAAAACCTCCACAAAAGCCCAAAACACCCCCAAAAAAGCCTCCCCAAACCCAAATCTCTGTCATTTGAAACCAGGCAGAGGAAGAGTTTATGTTCTTCCCCAAAAGAGATGGCAGTTCAGCCAGGGAGCCTGGCCCACGGCGAAGGATCGGAGCATGAAGCTCTCATACTCCTAACAAGGAGCAGTGGCACCATTTTGAATGAAAATGTTTAGGTTGTTAATGAAATATTATTGTGCCCATAGGAAGTAGAAATCTGAGCAAAACAAAATAACAACTTTCACTAGAACAGCCCATTTTTTTTTTATTAAGGAAACTATTTAAAATTAGGCTTTTTACCAGCCACAGCAGAACATCATTTCTGCCTGTATTCTACTTGTAGTTTGACCCTATCTCCACAAGGAAAAAAACCCAAAACCCACCAAAAAATGAACCCATCCGGAGTCTTCTCCTTACAAGAAATCTTTCCCTTGGCTTGATATCTCAGTTTTCTGTAACAAAAGAAGGGAGAATAGCTATACCCGTTTAGAGCAACTGAGATTTGGCCCTCAGACATTCAGCAATCACAAACACACAGCAGATGCAATTTTGTCTCACAGCAGAAATAAATATTCAACTTACTACAGGAATGTCCCAATGGACAACTTTATTTCTAGAAATAAATATTCAACCAGAATTAATTTAGTTTTGCAACAGATGCTTTGAATTTGAGTCTGCTTGTTCTCAAAAGCACGAGACAACAGCTCACCGTAAGCCATATCTGCCTATCACCCTCATTCGCATATCAATTTATAAACTGCTGACTGATGTTAAGAATAGAATTGATCTTGTGTTTAGCATTTACAAACCATTTGGAAAAGTTCAGCCTGCCCTGACTTTAATTTGTTCTCATCCCTAAGACACATTCATTAACTACAGCTAAAGAATCCCTGAGCAGTTTCTAAGGATCGTAAGACAGCTATTAAAAATCTTTTGGATCCAAACAGTAGTTATTCGACACCAATCTATCTTTCCAGCTCTTGACAGGCACCACATAGGCAGACATCAAAAAGAGCCAAGTATTTGATGAAATTTTTACCGAATGATCTGCGAGCAGCAGAAAGGTTACATACCTCCAGTGTTTGCACAGGGTTTAGCTTGAGGGGCACAAGCTGGAGGTGCCTCTGATGTGCCACCACGAGGTTAACATTCAATATCTTTAATCATTCCCTACAGTATTTGAAACACAAACAAATCTAAAGCCTCTCAAATAAACATTGTTTATAATCTTGGGCAGAAAACAATGTGGGAGTTAATGTGCACGTAGAATACAATCTTAAAACTCCCTTCCTATTTTCCTCTTTCTTTGAAAGGGTCCAAATGAAAATAGCACTGTTCTCTGCTCTTTGAGTTATCTGTCAAAGGGAAATGTTTCTGTGAATGCCACCACCTGTTTTATATCCTAATTAGAGGACTGGTTTGTTATTGGTACTTGCAGAAAAATGTATTTTACCGATAACTACAGAGTAAATATTTATGCCTATTAGTTACAGCTAAAGAGAAATAGTTCAGAAACAGCTTTAATCAGTTGTTACCGTACCTGCCAGCAGTGTAACTACTTGATGTATCATGAATGTTAAATAGAAAAATCAATGATGAGGGCAAGAGAGTCTTCATACTTGCTCTCTCCCCGAAGACAAGGAGAGACCCTAGCCTAGCTTTTACTGTGCTCTGTTAATTTTTTTTTTTTTTTTTTACTCACAGATGTGTTGAAGTGAAAACGCTGTCAGTGAAAACCGGATGGCTGCTGTCTGTAGTACCTTGTGCGCATTTATTCTACCCTGCAAATGAGTTTGCTTCGGTTTTGCTGCTCTGCAAGTATAATTTGTTAGCAAATCTCTCTGCTAGGAATTCCACACGAAAAACATGTTTTAAGCAAATATTGGAGCATACTAATGAGAAACAGTGTTTACATTTACGAAATATATTCTTGAAACCAAAGTCCAGATGCCACAACCACTTATCCAAGGTTAACTTTATGTGCACTAGAGATTTCACAGACCTCAGGACCGCTGCAGTGCTTGAATAAAGTGACTCGCATGTGACCCTTCGAAAATAGCAGCATGAACTTATAGTCGTTTATATCAGAGAAAAACACTCGCTTACACCCTTAGTTTTAAGCATGTATTGAGGCCTAAGTGTGTTTAAATTCTTAACTGCACAGGGGTGAAATCTGATTCAGAGACCCCATGAGATAAGAAAAACCCTAACGAGAAATGGTTCACTCATAATTGGAAAGTTGTTTAAAACTAGCGATACACAAAATTGCTGAGTACAAACATGGCCTGTTGATCTTATCTTACTTCTCGTAAAAAAAGAGAAGGCAAAATTCAACCAAAATCTGGTGACGTACATGGATTATTCAAAGCACAAGTGAAAACATATACTTAGAGGATTTCTGAAAGTAGAAATTGTGTGTGGGAAGAAATAAGAAATCTTTAAAGTAACTCCGATTATTCCCCCACCCCGACCTTCCCATGATGAGGACATCTTTGTCTCAGCCCCACCAGCTCCACTTTTTGATTGACTAAAGATACAAAGAAATAAAGAAAATGAATAGGAATGAGTTTTGATTAAGAGTGATAACCTGCTCTTACTGTTCCCGATCAACCACAGTACAGCTCAGCTCGATGAGCCTGCGAACCAAAATGATCACAGAAGACAACATGCCTTAGAAACAATTCTTGAGCCAATACTTGCAGACCAAGATCACTTCAGTACCTGTGTTCTGGTAAAGCTTCTGCAATTATATTATTCATTATATAATGGTGCCCATGTAGTGCACATGTTTAAGTACCTTAAATGATCTATACTGTTGGAAAAACAGCTTACACTCCTCAGCCGTGCATTTATGAGCATAAAAAAAATAATGTAAGGATGAACTATTCTGTGCCTGAGATGATGCTAATATGATGTGTTCAAAAACATCCCTTTGGTATCCCCTGAAGAAACGTATGCTGTTTTGAGAGCTGTAGGCTTTGCTCTAATGCTGGCAAACACACAGAGGCAGATTTCCCGTTGATGCCTGTGATGGCAGTGGAAATTGGATTTAAGTAGGAAGTGGCAAAACTGAATAGGAAGCTGGTCTCAAAATTCCTTTGAGGAAATTTGAGGTCTCAAAATTCCTCCAGGAAAAGCACCTGGGTAGCCAATTCACTTGCAATTGCACCATGTGCTTGAACCAGGGGTAAATCTTGCAGGTCTGATCAGAGAGCTGATTGAGCATGAGTAACTAATGAGAACAGATGTGCTGTCCACAGCTGTAACCGCAGGCCCATCCCATAGGCCTGACTGAGAACAAATAGAAGACCTGCTTGGAAGTCCCATACCTTCAAAAACAGATAAATATTCTTTGCCAAAACAATTGCGTTGTCATTGGGAGCTTCCTGGTATGGAGTCTGATGGTTGTGGTAACCCCAGCTGGGACAAGGTTGAGCACTGGCAGGACAAGATACAGCTCTGCCAAGGTGGTACAGGAACCGCCAAAGCAGCTGGTTCAGCTTGGACTGCTGGTGTACCCACACCAAGTCGGACAACTGCCGTGTTATAGAAACATCTGCATTCAGGCAGCACAGGCAAAAGCAATGAAGGTGCATGCCCCGTTAAGTCGGCTGTGAGGAACTTGTCCCAAGGAGAACTGGTTGGTAGTGGGCATGCTTAAAGGCTGTGCTGGCTCCTGGGGTTACCAACTGCTGGGGTGGTGCACATAAATCCCCTGAAAGGCTTTCCATTTTCTTCCAGTTATTACAACTACCCAAAATCCTACCATTCTTTTTGCCCATCCCAAACTCTACATGTCTCCAAAGAGCATGACACTGCTGACTGAAGATGTGATTGCGTTGCACAGCTGGAAAAACAACTAAGACGTTCAAAAGGAAAAAAAAAAAAAAAAAAAAAAAAAAAAAGGTACAGCCTCCTGACTGCTGTTGAACAACAGTCACCACCCAAAGATTTTCCAAGTGTATTCCCATCCCCACAAGTCAAAATCAGGGCTTTCAAATAACACTTCAGGGCAACCCTTTGTTTTTCTTGGAAGTTTTCACTCGGAAATCTAGACTAATAGATTTGGGCCGTGAAACAATCCAAGCTTTTGGATTCTGGGAGGAAGGATTTCCAACCAGCTCTCAGTGAGCAGATATCTACAGTCTGTCATCACTTCCCTGCTCCGTGGAGCAATTGGAGAGGATTACCCCTTTTATTTTTCCCAAAGAGCCTAGTTGTGCCAGGTATCAGAAGGTATCGGACAAGTTTGTGCCAGGTACTCCAGCCCCGTGTATGCACGATCTCCCCCTTTCTTTACAGATAAGGAGCGTGCTGCGTGCGAGGCCATGGCACAGTCACAAGATTAATTCCCTCTCCTCCAAGTTCCTCTACGTGCCTCCTTGCTCTCCCCTTCTGTTGCTGCGTTCCCTTCCCCGGCGCACGAAAGCGGCAATGCTGAATGCTGACACTGATCCCCTCCCAGCCCTGTCTGGTGGCTTCTTCAGCACCAAACCTCCAACTCAGGTTTTCAAGTTGCCAAATTAATTTGGTTCCACAGAGTACTTTGGGGGTGCTGAACACGTTAAGCAGGGAGAGGCACACGGTCACGTAACCCTGGTATTCTGCGCTGCCAGTGAGCCATCTTTCACAAGAACAATTATGTGTAGGACAGACAGATGAATAAGAAATGCACGACCAATATTTCCTGTTCTAATTTAAGTCAGTTTTCATTAAGCCCTTTGTTTCTGCCACCTGAAGCAGCAAGCTTTGAACAGGGTATTGTAAATGAAGAACATTTTACCATCACCCCTCACAGATTAGACTGCTGACTTCATTTAAAAAAAATTAAAAAAATGAAATCAGACAATGATGCTATTAAAGAGTTCCGTATCATTGTAATTTGAAGTCATTTTCTAAATGGATCAAGAAAGCATAACAGACAAGTGCTTGAATAATACCTCAGACGACTGTCTAAACAAGAAGTATTTTTCTTATTTTCATCTGTGTGATGCGTACACAGGCAATGATAATGATAGCAGGGAAATAATTTCTTCAATTACTGTGTGATAGAGTATAATAGAATAAAATGGCTATTGTTGGCTGGGATTAGCATCAGATGGATGCCTCGGAAGGAAACCTCCGAGATGCGGCTGGACAAACACCAGGCACAAATACATGCTGAAATGCCACGAAGCACTTTATTAGTGGGGCCATTCACTGAATGGCAGCTGATAAGGTTTTCAATAACATGGACACTGCTAGTTGTATAATGCTCTGTAATCTAAACATAATTAAAAGTGTTAACAATTTTGTAGCCTTTATCTGAACACATTTTTCCCACATGCTTTAGGTGACCGGGTCGTAATCCAAAGACAAGCAACTCTCTTGTTTTACACTATTAGTCTAGTGAGTGGCAATTTTTTTTCCTGTGCACAAAGGTCATTGTACCCCAGGCAACGTCTCTTGTCGGTATCTTCCACAAATCCAGGATGCACCAAAACAAACACAGATGGATTACATGTTGTCTATTAACTCAGCATTTCTCTTCCTTTCCTCAGATGCCAAAAAATAATTAAAGAGCATTTGTGTGAGTGGTGGTAATGCATTCATATAATTTGGCAATTATCTTGTCAGCCACCTTTATTAGATTCTCAGTACTGTAAATTGCTTTAAAGTATGTGCTATATGGCTCTACTATGCTTGCTACATCAGCTTCTGCAATTGCAAGCTCAGAGATAAGTTTTAATAGTAAACAAGATTTGGTGAAGTTGAGGATGTATTTCTATTAAAGATTTTTATTTTTTCTGTTTAAAGTCAAGGAGTTAAATCTCTCCTAGGAGGTTAAATGGGATTTTTTCGCTTTGCTTTTTCAAGTGGAACTCAGTTCCCTCCTAGACACATATGCAAATAAACCAATTTTTAAAGATGCACGGTCTCCCAAAAGCTCCCCTTTAGGCATCAATAGGCACACCAGATTTTTCAGTGGATTTTAAAGTCTAGCTAAAAGAATATCACCCCAAATCAGGGGAGTAGGAAAGAAGGTGTAGATGTCTGACTGTGGGAGCCCAACTTAAGAGAAGCCTTCACCCCAAACCAGAAGGCAGTGGTAGAAGACCTGGGCCATTGGCAGGGAGGGGTACAGGGGCATCAAAGCTAGGATCCCCCCCTTGCCAAAACTGGAGAGACACAGGAGTAGAAAAAAGTGAGATTTTTTGTGAAGAACAGCATTACTTAATACGTCAGAACTAACTGATGGACTACAATTTGATCATGATCTTAATGCACCCAAAAGATACCTTTTTTTTCTCCCCGCACCCCAGTGAATATGAAAAGTTACAATAACAGCTTACAAAGTGCTTGATTGGGTCTGTTTCTCTACATATTTTACGGAAAGATTTATCTGTCTCCAGTTTCCAATACTTACCGACACACTGAGATAGACCATAACAACAGCAAAGCCAAACTGATGCTGTCATGCTGAGAGGCATACAGTGCATGAGCCATTAAAGCCTACTTCAGTGCTACTTGGAGCACTGATGGATACTTGGAGAGTAATTACTAGCTCAATTTAATTTGCAAAAATTTCTCATGAGTCGGGATAATTGAATGCACAATAAAGCTATCTGAATTGTTTGAGCATTACATTCATACCGTAATGTGCACCTAACAAATGCAGACGCTTTTTAGGGTGTATACTCCCCTACCCTCTTCCTAGCATCTAGAAACATGCAAAATTTCTCTGCCTGGTAGCATTTTTGGGTTTGTTTTTTAATTATAGGCAACACTGAACATACTGCCTTTCCCCATGGAAAAGTTTCCTTCCTGGATTACATACAACCACATAGTCTGGATGCAAGAAAAATACAGATGCGTGAAGGGTAAGAAAAGATTCTGGAAACCGCACACAAAGCCAGACTATTTCAAATATGAGCTTCAAATGAAAAAAAATTTCACATGGCGAGTGCCTTTTCCGTCACAACACAAAACACAAATGTGGGCATATTACACTTGATTTCACAATGAGCCACAGTTACAGCACTCAGTTTGCAAGACTTGATTTCACAATGCTGGCAAAATCATACATAGCAGAAGCTAACACTCTCCTCGCTCAACTGTATCTCCATCAGCTCTTTGCCTGCGTGAAGCTACAGACACAAGAACCGCTTCAGACATGGACTGAGGCAATTTTGCACTTCAAATAACGTGCCTGAGCACAGGAGCTTAGTCTGCAGCAATCCCAGATGCTGGAATGGGTGCTTGGGTACCCAACATCAGGCAGTGACAACAGGTGACCAGGGTGGATGGGACACACAGGCAACGTGCAGACACTGGGGGTCACCAAGCATGTGGGAAGACGTATTATCCCTATCCAGTGTAAAACGGTAAAGAGAGCAGAAATTACAGTCACAGTCATCGGCACAATGGGGAGCTAGAGCTGAAAGTCCCTGAGGTTCGGCATATCCGACTATGGCTCTTTGGGGAATAGACGAGCTATGAGAGTAATGGAGCTAAATTGGGCAAGACATCTCTCCAAAATTCAACTCATGGATTTAAATATAGTCCCCTCTCTAAACATTATGGCCATCAGAGAAACTTAAGATGGGAAAATTCATGGCAGAAAGACACTGAAGTCACATAAACATACAGAAAACCTCTTTTCAAAGTTTATAGCTAAATAAAGTTCAAAACAAAGTTAACGAGTTCATTTCAGATATGAAGAAACAGCATTGTTTGAATATTTAATGGATATTTATGGAAATTTTGTAACAATACCACAGAGTTTCTCAATTTACAAGTGATGTGATACAACATTTCTTTAAATGGGCTAAATGATTATCTTTATGTGAATTTTACTAGTGACTTCTATGGGTTGTCTGTATCTGGAAGATATTTAAATAAAAAAAAAGAAAACACCAAACTGTTACAAAGTGGACAAAGGGTTTCCTTTTGTCCCCTTCCCTCCCTGTTTGTCAAATGTTTTTCTTTCTTCCCCGTCCCCTTTCTCCATTAGGAATGAAAAACATCTCTGCAGAGATAGTCTCCTTAGAATATTAGCTTGAAATTTAGGAACTTTTGCTTTGAATTCCTGCCCTGTTCCAGGATGAGTGACATTAAAGTGACTTATAAGTAAGGTGCCAGGAGTCTAAAGTCTGCTTTCATAAATGGCTTAGGAACACAAACTGTAAAAAGCTTTTTGTTATCTAAAAATGCCAACATACACCTGGTGTTTCTGGTGTCCTGGATACTTTAGAAAAATCTCACTAGGGCCATACCAAATTTAGACAGATAAACATCTATTTAGATAGCTAAACATACCAGAGGACTTGGGTACCTTGCCAGCACAGCAGGATCTGACAGCCTAACCTAAGTATTTATTCTATATTTGGTGCTGGAGCATGTCCAAAGAAGGGCAACGAAGCTGGTGAAGGGTCTGGAGCACAAGTCTGATGAGGAGCGGCTGAGGGAGCTGGGGTTGTTCAGCCTGGAGAAAAGGAGGCTGAGGGGAGACCTTATCGCTCTCTACAACTGCCTGAAAGGAGGTTGTAGCGAGGTGGGGGTCGGTCTCTTCTCCCAAGTAAGAAGCCATAGGACAAGAGGAAACGGCCTCAAGTTGCACCAGGCAAGGTTTAGACTGGATATTAGGAAAAATGTCTTCACCAAAAGGATTGTCAAGCATTGGAACAGGCTGCCCAGGGAAGTGCTTGAGTCCCCATCCCTGGAGGTATTTAAAAGACGTGTAGATGTGGTGCTTAGGGACATGGTTTAGTGGGACTTGGCAGTGCTAGGTTAACGGCTGGACTCGATGATCTTAAAGGTCTGTTCCAACCTAAGTGATTCTGTGATTCTATTTAAACAATACCACGTAATTTCCAGGGCCTGAATCCCAGTATCTCCACTTCCAGGTGGAACTCCTAACCAATACACTCCAGTACCAATACACTTCCATTCTTTTTTGAATTATTCAGTGAAAATCAGAACAATTTTACCTGAAGAGACCTCTGCCCTGCTTACTTCATAGCCAAATGTTTTGGGAACATGCGACAGGAACACAAGCCTGCCGCGGGCAGAGGAGGGAACTGCTCAGCACGGACCCATCAACCAGAGGGAGGACCTCCCCGGTCCTGGAGCTGGTGGCTTTAATGAGACCTGGCTCAAGGTTGCCTTCTCTGCCAATTTCACAGAGAAATCCAGCAATAGATTACTTTCCCTACAGTGTTTTGACCAGCCGAAAATATAGATAGCATTGTTCTTGTACTGTGTTAAGCGTTGCTAATCCCAAAGCCACTGCTTCCTCTGTTTGTAAGGAGAGGAAATATTGTGAGCAAAATAGTTCAGCTTTTTCCTTGGTGTTACTTGTTTGTGTAAGCAACCATCATTTAGGATTGCAAAGTCAACCCCTTTTATGATACTCTAACAATGGCAGATATTTCACAACAAGAACTGATCTCTGCCAGCTTGCTCCCAGATTTTAAGTTCAAACTTGAGCCACATTGTGTCTAATCCTTAAAGTGTCATTAGTAGTTATGAGTCTATTAATACAACACTTCAGCCATCACGTTTTGGCTACAACCTAGTGGATTGCCTCGCAACGTCGATGCCACTTACACTAGCTAAACAAACTGGCCGAAATATCCTCCCCCAGGATAAATTGCACCCTAGCACGACTGTTCTCTGTCCTGCTGAGATAGTTCAGGGGGTAAACTTTGTCTTAGCGATACCACTGCTTGGAAATGGGATTAAGGGGAAAGAAACCACAATTGTAGAGCCTCTGCTAGAGAGGTCAGCTCACACATGCTTCCCTGTATGTATCTGGCAGCCTCCGAGAGGCAAATACATAATCACAGCGGTATGCAATCCGTATGGTAAGTTCAGACCAGATACTATTACACCATCAGGAAGCAAATAATCAGTGCTCATTTGCAAAAAGCCGCATTAGGAGGGGACAGTCCTATACCTCCCCAATGATTTATAAGCTACAATTGTAATTACCCCTTTGAAACAGCACAGAGAATGGCCTCTCACCAAATGTTCATACAACGCCCTGACATCACTTCTACCCTCTTCTCGGAAGGCAGAAAAAACAAATGAAGTTGATTATTTCATTCTAGCAACAAAGACCTTGCACACAGGGAAAATGATTCACATTAAATAATTTCCAAGTGGCGAGTGGCTCTAAAGGTAACAGCCCTGCTTTTGAACCCGAGGGGAAAAACCTAGCATTCTGTCCAGTAGACAGAAATATCTGCCTCGGTGCCAAAGGCATCTCAAGGTGGGCATGATTAGCAGCTCCTTGTCTAGATAGCTGAACCCCTTGAAGATGAAGGCATTAGCTGAGCTCTGACCTGGAGTTGTACCACTTTTCAACTGTTTATTTATGTTTGTGCATGAAGAATAGATGAACAGTAGCCAGGAGGCTAAAGAAGACGAGGCGGCAGAATCAATTAAAATGTACTCAGGAAGTTGCCAAAGAGAACACAACAAGCTAGCGAAGTAAAGATAGGGCAGAGGTGAAGGTCAGGATGAGCTACACAGTGCAAAACTTGGGCAGAGGAAGCAAAGATGACTGTACACCACCTTTGCATAACACAGCTCCCCAGGGCAGCAGGTGCAGAGGATCTGTACACTGCAGGCTGATCCTGCCACGTACATGGCACACCCCTAAAATTCCCCTTTCCCTTGAAGGAGAGGAGGGGACTGGAGCAGAGCCAGCTGCATGGAGGCCAGCCCGGCATCTTCTGGCCATTGCGCTCCAGCTAGCGGCTCCAGTGTTCCAACAGTGCTGGAGGGCGGCTGGCCCTAGGGTCAGCAACTGCCTTCTCTGAGCAATTTTACTCACCAACTTATTCAAGATATTCCAACGGAGAATGTTTTGTTGCCATATTCCCAAGAAAAACAGTGAAATACCAACAGTTTTCAAACATTGGTCTCAATGGTTGCAGGCCATTCCTTGGTTGTATGATGCATTTTCATTGGGTTTGTGTTATTCACCCTCACTTAAGATAATAACAAGGAAAGAAATCGTACCCAAGATCTCTGCTTTAAAACAAACATTTACTACCACTACTTCCCCACATCCCTGTCTGACTTGGGAGCAAACAAGCATTGCTTCCCCAAGCCACCCACACGGTGTGTTCCAGTATTATAACAAGAACTTTTCTTTCAGGCAATGAAACAATGTGGGAGCTGGAACTAATTGATCAAAAAGGGGGAAAAGGAAAGGCTCAGCCTACAAGTCACTTCACATCCTCATCCTGAGGGCTCACTAGACTTCTGCATGTTTAAAGTCAGACCCACCTTCATTAAATAGAGATAAGAAAGGATATCTGCCCTGCCTGAGGGACCAGCTTCCCTCTTCTGCCATACCACCTCCCAGATCAGCCACTTAACAGCCAAAATGGGATATCCTCTGACACACTACAAGAGTCAACCGCACTGTAAGATCTACATGAACGTCCCCAGAATTCATGTAGTCTCAGTCCAAGAAAAAGGGACTGACATAAGGATCCTAGTGCAGGATTGGGACATAATGTAGCAATCATATTCCAAGCAATGTATGGCGAGAAATTCTTCTTTCCAACAGAGATAAGAAGGAAAGAGATGGTGATGAATGAATGTAACGAGCCATGGATAAGAAATCAGGTGGGCAAAAACTAATTCTAGTCTAAAAGGATACAAACCAGGAGATACTTCTCTGTTCTGCAAGTATTTCAGAGGCATTTAAGTAGAATGAGCTGGTGGGAAGGATATATACCATGCCTTTGCCAGGGAACAGATGTGTTCTCATTTGAAGACCAGGGGACAGAGCTAACACCAAGGCACGAAGAGAGACTGTCACATGTACAGTGCCAAAAGCAGAGCTACTGCCCATGGCAGTGAGGATGGAGCAGCATGTTTTGTCAACCCCTGTGTACCAAATCCATAGCAGAGACTCAAACTTCTGGCTGGGCACATTTGATAAAAAGAGGGAATTTTCCTTAAACAGAGACTTGGAATTTTTACAGCACAGAGAAGGGTGCAACTTCCATCCCTCGAAATTTGGCACAGCACCACCTCTAGATGGACAAAGGACCAAAATGCAGGGAACAACATGGAAAAAGAAGATGGATCTCCACAACACAGTGAAAAGAAGAAATGCCCTCACAAATGCCAGAATGAGACTCTTGGTCCTGAGCCCACACCAAAAGCCATAATAGAATATTTCTGCCCAGAACCCTGTTTTCCAAGCACAGAACATCTCCCACCATTCTCTGCAGGTTTCCCCATCCCAGCTGTTCCAGCTGCTGCAGTGTGGTTGCTCTTGGTAGGCGGTGGGAAGGCTGAGCCAATGCCACAAGCAGAGGCTGCATTTTCAATACGCTTCACCTGAACACGGCACCCTCTTGCACCAGTGATGGCATGTGCGTAGACTCTGTACCCTCCCTTCTTTTGCTAGCCATGAATCAGGGAGAAATACAGCATCCCTTGATTTTAATTAAAACAAAAGTTCAGGCAAAACCCAGGAAGATGTCGGGAAAGGCTCAAAACAGCAAAGCTATTAACAAATACAACAGAATTAGTAGCTGTTTTCCCAAAGACCACACAATAAGTTTTGTTTTTTGTTTTGGTTTTTTTTTTTGTGTGTGTTTTTTTTTTTAAACAAAAACTGCTTCACCCATGTCACTCGAGCTGATTCAGAGCCTGTTCCCACTGCCAGTGACTTCAGCTAGTGAAGGGCTGGGATGTACATTAATAGAAAATTCTATTCATAACTTGCCTGAGGTTACATCATTTTCTACAGACACTATCAAATGTGTCCTGCCTGTGAGCAGATTCATAGGCGGCTGCTTGGGAGTAGTCTCAAAAAAACCCCAACCCTGACACCTTTCTTTGACAGAGCATTGTAGGGTGCAGAAGGCAGATTCATCCCAGGCTCTGGATCGGAGCCCTCCTCGCTGGCCACTGACTGTACTCTGAGCAGAAGGAGACTCCTACGCTAGCTGTGCCATCTCTGGTCCTTAAAGGGCAGATGTTACCCATCTGCCAAAAAATACTTTGTCTTCAACACGACAAAAGTGACCAATAAAAGCAGGGTGACTGCTCTAGCTCTGGGGTCCTGCCTGCCTTTCTGTCCCTAGTAGCCTGTGGAACTAGCCTGAAGTCAGATATAAGAGTTAATAGCTCTCCACAGATATCTTGTCTTGCTTGTATGTGTGCAGGAGTCAAGCTTTGGAAGCCCACTGCAAGGCACTGTAAATATTACTCAGGGGTGCTATTGAATAAAGTCATATAAAAAAGCACAGGGCTTACAGCTGGACTGCAGCTTATTTCTCCTAACCCTTGCAAATCAGAAACAAACCCTCTGTGCAATTAGAAAGAAGGGGAAAAAAAAAAAAATCAGAGATTTATACTGGCACCCAGAGGCTTGTGGACATAGTTCAAGAATATGAAAAATTATGTGCAAAATTCACATGGGGGCATAAGGGACTTCGACTTAACCATAAAAAATGTCCATGCAGTTCCACAACTACGATGTATACAGAGTGAGCAGGATGAAGGGGACCTTCTGGGGCAGGGAAATGAAAGAGGCCACCAGGACTGAGGCTGAAGGGTGAGTGGGGATTGGCTTGAGGAAGCATCTAAAATTAATACAGCTGATGAGAGAGGAATCTTCAGCACTTTCCTTTGTCTGCTTATCCATCTCGCCTCTCTTCAGCTATGCAGGGACACTCAGTGAAATCACTCTGAGTTCACAGTCGATGAGTTAAGACTGGATCAGACCTCTGGGCAGATACCTTTATTCAGAACTGAAGCTGTCTTACTTTAACTACAAGGCAGTGCAGCCTAATACCCTTTTAAATTCACACTTTAATTACCCTGGATTATGTCGCCTGAATGCCCTCATGCAGGCAAACCATTAGGCTTCTAGACAGATCCACCGGACATTGGGATTTTCACAGTAACCATCACTCTCACAGTGCTTTGTGGCACCGGAAAGGCTTTTTTTCCCATTTGGAAGTAGTCACAGGCAAAGAAGAAGAATTTCTTGCTGCCAGCATCCAAAAGGGGGCGAGCCATTTATTCACTGTTCTCTGCCTTGCTGGGAAGTCACAGAAAACCCCTGAACTTGTCCCTTCTCAGTGACCTGCTTGCCAGGAAGGCTGCTCTCCCTGTCTGGGAACCATTGAATTAAGTAATCAGGTCCCAAGGCAGCTGCCAGCCTGGCCAAGGGATAAATAAGGCAAAATAAGCTCAAAGCAAGAATCCATGACCGCATGACATTTCCAGACTGACTACTAATGTATGCGTCTCCAAAAAGGTGCAAATGAGTGAATGGCCCATTCGTTGCTACATTTTAAGTGCTCCTGCTTTGGAAGACAAGTACTAGCCAGAGACAGTGCACCACATTATCTATTGCTTGTTTAAGATTGATGTTACAAAAGACTTTTGGAAATTCTTTTCTTTCAAACAGCAAAAATATGTTTTTGATATAAAACAAGTCTTCCAAACCAAAATTTTACCCTGGACAGAGCTAATTCAAGTGCTTTCCGGCCATGAATTCACAGTGGGAGAGAGAAAACTGTTGAGCGTAAAACTGCAAGCGTTATTTAGCTGGGACCTCCTCGGATAGCTAAGTAGTGAGTCATAGAGACAACACCACTAAGCTGATCATTCATCAAAACCAATCTGGCCACAGACACCACAAGTCCTGTTATCTCGCTGCCAGACACTACATTTTCCCATATCAGTCTGCCTTGCAGCCTGGTCTCCTCACGGTCTCACAGTCTTCATCATTTTGGTCTTCTATGAAAATGCTTGCAAGAAGGAAAGAAATTCACTTTATCCACCAGGTAACAGGGAGAGGATAATGCTCAGACAGACCGTGTCCACATTTTTTAAGATTAATTTGCTGGTTCTTGGAAAAGCAAAATAATTTTTCCCCAGCTATCTTTAGGGGATAAAGATAGAAATAATCTGCATAAAAGCATTGACCAATTTAATTTTACTGACTTTCCTCCTCACCCATTAAAAAAGAGTTCTCAGAGAGAAATAAGGCATTTTTAACCAGGTCTCTTCTGCAAGAGACAGAGGAGCAAACAAATTTTTTGGGAAAAAAACCCTCCCTAAAGTCGAAACAGTAAACAGATATTTGCCCCTGAATGGGAAACACACGGGTCTGTATTAGCCACATGACTTAGTGCATGGTTAGTGAGCTGTTAGATATTAGAGCAACAAGACAACTGCAATAGCGTATGCAGAACAACCAAGAAGGAAGGTTTTTCCCAATTCGGACCTAAATGTCTGAGTGGCTTTAGAAAGAGAGCTCTCTGCACCTCTGCAGAGCATCCTGGAGTTTTAGATGGCCAGCGACACGTGGGCAAGCCATTATTTGCTTGCACAGTGCAAAATCAGACATCCTGAACGGCAGCTCTTCATTTCTTCGTTTTCAGACTTGGGAACCAAATCCACAGTTGCTTCTTGTGTACGGCAAAGCCAAAGTTGCTCTGTGCACAGATCAGCCAATGAGTCACCCAAGATGGCTCAACAGGCGCATTGCTGAAGCGCCGCGTGATGCGCCACGTCTTTGCAAGAGGCTCTGGGTTAGCAGCAGACAATAGTCTGCTTGCGCTCAAGCCTCTCACTTGGAATGATTTCCACCCCGAACAGCTCCCAAACATTGCTTTTGCTGACTGCAAGGGAAATAAAATAACTCCCGAAACATTTGTTCCAGTGTTCCTGCTCGGTTTGTTTCGAGTATGTGAGCAACCATAACACAAATACGCCATCTTCAGCTGGGGAAAGTGGATATGGCTCCAGTGACCAGCCCTGTGCTTAAACCATCTTACACCCACTGGCTCCTGGATCCAACGTATTTTCCATTATGTTACAGCAACTGATACAACTTCCATTCCCCTTTATAGTGTCTGTGCATATCTGATTAATTCTTCTTTCTCACAGGAAGTCCAGCAGCCATACACTACCGTTTTATTAGGTAGAGTATATCCAGATGATTTCAATAAAGCACTTTAAAAAAAAAAAGAAAAAAGACTAGCTTCCTGGTATTACAATAAAAAAAGCCTACTTGGAAGGGATAATTTCAGATGATAAATCTGCTGCCATTTGCCAACATTTCTATAGCTGATTAGAAACAGTGCATTGTCCCAAGCATGTCCCCTCCGACTCCCCACTAGGAACACTCCCAGTAGAACAGATATGAAACATATTCCCCCACACAGAGATACTAATATTGGTGATAAATTGGTAACATTTAACTACTATTGTGCTACATTTCTTGACAGATTGCACACATCTTTTTATACACATTTTTGTAATATTTGGGTCCAAATACATTGAGCATTCTCCTACCATCTTGAACTTTTTATTTAAACTATCAAGTCTGGAGAAATTAGAACAATCTACCGTCCACATTAAAACCATCAAAAACTAAAGGAGTGTATTGAGGACAATGGCAGTAGCATTACAGATGCACTCAATAGAATCCAACTACATCCATTACATATAAGAACTTATTGTTGCATGGGTCTAACGCTGGATTTTCATTACGCAGCATGGTAGCATCTCATCACGCAGTACACAAGGAAAAACACAGGCAATGGAAAGGGAGCACAAGAAAAATAAAAATCACCTGTGAGCATTACAGTTGCATTTGAAATGACTTTGCTCCAGCCAGACTTTTCCACTGGAGTTTGCTGCATCAGTGCTTGCAGTAAGAATTTTAAGCTTGTAAGCTCAAGCGTTGCCCCCAGAAGTCATTCAGAGGACAAAGCACTGCTGCTAACACGGTACACGCTGCTTGGGATTCAAATGAACCACACAAAGGTGGAACACACATTTTCATAGGAGGACCGTGCAAACACGTGCAGCCAGTTTGCAGCAAGAGAAAAACGCTGCTGGCCCATAAATAAATGGCTTTGGGGGGTTTTTTTGGTGCATTTTACTAAATACAGACATTCACAATTTCTCTTCTTTCTCATGCAACACTGCCCCCCACATCTCCATATATAGTTTCCTACTCTGACCCCTTTACAATACAGCTGACTTCTATAACAGCGCGCATTCAAATCCCAAAACTGAAATATGAACGTAACTGATGAGAATTGGTTGATTTAAACTCCACGTTAATACTGAGCATAAAATGTGGAGTCAAGAGCCTGTGATTAGGTCCAAATATCCTTTAAAATAATTCTTGCAAAAGTTTATTTGTATGACAAGAGGAAGACATCGTCCCTGCTCACAGATACTCCAAGAACAGAACGCATAATAAATTGTGAAATAGGAGTATCTGTCTAGCTAATAAAGTAACGGTTAAATTCATGGGCAAACAACTGACATATGTTAGCTCTTTGGTTATCCAAAAATCTGTAACTCTTTAAAGAGCGCCCGGATATCACAGCTTATTGCATGCAGGCAGACTGCAATAAATGCATCTCTCTCTAGGCGGGTGCCTGCACGGTGACCGCTGGCCCCAAATCTTACTTTAGCATCAATAAGCACAGCTAAAAATTAGAGTCCAAGTACAGCACCAATTTTCTATCATATCTTGGAAAGCACTGTTTTAATTAAGAATGGAGTTCGATCGTTGTGTTTGTGTAGGTTGCCGCTCTGGGCCATTCCGGTAGCGTTGGATGTTTGTGGTCTACTCAACTTCCTGCCGTTCTGTCACTTCTTGCTCGGTGCTTGCGATGAGATATGTCAACTACAACATCTGTGCATGTAACATCAAAGATTCACTTTAGTTTACATTCTGGTGAGATGAAGTAAATGCAAGTTGTTTGGGTCTTTTTAAAATTTATTTTTCCTCCTCCTCTTTTTGCTCTTTAGAAAAAGGCATGCCACTGATGGGTCTCAGTTCACTGCCAGATTAGCATAACAAAACGCAATGGTTGTCTACCAAAGTTGTTGCATGTTGTCCCCATGGGAGGAGGGAAAAAATATTAAAAAAAAAATTATCATGTGCTCAGGTGTAGGGGGTCTTTCCAGAGAAGACAGTCTATTCATACTCAGAAATGAGAACTAGCCTAGAAATAGCACTTTTTTTGGTCCTCCTTCCACTTTCATAACTACAGATGACACAAGTTTACCAGGGGGAAACAAATTTATTTAGATAAATGTCTGCATTAAGGAAGAGAAACCTTGCTGCAACACCTACAGGGTAAGACAATCACTTATGAACTGTTTTAGAGAAAGAAATCTGGTCTGGCAGGTAGGACACTAGTCTCAGAATTAAACTGCTATATTCATTGTCCTGTCCTTAATTAGGCACTGAAATATTTTGATGACTCTGGATGTGACTCCCACTGCTTTAATCCCACACTGTTAGAATGAGGACAGTAGTATTTCTCTACCTTCCACATCAGGAGAATAACTGCATCGAAGCCACAGATGCTCAGATATCATCGTGATGGGAGACAGGATGGTACCAGCAAGCTCTACGTGGCACAGCAGCTGTATTCTTGCAAGCCCAACAACAAACTTATATTAAAGCTGCCTGTTTTCAGTCTCTCTCCAGAAGTTGTTACCAGTACAAGGCTCTTTGGGATATCAATTATCAGTAAAAGGGCCCCAGAAGAAAAACGAACAGAATCGAGCCACTTAAAGCTTTAACACACGACCTGTGTGCGGTGCTTCAGAGGAGCAGGAAAACTTCTGCTGCATGCAGAGCAAACGCAGAGCTGCTGCCGGTGGCCTCGGTCCATCTCACAGAACAAGCGGTGTGAATCCCGCCAGCTGCGACTCACAGGTACAGACGCTCCCGAATGTGCCATTGACTTCTACCCTCTGGAAAGCACGCCTGGATTAAGAGAGTTCTGCATTTCTCCCTTCATCCATAGCTGCATACACACAGCAAAAGTGTTGCTGGTCAGGGATTTTAAGGTCAGGGGGTTTAAAGACAACTTCTGGCTATTTTCATCTTAGCAGGTACTATAAATAAGAATTGCAATTGCTCAGCTGCATAAGACCCATATCCATTTGGGCAAAGCACTTGTGGTTTGTTTGTTTTTTTTTTTTTTTTTTTTTTTTAATTGAAACAATGCCCCTAACGTCTAGTTTTTCATCTTCAAGAGAAATTTACATTTTTCAATGTAAATTCTGTACTTCTTCCTGATGTACATATATACACATATGCATTTGTTTCTATGTCCAGTTATAACCATATTGTCTCTGAAACTGTCTTTTGAAACTTATAGCAGGAAAAAGCCACTGATTCAACAGAGAATATTGACTTTTTTTTCTTACTGGCCTGGATATCTGCCCAAACAAAGAGCTGGTTAAAGACAAAATACAAAGAACCCTTTTGTGAGGGGCTAAGTTCACCTGGGAGAAGTATTAATGAAGTCCCACAGGGGCGGGGACTCAAACTTCCCCGCTTTCAGCTATAAAAGAAGCCAGGCTGAGAACACCGAGTACCTTGCCTTCCTCACCCCTTTCTCTTTAAGCCGCAAGAAGGAGTGCTAACGTAATTGAGAATTAGGGACCTTTCTGCCATTAATCTATAGGGTCTGTGAAGAAAGAAGCTAGATTTTCAGATGGCACGTCAGCTGCTGCATGGCAGCTGAGAGTCTAAAACAAAGTTTATAAGTAGGTCAATACAAGAGGGCTGTTAACTCTGACTGAAAGACCTTTAAAGAAATCAATACCGTAAGCAATAATTACCTGTGATAGCGATACAAATGACTGAACTCAGAATATGGATGTTATAGTGTGTATTAAGCCATTTGATCAATTTTCTTGCTACTGCAGAAGACAAGGAACAAGAGCATTGCTCTACCAGGAGATTAATGTCCACTCTAGACAAATATCATCCCTGGCATTACTGTGTAAATTATAATACTCCTAATCAATAATTATTCACCAGCTGTGCTGGGGAACATTTTTCTCTGACCTCATATGTGCAATAATTAGTTTATAGCCTGAAGTTGGAATATTCAAGTATCTTTATTTGGTTTTGTTCATTTTTAACTTTTCTTTGACTCTTACTGAGCTCTTTGCCTTAACTGTTACATCAAAGCACGCTCCTGACTTAATAATACACACCATAATGTGCAATTCAATTTCAGCACTTTTCACACATTGAGAAATAAGACAGTATTTGCTCCTTGTTTGTGTGCTCTCAAGAGAGCTTAAAAGGATGGATGTGCATTAACAAGGGGCAGTCTACTGAAAATAAGAACAATGCGTGCAAAAGGGGATACAAGTTAGCTTACTCCAAGCTTTATATGCCTCTTGGACTAGAGGAAGGAGGGCTTTTCAAGCACAGTCATTCTTATCATCCTCATCCCATTTCCACGTATGTGGACACCACACTGGAAGCGGGGCCTTGCAGGGCGGCAGGCCAGGTTGTAAAGACAGTGAAACATGGTGTGGGCTTCAAGAGAGGTTGGCAGCACAAATGCACGCCGAGCTGCCCACCAAAACCCATGCTGCCCTCTCCCTCGTAACCAGATTAGAGGTGGCACCTCCGGGGCCAGCCTTCTGCCTGGGCAGAGCAGGTGGCTGCAGGAGCAGAAGAGCAGCCCAGGGAAGAGGGGATGGGACACGTCTGTCCGCTTTGCCGATGCCACAGCCTTGGCAAGCCAGGCTTTCAGCTGCTTGCCTATCTATAGGAAGAAGCCGTCGCTTCAAAAGAGAAGGAAAGGGCTCCCACCGCACACACCGTTGCCACCCCAGTCACTGCAGGAGAGGAGAGCCCGAGGAGCCAGGCTAATGACTTCTTCCTTAGGACCAAGGAATTGTGCAATGCCTGAACTACTGAAAAGCCTCGAGCCAGCTTCACCCGCTTGTGGGACAGCTGTGCTGCCTACTGCGGTACAAACACAGCCTTGCTCTCCTCAAAGATGAGTCCCATTTCCAAGGGTCTTTTGTGTCCCCTCCTTTGCAGCACAAGTTCTGCTGCTTCTTTAGCGGGATCATCAAAACCTCTCCCTGCCGTGCTTTTCCTGGGCAAAGCACAAAGAAATCCGCACAAGGTGTGAGGATTCAGCTGCTTTTGCGGCAGTCACAACTTTAATGAGAAGGGCATATTTCCAGATCATCTCATTTATTTTGAAGTCCACCTCTTCAAATTACCCCACAAATCCCCTTCTCCAACGCACACTCACTTCCAGTAACACGGTACATCATCACAGCTTGCTGAGGAGGCCTATGAAACAGCCCTGGGTTTGTGAATCACGGCTGCTACAAGAGTTATACACGTATACATCTCCGCTCAGCGCAGGCTACTGACACAACTGCACACCTCTCTCTTGTGAAGGCTAAAAATCACAACTGATTGTTATTAAGAACACATATTTTGAATGAATAATTCAAAGCTAGAAACAATTAAGACAGGTTGCCAAGGCAGAAAGATTTATGGCATTCAGGAAACCACTATTTTGCACCAGACATTCTTCAGACTTGCATTAAAAAATAAAGTAAAATGGTTTTGATGAGCCAATTTCCTTTTCCCTGTTCATACTTCCCCAACGTACACACAGTGCCTAGGTTTTCTATTACTTTATTTCCAAGAAACTTAGAAATGCCGAGAGCATACCAGCACTTGACATTGAAGCACTGTCATTTCAAGTAATACTCATCATTCAAGAGAAATACTACAACAATAAGCTTGTAATATGCTTTTAAGTGGGGGTCTCATAGAACAAGCACTGTAAAGGTATTTATTTAGGCTGGACTTTAAAAAGTGAAAACTTCATAGCTGGTCAAATACTTTTGCTCTGGGTAGCTTAGTTCTTTTTGATTGTAGAACTAAATCAAAATGAATCTGGTTAGTGTTCTCAGATAAATTATTCTGTCATTTGAAAAACAAGTCTCTGTGGACATAATTGAAGGTTACTGCTTTCTGAAACTTGATAGAGGGTGTAATGACTCCATTCTAGCTACACTTAACAGGCAGTCTGTTATGGTAAGTCAATATAACATTAAACAGGATATATTATACTTTTGTAATGAAAAGCCTACAGCAAAAGAACAGAAACACACTTTTTCAGGAAGTATAACCCAAGACTTTCTGCAAAGACTCCTTAGAAGAACAAAATAGGGGAGATTTTTCCAATTCCATCAACATTTTAGGTTAAAAAAACATACACAAATTCATTACCTGGGATGAACACGCATATGCAGATCTTCTGTCTTTGTGCAAGAAAGGGCATAAGGTAGCCTAGGTGCCTAGGTTTCTCCTGGGAACACAGGAGTCCCTTTTTCACCTCAGCCTCACGTACCACAGGTCACCTTCCAACCAAAAGGAGCCACCACAAACATCAGCTAGTTTCCTTAACCTCTGTTTTCAAAGAAAACAGCGGGACTCATGTTAATCACAGAGTGAAAGCACCTTGATCTTCCTTTCAATCTGAAAAGATGCCGCTTGCTCTGTTAGGGCTGGTTTGCAAACGCCCACTGAGGGGCTACAGGTGGGCAGCATTGCCTACTGCCCCATGGCCCTGCTACACCCTCCCCATCACCGCCTGCCTCAGCTCACCTGCAAGCACGACCTAAAAAGACAGCACTTCTCTTGCACAAGTGGGGGGGTGCCAGTTTGAACTGTAGGCTTTTTGAATCAGCCTACATATATATATATAAAAATATAACTATATATATAAAAGGTCTGAATCCAGAGTGACTGTAAGCAACTGCTTCAGCCTGTGCATATTCTGCAAGGTACAAAAGCACAGCAGTGCTTGGCTGAAATGTTTAAGTGACTCAGAGAATAATAATCACCTTACCTGCCAGACATAATGCTATTTTATAATTCTTACAAAACATACCTGTGTACATATGCATAGATATATAAAACACATAAACTCACCCCCTTTTTGGCCAGATTGGAGACATGTGAGTAAGAAGCTCTATACATCCCTAAAGCTCTAAACAAAGTTTGATAGGCATCTTGCTTATATTATGTAATAAGATTTGTCTCATGACCACTTCATTAAAATTTCAGTGCATAACTGTTAAAATAATAAAGTATCAGCACAAGCTTAGCTTTTTTGGTTTAACCCGAAGACTGATGGATATTCTCCCAACACTTGCTGAAAGATTTTATTTTATTAGGTCACATTACAGAACTGTCTTCCTGCAGAATCAAATAAATTCATCTCCTTGGTGATAGCATGCTTGACTGACATGATGCACTCACCAGCATCTTGTAGACAGCTGTGAACATTTGCAGCCGTGCCAATTAATCTACGATAGCATCAATGGAGACAGAGAAACAAAGAAGCCAACACAAAAAGCTCTATTGAATAACATCATAAATGAGTGATGCAGGTGTTCTGTGACTTGATTTAATTTTTTCAGCCTTGCAGAAAGGTAACACTTGAGTCAACAGTGGTCAAGGTGTATCCCAGTCATTGCCTCTTTGCTGCCTCCTCTCAAATGGCAATACATAGCCCACACTGTGATCTTCACCCACAAGTGTAAAGCTTTTGCATATAAATACTAGCTTTTTCATGGTACAGCTGGATGGACATTGGTTTCTAAAATGGCCTTCAACACTCTGGTGATATTTTCAGGATTTTCTGTGGCATCAGAAAAGATATAATTTAAAATAACCACTAGAAACACCTGCAATGTCCAATGAACAAAATGGCAAAAGGCAAAATGATGAGCCTAAAACTCACTGAATTTAATGGGATGTAAGCATGTGCTAGTTGCTTTGCTGAATGGGGGGCCTTGCAGCCTTAGCTTAATGAGTTGCTTTGTAAGCTCTGAGCTAAATGGAGCTTGGAATCTTTAATGACCAATCTGTGTAAACAGCAGCTACTAAATAATGTTTTAATGCCCTGATGATCTTTTAATTCAATAGACAAATGATGAGACAATTTTAGCTAGCATCATAGCGTTAATGCAGCAGGGAATGCACACTGGAAAGAGCAAACAGAATAAGTAAGCAAGGATACAAAGCATGAACAGTATCTGGTACGACTCAAATGCTCAGATCTGCTTCCCAGAAGTGAGATATCCAACATTTGTCCCAGTTCAGAATGTACCTATTTTAGCAGAATAGCAGTAAGGTGGTGCTTTAATCATGATGTATACTGGGCCAGGGTTTTAGAGCCATGTTTCCACTAATGCTAAAGGGATGCAACATGATTAAAGCACAGTATTGAAAAACCATCTTGGCACACTCACAGTGAAAATTGAGATGCGAAGTCCCAGCCTGGTAATATCACAGCTGTGGCAGGAAGGGCTGTGCGAAAGAGGGGTAATGGAACCAGGTCATTATGGTCGGTACAGTCCGTTACAACTTGTACTCCCTCCGTCACAAGGATTGGGTTAGATGTCAGTCAAGTAGTGAAATAAACTCTATGAAAAAGATGCGGTTGAAGGCATGATGAAAGCAAGGCTATATACTTACAACACATTGTAATGTCTTTAAAGAAGTGCCGACCATTTGCCTGGAAGTGCACGAGCCAAAAGTACACCTAAGGTCTGCATTTAATCTGCTTATGTGCTTACAGTGACTGGATGTGTAATATAGCAGACTGCAGGTGCAAGTGCTCTGTGAACCCACGCTTCTGAAACTTGGCCTCAGCTCTTTTCTCTTTAAACGACATTACCATTGGATCCTACTAAAGATGCCAACTGCCTATAGGGTCACTCAGTCTGGATCAGACATGTAAAAACACTTCCAATATGTGTCGAGCTCTCCCCAAAGCTCTCCTGTTACCCGCTACACACTGAAGCCTCTCAGTTCAGGCTGCTCCTTTCCTTCCTCCCAGCTCTGTACCTTCATTACTTGTCTCCTTTTCCCCTCCCCAAACTCTTTGTTCCCTATCAGATTCCTTGGTGCCTGGCAGTGCTGTTTCATGGGGCAATGCCGCACTTGGCAGTCTTGGCAGGTCTGGTACTTTCTCTGCCGGGGCTTGACCAAGTGCTGTTTCCAAGCCTCATGATATCTAGGGCTTCTCTGAATAAGCTGAGTCTCAAAATATATCACTACTTTCCCTGGGCTAAGGGAAAATCATGAACTTGGGAGGTCCACAGACGATGTCCACTTTCTTACTCAAATGGAGTTCAAGAGAGAGGTGGAGTCTCTGGTGGGTTTGTATAGGCACTTTCAGATACGCAAAGGCGTTGGGTTCAGTCCTGTCTGAACCCTGGGATGAAGTCAGTTCCCATTTCCTTTCTGATCAGGTTCTTCCTTTCTCAGGGAACACACATGCAGTTTTCCTAAAAAAACATAAGTCATATCTATAACTTTTCTCACCTGGAAATGAAGCTGCAGCCCATGCTATGCTTTTGTAGGTCTCCACCATAAAGACATCAGTTTTTGGACTGGATAACAACTGAGCCAGATTGTACCATCACGCTGGGGATAAAAACTGTCGCTTACCTGTTGGAGGGCAGATGCAGAACTTTTTTTCCCTCCAATTGCATTTGGAGGCAGCATGAGAGAAAAAGGGGTTGTTCCAAAGTGTAAATGTCATGACTGAATCTTAAGCAGGCAGGAGCAGAGGTGCCTGAGGAGATGCATTTCATATGCCTCAGAAGCGGCAGGCTCTTCTTGAGTGGCTGTTGAAGCAACCTGGCCAAGGAGAATATGTGGGATGTGTCAGCACCTTCAATGGACCTGCAGGAGAGACCTGGGTCCCAGAGGGAGGCCAGGAGACACAGAGGCGGCCAGGGCCAGGGCAAGTACACAACTGAATCACAGCAGAGTTAATCTTTGAATTGTTAGTGCAGTAGTCTGTTACACACAACAGCTCCCTGCTTTGATCCATTTTGATTTGTTATTGGCTTAATACCCTAAGATATTTTATGTATCTTTCAGCCTCTCTTCATTTAAGGCTGATTTATACCATCCATCCCAAGAATTAAAGCAGTAAGCTGAAGGAGAGTTCTGAATCTGTGGAAAATTTATCTTCAGGCTTTTGGGCACAGCTCTTCCCTGCTCGTCGTTCGGAAAGCCAGCTCCCCCAAACCGGCTGGTGCTGCTGCTCCTGTCTGGCTCAGGGTGCCAGCAGCCACTCTTGATCTCTCAGCCACAGGATGCTTCCCTCCGGGTAGATGAGCTGGCCTGTCCCGAAGCGCTGATAATGGTGAGAAACTTCTTTTCAGTGTTTGGCTAAGTGGTTCCTCCACTTAGATAAGCTGTTCTTTACTTTTCCAGGAGGTTTTTTCTTTCCTTTATGTGGCTGCTGATCCAGTCTATGTTGGTTTTTATGGGTGCATTAATGCCTCTTCTTTGAAGGTTTGCCAGTTCATTATTTAATGGCTCCATCAAGACTAAACAAAATTCTCCCTGAATCCATCCACCTCTGCAGAATAAGGCCTGGCAAAGCCTTGTGCCCCAGATAAGGTGCAGAGGGACCGTGGTCCCTGTGCTTAAGCTGGGTGTATTGCAGTGTAGCGTTGCAGCCACGTCCATGCCTCCTCCTGCACTGCTGGTGCACTCCTCTGTGCCAGCAGCTCTCATAAAGCCCAAGTGGTAACATTGCCTGTTCTGGAGGTTTCTTATCACCAGCCTGCGTTTCCCCACTGCCATCAGAATGGTTTTATTATATTTCTGCAGCTTGATTTTTTCTGCTTATCAGATGACAGTCCAGCTGGCAGGGAAGGGGTTGTTGATTCAATAACATAAGTGCAAACGCGGCTGAATGGTTGGCAGTCCTCTCCTGCCTCATGGATTTATTGAGTCTGGATCTGACAAATTCACACGGCAAGCCTCTTTGCACTGTTTTTTTCTTCTTCTGCTTCTTTTAGTTCTTGCAGTCACTGAAGCCTTGGGACAAGGCAAAGCTCCTCTTCCCACCCTTTGCACCGTAGCTCAGAGATGGACCATTTTTCCATGGTCTCTCCACAGGACATACTGTGACCCAGGATGCTCATGCCTCCAGACAGCTTCTGTTTGCCTTTTGCTTCCTCTGTTTGACTCATGTTCTTCCTTTCTTGGGATCTCTCTGCTTATCTCCCAGGCTGCTGGCTTCTCAGGAGGCATTTCTCTAGGCTTAGAGCTGCTTGTCTCACCACTGGCTCCTGCAAGATGGAGCCCCACACTCCATAAATAACCTGATCTGTAATTAGCAAGGCTTTCTGTCTCCAGACTTTCAGTTCTAGTCCTGCACGCTCCAGTGAATCCCTCCTCATTTCTTCTTCACTGAAGCTGAAAACATCACTCACCTCCTCTTTGAGATTGATGTGCTCATGTGACCCCTGGGCAGCAGATCCAGAAAATGGGGCTCTCCTCCTGAAAATAGCAGCTTGCTCACATTGTCCTTATCTCCTTGTTATGAGATAGAAAGAAGACGTTGTTTCATCTTTATCTCCCCCAACCCCGTTGCCAGTTCTGAACGCAGAGTTGCCTCTTACTACAAAGTTTGTGTAAGGCTTTTTATCCCGTTGTCCTGGGAGGCTGAATCCCTCCAGGCTGCTCCTCTTTCCTTCCCATCCTGCCTTTTTCACTTTCCAGTCCTCCAGGTGCTGCTTTGTGTTTTGACAATTGCACTTCTCTCTTTAGCGGGGGACATGCTGACTGCTGCCACCACAGCCCACGTACTGTGTGTGGAGGGCTCCAGGACGGTTAACCTAAACCAGCCCTTCATGAAGGAAACCATCTACAGACTTGCTTCAGCCACTGTCCAGCACCCAGCCAGGCCATCCACAGGCTGAATCCTGCAACCACAGTCTCCCCACCACCTTCCCTGCAGATTTGTTGCCCCCTCATAGTTTGTAAGCACAAGTTGAATGATACTCTAGTCCCGCAAAGGCTTTGGAGAGCTCTTCTGTCCGAAGCAGTGTGCAGCATTGCATAGAAGGAGCGTCAGTTCACCACTAGTCTCCAACTCTGATGGGCAATGTCAACAACTTTCTCTGACTTTTTTTTTTATCTATGCCATATTTATCCACATATGTATAAATGTGTTATTACTTACATCCTGGCCTCTGGAAAGATTTGCTTCCTAAAGCTATTCAGTCTGCCAAAACTCCTTCCCAAATTTAAGTGCTACTGCTTAAATTGTTTTGTTATTCTTCAAAGGCTACTTATGACAGCATATGATAGAAGAAAATTACGCTCTACATTCAAAATTATTTTATAAAACCCTCAGTAAAACATCATTTGGATGTTTTTAAAAATGCTGACAGATTCCATGAGAACAGCTGTTTATAGGCAAATTCCCCACCAGAAGAGCAATGACTGGGGGCTACCACATCACATGTCCTTTGTGAATCCTGATACTGCCAGGAAAGGTGACTTCAGCCTGAGATTTCAGATTAAAACAACACAGAAGCATTAGGAATGTTCAAAATCCAAACTAAACTTGGATGAGAATTTTGCAGGTGACTCTTCCAGCCTCCAGAGATGAGACATCTGTGGATTTAGACAAATATTTCCATCTGACCTCTCCAGCCTATCTCAGAAGTCCACGACACCAGAATACCACCCCTGTAAGTGTGTCCCTGAGTCCGCGACTTGTGTCTGTACAGAAATCAGCACAGCAGAAGAACGACTCTGCCAGCGCGTGGCAGTTATAAATACACTTATAAATATAAAAAACATGCTAAGAGGACTTAAGCTACTTTTACCTGGCCATAGGTACACATAACCAGCATGCATAAGCAGAACCAACTACTGGCAATGGTGACAGGCCAATGTCACAATTTTATTTTGTCAGAGCCTGTCTAGTCTGCTGATTGCAATATAGAGAACCGGGAGCTTTCCAGGACTTTGCACGTAACAGAATTACCAAAAAGCAGACAAGCACTGGAAGTGAAATACTCAAGGAAAGAAATACTCAAGCCAAACCAAAGGCAAAATTAGCAGCCATCTCTTTCACTGCCGTCCATAGCTGAACTGAAGATTTAATTAGGGGATGTTTTAAATATTTTCAAACAAATATAGCAATACTTCATATATGTTCATTTCACAAATATATACAAGATTTACAAGGTACAGCAATATTTTTATGGCTCTGTAAATCATCTTTAGTCAGAAATCTTAGGGTATAATCAGAAATGAGTATATTAGGTCAAACTGCACCAATAAGGTTGGTCAACTTATTATAAAGGACTAAAGATTTTTCATACAAAACCCTCAGGTCTTTCCATTCCTACTGAAACCTGTGGCAGGTAGGGATGTGGGACCTGGCCTTACATGCATATCATAGGGATACTGAGCATCACAGCTCCCACTGCAGCATCTCCAAAGGTCCAAGTATCTCCTCGGAACAGAAGCAGAAGCAGAAGCAGCAGGCTCCCCCACGCCTCGCTCCACTGAGGTGGATTCATCTCTGATGTTACGGTAGCTAGTTAGAGAAAAAGCACACTTTTCTTTTTAATGGCTGTACATGGCCAGGGATTTTTTATTTTGGAACTTGGTTCTCATTTTCCAGAAAACCATATGGGTTTTTTTGCACTCTAAGCAGCTTTATTTAATATGGAAAGTAGAATATCTTTTAAAACAGAAACCAGCTGTGTAGTTTATGGGTATCATCATATGGCTCTGCTTTTTGTTTCCTTACTTAACTGGAGTTTGGGGTTTCCAAGTTGCCAAGCTGCTAACACTAGTAAATGGAGTTTATTAGAGACAGTGTTTGTTGAACAATAACATTTTATATAGTCTGTCACTGTCTAGTACCTTAGATGAGTTACACATTTCTGTTCTCTATTTTTGCCCTGATTTTTTTGGCACTTTAGATCCCGTTTTCAGCTGTGGACACCAAAGAGCAAAATCAAAGACATGATCTTGTGCTTGCTTATGCCTAAAATCTGCAAAGCCATTCCTGACCAAAGTCACCCAAACATCTGAACAGAATCAGGCCTCCAAGGGTTAATCCCGCAGTGCCTTTTGACTGAGGGAAGGGATTGGATGGCAGATGAAATACCTTCCCAGGAGAGCTCTTCCAGGAGAGGGGCCCCTTTGCCCAGTTGTAAAAGGTAATGTGTCCACCAAAAGGCTGTCCCACAGCAGTAACATAGACGGGGTGGGTGCAAAGACTGGGAGACGGTGGACCCTCCTGCAGTGATGCTCTCCCCTCCCAAAGGCCCTGCTCAGCCTCTCCCTGGAGCTTTGGAGCATCACAGAACTAGGAGCAAACAATGTTTGCAGTCTAGGATGTCTCTGGAAGTTGCTCAGAGGGCTGTTTGCATTTCGCTCCTACGGGCATCAAATTCAAACCCAGTTGGGTGGCCAGAAGCGAACACGGCTTCTGCTTGGCCCTTTAGTGGCTAAACTTCACGTGTGAAGCACAGGCATGACTCAAAGCGATTGAAACGTTAGAGGACAGATGAAGTGAGGGCTATTCACAGCAGCAGAGTTCCCCATTTCTTCTTTGTGCTCTGCAAATATTGTGAGTCAGCTCTGGTAGATATCTTTATCTTGCTATCTGTTGCTTTTCTTCCTCTAATCACAAAAGATTCATGCACTGCCAACTTTAAACAGCAGGCTTACTTTTAATAGCACGTTAGTAACTTCAGATGTCATTAGTGCTCCCTTTCACCAGGATTCCCCTAGGTACTGGAGGAACTAAGCTTTTAAACAAACGCTCTATGGGTGCAGTGTACGGCCGGCATGCAGAACAGGGGTTACACCGAGTTCCTTCCCTGCTCAGGAATTATGGCTTCTTTGACTACTGCTAACTCAGCTCTGAAGGAGGTGATTTATCTTCACCGTTCATAAAAATACTTGAGAATTTTCCCTTTTCCTGTCCCCCTTTGGAATAACTAGATTGCAGCATGTCTCAGATTTAAAAACAAATATGGCCTGGAAAATAATATCTTTGGATTTCCCCCACTCATACCTTCTACTATACACAATGGCTTCACTCCCAGCTTTAAATTAGATGAGTGCTATGTTAGCAATATACTTCACATACAGACTGAGAGCAAGGCATAAATAGTTCCAGCAAATGGGCTCAGTAGACATTTGTTTGCCAAGTATTAGCTGTTGCGAGAAGGTAATTTTGATTCCCAGTTTTAAGAGGCCCTTGTCCATAGAAAAGGTTTTGGTGCTTTATTTTCTTTGAATTATCTTTAAAAATTAGAAAAATTACTTGCACCGTGAGGAACTCGTGAAATTTGTTAACGTTTATCAAAATTTTCAGTGCATGCATTTCAGTGTAACAACCACGCATGACTCCTGTGCAGCGAGCGGTGCCACTCGTCTAAAGGAGCTCTTAATCTGTATCTTTGTGCACGAGGGCAGAGCGTGCCCCTGGGTGATCTATTGCCTTCGTATACAGCTATTTTGTAGTTGTTCCTTAAATAATTGCAGTACACAGGTACAGGATTTGTGGCTGAGGAATCCACAACTAGGCACCGGAGGGACACGGGACAAAAGGATTGCATCTGTCCCAAAGTTATGACAGCTTTTGTTTTCCTTTTGAAAAGGTCAGAACAAGGTTCTGATCCTTCCAAAAAACATATATGCCTAACACAATGTTGTGAATGGTCCAAGGAAGTCAATAAAGACAGTAACCATGCAAAAATTGGAACATATGAATGCACTTTCGCAAGTCTGAGGAATGAGGAAAAGCAAATGTATCCCCCTGGGTTTTAGCAATCAGATAGCATACGTATTAATAATGTGCAATACCCAGTGCGGTGCATGGAAAGCCATAAAAATGTGAACCATTGGAGACGGGTTCCTACGTACAGAATTCCCTTGCTCTCAGAGGTATATCCATCGATATCTACACACAAATCAACCGTAACAATAAGAATTTGTTTGGCACAAGCTTCCAGCAACTAATGGATAACACAGACCAAAAATGCTTCTCTTGCCTTTTGTTAACTCTGGAATGCTGTTCCTCACTGGAGACGATCCACAGCAGAAACATACCCTGGGGCTAAACTGGGAGGGTAGCTAGAGCTAACCCATCTTTGTCTGCAGAAACCTTCTAGCCACATAAATGTGTTTTACAGATGTCCAGTGGTAATTTACTCGGCCCAGAAGAATACACTTAATAGCACGAAGAGGGGTGCTGGGTTTAATGCGCAGCCAGCAAGCTGCTTGTCACCACCACCTGCAGCTAGAACAGACACTGGAGAGCATTTTACAGCCAAAGGGGCTTGATCTGCTCTTGCTGGCATGAAGTGGTGCCAGCTTCGCTTTTCCTGTGGAGTCAGGCGTTGGCCAGCACGAAGGGGTGATCCTGCCTTCGGTCCCAGGGTGCGAGTGCTGCTGCCGGGGCCACGGCCCCTTGCGTTCCACTTTCAGAGCAAAGGGAGCAAACGGAGCCCGGAACTATCACGCTCTAAGCAAAGAATATTGCAAAATTTTAGATATAGACCCTACTGGAAAGTAGGGAAACAGAAATATGCTGCCCTGTGTGTCTGCCTTACAGTGAAGCTCTAGCTGACAGACAAGTTTGAGCCTTGCTCTTCTTCCAGCACAAGCATTTGTGTCCTGTCAGAATCTGGCACTCGGCTTGGAAAGGGAAATTACTAGTCCTTTCCTGAAAGTCAATTACTGCTGGTTCAATCCCAGATAAACTGGAGAAGGCCTGCCAAGAGGCCATGAGTACATTCAAGGCCAAGTTTCTACAGGTGTCCATGCAGTTACAGTCGACTCCGAGTTGCCACACCGTATAGAGAGTCGAGGAACAAGCACATTGGTAGAGGGACTAAACCAGCAGTATCAAGGAAGCTGTTAAATTCACGTCCATTTCCTAAAAACATGGAGTGCAATTTGTGAAAACATCCTTGACATCAGTCGGAGCAAAAGAGGTGTTTCAGATACATGCTGAGAAGTTGGACGAGTGTCTTAACTTCCTTCCCCCCAGTTTCTGGAGTGATTTACAACATCCTTCTAGTAAAGGATCCAGAGTCATTTGGAGGGGGAAAAAAGACTTATTGGAAGATTAAAGAAATCACTGAGCTTGCCAAAGCTAACAAATGGACTCAAAGCTCAGCTGCTCCTCACTGGAAGGGGAGATCAGACTTCTGGTCGGCAGGAGAGTTGGTACCAGTTTGTGCAGGACTGTATGACAGCGACAGCAAAGAGGTCCCAAGTTCTTCTTAATAAAGGAATCGACTTGAAACCCACCCTTCGCCAGCTGAGCCAAAGTCCAGGGGCCTCTGCAGGAAGGAGATACTAGCAAACAATAATTCAGAAAGGAAAAAGGAACAGTTCAATGGGCAAAACTTGCTCTGCCAGGGCATGACCCTGCTCTTGCCCATGGAGAGGTCTGCTATTGTCCCCAGTCGGGCAGGTCCCTTGCTCATGGTCCCAGGGTGAGACACACCAAGGATGGTAACCTTAATGGCTCCTAAGAATATCCTAGCATTGGCAATTTGTATTTCCTCTGCCCATGCCTATTCAAAGCATCACTGAGTGAGGTTTTCCATCCTTAGGTTCTCTTACATTGTCCCTGAAGAATATGCTCAAAATTATTAGCTGCTTTTTAGCCTGAAGATCTTCTGCATCTGAAGCATCAGATGCAGAAGATCTTCAGATGCATCAGATGCATCAGATGCATCAGATGCATCAGATCTTCAGATGCATCTGAAGCATCAGATGCAGAAGATCTTCATCTGAAGATCTTCTGCATCTGAAGATTTTTCTGCATCCCCAGTCTAATGCTTTGCACTTTCTTTTGTCTCCATATTAATCATTCCATTATTGACCTGTGCAGCAATTAGATGGGAGATTTCCAGTATCTGGCATTTCTCTTGGTGAACTGTATTTGCAATAATGTTTCCCTTTCTGTTTTCCATAGTAATAACATTAAGTTTAATTTTAAACAATGTGGCTTAGAATGTAGTACATGTTTTGTTTTGATACAAAGGTGATACAAGTAATGCAGCCTTGGTCACTGTTAGTCTTTCACAACAGTCAGACATTTAGAATCAACTGATTTTCTTAAAAAAAAACCCCAAAAACTAAGAGCATGAACAACATACATCAGGGATTTTTCTATTTGGCTTTTTGGATACAGAGCCTTGAAGGTCATGTTTAGTTTAAACCCATTATGAATCCTACCATGAAAATTAAAAATTGTATATTGAAAAAGAGAAGCCAAGGGTTTTAGGCAAGCATGAACACTTTAAGAAGTTTGAAGTTATGGGCAGAACAGCAATAAAGTGGCATGTTAATAACACTGTTCTGATAACACTGCAGGAATCTTTAGTTTATAATAGAGTTTATTTCAACCTTATTTGAAAAGGTTCAGTGACAGAATACCTATAGCTATGTGTTTCTGAAAGGGCTGCAGGAGTTTCTCCAAGAAACTTATCTACAGGTGAGTTTCCCCTGTATAACTGTTATCAGGCTAAATAAATTTGTCTGGTGCACTGTGCATGGTACAGGCATATGAGGGCGAGGTGAATAAGGGTATTAGAGCAATCAGAGGGTTTCTGTCCTGATGCATCTCTCAATTAGCTACAAACCTCAATGCACTGCAGGTGGTAGCTATAGGTGATGGAAAGCTTGAGCAGTCTAGCAGGAAACTGCTGTATTGCTTTACAGGATGATACCATGAAAGCATCATGAAAGTCTGAGAGACAATATTAGAATATTTTTTTTTAACATCTTTCATCAAAGTTGGTGCTTATACTGCTGCTAAGCCTGTTAGAGTATTGTATTTAAAAGAGGCTGGGACTCAGCCCAGTGAAACATCTACATTGCAAGATGTCAGCTCATCAAAAGACTTTGTGAGAATGTATTGATGCTGATGAGACTTTCATCAGGAAAGTTTTCTCAGCTCCTGGCCAGTATTCCTCAGCAAAGGCCAAGAGAGACTCCCCACAGAGTAAGGAACTGCCTACTTCTTGGGCAGCTTGTCAGGAACACGGGACTACCAAATTCAAGAGCCTGCACTGTGACTCAGAGCAAGCTGCACATCCCAAAGCCCACCCAACTCGCATTGCCCTTGGGCTCTCTGTTATTTCTGAATAGGCCTCTTTCAATCTCTTTTCTGCAGAATCTTTTGGGAGGCCTTGAGTTTGTGTTGATGCAGAACAGAAAGATCTCTGAAATCTAGAAAATCTTTGGGCATGGGAAGCCTGTTTCTCTCCCAGCTCTTCATATCGGTTTCTTTTTCCTGAAGCTGTTGATTCAACAAGAATTGGAGATTTCAGAGGGAAAGACTGCAAAGAGCATAATTGCTGAATCCTCCTCTTCACTATTCACTTGAGAACATCGATCAGTGCCAGTATCCCAACTAGATCAAAGCACCGGAGCTATTGCTCTGTTCTCAGCTCCATGGTTATCCACCATCGATATCAGATTATTTTGTCTTCTAGTTTAGTCTGCCTAAAGGAATGATTAAAAATCGCTAAGAAAACGCTGCTTGTTGCCTTCAGTCCTCTCATTAGCAAGGGACCTGTCAGTCTGCACATTTGCGGCCCCTGACTTGGTATACTTTCAGTTGCTAATAGCTTGGCACGTGGACCGATGAGCCTCCTTCTGTATGTTGGCAACGACAGCTATAAACATTTCAGACATGCCTGACTTCTTCTCTGTGGAGCAGGGCATGACCAGACGTTGCAGCCATAGAAAGAGACAGGCGTGGGGGAGGCAGGAGAGGGCTTGTTGCACGTCAACGGAGGGAAAAAAAACTTTGTAATTTGCTAAAAATCTCTTTGGAAGGCTATGTTCAGATTCAGATGATTTCCCTTGGCACAAACCCAGCATCAGACCCTGTCATTTCTCACCAGTTGAAGAGATCATGGAAGGATAAAGTGTAACTGAGAAGTGGAATCAGATGCTAGCAGCATTGCCATCTTTCAGTTGATTTTCCAATTGAAGTTCAACAATAAAATAATAGTGTTCACAGGAAATGTACCTTTCCAGCTGCAGTGTCTGCAGGTATGTGATGTCTAGACCTGTAAAGGCATCTTGGGCTTGTGGATTTCCATGGGAGTTGAAGCAGTAGAGGGCCTCCATGGCTTTGCCTTGGTTTTAATAAAAGACATTTTTTTAATAAAACATTTTTAATAAAATCAAAAGTTGTTTTAGAAATCTCAGCCCTAGGACAAAAAATAGACCTACTTTGCTGATTGTTTTTCCCTCAGCAAGATGCTCTCAAGTGGATTCTGAGCTCTAGAAGAGTTTATCCATTTTCAGAGCATGTTTCAGCTCAAGTCCTTGGCTGCATTCATGCTTCATTGGCTTGTGCAATTGCAGCACTTGCAGACATGATTGATAGTGCTTTCCACTAGCTCACTCCCACATGGAGAGCACTGTCTCAGTATCAGAGCAGGTATTAGCTCAGCTATTCAAACCACATGCTTACCACCTAAATCTGTTGCTTCGTTGCCATTTGGGTGCTATTTCAGGATGATATTTTGGCTCCATGCCACGGTACTTACTCCAGCTCAACTCCTACCCCCAGCTCTTAGATCTACTGAGATGTACTCCAGCATGGCTCTCAGGCCAGAGTGATAGCAGCATCAAACCGACCCCAGTGGCACACAGCCTCCTTCCACTCCTCTCACCCCATGTCTGCTTCCAACTCACTGTCCATCCCACTTCCACACGATGAGGAGGAAATCACATGCGTTGTGCCTTCTGCAAGGAATGATTTATGCAGCTGGGTAAAACCCAGCCTCAGTTGAGACCAGAGCTGCCTGATGTCCAACCAGAGCATGGGCAAAACAGCCATGGCTACATCCATCCATGGAGCGTTTCACAGCAAGGGCCAATCCAAGCAACTTGTGACCACTGTGCTGATGAATAGGACCCCGCTTTGCACAGCTCACCTTACACACAGGCATGAAAGCTCCCCTATCCTGCAAGTTTTTATTTCTGGAAATGCCACGACAGTGGGGTTTTTTCTGCTGTGCAAAGCCCAATGCTTCTCCTCTAGAAGCCACAAAAACGTCCTCTGTAACTCCCTGTGTCCCTACATCAATTTTATTGCATTCCTCCTGGCATGGGGAAGGAATGAAAATGGGTGATGGTAAGATATCTGCATGTTTTCTCCTTGCTGCTTTTGCTGACTCAGAAATTTGAGAAGAACAACAAGCAGCAGCAGACAGCATAACCTAACCTTATCATGCTGGAATCCAGTTGTGTGCTTGCACGGAGCATTTCCAAGGCAGGCTATCGCTCTTCGTGTTTATGTTGCATCACAGAAAACAGCTGGAAAAACTGTAAACTCCTTAATTTTGCTAACTGTATAGAAAGTTAGTTGTTCCACTTGAGAACATTACACAACAGTGCCACAGACTTTCTTTTTTTAAGCTTCCAAAAAAAAGAGAGGGGAAAAAAACCCTTCTTTTTTGTTGAGGCTGCTGCAAAGGTTCAGGCTTGTTTCAAAAAAAAAAAAAAAAAGAAACCCTGATGACTGCCAACTTTAATTGCCAAAAATGTGCTTTCAGTTATTAAAGTCCTAATGAGGTAAGTAGGGGAAAGGACAGTTTCTTATTTCTTGCTCATGACGAAAAGAGAGAGAGAGGAAGAAAAGCAATAAACAGACTAGCTGGTGCTGTGGGGTGCAGATAATGTAATGACCTACTGGTCAAAGGTTTAGAGCCACCAGTACTGCAGTACGAGCCTTGCCATTTTTTGCTAAGGAAATAAATTTACTTGCTAATAACAGTAGCGCGGCATTACCCAGTCTCCAGAGAGAGCACAGCGCATACACAAATGCTTTCCTGGGGCTGCCGAGTGCCTCCTGATGTGTTAGGAGAGACTGGAGCATGGAGGGAGGAAAGCAATGAAAATGCAGGTGAGGGACAGCCACATTTTCTCATTTCCTGGCCATGGTCTATTCCCAGCAGCTCCAATGAAATATGCTACCTCCTCTCCTGTGTGACTAACACAGCCACAATTCAAATCAAAAGGCACCTGGACTATACAGCCAAGTAATTCCCATGGGGAAACAGGATGGAGCCTTCCCCTTAACATTTACAGTACTTGTGTAACATCTCAGCACCAGGGGTGAGAAACTCTGCTGAAGGTTTTTGTATGGGAATGACATGGTTTGGAAGGCCCTGTTGATTTTTAAGAGTCAACAAGGGGTTTTGGAGAGGTGGGAGCAGAAGTGCCTCTAGATAAGTGGAGATAAGAGGGCAGAAAGGAGTTTGGCTACTTTGGGTTTTGTTAGAAGTCATGCTAGGTGGAAAATACAGCAAGAAATACCACATTGTGCATTAACTCCAAGAGCATGGAGACTGCTCTGGCCTCATTAGCCATTGCAGATTTGTACACTACAAGTATGACCTTCTGCTTGCAAGTATTTTTGCCCCTCTGAGTGGCCCAACCAGTGGGCACGCACATCTGCTGAGCCAGGAGGCAAGGAGAGCCCTCACTACAGACCACCCTTTTCCTGCTTTCACCAACACATGAACACTTCAAGCAGCTTTTTAAGTGGCATATTATTGGCTCTGGTTATGCATGGAGAGAGAGAGGCCAAGTTATAGCCCCCCCCGCCTATGCTGTCTAACCATCCACTTCCCAGCTTAGCCAGGCTGTGCTTACTTTGTCCACATCCAGTAAACAGCAGCTTAGTATTTTGTTTCAAGGCCACTCCTAGAATTAGGAACTGAAACTAGCTCAGGCTATTTAAACATCCTTTCACAATTACTCACATAAGTGCTTTTAAAAACAGAGTTTCCTAGGGTGGTGTGCTGGTTTTGGCTGGGGTAGAGTTAATTTTCTTCATAGTAGCTAGCATGGGGCTAGGTTTTGGATTTGTGCTGGAAACAAGTGTTGATAACCCAGGGATGTTTTCATTGCTGCTGAGCAGTGCTGACACACAGTCAAGGCCTTTGCTGCTCCTCACCCCACCCCACCAGCGAGGAGGCTGGGGGGGCACAAGGAGCTGGGAGGGGACACGGCTGGGACAGCTGACCCCAACTGCCCAAAGGGCTATTCCATACCATATGGCGTCATGCCCAGTATATAAAGCTGGGGAAAAAGAAGGAAGGGGGGACATTTGGAGTGATGGCGTTTGTCTTCCCAAGTCACCGGTAGGCGTGATGGAGCCCTGCTTTCCTGGAGATGGCTGAACACCTGCCTGCCCATGGGCAGGAGTGAAGGAATTCCGTGTTTTGCTTTGCTTGTGTGCACAGCTTTTGCTTTCCCTCTTAAACTGTCTTTATCTCAGCCCACGAGTTTCCTCACTTTTACCCTTCCGATTCTCTCCCCCATCCCACCAGGGGGGAGTGAGCAAGCGGCTGGGGGGGGTTAGTTGCCAGCTGGGGTTAAACCACCACAGGTGGCTTTAGATTTGGTTACTTATTCCTACTTTTGTTTTGGCATTTACTAGCATTCATTGGAGCATGTGTGTGTCTGAGCTCACCTGCTGATATTTGCTTGGGGATTTGTCCCCATAAAACAGGGCAGAAGGACTGATTTCCCATATGTTTTTGTAACAGGCAAGATGAAGAGTTGCTAACGACAGAGCAGACAGCCTCCAGAGTCAGTGCGGTGTCTGAGCCCGGCAGCACCTGGAGGCAGACCTGTAATGGGAGGAAAAGGAGAAGATGGGCAGCAAGCCCTCCTCCCCCAGGGCAGCCCCTCGCCTCTCGTGTTTCTGCCCATAGGGGATACAGGGGAAGGGACAGAGGAAATGCTGACAAGAGAATAAGCAGCTAGATGTAAATTAATCCTGGAACCATCTCAAGTCCCATACTGTTCATAATTACCTATCATTTTCCTGATCCAAACATTCACTCCTCTGAAAGACCCTAATCCATTACCTGCCATGTACTGCCCCTTTGTAATTTCCTCATCTGGGCTGCAATGCTCCTCTAAGCTTTGATGTTCTGGCAAGACCAGGGAGGCTCTGAAATTTGGGATTAGCAAACATCCGCAGGCATGATGTAGGCTCTCCAGTATTAGCACATGTTCCAGCATCTGAATCTAATAACGGCATGCCAAAATTTGCAAAAGGCAGCGAGGTGATTCCTTGCTCTTTCGGGTGGCCGTGCCTGGGCCAGGAGAGCTGTTTGAAGCCAGGGCAGGCTGCAAACACGAGTAGTGTCAGCTACAGCTGCTCTCTTAGGGGGAGGTTACACACCCTGCTGTCCGGTAGCCTCTGTCCTAAGGACAGTCAGCTTGGTAGATACAGAAATTCATTCTAGGGAGAAAGGCATTACCCCTTGAGCAACGCTGCCCCAAAGAGGCATCATTCTGGGTGTGTGTCTGCATGCCTTTTTTTTTTTTTTAAACACCACACATGCTATTCTTGAAAATAACCGTACATAAAATTTCCAAACCATGGTTTACGTGCCCCAGTCAGGAGCTGAGCTGTAGTGCTTGCAGCATGATGGGTTTTAAAATTCAGCTGCTCCCCCTAACGTGTTTGCAACCCTGTCTGACTCCTAGGTGTACATGCAGTAATTAGAGCAGGAGTAGAGTCCTGTTTGCATAAATCTGGTTTGAACAACAGTATCAAAGACATGAAAAAACACAGATCACACAAATCCTTTAAGCAAAGAGTTCAGCATCCCTTGCATTAAGAGAAAATCCTTGAGATCCAGAGTACTAATCATAAATGTGACTATTTCTCTCTGAGCAGAGAAGGTGCCTTTGCCGAGCTCTGGGCTGACATTGAATGTACATTGCCTCAGACCAGGATAATGTCTGTTTATAAGGTTCAGACAGAGGGGATGCAAGTAGCTTTCCAATTTTGGATAAACAGCTGCAAACAAAACACAAGAAAAAACAGTTTTGTTTTTGACTAATTTGTATTTGCTGAGAGCATGGGGTTTGTTCCTGTTGTTGCAGCTGTAAATTTCAAGGCAGTTGCAAGGTAAAAACTGAAATTGTACAAGCAATTAGCCCATGGTAATGTCTAATCACTGCTGGCATCTAAAAAAATGTGAAACAGCAGGGATGTTTAACTTTGAAAACCAACTGCTGCACAGATGCAGGAACTATGTTTGCTGAGGAAGTTTTCCTTGGCATATCAATGTGAATTGTAAAAACTGGCCCAAAACATAGCGACATAAAGGCCACAGAACTGTAGAAAGAAGCATTATGGTTCATCACATCAACGTTATTCACACAAATCAAGTGATTTCTAAGGGCCAGTCTCCACCAGATCAGTTAGAAAGTAATTCTTTTCAGCTGTCCTTAGTATGCCTCCAGTTCACGCTCTTCTTAGCCATGAAGATTGCAGGTGTGATGCTGCATCCTTTGCACAGGCTCCATGTGCAAGCAGGGGCCACCCCAGCAAATACAGGTCACAGCACAGCCCAAGCCAGCAATCTGGGCTGAACCAAGCAGCACGCAAGAGCCTTGAGGGGCTGTATGTGCCAAAACCTACAGCGAGAAGCTGAAATGCATTCAGAATAATCCTAAAAGTCAGGTCTGCAGTCAGGGTTCAGCTTGCTGAGGAGGTGCTGGGACCCCCCCAGCCCGGGGGCTGGAGCCTCTCCCGGCTGCCCAGCTCTGACCCGCTGGGTGCAGGGAGCCGTGCAGGGCAAAACACCGATTTATTTTCACGCATTTAGCACTTTGTAACTGATGCGTAATCTCCTGTCAAACAGTAAGGTTGGTGCCGACCTCACCACATGAAAGAGCTCTCCCTGATGTATGAGGATGTTGCTATTGTTTTTCCTTGCAAAATTATGGCTGTGGTATATTGCTGTCTCCAGGAATGCGTCTCTTGGAGAGATGTGCTCTGGGATCCAGAGATACTGCAGCTGATTCCACATTTCTCAAAATTAGCGTTAGCTTGACTGCTGGAAAATGTTGGAAGAACTCAGGATTTTGTAATTACAGACTCAGAAAGTCATGCATTAGTATTCAGGGGTCACATAACACACGGGCACACATGCAGAGCACAAGGAATATCTGCGTCAGCATGGCAGTGGCGCAAGAATCAGTTTTATGAAGAGGGACCTGTCAGTCCTTTCCATTCTGATCCAACCCAATGCCAGCACTGGTCTGTGTCACAGCACGTCACCTTGCACAGCATGCTAAATCCATTCTGGCTTTTTGGTTTTTTCTTCCTTTTTTTTAAAAAAGGAAAGAAAATCCTGTATTGATTTAAATCAGCATAGGCTAATCAAATCAGTGGGGGTATAACAACATGTGCCTGCACTAACTGCTAGACCTATATTTTCAGATGAAGTAAGGAAAAAAGAATGGCACAGAGACAGCCAACTAAAATTGTATTAGGAAATAGAGGAGCAATTAAATGCACTCCCTGAGCCTCCTACCTGCTTACTGTCTGCCCCTGAGCAGTGTCAGTGGAAAGGCACAGTAATGCCTGTCCAGGAGCAGCAAGTACAGCCACCCTTGGTCTGAGAGGGTGAGAGCAAACCATCTGCATCAAGGAGAGCCAGCACATACCCATGCTGATGGTGGGGAAACAATCAGTATAACTCACTCAAAGTTTGCCTCCTTCCTCTTCCTCCTCATGAGTGACCATGCTGGTGCACAGAGGGTCTCCACCTACTTGCCGGACTCCCCGCAGAACACCTACAAAGAGAGGACTAGAGGACGGGATCTCTGCAGCCCACGCTGCCTCCAAGGAGCCTCCTCAGCCAGCAAACAGCAGAGACTGAAGCATCAGTGCTTTTAAAGAGCTTCATGTGGCCAGCCCATACTCGTAATGCTCCACCACAGGTGGGTGAGCTGTGGGTTGCTCCCCTGCAATAACGCTCATTAAGTGCTGGAGTAATTGGGTAAATCAGTAATTGCGTTCAGCCTAGATTGGTATCTGTCGGGAGTAGTCTAGACACAGGTGGTCTTTTCTAGTGAACGAACAAGGTGACATCTGAGTGTCACTCTGTGGTCCTAGGGGGGAGGTGTTTCCAAATGTGCCTTTGGAGCCCTTCCAGCCCCATCAGACACAAGAGATGCACAGGACAGGGGCAAGGAGCTGCCCCATCCCTTCTGTGCCCTGGGTGAGCAGGGTTAGCCACATGCACTCTTCCCAGCCTCTGCAGCAGACGCAGGTGGATATTGGTTTGCAAACCCACTCGTGCACCAAACGCACGTCCCAGAGGAACAGTATGGACATGTGGAAAATGTTCCCAGGTGGGAACTGGCCAGTGGCTGGGACGTGAGCTGCTCTCGGAGCAAGCAAGCAGTGAAGCAAGCGGATGGGTGCGATCCATCCACAGTCACTAGCAGCCTGGGGAAAATGAAGACTGCCTGCGTTGTCACAGATCGCTTCCTCATAATCAGTATGGGTCATTTCTTGAGCTTATTACAAAATTTAATTAAAATAGTTTGAAACCTTTTTTGTCAGTTTACAGCTTTCATTTCTGCCTTCTGGGATATTTTGGCTCCATCTTTTTTTTTTTTTTTTTTTTTTAAATTACATATTTCTGTCCTTCTCCATCAACTATCGTAATTTTTTATGACACAGTAAAGCTGAAAGTGGGCTTCGACCCATGTATGTTATGCCTTTGTCAGGAAAACAAAACTGGAAAAGCATCTTGCAAAAAATCATATAAAGGGCCACTGTGTATATAGTATTAGCTTTCTTTAATCCATAGCTGGGGACCTTTTCAAGGCCAAGAAAAAGAGATGCAGACTTAGGTACTTTTAATGTAATCCTCCAACATCACATAAATCACAGAAGAAAAAGTCAGCTCCCACAAACACCAACCTGAAAATGTACGTAGGTAAATCTGGTGGTTCTACAAATCTGACGGGGTTTTGCTGAGCAAGTCAAATATGCAGGTTCAAGGTTGGCTGAGCATCAGTATTATGTTCCAGTCTACTTCTACTGTCATATATTTAATCTCCAGTAATTAAACTTCTAAATTAATCCGTTTCACAAAAGCTACAGTGCATAGAGTGAATCGGTGAGTAAATTTTCGTAACCTCGGAACCAACCCCAGATCAGGGTGGAATTGCTCTCTGTGCAATAGCCTATGGAACAGATAGAGATGTAACTGTCAAAATAAAGACGAAAGTAAAAGAAAAAATACAAAGAACTCCCTTGGCTTAAGGTTTTCAAGTTCTTTCCTGTTACTAAAAAAATATTTTCTAAACACACACAGCATATTGTTTTTCTGCAGCCCCTGATTAAAAAAAAATTATGAGAAAGCTGATTAGAAACTTCTGATTAGAGGTAAAAAATATCACTGATAACATCTGGGCGCAGACTGAGAATTCACAGCATGGTAGACATGCAGAGAGTAGTCTGTCACCTGGATTACTTGCTTTGGTGAGATAAAATGAGTTTTACCATGGCCAAATCCAATGCAGACAGTTAGGAGCAGGGACTGGATGTCATACACCTCCAGAGGGATGCTACGGCAAAAAGGGGCTTGCGTGGTCCCAAGACGCGCTGCCAAGAGGGCACAGCCTTTCCGGGGTATGCAGGAGCAGGAAGGACAGTGCTGCAACACCATGGACAACCCTGGTGTTTGACTTCTGAAGGACATAGAAAGGCAGGAGGTGTTTTACTGGAGAGGAGGGAAACGCTTGCTCGGCACGCACTTACAGAGCTTGTTCTTTTAAAGAAGATTTAGAAATGCTTGGACTATAGGGCAGAAGAAACTTTGGGGAGAAAATACCAAGCACGTAAAGGCTATTTAATAATGAGGGAAGACAGTAAGAAAGACTGGGTAGGGACTGAAGCCAGACAAATTCAGATGAGAAATAAGGCATTGCATTTTCGGAGTGAGGAGGATTAACCTTTGAAATGAACTACCCAATGAAGTGATGGATCATCTGTCTCCTGGTATCTTTAAATCCAGACTGGATGCCTTCCTGGAAGACATGTGCAAGCCAAATACAGGTTTCCTGCTTCACACGGGGATGGATGGGTGAGGTTAAACAGCCTGAGGTACGAGGGGGCTAATATGGATGATCTAACGGTCCCCTCTAGTCTTTAAGCTCTGAATGTGTGACACAATGAAACATGATACAACACAGAAATGTCCCCAGGTCTCTGAATTACTGCTTGTTACAGGTCATTTTGAATCGTCCCATGCCCAACAGCCAGTCCCACTGACATCCACAGCACCGCCTGCAGAAGAAGCTGCTGTGCCACGTGGACAACCACGGCTCCATCTGGGCATAAATGATCATAAAATGACCCAATTTGCTTCTCCGCAGGACAAGAGGAGCTAATGCATTACATCGCTCACTGCAACTACGAGCCAACAGGTCCTCACCTTGTGCTGCTACCAGGCTCAGAAATACACAGAGCAGAACATTAATACGCTCTTCAGTGTTTTAAACACGTTACTTTTAAGAGAAAAGTTTCTTTCCTCCATCCCTTATAGAGCATGTCCTGAACCCCTCAGACACCTGTGCCCCCCTGCCGAGGGCCCTCCCTCCTACGTAGGTGCTAACTCCCTTTAGCCCGCCCTATTAAGAAGAAAATTAATCCAGATCAAAAATGGTAAGAATTTCCACTAAATTCAAGCAAAATTTAATCTTCAGTAGAAGAATAATAGAAGAGACTAGGAAAAATCCTAAAAGTCCCACCAACTTTGTAAAGCCCAACCTGTGCACGCTCCAAAGGGCTGACCCATCCCCAGTGAGGCTGGCAGTGTGCCCAGAAAGTCCGACCTCTAGGCTGGCTCTGGAGCAGAAAGGATAATACTTCCATGAGTGATGCGGAACGGCAAACCCGAAAGTTTTCCCTTAAATGTCCAGAAAATCAGCAACACGTGGCAAGCAAGGCCACATAGTGCTACCCCCGCTATGTTTCACTTCAATTTTTATCCATTCCATGTGTTGCTTCCTTGCCATTTAGAAACTTAGTTCTCATTTATCAATGTTTTCACATTTCACTTCTGGACGCTGCTATCCAAGCATTATCCATCCTTTTTATCTCGCTGTTTGAACTGTGTCCTGCACCTCTGGTTCAGGTTTACCATTCATTCATCAGCATGAAGTTAAACAATTACTAAAAAACTTGGGTAGCTGGCAAGCAGTGAGGAAGCAAGATCCATTTCTGCCCAGAGGGAAGAAAGGTTTTATACAATAGCATGGCCTTTGTTTTGCATCTCATGGGTGATGCTATTGATGGGAAGGTTATATCACATTATGTGCCAAACCACTTGAGCTAGTTTCAGATTGCAGTTCCCCTTGGGGTATTTCCACTCAATATATAAGATAACCAGATCTGTTCTCTGTCCACTCCTAGCCTGGACAGTGCTTAGTCAGCTCCCCAAATCTTGGCAAGCTGAAGCAAGAAAGCGGAGCTGCACTCTTCCCTAGTTATTACCATTTTGTCAATGATGACTCCTCTTAATGCTATGGAGCACACGGCAAAACAATGAGCAAATTGCGTGTTTTCCTGCGGTGAGCAGAAAGCAGTTAAGTGACTGTAAAACGTACTGCCCCGTACGTGCCAGTTTATTCTGCTTGCATCTGCAGAATGGTAGTACTTTGTTTCGGCTTTAATTCATGATCACAAAGCTGCTGATTACCTTGCTGCAAAGAAATGGACTTTGGGTGCATGACAGAGATGCAGTTCTGCTTCCCACACATCAGGAACATCAGGATTCAGGGATCTGACCTGGGTCACATTTTATTATTTTGTTTTTAGAATTATCTCAGCATTTCCCACTACTAGGAAACACAGTACAAATAACAGTGATCTTAGCTTTGTTTTGTAGACCTTGATGTTCCCCCCGCCCCCAAGCTGTATTTTACATTGTATTTGTTATTTCGCATTCTAATCTGCACTTCATGATCTGGCCTCCCAGTTTTCTTGCACCATGCTAACGTGAAATATCAAAGAGGTTTTTTTGCAGAACTTGATACCTAGTGGAAAAACTACTGCTGCATGACTTGGACTGAGCCGTAACGCCAGAAATCAAGTGTGAAAAGGGGCCAGTCTGCTAACAGCCACTCCACGGGCACGTCCCAGGAGTCGCAGCTCAGACAGCAGGACGTGCGAACTGGCCTGGGGACGCTGCCCAGACCTTGTGCTTCCAAGGAGATGGGAACGGGGTCCGCAGGGAAGAGTTCGGGATTTTGTTGATTTAACCCTCTCAAGCTGTTTAAAAGTAACATTTCCTGTACTTAAAGCATATCTCTGCTATTCCAGTGTCCCTTGGTTTTTTATAATTTTTTTTTTTTTGGGGGGGGGAACGTTAATGAGCCCTCACAAAATGACTGGAGGCATGTAACTACGCTAGCATGAAGTTTTGGGTTTAAGGAACTGGACCTTGGGGCCCTTCTGCCCAGGAAAAAGTGCCAGATACAGGATTTTGCCTTGAAGGGTACCCAGGGGATTCAGAGATGGTTACAGGATCAATAATCAGAGCTCTCCACCTTGTGCTGGAGAGCCTAAGCACTGCTGGAGACAGCCAGCTTTTCAGATGGGGATCTGGTCGCAGGGTATTAATGTCAAAAGAATGTCATGTGCACTGGGGCAACAGATTCTGTAAGGATTTTATTCTAGTGCCCCGAGTCTGGAAATGTAAGAGGTCATAAGTAAAAAGCCTTAAATTTTGAGGCCATTACTAAAGGGCTGAATCAAAATTCTCCACAAAGAGCCTGAAAGTACTGAGAAATCCATCATCTGAACTCTATGGACTGGGCTTATTAATGGTCAAAACAAAAACTGTCTCTTTCATTTAAAAATATGCATGCAAGTACTCATCTCAGTGCAAGAGGCTCAGGTTCAAGTCCTTTTCCTGCCTATTACAGGCTTTTTTTTTTTCCTCCCTCCTGCTGGAACTGCTTAATTTGTATAAACAGTGAAGCATTCACCAGATTAGAGCTCCTGCCAGTATAATCTGGTCGTCAGGACGACAGCTGGGAGATGGAAACCCCCGTGCAGGTCCCCAAACCAGCCGCGTTTCGGGGAAGTGTCCCAGCTCTGGGCGCCCGTCTCCCACATCACCCCCTGCCCCTCGCTCTGCTTCTCTGAACCAAAAGCGCGTCCCCAGGAACCTCTTCCCACCACAGCGTTACTGAACCCAGCGCCTTTCCGTCCGTCAGCGTTGCACAATGAAGAGCTGGTACGGGGGGATGTTTCTCGCTAGCTCTGGTCAAAATCAGTAGAAAGGGAATGGTAATTTCATCCTGTTTTACGTGCAAGTTCAAAGGCATCTCGGACTTAGAGTATCTGTTAAAAGTAGAGGTGTCCAGCATTAGTTAGCAGTTAAACTGCATTGGTTATCAGAAAATGCAACAAAACAGGCTTATTTTGTTTTCTTGCCTCATCCCATATATTTCTATTGTTTATTTTGATTTTAGAAAAGAAACAATAGAGGAAAGTTCACCAAATGAAAAGTTTGCCAATGTTTTCGCAGAAATATTTGCCACTGGAGGTCAGCTCCACATTTCCAAGAGTAATTTAATAACCCAAATCTATCGTATCGAAAATCCCTCTGGACTCTTAACAAACTAGAGAGACATTCATAGGTCATTTTAAAAACATCAGCATACACTTTGAAGATGACTCCAGAATCCCCTCTGTGCTATAGATTCTTGTTGGACAAATTCTCCCTGAATCTGTTTATTTATATATATTTTTTGCAGCATTATGAGAAAGCATTGGTTTATCCAGCTAAAAGTGTCTAGCTGTAGTCACACAACTGCACTGGTGTTTGGCAGAGCATAGCAATACTGATTGAGAAAACAAAGGAATAAATTGGAAGCTACCTAGGAAAGATTTCTTTACTCAAAATTGTTTAGTGTAACTATACAATTTAAAACCACTCAAAATCAAAACAGATGCTATCAGTGATTTAACTCAGTCCCACTGCTCAGCCTGCCTGAAACGATGATCTGTGCATTTCTTGAATGTCTTTTGCATCTTTCAATGCACACATTTTTCTTTACTTTCAAATGAAAAAAGGAAACTTCACCCAGGTATTCTCAAAAAGTTGGCATAAACTTTAGACAAAACCCTCTTCAAGTCAATGTAGGCTGGAGTCATCAACCTACAGGTTACACTGGCCAGCGGGCAGGCAGAAACTGAGAGGGTACGCAGAGTCCTCTCTGGAAATGCTCAAGGCCAAGTGGTTTTTTGGCCAGTTCAGGCTCCCCTGGCTCCTGGCAAAGCCGGGCCGATGCTGGGACTGGGCACAGTGCGATGCCTCCCACTGCCGGTGCCACCACCGGCCCTGCCGCTGCGGAGCAGCACCGCTGGCTGGGCACACAGGGCGGCTTCGCCCTGTCATCTGCTTCAGCAAAACCACACTCAACCCACCCAGCGATGGAGACTGGAGGTTTCAGGCCAGGTTGGAAGTGCTGCAGCCATTGAGTGCCATGCAGAAGCGAGCATGCCACACACAGAGCAAGCCAGGACTTTGGGCAATTGGAGGCACATCTTTCCTTCCAGGCATCGGCTGCATGCCTGAAGGCACAGGCAATCTGTCTGAGACAATAGAAAGAACAAATTCAAGCAAACAGATGAATCATATCTTTTTAAGTAGGACTTAGGGTTTGCTTTGTGTTGAGGTTTTCAGCAAACAGCCCTACACCGTGGGACTTTTCCTCTCCTACTGGCCGGGCAGACTGTCCCAGCTTGCTGAGCTGCACAGGGCAGCAAAACCTCCACCTCCATCCTCGATGCTGCAGTGGAGAGAGCAGGGCTGCAGGCCAGCTCTTACTGAGTGACCTGGAAAGAGCACAAGTGAGGAAAACCCTGATCTAATCCATTTTGTTGTTCAGTCAGAGTATCCAGGCACGAGTCAGCTGCTGTCCACCCTCCCTCATACCTGCAGCATGAGTAAGAGTCACGGTTAATTTTCTTGCCTGTTCTTAGAGCAACACACATGCCCTTGCACATTGAATATATATTTCTCCTAGATCAGAGGAGGCTAACATTTTATTCTTGCTTTAAGAAATGAGTAAACCCTCTAAAAAAGCTCCTTGCATTGCTCCAGTTATATGCAGCTGATTTGGGATGAGATACCTGCAGACTCTGGCTGGAATAACGCTAATAAAACAAGAGTCCAGGAATCCTTCAGCTGCCTTGGGAAACGTGTCCTGCAGCCAAAGGAAAACCCACCACCTTCGGATGGTCCCCAGCGGGCGCGCGGTGGTCTGGTCCTCCCGCGCGCGCAGCGCTGGCTGAGCTCTACCGAGCCGACCCTGTCGTCCAGGCAAAGCCGTCTTCGCTGCTGAGGTTACGCTTCTCGGCGAGGCGAGGACAAAGCCGGTTTCTCTGGGGGAAGAATGGAAAGTGTTTGTGTCCCTGGATAGTCTCTGGAAGTGTGTGGGTGTTTCTGCATGCTTTGAGGGCCTGGCTCCACAAAACATTTAGGCACATGTGTAACCAGAAGTGACGTCCAACGGAGTCCTGCAGAGACAGACGCTTCCAGCCTTCCAGCTCCAGCAGGATTCAAACAGTTTTCCACGAAGTTTCAGTTGGTTTTTTTTGTTCAAGCCACTAAAATAGCCTTCATTCTGACAAGTGCCTGCCCATGTAGCAGCTGAATTAAACTCACTTTGAAGTATAGCAGCATTATCACGAGGAGAAATATCCATAATACCAGGCAAGAGATCCTGCACTGCTGAATACTACCCGGTTATTAATGTGAAAAACAGAATTAATTCAATGCCAAAAAGTTGTGAGAAAGTTTGAGTAAAAGCAACATCAATTATAGGGACCGTCTCATACCACAGCTATTTTACAGCAATTCCACTTTACATTCCTTGGCCAGCACAGCTTGTTGAATAATTAAATAGCCAGATGACACACAATCAGATTAAAAAGCCTTGAATGTGAATGAATATCAGTTTCCCAATTCTGAAAGGAATTTAATCATGGAAACTTCCACCTACTGTCCAGTTTACCATATTCTGGGGAGAACTGAAAAGCAGTGATATCCATGAGATCATCTTCATGGTGCTTTTTCCAGTACAGAAGGAAACCTGATCTATTGCCTTGCAGGGGAACAGGACACAGCTCCTGAAGATTTGGGAGGAAAAACACCCACTTCTCATCTCCGTGTAAAGTAGCTTTTTCTGACTGGGATACACACATCATTAAAACAGACACATCATTAAACCAGACACTTCATTAAAATGGAAACACATTTAAGACTGGGAGCGTGGGATAACTTACTAGAACTTTACAGAGAAGAAATCAATTACAATTGTAGTAAAAGATATATTTTTTCACCTAATAGTACCCAATATGCATTGCATTGTAAACAGTGCTTTGTGTTATATAAAGACACTGTGTTTCTCAGCATATAAACCATTTAATTGCAATAATGACTCACATTCCAGCTGCAAAGCTAGACATGTATGTTTTCTGAATGTGCCAAATAGGCAAGACACCAACTAGCCTTGGTGTATTTAGAAGAACGTGCTTAAGCCATATGTCAAAGTAAACAGGAAAGCGAAACTATTGGTTTGGGGGTTGGTTTGTTTGTTTGGTTTTGGTTTTTTTAAGCATCCCGATGTTTGCTTGGAGCCCTAATACATATTAAAATGAAAGTATATGAAAAAGTGTTAATGATTCATGTGTAGAATGAACTTACCCACCATCTGAAAAGACGCTGGAAATTTTGAAGAGTGTCAAAGTGTGACTTTGCTCATATGTGTTTTCCTTTTCCTGTTTTTAAATCCAGAATGTGCCTAAATAAGTGACAGATTTAATTAGACAAGTTTTAAAGTGAAACCACAAAAGATCCTCCATTTTGTACTGAAAGCCGTCATACAGAGGAGCTATGGAGAGGCAGCTTGTGATCTGTAGTGACTTAAACTTTGTGTCAAGTGGGCTCCATGCAGATGAACAGTCAATACAAAATATAGAGGAACCCCACTTCTCAGCCAAGACAATTATCACTATCTACACAATTGCTGAACCAGGTAAACCGAAGCTTTCCTTGCTAAATTTGCATTTTCTACACGTAGAGGACCATTCGCTTTATTCATTCAACTATCCGATAAACATACTTTTCCGTCATACCTTCTGGGAGTTCTTTAAAGAACCTACAGAATTAAAGCCCAGACCCACAAATTGCAGAGCCAGCGTGAGGGAGCTGGTGGGGAAAGGGCAGCGGGAAGAGGATCACCCCCTTATAGCAGCCCGGCTTGTGCCAGATTAGTGACTGCATTACCATGGCCTGATGTAAACAGAGAAGATATTTCCTGTCTTGGATTACATGGCAGGGGATGGGGGATTTGACTTGTAAATGAGGGGAGGATAAAAGGGCAAAGCCCCTAAGTACACACAACAGCAAGGCCGTGAGTAATAAGCCCAAGTTAGAAATGCTCCTGGAGACTCGCGCTTCCAATGAATTGCTTTAAAAAGACTGATTTGCACATTTGCCGTAAGTACCCTGGGATAGCCCTGTGAAACAGAAATGTCTTGTCTTCCAGCCATTCCAGGGAATAAACACACTGGGCCTCAGACGGGTGTTAGCCGGTGATGGATCTGCACCCACCTACCAGCTGCGTCTGTTTACAGGGGATCTGCTCCCGTTAAACACAGCACGGTGATGCTGCCGTTATGTGCCGTGGGCCAGCAAAGCCGGTGCGAGGCTTTCCTGCCTCCCCATTGCTCATCCCTGCAAGAGCAGTCTGCATTACAAGATCTGTTAGCCCAGTTGGTGCCTGTTAACCTACTGCCCCAAATACAGAGGCAGGGCAAACCTTGCGAGGAATCTTAATATGCTTTGGGTAAGGCTGTTATGATCAGCACCATACAAAACACCGGCAGGAGGTCTACGAAGATAACGTCCAGACTTTTGGCTGAGAGATGGGCTCACAGAGAGGAACCAAGGGAAAGAAAGGAGGTCAAGACCTCTTCACCAACATTTCAGCACAAGGAAGCAGGAGTGCAAGACAACCTGTTCAAATCCCAGCTGCATTAGGATATGCGGGATCACTGCTACAGACAGCACCAAAATTCACTGGTCTGAACTGTTCGATGCTGTGAGGATCTCCATTGCTGGGATCTTGCCTGAAGCCTGCTCTTGGGTTTCTGGCTGTCAGATTCCACTTAAAAACTATGTTTCCTTCTCACTTTGTAGATGCAGCATCTGTCTCGCTTGTTATATGGGGAGGAGGGAGGGAGATGTGTAATTAAGTGCAAATAGGGTTCTCATGATGCAATACAGACTCATATAATACTTCCCAGGTGCCACTGTCTCAAACAACTTGGCAGGAGTTTCCCAGTTGCGATGCTAGGATTTAAGAATAGCAGTGAACTTGTGTGGTCCTGCAGAAGCGCTCCTTACGTGCGGTGCTCCGATCCTGCCTTCGGGAACAGCTGTGCAAGTCCACACTTATGGCTGGGCTGGTATTTTGAAGGGAAGCTTGGTTTAGTTTTTGTGTTTTTCCCTCTCTTCCCTTAAGACAGCCTTCACTTTAAAACCAAGTTCCCGAAGTTTATCGCAGGGTGATAGTGCTGTCAAGCCACTGCAAGCAGCTGGTTTGTGTTGTGTTCAAGAGACACAGCATAGGACTAAAAAAATCCTTAAATAATCCCTACAGAAAGCGAAGTGTGGAGGAGTACAGTAAGTTGCATCAAAACACAGGATGGCCATTTAAGAGCAGCTCACTGGTTTGCCAGTTGCAGTTGTGCTGGAAGACGGAGAATGAACTGTCACCGCAGCTGTGAGATGGGGAATGTGGCTCCTGAGTACGCGAAGAGCCTGAGAATGGGCAACGCTGCAATTTCCATCTCTCGCAGCCCTGACATTTCCCCTCTGCCATGACCGTATTGGGTAGGATAGGCTTATTTTTCTAGCAAACGCGCAGTTGATGAATTTCAGCTGCTTATCACAATTTTTGCCTTTTGGCTGGACCCCAAAAGCATTTTAGCTTTTGGCAAAGGAAATTGGGATAGGTGCTATTTTATTTATTTTAATAAGTAAAGTAATTTCCCTTCAAAATGGTTGCTCATCCCAGACTAAGTTCTTGCTACTGCTGCTCCTGGTTCAGGCTTGGCAGGTGGCTTGATAAATTGATAATACTCTGCGCAATCTGACAAGGAGCTTTATCAATCAAAACAAGCCCTGCTGTTCAGCTCAACAGGAAAGTTCAATCACTCTTCTCTAGTGGAATCAGTCTACACTTAATGCTTTCATCCCAAGATAATGTTAGACTGCAGATTTGGATCTGCTCTCACTGCTCCAGGGCTATTTATATCTTTGTACCTTGAGGGTTTACTAATTAGCGGCCTTCTTCCACACCCTTTGATATCATTAAAGTAATCTCAGTGTAAGCGACTACTTTCTGATGATATCTCTGAGGGAGTGGAGAACAGCTGGAAACATTTGAAATATCATAGTTTGAGCAGTTTTCCAAGAGCAGTGATTGAAAGATGGCAATAGTTTTGCCTACGCAAGCAAAGCACCAGGTTTTTTCAGGATGGCTGTGGCCGATGGGATACGAAAGACATTTACTCTCAGCTGAGTCCAGAATCAGTAGACAGGAGGGGGTTAGTATGGACTTTTCCTAGTCATCGCAAAACATCACTTTATCAGGTAAGCACCTTTCAATCTTTTTTTGTTCCCCCTCTTGCCCACCCCCCATTTGCCTTGTCTTGTTCAGCATGTGGGGTCTTTCATAGTCAAAGGCCCTCAGCACATTAGGGGCAAAGTAACAACAAAACCAGGGCCCGAATATGAGGGCTTTGTGAGGGCTTGGAGAAAGCAGCTGAGAGCTCAGTACTGCCTGCCTGGAATCACTCAGCATTTCCCACACTTTGCAAACCCTCTGGTTCCCAGTTTCTCACACAAGAGAGCTAGGATAACTTGTTTGGAAGATGAATTTAACACTGCTGAAATCTCATCTCAGGTAGTTTCTAATAACATGGTGGGTGAGGTTTATTTAAACCATAATTGCTTGCTTTTTTTTTTTTTCCCCCTCGACATTGCTTGCTTCGCTGCTACACAACACGTGTTAATTTAAAGGCCTGTCATTAACTTAGCAACTCATTCAGCAAAGTTCAAAACCGGAGATGGGAAAAAGTTTTCTCCATGTTAAAAATACACTTCAGACCAGAGCGACTCTGATATGACCCAATAGCAGCTTCTACTCAAAAGATGAGCTTGTAGGAAAACATGCGGTTTCCAACAGCCACTTTGATACCTGCCATTAATTGCCTGCTCTCAGTTGCGTGATCTTACAGCAGCCTGCTGCCCTTTGCTCCTTTTTGTTCTCATTCCTGTTTGAGCACTTGCTTTTGTTGTCAGTCTCTTGCTCCCCTTCAGGACCGTTTTAGAGAGATAATAAAATTCTCGTGCAGATAGAAAGAACCAGATACAAGCGGCTATGTGAGTGTATTTATGTTTATAGAATGAAGCCAGAGAACAGGCTGTCCTGGGTTCTGGTTTCCAACTGCAGCATAAATCCATCAGCGAATATGTTACAACCCCAGAGAAGAAAGCAGAAAGGTACCGGCAGACACTGCAGGTCATCCACCAGAGCCATGTCTCAGAGGACTGCCTATCTCTCAGTTCTCCAGAACTGGGAAAGATGGAGGCTTTCACCCCAAATTAAATGAGCTGTCGTTTCATTTTGCTGGTGGGGACTGCAGAAAGGAAGCAGGGAGCCAATCTCAGATAAGGAGCATTAAGTACCTGGTTACATGCTTGAGGTCTTCCTTGGCCAAGGAAGCACTGGGGCACCTCGGAGCCGTGTCCCAGGCCATGTGCTGTGCTTCTGCCCCTCAACCAGCCCATCGTCAACATTACTGGGAATCCATCCTCTGGTCTCCCATCCTTAAAGCTGTTATTAATTGAGTAATATCATCCACTCTCAGCCACTCAGGGAGAAGCATCTAATTAGCAAACATAGAACAAACTTTTCTTTGCCGGGCTTGATGCACATTGCATTTACTAAACTACAGCCCTACCTTGGGATGATAAAAATTTCCTTCACCAGTCTCCAAAGGGAAAACTGGCACAGGTAGCTTCTCAGAACAAAAGAAGACATAATAAGATTATTTTTTTCTTTTTTCCTTTGAATCTTTTATACGCAGAACTGTGCTAAGTACAAACCAGATGATGAGCCAAGAGGATCGTTTTGGCTGGTGCAGGAGTTCATCTCTGTTCTGGTGGAAAAAAAGACAACAGCAACATGTGCAAGAAAGCCTGGCTGAACTGAAGCCTTAATGTGAGATGTTCACATCTCAATAGACTTTGAGATAAATGGGCTTTTCTTGTCTTCCATATGGTTTTGCTTTCCATAGAGTAAGTGAATCATAACATTGGCTGAAGGAGAGGAGCTGTCCGACTGCGCCCACTGCACCGAGCTGGGAGAGGAGGGGAGAGGAGAGTAAAACTTGGAGGGCAAAGAGAGACCATCTCTGGAGAAGTCATCGTGCTGAAGGGGAGTGACAAGGTGAAAATGATGCAAGAAGTAACGAGCAGCACAGAAGGCTGAAGAGAGCCTGCCCAGCAGTTAGGGTGAAAGAGAGTTAGTCTGGCTGAGAAGTGACCATTTCCCCGGTGTTCTTCACTCTCTTAGCTGGGGTTGCACCAAACACCCTCACGAGTCAGTGTGTTTCAGGCCAAGCACATGCTTAAGCACATAGCTGGTTCGGGGTCTTGGAGGAATGGTTTAAGGGGAGGTTATCTAGTCCCCACTGACATCAGTGGGAGTTTTGCTGAGGATGTCACTAGGACCGTGATCTCAGTGATGCTCTTAAGAAGAGGTAGAAGCAAAGCATGAATGGGCTCTACTCTGGCACTATGCTTAGACTACTAAGACTGCACTTACAGAGTAAGTTAGGAGCTGCAAACACAATCTTTCACCCTAGCAATATTTTATACCTTAACGTATTAGTTGTCCGGGTTAAAAAGATATGAAATTCATATTAACAGCCAAAGCAAATGCACTCCATGAGAGGGCAGATCCACACTTCAAGAAGCCTTTGGTTTTATAAACCAATTTAGCCCAGGTCTATTAAGAGCTTTTCCTGGTGAAAGAGTGAGAGTATTTTCTCTGCTATAATCATATCAGCCTGTATTCTGGGTTAATGGAGATGAATATTACCGCCAGATTTTATTCTTTCCCTGCATGTAATCTAATGCCAGATGGCTCTGAATGGGTATTAAATCCTCCATGTGTATGACCTCCCCAAGGCTTTTATCATTAGAACTTTAAAATAATTCAAGGAAAGCTTTCCCAAAGCCTGATCATAAACCTCCTAATGAGGGACTGAAGTCACAAAGAAAATCCTCTTGTTAATTCCTGTTTGGTGTTTTTCCCCCTTTATGACAAATAAGCAAGAATTCGCAGTAACAGAGATGCTTTTAAACTGTTTCAGTGGAAAACACATTAAAAAAATGAGCATTCAGGTTAACAGTTCAGGTTCCCAGCAGGGTCCAGAGATGCGGTAACTGATCAGCCATCTTCAGCCTCTAATACAGGGCTCGGTAATGTCACCATCCCTCAAGGCAAATAGAAGTTACTCTGTCAGTTAAGTGACTGTTTTATTCACAGTGTAACATAACACCTAGTGTCAGAATAAGCATGATCCGGTGTCATACGAGTGGCTGAAATGGGACCTTAGCTACGCAAAAGTGCAAGGACTTACATGAACACCATCTTTACACTAACTGGAGTTCAGCAACAGCAGCTAAATTCCCCAAAGATTTTCCTAAGAATTTTCTGTCCCTCATTTGCACAGAGTGGAAGGTTCATTTTAATGATTTTCTATTTGGTTTTCTACTTGCTGTTTACTGCATTGCACCAGGCCTTACTTGCTGCCTATTACTGGAGCACATAAGACAAGTTCATAGCCTCATGAGTTTTCTGTACTTCTCATTATTGGGTCATCCAAAAGCAACATAAGTATTCCTGCAGCTAAATCACACGTTGTGAGAATAGAAAAGGGTGAGAAATAATCAAGTCAAAAAGTTTCACTAATTTTGGGGTGTCCAAACTATCCAGAAACCTTGTTTCTCAGAGGTCTTTACACTGTGCATGCAAAGCTCAACTCTCAATATCTATTGCAACCGGGAATAAGCAACATCTGCAAAAAACAATCCTTGGCCAAAACCACAGAAGTAGTCATCGTGAAAGAGTTTAGTTTGGGTAACCGAAGAAACTGAATCCAGTTCATCAGGACAGCATTCAAATGCATGAGACCTTAATCACGGGACCATCCTGCCTTGCCCTGAAGTCCCAGACTCACCTCCCACCACATAGGAAGAGAAATCTGACGGATAACATCCTTCTTCCAGGATTTGGCATGGCAGCAGGAGACCTATAGAAATAAATAAACACAAAAATAAATAAAAAGGCAAAGCCTTCCTCACTACCCAGCAGTAACCTGTCACGTCGCTAAGGGTTGTATCATTGTGCAGCACATAATCTCCCCAAACCAGAGACACTCTCTCACACTTAGCATCATTCCTGCAGCCATACAGACAGTGTGTGTACAGGCATCTGCCACATATGCTGGTAGAGATGCAGATGGTCTCTGGAAAAGTTAGGGAGACAGGGACCCTTTGCCAGAGCTGAACCAGGAGGACTAAGCTCCAGCCAGGCACTAGAGAAAACAACATCCTGATAGGCAACAAGTCAGTTCATTAAACTTGTGAATACAAGCCTGCCCCTTCTTACCTGCAACCCCAACCCCACCTCTTATCCAACCTTGTCTTCTTCACCCTAATTCTCTCTCCTGCCTCAGATTCACTGTTCATGTCCTTATGAGCCTCCTCACCTTGCCTCCAATCCTCTCTCCTGCTTACTGCTCTCTATTCATCTCCACGCATTCCTTATCAGCCTTGTTAGCAGCTTATTAGCTCCCAGCATCTCCCTGACTCCAGTACTGCTCCCTGCCCACCCACTCCTCATTCTCCCTCTGCCCACTGCCTTGCTTGTGCACCTCCACTGAGGGCAACTTGATGCCAGTCATCCCCACCTCAAGCTGTCATCGGACCTGGAGGAGGTATCTGGGCAAGTAAATTATTTACAATGTGGTGGAATATTGGCAAAGCTTAGGGCCAAACCCTTTTTGGAAATTGGAAGAGATCAGAAGTGGGAATGGAGCACAACCAAACTCAGCAACAGATAGCGGTACTTGTCCCCATCACCACTCAGTGTCACTTTCCTTCCTGGCACCCTGGCCGTGCCCCAGCAGCAGCAGCCTGGGCTGCTCAGGACCAGCACAGAAAAGGCAAAACTGGGTACGGACGAAACTAATGACACCGTGCAGAGTTTTTCATCCTGCAGCCAGTGAAATCCTGCCCTGAGTGTAGTGTTTTACAGCCACATGCAAGTTATTTGTTGACCCAGGCCAAAAAAAAAAAAAAAAAAGAGTTGATGGTTTCTGTCCATTCCTTAGATGACACATTTAAAATGAACAAAGGAGCAATGCTGCCACCAGCCCTCACCAGAGAGGGACCTGACGGGGCAGGGAGGACAGGCTGCTCTTTCTGGGTAAACTCGACGCCGGGCTGGGGCTCAGGCTGGGGTACAGGCTGCGGGGCCCCGGGATGCTCCGTCTCCGGGGATAAGGAGTATTTCTGGCACGTCGGCCTGGCACCTCCACCGCACCGAGCACAAGGAGGGGGGCAGTGGGGGCGAGCAGGCTTTGCTCCACAGCCCTTTGGAGACAAAGCGATTTTACTAAATAAGGAACTTGGAGCACTTCAGTCCGTCGAGGGCTGCAGAGGCCGTGCCGGCTCTGTCTGCATCCCCGCCGCAGTCCCCAGCGCCCGGGAGGAGGAGGAGGAGGAGGAGGAGGAGGCGGCAGCAGGAGGAAAATGGCAACAGCCACCCTGCTCTGCAGTAGTGGCTTGGCAGCCCCCGGCGGGCTCGGGGCCAGCCGCCAGCGACCCCGGGGACGTCGGGCAGCCCACCGTAGGGCCAGGAGAAGCAAACACGAGGCTAAACGCGGGGTTTGGTGGCTGGTCCCGCCGAGGAGCAGCAGGCGACTGCGGGAAATCGCTTCCTCTGCTTTGTTCCCCTTCCCCCTCTCGCTGCCTGTTGACACTGTACGTTCTTCGGGGTATGAACCGACTCTTGCTGTGCGTCTGCAACCCACCCGCACCGCGGGACCCCGAGCTCGCTGGGGACCCCCGCCACGTGGGTACTGCCATGGGTAGCAGCGCTCTCAGCAATAAAGTTCTGGCTACATGGAAAATATTAGCAAATTGTAACATTTCCCTTTATAGCTGTGCCGCAGACGGCATTTCCAGATTGCCGTAAAGCATGCTTTCTTTTTCTTTCCGTCCCTCAGTGCAACTTGACAAGTTTTGTGGTTTTTTTTCTTAATATGTGAGTTTATTTTATGTCACTGAGCACTGGCAAGGACAGAGAGGCTTTTAAATTGCAGTAATCTAAATTCTAGAAATAACAAGCTACAAAGGTCCGTGATTAAATGTGGAGCGCGCGATATCTGCAAAAACAAGTACTCTGTGTTCTTTACAAGATCGTTTGGATAATAGTGACATAACCTGAGTACCCAGTCGCGGTCCAATTTAATCAGCAAATATGCCTCTGGAGCAGAACCATCTAACTTAGGAAAAGAAACAGAAGTACAGTCACCACCAGTAGGAGAAATTAATGCATTCCACTTAGACAAAGATTAATTATTATGAATCACTCCAAAAATACATTTGCCCCAAGTAGGAGTACACGCTCTTCTATTCATCAAGTTCCTTTCAAATAGTCATTAAACATCTTAAGACAGAAGACAATTTTGTTCACCCAGAATAAACACTGCTAAAAGTTACAAAATGAGGACCACCTTTTTTTAATGTCTGGAGCATTTTGACCAAGAGTAGTTGCCTGAAAGTGGGACAGAACATCTGCTAGAAGAAATCTGTATAGGTGCAGAGGACTCCGCTAATTCCAGTATAATTTTTCATGTTAGAGTTTTCCTGACAGTGTTGATTTTTCCATATAATTTTTATCCTAAGTTCCCTGAATTAAATTTATATTTGCTACTAATTTTGTCCTGTTAAGGGCCTTAGCTGTAGTCTCACTGGCATCTCAAAGGGTCATAAAGCAGATTTAAAGCCAAAAGTCACCTCAGTTGCACGTTTTGGGGAAAAATGAACAATGATGGTTTCAGGACGGGCATGAGCAGCTGTCTTAGTAAGGTCTCCCGTTGCACAGGGGTTCTCCTATTAAAAATGCTTCAGAAGGATGATAATTTTTTTTGTTTTGGTGGACAAGTACCTGCTGAAACAGAATGGTTTATTAACAGCAGGCTTGGCTCCCCTGCATCACCAGTCACTTACATTTGATTTTCCATTTGTCTCTGGGTAGTCCCTGGTAGACGCATCCTGGTGGCAATGCTCCGGTAGAGCATCGCCTTGGGTAAGGCAGTGTGCAAGAACAAGAACTTAGTCAAAATAAAATGGCTTTGTCATTTACAAGGAAAAAAGAAAAAGCGCAGAATTAAAGGATGTCGGGAAGCAACTGTGTTACCAACTGGAGAATATTTTTTTTTTTTGTTAAATCCATGTATACAGAAAGTTTCTCCTGTGAAACGTTCCCCAAACCATCACTCCACGTTCAAGGCTCAGCACTCCTGGTGGGATAGGAATGAGAAACTTCTTCCCATTTGCTTTGCAGGGCCAGAGTGAGGCGCAAAGCAGGCAAATATAATCTATTATTTAATCAGCAGAACCCCCGATGTTGTTGAGGTTGACTTCACAGCTACCTTTATCTGGGAGAGTAAGAGATGGCCACCTAGTTACAACATTTTTAGCAGTCTTCCTTTTCTCCAGTATTAAAGACTCTTATAATTTAAGGCTCAGTCCTCATCCAGTCCAAGCAGTGCTGATAGGCAGTGCTTCCACTGACTTTTTCCATTACAAAATCATGTTCTACCCAAACATACTTTGTTTGACACCAATAAATCAGGGCAGCTCTTTTAATCATACCCGAGACTGAACTAGGCCAATTTTTTTTAAAGCTTATAAAATTTGGTGACTTTTCAAAGAAAACTTTTTTTTTTTTTAAGTGGCACAGTCCAGCACTCCCTGTTCCTGGCAGCAGCTCAGAAGTGCTCTGAGAAATGCATCTCTTGTGGCAGTTCTGACCCAAATGAAATCAAGAAACCTTGGAAATCTCATGGGAGATGGATTTTTGTGAGTTTTCCAATTTAAACAGGTGGAGATAAACCAAGACAAGTGTCTGAGATAGATCTGCAACATGTGGAAGGCTCATCTATAACTAGAAATGTCTGCCTTTATTTTTATGGCCTTACCCTTTTCTTGAGATATGCCTGCAGGCACTTGGTTAACAGTGGAGGGAGTTATGTAAATGAATGAATGGGCAAAATAGATGTAGCAGAAAGAAGCCTTCATTCTTAACTCTGACAAATGCTAGCTTTCCAAAGGAGAGATTATTTTAATTGACCAGCTAGTGCTTCAGGATGGGTTTGAAATGACAGGGAGAGGATCTTCAAAAGCCCAGCAATCCTGATGCTTTTCCCAGGCAGCAGCAATGATAAAAAAAAAAAAAAAAAAAAACAAAAAACAAAAAACAAACAAGCCCAAACGTAATGCTTGTTTCTGTCACTTAGATATTTCAAATGTGTTGCTTCAAATCAGCTCTGAAGTTCTTGTACCATATTCGCATGGCAAAAAGAGAAATAGACAACATCTTTAGCTTCAGAACAGCTTTCTCAAGTCACGCTACAGTTTATATTATGACTCCAATATACTCTGTATTTCTTTTACTCCATTTCTTCATTACCACCTCAACATTAGCAAGTGTTGCTAAGTAACGTTCTAGAGGCCCCTATAATTTTGCTACATGACTGCGCTATAACCACGCGTTAATACTTCACAAAGGCAGTAACTATCAGCAATAACCACTATATTACTTTAAGGGAAACCACGGTACTTTCTCATTATGGCTGTATATGCTTCTGAACTGCACCAGTCACCAGGGTAATTCACTGTTGCTGGAGACCACGATGAATAAATTCCCTGGTGGATTTACAGAAATATTGACGCTTCCCTCACGTAATGGATGCGTGCAATGAGTTTAGCTGTGACTCATTCCCCTTGCACGTTAAATAGCGAGAGCATCGGTTCACGCTGCCGCTGGCTGAATATTTGCCATGGGCATTATGCGTTCACCGTAGCTGCTGCACGGACAATACTGGGAGGGCACCCACTGTATCGGCAGTGCAGCATTGACCCAGCCATCAGTCAGCTGGGTCGCAGGCAGCGATGTGACAGCAGGATGACTGGGACACGTTGGAGACCTTTGGTCGGTCATAGGGGCTCTCATAAACTGCTTCTCCATGTACAATGCCAAGATGTCACCACACAGTGGCTGGGAAGAAGATGGTCTTGGGAGGCTTGGCAGTTCGGTGCTTTGGTCATGGGTCAGCCCCTTGGGTGTAGATGGAAAAGAGGTCAGTAAGGGTGAGAAGTCCTGGAGAAGGTCACCTACAGAAACTTGATATCCTAGAAGGTTCAACAGCAATAGGAAGCCACTTACCTGAAGACAGGTGGCGTAAAAAGACATACACCAAGAAATATTTTAGCTTAACTCCTGCCTGAAACGATTCACTGGTCTTAGCCAGCAAGGACAGAATGAAAATCCATGTCTCAAGAAAGAGATCATGATGCTGGAGTGGGATAAAGCAAGATGCTTATGAGCTGGGTCCCCACACACACAGAGTTCAGAGGGAGTTTTCTGCTTGCATAAAATTTGAGAAGTCAGACATATAATTACTGTGGAAAAAAAAGAATAATTTTTCATCCTTTTCATTCTGTGGTAAAAGAAACTAAAGGAAAAACAAATACCTTTAATAATTTCAAAATGTTGCACTCTGTCATCAATCTCAATTTGGCGTAACAAGCCTTGCAGGAAGTTCAAAAGCTGCAGTGGGACAAAAAAGGGCTTCAGGGATGCTGGGCATTGCAGAAACATAGTTCAAATTGTGGCAGATAATGTCTGTTTCAGCCTTAATGTTATTTTACTCTTAAGCCTGTTCTAAACTGGAGACTGTATGTGTGTGTGAGGGTGTGTATATTTATACATACAGAGAGCACACGTGTGCACGCTGCTGCATGTTCATACACGCACAAATGTATCTGATGGCAAAGGGAACAGAGTCCTTCAATAGCTATATAAAGGTTTAACCTCATATCCAGCATTTTCCCTATTTTGCTTGGTTGAAGGCCTAGTATTTACATATTTCATTATGTAATTAAGGTTTCCTCTCTCTCAAGGAACAGACTGGTTTGCCATGTTCGATAAAGTAATGAAACAGAATAAATCTTTCTAATGGAATAGCTACATGTAGGAATAACTACATGATACTAAACCTATGTTTTGTCTTATCCTCACCATGTACTCCAGTTTCTTTAAATGTATCTTTGTAGCAACCAAACTAGCTATAAATTAGTCATGATGATATTACAGCTGAATTTAATTTCAAAGTCTCTCAGCAAGTTGTTAAGGGTTTCTTGCCTAGGTCACTCCTGAGGAAATGTGAAAACTCCGGTATGATTTATGAATATTGCTATATTACCAGAGTATAAAAGGCTATGGGGAATACAAGCACATAAAACTCTGTTTAATTCTGTTCCAATAAAAATTTCATTTCTTATAGCAAAATAAACATGTAAATCAGTGTTTAATGATTCCATTATTTTATTACGTAACTTATTATTTGCCTTTAAACATCCAAGCCAAGTAAAATCTGGGACCCTGCTCATTTTTATTGAAACATAATTAGTTAGCAATTAGACCTATCCTACAGAGTTTGCTCCCTTCAATGGCATTCATAATGCAACATAAGAGAAGAAAGACCAGGAACAAAAGGCCTGGCTTCTCCTTTCCCCCATGTACAAATAATTAGCCTTATTATTAGCCAATTTTTCAATGTAAACATTTTTTGTTCTGAAATTTATTCAACTAAGGGATAATTAGTTTCCTAAAATTATTGTACCATCAGCGTTTGATTTCAGAGATGCTGTTACCTTGAGATGTGTTGAACAAGTCACATAGACATAAAACTTCTGTTCCTCTCATCATGTAGCCTAACCCTTGTCGTGGTTTAACCCCAGCCGGCAACTAAGGCCCCCCCAGCCGCTTGCTCACTCCCCCCTGGTGGGATGGGGGAGAGAATCGGAAGGGTAAAAGTGAGGAAACTCGTGGGCTGAGATAAAGACAGTTTGATAGGGAAAGCAAAAGCTGTGCACACAAGCAAAGCAAAACAAGGAATTCCTTCACTCCTTCCCATGGGCAGGCAGGTGTTCAGCCATCTCCAGGAAAGCAGGGCTCCATCACGCGTAACAGTGACTTGGGAAGACAAACGCCATCACTCCAAATGTCCCCCCTTCCTTCTTCTTCCCCAGCTTTATATGCTGAGCATGACGCCATATGGTATGGAATAGCCCTTGGGCCAGTTGGGGTCAGCTGTCCCAGCCGTGTCCCCTCCCAACTCCCTGTGCCCCCCCAGCCTCCTCGCTGGTGGGGTGGGGTGAGGAGCAGAAAAGGCCTTGACTCTGTGTCAGCCCTGCTCAGCAGTAACAAAAACACCCCTGTGTTATCAACACTTGTTTCCAGCACAAATCCAAAACCTAGCCCCATGCTAGCTACTATGAAGAAAATTAACTCTACCCCAGCCAAAACCAGCACACCTCATATTTGGGAAATAGTCCCATCAGTATTAATCTCTTTCAGCTAATGGAATGGCAAACGGCCAATAGTGAGGAGAAGAGATTAAAAAAGTTAAAACTTTGGCCATTTTTACCAAATCACAAGCTCATCACAAGTCTAGACTTGTATTAATCACCTGCTGAAGATCCAGCTCTCCTTTAAGAAACTGAAGTCCATGGGACTTGCACAAGTTAGGAACATGGCAACATTTTGCAGGATCTGGCCATTGCTGTCTGTAAGCACTGTGTCCTGCTGGCTTTTGTGACACCATGCAATGAAAATGTCCCTCACACTAGCGAATGGGTAACCTCCTAAGCTAGTATCATTTCTAATTTACCATAGGTGCACATACATTAGTTTCTCAGAAATATTGCACACACTTCTTGATCACCGGGAGGCAGTAATCCCCAAGCTTAACCAGGTTTTCTCTTGGACATATTACTTGACCTTAGGTGACCATTTAATTTCTCTTTCTCTCCCTGTTTTGCTGTCTAGAAAACTAGGATAATATTGGCTCACCTCACCTGCTGAATAAGGCAATATTCAACACAAATAGTTGATGTGAGATTAATATTTCTAAAGTACTCTGTTGCTGAAAAATGCTGCCAGTCCAAAGTGTGCGCTACTGTAATTATGGTATACAATAGAAATCAGGCAGCTAGGCATATATTCTTGTGCCAGCCTTTATCTCTGCTACCTGACTTCACATGTACATGTCCAACGGAAAAGGGATTTGAAAATTAAAGTGTCCTTGAAACTAGACTAGAAACTTTCAACCAGTGGGGAATGTCCATCAATGCCTGTCTGGGGCTACTACCAGTTTTTGCCAGTTGCCTCCGTCTGATTTTGTTGCTTCACGTGCCAAAATCCACCATTCTTGCTGGTAAAGGATGAAGGGACAGCTTTGAGAAAAGGATCGTGGTAGGTCAGGGTGCAGTGGGATTTTGAAGAGACCCTTCAGGTTTTGACTCATGATGTCTCTGCCAAAGCCGCACACCTGATGATGGTAGAGCAGGAGGTGACAACAATCCTGCCATCTCTGCACACCCATCATCCTGACAAGGAACCCAATGATCTGCGTTGCAACCTGCTTGCCAATGAATTAAAATACATAACTATTCTGTTTGGCTGGAAAGTCCCAGAAAAAGGGTGACTGTCCCATCTTTTTTCCATTCTCAGAAAAAATATTAATTGGATTTTCTGAGGTTACCACTACCAGCCTCATATCAAAGCCTTGTACAAATCTTAATGCAGTATCTTCTGCCACAGAGCAGGAGGAGAAAGGAGCTTTTCAGTAGTCCTAAGAGAGCAGAAAAATATTTTTTCTTTTAAATGATGAAGTCATCACAAAGGGCTGAAGTTTTAGAATGAATGAGATTGCACTTACATTGAATACCTGCTGCCTTGAATCTCCTCCCTCTCTCTTCTGTGTCTCTTTAGCTCTAACTTTCTTTCCCCTGGAAAATGCCCTGTGCGGTTTAGGTACTCCCAGGAACAAGCAGCAGCCTGTGTGCTGTTCAGTTAGAGCTGGCCCAAGGCATTTCTGAAAAATAAATCACTTTGTTTTCACTGTTGGGCACAAAGTAGAACAGTGGGTGACACAAGCATTTTTTTTCCCCCCAACTGCACATTTCCCCAGGGAATTCCTCCAGATTTCTCAGCATCCACCCAAGCAATGTCATGGTGCAGCTGTACCATGTTATACCAACCGAACGTGCGTTTCCACTGCCCTCCAGGTTTTTACACCTTTGAGTAGAGGACAGCATTACCCAGCTGCTTTGACTAAAACGTGCATCAATTTGATGGCATGCTATTTTACTATGTAGATGAAAAAACATGGGCTGTTAGCTTTCTATAAAATGAACAAGAAAAAAACCCAAACAAACAACAGCCTGGAGGATAAAAAGCCCTAAAGTTCCAGAAAACGTCGACTCCAAGAAATGCGGTGGGTGTGAAAACCACAAATTAAGCTTTACATTCATACACAGCATCTACATTTGTTCTGAACAATGCTCAATGGTGAGAGCCGGGAACCCCGTGAGTGCCGCCTCCCACTGCAGACATGCCTCCCGTTCCCGGGGCTGGGCAGGAGCCTCCCCTTCCCATGGATGTCCCTTCCCACGGATGTCCCTTCCCACAGACATCCCCGCAAAGCCGCTGTTCTGCACCGCACCGGGAGGAGTTTTGCTTCCTCTTTGGAAAGCCCTTTCCAGCAGGATGGAAGTGTTCTGGCTCCAATAGCGGGGGTACCTCTCTAGGCGATGTGTGAACAGGTTCCAGACCAGGTCGGTGGATGTGGTGCTACCTTTTGCACTGCAGAAATTTGTGGGGAGTTGTGGAAGCCACTGCCTTGCTCCAGATGTAGTCGAGGACTGAGGTTGGCTCATTAGCTTCAGCCCAGAGAACACAGGATTCACCCAACACAAGGGGTGAGACAATAATTAATCCTTGTTTCCCATAATAAGTCAGGAGAGAACGGAAAGTGTCAGCTATGTTGCTAATATTTGCATAATACCATTCATTAAATACCCACTGAAATTGGACTTAATTTTGAGATTAAAAAAGAAATAAAATTAGAGTTTTTCAGCAAACCCTTCTCCAAAATTTGACCAACATTGATTTTTTTTTTTTCCTAAGCAAAAAGACTCTTCTGACAAACTTAAGGAACAAAATACAAAATCTGTTTAACATGAACATCCTGAGCTCTGCAAGGTCTCTGTAGCAGTTGAAGATATTACAGAGGTTGTAATGCACAGGGTGCTTTAGGGGGGAAAAGTGCTTTTGAACAGGCCATGTTTTAATACATACAGTCAAAGAAGTAGAAACTATTTTAAAAGAAAGGCTCTATAAATATTTGGTTTTACGCAATTGGTGTAAGACCTCACTGAAGCAGTGAGTGGAAGTGAAAATGATTATATAAACCTACTTTTTCTATGCCCTATGCTGTTTTGGAAATTAATCTAGATGCTATTACATCTTGCAGAGATGACAGCTATGTATTAGGACTTAAAATCTTCAAACCTTTCAGAAAACATTATAAAACTTGCACCACGATATCTGTGAAAACTGAACGCTTGTCCACCTTCACAACTTCCTCAGAGAGGCTGCGTGGCAAGCGTGCTTAAATCTTTCGATTGGGATTCAAGCAGCTAGAAGGAACTACTGAATTGCTGGCAACATGAGCTAACGTTGAACTAATATGAACTTCATGCAAATTTTTGCGTTTGCTAGAATTGACGGTTGGGGCGAACTTGTAGTAACAGGCTGGTCGGAGACCTGCCAGGGGAGTCTCTCTGGCAGGCTGCAGGCTGCAGCTGGAGCTGCCTTTTCTTGAGTTTGCTCTGAAGTTGGGACACGCTTGCGCAGCTCAGCTATAAACTTTCGGCTAAGGAGGAGACAGTGAGGAACTCAACAGCCCCAAAGCAGCTGAATGTCAGGATAATCCCAGAGCAAAGTCAAGCCTTCGGTGAAACTGCAAAAGTGAAAAGTTTATTGAGGCCCAGACTGGGTGTAAGCCCATCTCATCTGGGCTGAGGAAGCTGTGGACTCAGGAGAGATGAAAGCATGCAGTTTGCTCGTTCTAATGACTGTCTGGGCTGCCCATACACCCCTGGATGAGAAGACCCACGTCTGTGGCTGCATGGAGGTGGTGGATCTCAGCTCCCACCAGACAGCAGCACAGTCCTTCCCTTCTTCACTGCGTGCTTGACCACTGTCACAGCAGTAAGGCAAGTTTTACAGGGAGAAATGACACCTTAAACCCTTTAAAGTCCAAAGAAAAGCCCAACTGGACAAGCTTCATCAGTTACACAACTGAGTCCAACACAGCGCATTGCAGTCCTCACAAACTTTGTCTCAGCAAAGACAATATTTGGGCTTGTCTCGTTTTCAGCTCTCCCAAGTAAAGAAGCTGTTGTTGTTCCCTTAAGAAAGCTCTTCCCAGTTCACTGTCAGGAAGATTTCCCTGATATTTTGCCAAGAGTTGGATAACAAATGGCCGATGAAACAAATAACAGGGTCAGGCCAGAAAGAAGAGAGGAAATATTTAAAAGGAGGAAAGGGACAAATGAGTCTTCAGAGAATATGAGATACAGAGAATGCGCTGAGTTTGTGTCTGGTACATTTTGCTTCATTTCCCGTAATTCATGCCCCGTGTATGGTTTCTAGAAACAGATAGATCAAACATTTATTAAAAAACACACCAACAGAGCCATTGCAGCCAATGAAAAAGTGGATCCAAGATGAGCGGGGAGAAAAAGACAAGATTTCTAAGTTTCAACAGTCAAAATAGATTGTCACTGGGCCAACACATAGAATTTTCCCCTTCTAACTTGGGCTAAAAAAAGCAAATAGAATCATTCCTTCTGTCCCTGATCTCTCTGTCCAGAGGATTCCCTCCACCACTGCTGCCCTGCACTGGATGGTCCGCAGACCTCAGCCAGCACCCTTGGATCAAGGTCCGTATTTCCTTTAGGAGATGAACAACATTTAGTGCATGGACAGAACTAGCCAAACCTCCAAAGACAAAGTCACCCAGCAGATGCTCTGAAGGCAGCAAGCCTTTCAGCATGCCCACCGCAAGGTCTCCCAGCGAGGCGGTGCCATCGTTGCTGCCAGGCACTCCGAGAGAGACAGCAAGCATATTGCTGGCAGAGACCAGACATTCCAGACGTGACACTGGAGAGGACTTTAGAGGAGTTCAGAAACAGAAAATCTAGTAGGAGAGAGGGGAAAATAGACAAAGAGGAGACAAAAAGAAAATTATGAAAAAGAGAGAATTAAAAAAAAACTATGCCATGTAAAATTTGCATATAAATAATAATAAAATAATGCTCATTTATAGAAACATTATGAACGAGCAGTAGCTGCTTATTAGCAGCATCTTCCTGGGACCATTTTCCACATCTGTGTTTTCCATTAAGATTGAGTAACACACTGTTCTGTGTGCATCTACCCAGCGACTGTGAAAATCTAAACTGTCTGTCACACAAATACTGGGAAATAATTCTCTAGATAAGCTGTGCATATATTCACAAGTAAAATATGCAGCCATAACAGTCTGCGCACACAAAACACCCAATCTGTACGTGCAAAATAGGAGCTTGAGGCAGGTCAGTACTTTAGAGGAGACCAAGCTCTGAACTGGCAACACCAATCCATTGGAACTGTCACTGCCAAATGAGAGCGTAACAACAGCCATCCAAGAAAAGCCACGTCTTGATTTCTGCTTGAGCTGGTTTCACCAACCTTCCTCAAGTCCCTCATCCGTGAATCCAGAACATAACTCAGACAAGAATGCTCTTATTCTGACCATCTCATGCAGCATTCAGGGAAGCTTAGGTGTTATTAAGCCCTATAAACTATCACATTTCTATCCCCTTCTGCAAAAAAGTCACCTAGAAAGTTAAAAACTGCATCAGTAGCAGAGAGTTATTTCCCTAATAAAGTTTGCATGTGATTGACATTTTTGTTGCAATTTTGGTACAAAGGGAGAGACTCAATCTCACGCATACAAATGGAAACTTCAGGTCATAAATGCCAGCTAATTACCAGTGGCATTCTTCTACAGCACAAGCTGACAGTAAAGAATGGCAAAATTTCTAGTTGTTGCAAACAGACATTATAGCTTATTAAACCCGTTCACTGTCAGCTCAGCAATTCTCTGTTTCTGTACAGTGATTTTTATTTTCCTGGGTTAACAATATCCGTATCAATTTTATGGGTGTGTTTCAGATCAAGAACATGTGCTGCTAGCTGGAATGTTGCATTTGACCTCTGATTTTCCTTATCTCCCTTCAGGTTTTGTTTTCTCTTAAGTTTAAAGACATTTTCATTAAGGAAATTATTTCCTTTCTTTGGGAGGCTGAATCAAAAGCTGCTAAAATCAGTGAGAGTCTTTCCATTAATTTAGTGGGGCTTTACATTAGACTTTCAATTAGAAACAGTAAGTGTAGAAGCATAAAGAAACTAAAGATAAAGGAGAGGGGAGCAGGAGGTGGAAATGTTTCATGAACATTTACAAACCTCTAAGGTTTCATTTGGCTTTATGTTAAGTTTAGGTCAAAGGTTTGGGTCAGCTTTTGTTCTCCTTAGGCCCCATTTGCTCTGATCTTCTTTTCCAGAGCGGGAATCTTGACAGATGCACTGTGAAAAGGGAAAAATTGGTCTGAAAAGCTGGACTCAAGACCTGCTAGAAGCAGAATGATGAGGCGACCGCTTTGCAGTTTGTTTTCACGTCACAGGGATTGCAATTCCCTCAGATGAAGTAGCACAGCATTTGAGTGAACCCTGCAGATATTTTAGGGAAACATAATTAGAGGTCCACATTATGATTAATGGTCTTGCTTGGCATCTCCTGCAATTCACCTCAATGCTGACAAACGGCAAAGCTGAGTTTTAGGACAGTGCCATGCCCTGAGGCAGAAGCATTGGCCGGGTTTGCCACTTGTAAAACTATTCACTTGGGGACAGTATTTTGTTGACCAGTGGCAAAACGCAAAGTCTCCCACAGGGAGATGGATCACTTGTCCTTCCAAAGGTCACAGGGCTCTGGGATGGCAAAACCACCATCCCCGCCAGCCTTTGCTTTGCATTGACAGGAGAGGGGTGAGGCAGTGAGGAGAGGATTTTGGCACTCATGACAGATACACAAATAAGGCAACTCTGTAAGGAGAGATAGTATCTCCAGGTTAATTTATTATTGGTTTTCTTAATTTCTAGATGATATAGCGGGAAAATTAGAGCAGCTTCCTGGCATGTCTTCTAGCTAACTTCAAAGGTAAGTACAAGTTGAAAACAATTACTGAATTTAACTGAATTATGTTAATCAATTGGACAATTTGAGAAGGGGGAAAAAAAAAAAAAAAAGGGTAGCTGGTACCTGGAGAAGAAAGAAGGATGTTAGCAAGCAGAAGCGATAAAATCACTAGCCCTGGGGGGACAGCAGGAGAAACAGGCAGCTCTCAGCCCCAGAGCACTGAACGCGCAGTCACAACACAATTCCTTCTGCTTCATCCCCAGCTCCTTCTGCCTTACGTCCCTGTTCATCCCCACCTCAGCCACACCAGCACAAGTGTTTGCAAGGCCACTCTCTAACCCAGACCCCTGAGAGCTGAGTTGACACCAAAACCTTTTGCACTGCTTGGATGCAGGCTCACCGGATGGGGCTGGCACATTACACGTGCTTTGGCTCAGATTCATCCTGTTAAGTTTAGGTATTTAACCACAGACTAAGTCTAATTCCCTTAAAATCCCTCTCCAGCAAGCACAGAGAGACGGGCACCCCCGGGGGCAATCCCTGCTGCTGGAGACATCATTTTTCTCTCTTGCCACTGACTGTAGAGGGAGCTGGGGACGGGTCACCCCGCTCAGCCCAGGACTGTGCAGGACAGGTCTGGTCTCACGGCCCCTGTTCAGAGGCTTTCCTGTCTCTGACTGCAATGTGGCCACAGAAGAATAGAGACAAAAATAGGTTTCTGACCTACTTCTTGGCAGTAGGCAACAGTGAGAGTGGCTGCCGGAGCCGAGGGGGAATAAATCATGACCATGCGAACCGCACGGATGGCTTGGTGAGCTGGGAATGACATTGCTTCTCCAAGCTGGCTTTTCCAGCTTTCATGTTTAAGCCTTTTCTCTCTCTTTTTCTCCATCCTTGACACACAGACCTGGACAATTTTTTCCCCCTTTCACTTCTGCTGATGTCACATTTTCTTCTGTGTTTATGTGAAACAACATTATTTGCCATGGTTTTGAAATCAGCTCAGGACATAGTTGCTGTCTCGCGACATCTATTCTGGAAACAGCGTTTAGGAAACATTTTCAGCCATGAATGTTTGAAGATTATTATATTCAAGTCACTTTCAGATACGAGATTTTTTGCATCTCAAGGGAATTGTACTGTAATGCTGTAATCCTTTGTATTAATCGTTTCCCTTTCTGATTTAAATTCAGACATACTGTGGATTCATATTATTACTTTTCATTGATAGCAAGTACTTTCCATGCTAGCAGGCTATGAATGATGTCTGCACTGAACAACAGAAAATACCTATTCCTTGAAGGAGTTATCTCTAGATAATTTTTTAATATTTTATTTCTAGACTATGCTTTTAATTATCAATATTCTCTAGTGTTTCATCTTCTACAGAAACTTCTAATATTTTTAGGACACATTCTTTTCAGACACCCAAATTATTTCCTTGTGGAGGCTAAGCTGGCTCCATGGGACAGGCAGCCCTAAATACCTGACAGCTTTTACCCTTGTTGCCTCCGTGGGATGGTTTATACCAGCTTGGTGAAGCCCTGCTCCGAGCAGAGGGACCGGATGCTGTACATTGCACGCATCCAAGCAGTCCGGTTGTAATCAATTACTAAAGGTGAGATAATTTAAAAGAAAATATTTCCTTTGCCCCATACAAATAACATTTTAATTACTCATTTCAATTGGGTAAACAGCAAAACCAAAACTTTTTCTTAATAAAAAGTGTATGGTCTTAAAGCAAACACCACCAAAAGTAAAGATGCTGGAAATTTTCTTTCTGGGAAGGGGTGCAACAGAACTGATGGGGAGTTCTGTCTTTGGGTCACAGATACTTAGGGCCAGCTGGGGAACTCTCTTTGAAAAAATTAAAACTCCCCTGAGAAAAATAGCATGTTATCCCTGCTGACTGACTCCAAAGACGACAAACAACTGCAGTTTTACCCAACGTGTCCCGTTTGGTCCCTGTTCATGCCTGGGACGGTGCGTTTCCCTCAGAGCGAGCCCGTTGCTGCCCCATCCTCCCATCTCAGTCCAGCTGAACCCCGAGAGGTTTCTCCCTGTTGCATTGCCAGGGTGCTCCTTACGTCCCTTTTGTAAACCAACAGGACAGGTCTCAGCAAACTCAGCAAGAGGCTTTAAGCTCCATTTGCACAGAGGAATTACGGAAAATCATTGCAGAAAATCAGGGAAAGAGGACTCAGCCCTCACTTTGGTTGAGAATCACAGTTCTTGGGCATCCTATAGACACGGCTATTTAGGGTACGCTCAAAGACTCCAGTACCTCCTCAGAACGGTTCCTGAGCTTGCTTAGCTTTAAAAAGCATGAATGTTGCCACTGCTCTCAATGCCATTTGGGCTCAGATTTATGAAAAAAAAAAAAAAAAAAAAAAAAGTTTTTTTTTTCCCTTTCAATTAAATAAGCACATACCTGTGTATATACTCACCCTTCTTCAGAGGTTTGGGGGAATTGGATGTAAATGGCTGTTGATGAAACTCAAACACTGTGTGCTGGCGCTGGAATTCAGAGCCAGCTTTCTGGGATTAGATGTCCCTGGGTAACCTCAGCTGTTAGGAATTATTTTGGAGCTTGGCCCTGGCAGGTGAGGGGGAACCACGAAGAGGAGAACAAAAGGGTTTCTCTCTCTTCTGCCCACGCCTCCTCCCCACACGGCACTGGGCAAATATAGTTTTAATTCAGAAATATAATGTCATCTTCAAAGTCACTCTGGGGAGGAAGAGAATTTAAAAAAAAAAAAAAATCAATTGGATTGCAATTTATCATGATTTTTTTACTGTGAAATTGAACTGGAAAGTCTTAACATCCGAGTGATGAGCAAGTCGGGGAGCTGGAGAGGAGCTGGGGGTGCTGGAGCTAGTCTGCAATGAGCTTGCAATGCAAAGGACTTCCCTGCTGTCCCAAACAGTCTCTAATATTTTGTGTTTTCTTCAAGGCCAGCCCTTTTCTGATGTAAATAAACCTGTGATCCCATGTCACCAGAAGTCTAGGGAAAACAGCTCCACCTTACCTGCTGTTCTTGGAGTGCTTAGAGCAAGGCAAAAGGTGTCACTGAAAGCTGTTTGGGGTTCTTTACCACCATTAAGTGGTAAAGAACCATTTTTCCCTATGTTGTGCCCCACTTTGTGCTTTTGGAAGTCTCCAGGCTGGGAGCTATTTTTGTTTCCTCCAGTTTAAGACACACACAATGCAGCGGCTGCGTATGTCGTACAGCTCTGACAGCAGACACAAATAATGGAAAAAGGCTATGAACACAAGAAGTCACTCCGAGTGCTCGCTGTACTTTCTTAATGTATGTGACATTGACATAATACGCCCCGGGGCATTTTGGATCAGATGGTATTTGCCTGTTCCACATGTTGGTTTTATGAACAGCAATTAAGTTGTGAAATACACGTAGGCAGCATGTGTGGCGGGTGGCTTTCCATCCTGTGCATGGGTAGGAAGCATAAAGCCATGATGAAGGCACCACTCCCAACAGAAACCCCGTTTTGCCATGGGAGGAGAGGGCTCCTGCTCCCTGGCAGGGCTCGTGGTGGGCTGTCTGGATGCTGCGGCAGGGTGATGGTGTTACACTGTCATTTTATCTGACTGTGTAACACACAGCACCTAGAAACAGCTCATGGTACATAGCAGCTCAGCCAGATATATCCCGGAGGAGCCGACCTGCGAGTTGCATACGGTTCCTCACCAACGTAAGAAATTAAAGCCTTATTTCCCAAGCACGCAGGCTGGATGGGAGTGTTGCAGCTCAGCAGAGGGTCATCCCAAGACCCTCTCTTCCTTAGGCTGCGAGGCAGCAACCCATCAATCAGATACACAGTCCACGGAGCTGCGTTAGTGAATCACCAGCACTGAGAAGCACGTTTCCCCCTCCCACAGCCCCGTCCTTCAGAAGGAAAAGTCCATTTCTGTAGCGACAGGAAGCAGGATTAATCCCTCTGTGATTTCCTCCTCTAACTCCTTCTCCCTGACACCCCATTCCAGCTTTCATCCTCCTATCTGGGCTATTTAGTCTAGAGCAGGGAAGACGGAGAGGAGACATGATAACAGTCTTCAATTATGTAAAAGGCTTATACAAAGAGGAAGGCAATAAATTATTATCCACATCCAAGGGGAGAACACAAAAAGTAATGGGTTTAAATGCGGCAAGGGAGAGCTAAGTTCAGCACCAGAATAACTTCCCTGCTGCAAGGGTCATTAGGCACTGGAGGAGATTGCCCGGGGAGCCTGGGGGATCTCTGCTGCTGGCGGGGTTAAAGAAACATGTTAGAGAAACATGTGTCAGGAGCAGTTTGTGTGGGGCTGGATGAGATGACCTCCTCAGGTCCCTTCCAGCTCTATTTGCTTCTATACCATGGTGATAACTGTCCCAGCCTCACTGCTTGGCGGACAGCCACAGCAGAACTCCACTTCACCTGTGGTTTTGGGTATAGGATGGCAATCCCATGGCAGCAACACACTTGGCTCAAGGAACTGAAGAAGCCAGAAGATAGGATGATCTCTCCAGTCATCACACAGCAAGCACAGCTGTCAGATTCTGCAGGACCCAGGCAATTACTCTGCCCACTCCTAAATCATTTCATAGTCTCTTAAACAGTCAGCAAAAGAAACTGAAGCATCCTGAAAGCTCACTGCTCTGCAGAAGACAAGGGCTCACACTCACAAATGCAAACTATGTCTCTAAAGAAGGGACACCTCAACAGCCTCCTGCAAAGCACGTGGATGTGCCCACAAGCAAAGCACTTGAAGAGAGTTACTTTGCCCAGTGCAAGACTACCAGACACCTTGGACCGAGCATGCATTTGCGACTAGTACAGCCTGGTCTTGTACAGCCCCTGCAAGAACCAGCATCCCCTGAGATGCTCTACTCTGAAATGCACTTCTCACCAAATTGCACTGAAAATGGGACTGATCATATGTTTACACAAGGATATCCTTAAGTGCTTTGCTGGATTGGGTCCTTACCCAGCTACATTTCAGGCTCTTGGAGGTCAGTAGGGATTGATTAGCCTCTCTGCATGACCTGGACACTGAAAGCCTACATGTGTCAAAATGAGGATATTTTACTGAATATAATTTTTCTCTCTGTGTTTTAGATATCTTAGGCAGGAAAGATGGTCAATAACAACAAAATCAAAAAACAGTCCCCTTTCTAACCAGGAAAAAGGTGTGAGTGAACCCTAACAGATGTAATTTGTATCATTACTGCTGATGAAGTTAGTAACCTTTAGCAAGGAGACATGGATCAATAGCTACTTGAGAAGATGCAGCTGTAGATATCTAAATGGGCATGAACTAGGAAGTGAAGTGTAAAAGGTAATAGCAGAATATTTAAACCAGATGAAAGCTATAAGGTAGGTTAGTGACCTTGAAAGAACCAGATAGGTAAAAAAGTAGAGAAGGGCAACAATGATTTATATACCTGCCCTGCACAAATATTACAATGCTTATTGAAGGGTGCAGTAAATTATGAACAAAGTAGAGCTTTATTAGATTAATGACAGGGGAATTTATATAGGAAGGTTGGTGTCTTTGGAAAGTAGGTAAGAAATTAGTTTTATGTTAACTCTTTTATTTCTAGGCTTGAACATTTCTTTTTCTGCCCTGGAGTAATCTGACTTATGCTTGGTACTTACACATCTGTTTCCAGATCCTCGTGACACTGGATAGAACTCAATGTATGGAAAGCAACGGGGCACCAGGAAGGGGTACCCATGGAGACGGAGATGCTAAGTGCTAAAAGCTGGCAGTTCACCAAGGACCTGTTTCTGCCACTGTGGAAAGGGTTGGGAGTTTTGGGATTGACCAAGAGGCTCCCAAACCCTTATTGTGATTACTGTGGTAATGTCCAGAACCCCTGGTCTTGGATCATACCATGCTGGTGTCTGTAAAAAAGACAAAAGACAACAACCACCTCCCACAAGTTTTAAATCTAGCAAAGCAGGGCAAAGCTTGGTAGGACAACAAAGGGCCACAGCATGAAGTGGTTCACACATGGTTGCACAAAAAGGCGGGCCAGGACCTCCAAATCCCATTTCCCACCCGAATGCCTAATCTAGACTAAAGGGAAGGACATTTCTGTCTGCAAGAGCTAACTTTTTGAACCAGCTTAAAGGATTCTGTTAAGGAAAAAATAAAGAAGAAATAAAGTCCACCTTAAACAGTTTTCAATATATGTAGTTCTGTTTGCAAAAGACATGTATTAATCCCAGCCTGTTTATATCAGTGGGAGGGACAAATCAGCCATCACAGTACTCATAATTACACATGGAAATATATTTGTAATCATATTAAGTCCCAGTAGTGACTCTAACAACTTCTTGGACCATTGCCATCCATAAAAGAGCTCACTCCGCAGAGAAAATGGTCTGGGCCATAGTTTGCACCAGTTAATCAGGGCATGGTCAACTGCATTACTGGGACACACCAGCCTGCTGATCATTAAGGTCTGTGATTGCCTTTTGCTGCAGAAGGAGTGAGTGGCGATGCTCTCCTCCAGCCCTGAGACTGCAGTTAGTGAAATCAGTGGCCGAATTCTTACCTCCATCATCAGGGTAAGGCCCGAGGAGCTGCACCCTGGGGAGCGCTGCTCATTATTCACTACTTGCCATGTACAGGTGACCTGAAAACCTGACCCACAGCCCAGTGAACCCCTTTGGATTTCTCTGTGCTCCAGATCAAGCCTTAAGGGAACAATTAGAATGAACGAGCTCAAATAAAAATGAATTTTTGTGAGTGTATTTCTAATCAATTTTGTATGCTGCTCTTTGCTCCCTGTAAGAGCCCTTGCCCAGGTGTAAAGCGGCCAAAGAAAGTTTTAGCTAAGAGAGGATTGCAGGTTAATATCCATACTCAAAAGAGCTGCTTACAGGGGAAAAATAGGATGGCTAAGAAATCAAAAATATTCAACAGCATCACCACCCGCAGAGAATAAATTTTACAGGTAGGATAGTGCAGATACAGCTATTATGGAAACATGAATCTTCAGCTCCTTTACATTAGTATGGTTTTCCTTCCTTGTAAGATTTGTTGAAAAAGTGGAATATGCTAATAATCCTCTCTAATTTGTCTCCCTTCAAGTTTTGTGTGAGCAGAGTAACACGTTCTGTTTGAACTCCATAATTCCTATGTAATTATTTTTAGTTATGTTCTCTTTAACCCTCTATGGGCAGCTAATGAATTTAAGAAAATGTATCGTCTCCTTGAATTTCCTACTGTAATTTCGCACCAGTGTTAGCTTGAATTTAGTTGGCAGCTACACTCTTTTAAAAATCATCATTAAAATTCTCCCCAGTCCATGTGTGATCTGGAGAAAGAGTTTTCCCCTATGCCCTCCTGCCTCCGTGTTACTCAACATCTCATCCTATGCCATTCGAGGCTCTAGTATCTAAAGACTAGAGTATTTCAGCTCTTCCATCTGCAAGAACCTAAGGATAAATGCATATTTATTGGTCCACAACAGTCTGTACTGAGCTAACTACACATATGCAGGGAAGGTAGTCCCATGGGACTTGGGCTGGACAACTTGAATTAGGCTGGGAAAGGGAGAAGGTGGGGTGAGGTCTGCTGCTTCTGCACAGCGGTGACACTGTCTGCAAGCACACTTTTTTCCATGAGAAAATGCAAAGAGGAGGCATGAAAAAAAGGACAACTCCTTTCACCCCATGCTCCCTCCTTCCCCCGCTGCACCTTCATGAGAAATAGAAGCCAAGAGCTGCCCAGCTTCACCCTCACACCTGCAAAACCTTCCAGTGGCCTCATTTCCTCTCTCCTCCGCATCCTCCCACAGAGATGGGTCTATCTGTTAAACAGAAGTAACAAGACTGAGTTTTTTGAGGAAATATTTTAAGATGGCCCGTGTCTGTCTATGAAAACGTGGGATTTATTTTCCTAAAGAATCTGCATTTTCTGAAGATTACAGGAAACTATTTTTTAAAGGAAATTCATAATTCTTTTGGGAAATTTTTGCCCTTACAGTCTCTTCTTCCTTGCAGGCAAGCCTTATCCAGATTTATTCATACAAAATTCAACATGTGTATTTATTTTCCGATTTAAATTAAAAAAAAAGAACTAAAACTCTTAGATGTTAAGAGAGACTAAAGCTTTTTGTCCCGATGGTGCAAAAAAGCATCATGATGACACAACAATGAAACGTAGAACTAAACATAAAATTATAAAAACACCAATATGGAAAAAACATTGTCATTTGAATTCATCACAAAGAAATAAAATAGTCAATGCCACCTTAACACAAAGCATTAAAAATGGCAAAGTAGCACCTGCCTGTGAAATGCTTGATTTTTATGAAATAGTTTCCTACAGAAAATGGTCCCATAGTACTTTTTAGCTCTACTTAATCAGTGCAAAAAATCAAAGAAGAAGATTCTCATTTCCTTTTCTAAATGAAAAATGTCCATTTCATGAGGGAAAGGTCAGCTGTTAGGCGGAGTGCTGGTGCACTTTAGAGAACTTAAAATCTGCACCTGGACTTCCTCACATCCTAAATATTCCCCTCCCTCAGCCTGGCTGAGAATTGCTGTTTAAAACTACATTTTTGTTCTTTGTCCCTCCATTATTCTGATGGTTGCATCCTTCTCTCATAGAATTTACTCTTCCTGTAACATTTTCTAGATTATATACAATAAATACTGTTTAATGTCATAATCCCAGCTAAACAGCTATAGAAGTGTTAAATAGCTACTGTGACATATCTAGTAAATAGACATCTAATCACACTGTATATAACATCAAATTTAGTCCAATAAATATTGCATTAAATTTGTTTTTTCCAGTACATCTGTATAAATATCAGTAATAAGATAGACCAGAAAGGCTAACCATACTAAAGAGCTTTGATTTTGGAAAAAGTCCGTGTGCAATACTTCATTCCCCATCAGGGAGAAAAAAAAAAAATTATTCAGCAAATCATACAGCATGGGGAAAGGGAGATATTCTTGAACAAACTGCAGTTTATTTAGGTGAGAAAAAAGTAGACGTACAAAGCAGGGCATATTTAACTGAATATCTGTGGAAGTTGTGTAATCCTTGCATGCATTAAAAAGCAACAGCTTTCCATCTACTAAGTAGCTCCTATTACCAACAGCATTACCAGCAGCTGGAAACATCTACTGAACAAGACAGACAGACAAGTATCTTTTTCTTCCAGACTGCAATCCTGTGTTGTCTGCCAAAACTTCTGAAAAATATTCCAGGTATTTGGCTGACTATTCAGTAGCCTTATCGATACCCGCTGCATCAGCTTTTCCTCACCTCCCACCCACTTTTTGCCATCCTTCAGGTGACAGAAGCCAAGAGCATCTCAGCTGGAAGCGGTTGGCGTGGCCCTGGCAGGAAGGAGAGATCTGTCCCCACCTCCCACGCCCGATGCTGTGCCCGTGCGTGCACCATGCGCTCGACCGCCAAGCCTCAACTAGTGCCATCGGCTCCCCGTGCCACAGCATCAGGGACTAGGTGGTTCATCTGTGCTCTACCATGCACAAAAACATTTTGCATTTCCACTGCTCAAGTTTGGACGGCTTTAAGGATCCTCCCTGGCTTTGCTTTCCCATTAGCAAAATACTATTCACTCTCCGTGAGCGGCGATGACAATACCTGCCACAGTTCTGTGTTTATTCCAGTCTGTTTAGTTTAGCTTGTTTTAGTTTTAGTTCTGTTTAGAAATGTAGGAAAAAAACCCCAAACCCAACAGTATTCTGTTCAGAGGAAGCTTTTAATACCACTGTTGGTTCCCTATTTATATCCTCCTGGAGCCCTGGGATCAGGAGATAATGCTACCAGTTTCCCCCCATTTCAGTCCACTCATAGAAAAAAAGACAAGTTGTACAATAGTTCTACTGTTACACAAAGGATGTGCATAAAGCATCTGCATAATCTAATACTTTCCACAGGGTCAGACTTTGGGTCACGTACGCCACATTGGTTTCTAACTACTCAGTTCTGGTAAGGACTGTGGAGGCACACAGTTAAATTATGAGAAATAGGAAATATTTCTTCCGCATTCAACTTCAGTCATCAGCGATGCACATTGAAGGTACTAAAGGTGGCCCGTAGGGACTGAAATTTTGGGCAAAGCACTGTAGATGTGAAAACAGCGATTTTCTAGGACCCTATAGACCACAGCAGCAAAACACATCATACATGCCTACGCTGAAAGCGCAGTTACCTTCTTTTCTGTTCCTTGGGATGACACCACGCAGTGAGCTTGGAGTCCTCATCAGCTACATTGATCAACAAGAACTCTCCAGGAGTTAATGTACCTATGAGAGAAGAGACCAAAGCTGTTTGCTCTGATAGGTGATACCGTTGCTCTTCCCATTCCCTCCATGGTTGTCTGGCCTTAGGCTGCCCCACTCTTTTCCCATACATCCCTCCACGGGGGTCTGCAACATTTTCTTGCATTTGACAGTGTCTCCCATCTCTCTGTAGATGTCTGGGCATTGAAGGAACAGTCTTGGACCTCCTCGGATTTTATATGGTGCCATCAAAATCAACTCCATCTTCTCCACGTTCCTGCCTGAGCAGAAGTATGGCATGTACACAGGTGCTGATCACATACAGTTTTCTCCAGGTGGGATCTAGCTCTTAATTTTATAAATAAATACAACACAGACCATGTTGACACACTGTCCTGTTCTGTCCACGTGGTATCGCAGAGAGGGACAGCTTTTGGGAAAAGCCTGAGCTGCCTCTCGACTGAGCGGTGAAAGGTTCTCAGCAAACTGTGGGACAGGCAGAGTTGAAGCAGAACAGTGCGTGGGTACAGAAGATCCTTTTTCCATTGACTGCTTTGAAGCCCAGTCTCATTAAATGTGGAGGGTAGATGAGTCTCAATTAATAGGTCAGAGCCTGCACATATGTAATTATAAACCCATTTGGCCCTAGCCTAAACATCCTAATCTTAGCCCCAAAATATACAAGTCTGCCTGGAGCGATGCAAAGCAGCGATAGCCCGTGCAGTGACTTGCCAGCCTCAAACTGCCCATGTTGTTCTTTCAGTTATCACAGTTTATTTTTTGGACACTGAGACTCCGGAGGCTACTTGCTGCAGAGCAGTACAGCACCACAGAGGATACGGTGATTTGTGACAAATCACTTCAAGGACAAGGGGAACCTTTTCAATGATTTCACTGTCTGTCAGTCTCCACATGATATGCTGCAAAGGTTAATTTGTTTTGAAATCCCCATTTTTAATTTACAGTACTTATCAACCTAGCAATTATAAATGTTAATCTATTCTTCAGTGGCCTTAAATTCAGAGTTTGAGACTGTTGCACTAAATAGAAATTCCATCCCTTGCTGTGATTTATTAAGACTTGAGTGATACCGAGAACCCATTGAGTCAAAGCACCGACATGAGCATGCTTTCAAGGCACATCCTTAATTAGTTTTAAAGCAGGACAGACCAATTTATATCGCTTTGATTTAGATCAGTTTTGTTAATTGTGGTTTAAATCAGAACCAGGAAATCACAATTTAAGTAACTCAATTTGCATTGCAGTTGCACCTTCTAACAGATATTCATAAGAAAGAGTTATTCTCAAAGACTGACAACTAATAGAAATGTTTAATTGCAAAGAAAGGTAGCTTTGAGGTTGTAATTAATACTTGTTTTGGTTAACTAAGAGAATACATTAAAACCATATTTATGTCACTATATACCTCAGCTTTTATTTTGGTGTTCGATTTTTACATTTGGTTTGTGAGAAAACAGGACATGGCATTTGTAGTCACCTGATTAACTTTTTAATGTGTGCTTTGCATCATGCTGCTTCTGAACAAAAATATCCAGAAGAACATAATTGTTTAAATAAAACTATATTGTGTCCTGAATATTTTAGGAAATATTATCAAAATATTAATTGCATTTCAAGGCAGTTGGTGTACCTAACAGTGCAAATATTATCAGCAATTAACCAGCTGAGCTATTTTTTCCTTGTTTCCATGTTCTCCAAGATCAGAATTAGTCCATCTCAGACTCCCCCACATACCTTTTAGTCATACAATGGGAGAGGATAAACAAATTTTCTTGTTCTTTCAACTCCCAGTTGTTTTCCCAACTTGGAGTATTCTAGTCATTAAGTGATGTAAAGCAGATAAAATAAAAAGAAGAAAATGTTCTTTTTGCACCTGCAAAAAAGGCTACAGCTGTCAAAAGCTAGTTTATTACTCAAGAAGCTCTAATTCCAGGTGTCTAGCTAGTAATTTCTCCCATTTAGTGATTTGACATTCTTCAGAATTTTGGCAGTGAATATATACCCAACTATTATTTTTATGTAAGGGTTTATTAATAAGAAAATACAATTTTATTTTAGGCATTCCAGAATACATGTCTTCAAGTTTAATTTTAAGAAGAGAAAAATACTAATTTAAAAATTAAAAGGTGCATGGATGTGTGTTGTGAAAATACACACAGACTTCTCATCCCTAAGGAACCACTGACAAAAGGTCAATTAATCCATTCAGGTTCTTGTCATCTATTTTGGAAGGAAACACAACAGAAACACTCTAGATTTTTTTTTTTGTCCAGAGGATTTTGCTCCCACCCTCAGCTGAGAACTGAGCCTGTCCCGTTCTGAGACATCATCTCCATCACAGAAACAGTTTTCTGGTGTATGGGATTCCTTCTACCACAACCTGAATTTTGCAGGAGAGGCTATGCATAGGACACCATGTTTTGCCAATAGAAAGGAGAATTGGAGAAGCTCAGGTATTTGTAGCATGATAACATGTGATTTGTACCAGTTGCACCTGAGAGATCTTCCCCTTGTGGCTATTTATACCAGCCTGGCAATGAACTTTCTTCTCCACGCACCATCGTTCTCAGACAATATGACAGAAAGGGCACACCTCTAAAATCAAAGTGTTCTTTATTAATTGAAATACTTATTCTAAATTCTATGTAAACATCTACCTGATTAGAAATTAGTTAGCTAAGTGAATATGACTGCTGGGTAAGTAAGAAAGCTTTCCCACTCAATTACTCGGTGCAAGTCTAGAGAGTAGTTTCTTACCACAATGACTTGTTTTGGTTGTTCCCATCCCCCTCAGCAGGAGCAGGGCATCGACACTGACTGCTCAGGGAGGCTGGCAGGATGGCAGGACTGGGGTGGACACACCTCCACCTCTGGGCAATGGCACCACACCACCTCAAAATGGGCTTTGGAGCTGGGTACTAATTTTTCCCCATGCTGTTCTCACTATTTGGCACTAGGAAATCCTGTTCCATGGGCCAAAAATCTGTGATGTAACAGAGGTCAGGCACGGGAGCTCCAGACCGCAGTCTTCACTGAGGGTTCACACTAAACGTCCTTCATGTTTTAGTCAGCCCCCAGAGCTTGTAACATTACACTCATTTTCAAACATTTTTCTGTAACAAGAGACATTTGTTTTAATTTCTGCATTGAAGTGCTGAAGATGATGTTGAAAACACCACCTAGTACTTAGTCACTAGTGCTAACTGATACAAGTAAAAATTGTATGTTGGTCCTTAGCTCCTGGAAAAAGATTAATTCCACAGTAGGGTAAGAATTTGAAACTAAATTAAACAAGCAAGTAAGTTAGCTTTTCACCAGTTCTGAGTTCGCAGCACAGGAATATGTGCATCAAAAAGGTCCAGGAGCGCTGGGACCAGGCAGGGCACACACCTGGGAGGGAGCAGGACAAAACCATCCAGCTCACATTTCCGTAAGGCCCTGCAGAAGTACTTCCCCATCAAATGAAAACTTGATAAGTAAACAAAAATTTTACAAAAGGGTAAAAATGTTTCTGTGGAATAAAATTTTTGCTTATTCTAACCCTCAGAACAGGCACAGACTAAAGAGAAGTGCCAAAAGCAGTAACTGAAGGGCTGTCACCGTGCTGCAGCTAAGGACATACACCCACGAGTTCCCCTTAGTAACATCTCCTTTTCTGCTGAAAACCACTCCAGTTTACAATTCCTCTATACAAGTGTCAGCCTACCTGGAAATGACAGCTTAAATGTGCAGAATAGACAAAAGGGATCAGTAAATATCTCAGTCCTGTATTGGGAGAGCTGCACTATACATTCAAGACCAATTAAATACCTTAAAACCTTAGCGAGTACCTACAAGAGTTATGTCTGCTAAAGCCATCAGGTCTGCAAAACTTGCGTGGGAGAATTATAGAATAATTTTGCAAAGGGAGGCTCTTGACACACTGATGTAATTCTTAATGTTTTGGAAAACATAGGAAATTCCAGCAATCATTGACTCAAGTTTGAATGTCTTTCTGAAAGAAGTGCATTAGTCAAATATAAACCATTAAGTAAATACATGGAAAACATAATGCCCTGGAAGAAATAGCCAAGTGATATATACAACATCAGACTAAACAAGCTAGCTGTTCTTTCTTGGCCTTGCACTATCTTTGAAATCGTTGGAAAGCAATCATAAAGAAAAGTTTGAAAAATTAAAGAAAATGGAAGAAATGGTTCCTTCTCCCTACCGCTCATGTCTGAACCAGTGCAGAGCAGCCTAGAGTCTAACATGTCATCTTCCTTTAGTCCCTTCACACTGACACTGAAAAATGCTGTACCAAAGCCCACTCTATCTGGTCGTCAGGAAATTGCCTCTCTCTACAAGGATTCCTCATTTTTCAAAGCTAAGGAAATTCGGCTGCCCCTCCCAGCAGCACTCGGTGAGCCAGATGGGTGTGCCTGAGGAACCATCGCATTCCTCCTGCTCCGGGCAGTGAGGCGGATCCCGGATTTTGGAACCAGCTTGGCATGCACCGAAACAGCCAACGCGCAAATGACACCGAATAGGGTATGTTTCATCCCAACCTGATCCAAAATTCAGGTCGGCTCTCCTGACAACTACATCATTAAGAAATCAGCTAGATGGTGGAGCTAATCAAGATACCTGTGCTAGCTAGATACTTCACCTCCTTGTGTGGGGAGGGAAAACAAAGCAAAGTAAAACTAGCTGACATCAGGAAAATTGAGAAGCTGTAATTCATACAGAATTGGCCCAGAAATAATCAGATTCCTAACTCCTTTATTTGTTCCTGGACCGGATCCATTCCGACCAGATCAACTCCTCCTCAGTACAATGCACAGCTCTGCACATTGATATAATGAAGTGATGGGTCACGCTGGTGCTATCGGATCCAGGATTTATGAGGAGACATCATCGCTTGACATCAGGAATTGGAGGGGGCAGAGATACTTCAGTTCGGCTCTGCAAGCAAGTGTGTAAGGCATGTTTAAATGGGTGGGATGAAATCAAATTAAGGTGCTGTGCATGGGTGTGTCTCCACTGACCTCAGACGGATTCTAGCGTACATCAGTACAGGATCTGACCGGTTAGGAATTAATGCATAAACCGGGTACCATCTATTAGCAAAAGCAGGAACACCTCCTACAGGTAATTCAGCATATTTCCTCTCCTTTTCTGAGGATAAAATGCACAGTGCAGACACAAAAGCTGCCTTCCCTGTTGATCACCTCTTGTCTCTGGCATGTTACTTGCATTCTTCATTCAGCAGCAGCTGTGCATAGTTGGTCAAACACTCCAAGTTGTTTGTCAAAGTTTTCCTAAGGCTTTTCATCTCCCTGCTCTCCTGTGAGGTGCCCAAACATAAGTCATCTCTGTTGGCTTTTGGAGCAGATTAATTCAGAGCACAGCTTCAGAACTGGCAGGTAATCAGTTAGCTGGAGTTTGAAGTGGAGCATTTTTCCCTGACAAGGGCAACAAAAAGGTGGGAAAGGTATTTCTGAATTAGCGCATTTTAATTCAGATAATATATTTCCTAGAGGCACACCTCCAATGCCAACTCATGGGCAATTCTTTCTCTAGATGTGATCTGAAAAGCCACTGGAGGTGGAGGAAAGCTAATCAAAACGGAAGGTATGATTTATCACTTCTCAAACGCACGGGGGGATATCAAATTGTAGCCTCAAGCTCTTGGGCCCCGAAGCACACTGCACCACCCTGGATCCATGGTGACAGAAGGAGAAAGCCTCCTACTAACATCACTCCCACTTGTCCTCAACCTGTTGGAGATGTTACTGTAAGGGGTCAGCACCAAGGAGGAGCCATGGGCCACCAAGAGCCAGGGCCAGGGATGCAGGGGCTCTTTGCAGCACTCCTCAGCTAACTGGCAGCCTGATACAGGAAAAAGGGTTTTGGTGGTCTGACCACACACAGCTTTTGCCACACAGTGAAGAGGGAATCGGGTCATATCTGCAACATCTTGGAGCCCTGATCCATAGCCAGCTAACTGGTAATAGGAGTCTTCTGTAAAGATGAACTCCATGAAATTTTTTAACATGAATATCTCTCAAATAATTTATTTTGAGCTATCTCCTAGGAAACAGTTCATTCATGTCAGCATAAAGGAATAGGATGCCATGCATAGATAGGAACGCCTGTTAACCTCCACCCTCAAAACGTTCATCCCTACAAGACAGAAGGAGAGAGGGCAGCGTGTGATCTCAGCTGACAGTCAGCGAGAGCCTGGCTCCTCTGTGTGCTTCAAGAGTTCTCGTACCAAACTTATGCCCAAGTTGTGGCATGTGGTATCAGCCAAGTAGATGCACAGGTAGCAGAGTGAGGTCAGGGATTAATTTGACACATCATGGCTCCAAATCCCAAAATGATTTATGGGTGTGAAAGACTTTCTTACCTTAATCAATGGGAATATTCATGTGCATGAAATTAGATGGGTAAGATCAGGATCAGTCTCCAGAGAAACAAAACGATGTAAGGGCAGTTATTTATCATGACTATTTTGTTTTTCTGAGAGGGGGGAAAAAAAGAAAGGAAAGATTTGAATTATAGCTATTTGATGAGTAACATTGCAGTAGACAGGTTAGTCCTTGTAATCCGCTGGCACCATCAGCAGAGGACTAAATCAAATGTGGGGTTTTTTCATCTTGTATAACTATTAATACAATCCATTGCAATGGTTAGTCAATATTTATGTTGCCTGCATGAATTACTGCATATTTAATTCCCTTTCGAAAACTAGGATAGTTGAAATAGTACAGCATTGCTTTTTATCTGACAGAGCTTTAATCTTTTGCTCATCGTGGTTTTACCGAACCATTGTTTGAAAAAATAAATAAATGAAGTTTTTGCAAGATAAGGAGTTCACACATTAGGATTCTATTGGTCATGGTATAATGATACACCTGACACTCCTTATAAATAATAAGTGTGTGGAGATCTGTTTTTTCACTGCCTGTATTATTTTGAAGAAATAGCATCCACCACATTGAACAACATTTAAAAGTGCTTATATTATAGCCAAAGTAGTCAAATTCCACCCTTTAGGAAGTAAGATAATCACTTGCAGAGGTCAGGAAAGATGTTTACTTACAGGAATAAACATAGTTTGTGGCTCTTCTCTCTTCTCAGCTAGTCGTATCCATCATGGCACTCTAAATTTGGTACAAAATATCCCAGAGAAAAATAGATCAGATTTCTCAAAATCATTAGAATATGCCTGCTGCTGCACTCCAGCCTTTCATCATTTGACTCGCGCTGAGATTCGCAGCCCAGCATCTTGTTCCACTTGGCAGTGAAAAACCAGCTGAAAGTTAGCTTGGAGGAGAAAATCCGCAAACATAGACCTTGAGAGAAAATCACCTGCCACCTCCTAGGTGCCCACCACCTCCAGGGCGTGGGTGAAAGAAGATTTGCAACTATTGTGACTGAAAAACCTCGCTCCTTGACCTTGCTCCTGAAGAGACCTTGCCATATATTTGTTAAGTCTGGTTTCAGGTCCAGGAAGACAAGAGAGATGTCAAGAAGACATCAGGAAGGTCCAGGAAGACACCAGCATGATCCACAATGCAGGTTTCAGAATCAGTCAGCATTTTGCATTGCTCTTATTTCACGTGGGAAGATTCAAATGAAGAACTTAGAACGACCTTAAAAACGGAAAACAGAAACAGGATACAGCTCTTAATGCTGCTGTGCCATAATCCATGCTACCCCAAACCATCCCGCAAGGCAAGAAACTGAAAAACCCCATCAAGAAAACAGCTCCATAAAACAGAAAAATAAAGTATAAACAGAAAAATAAAACCAGACGCCAATGCGTACCCAAAGGAACTATTAAAAGCAAAATGTTTGTCAGCATAGGATGCTCCACTGCACACATCTGGTGCTCTCAGCAATACAGAACATTTCTTTAATTGCTACACCTGAGACCAAGAGCAAGAAATAAATCTAGGGACTGATCTCAATGTATTTTGAGACAGGTGGAGATGAGCAGCAGCGTGAGGATTTCATTGTCAATAATCAAGCAGTTATACATTACTACGGTAAACAGCTACGTTCAGGATACAGCTATGCGTCTATAATTTGATGTCTGTTTTTTAATTCCTTCTGGTGCCAGACTTTGTAGATATAACTGTGATAAGCCTCCCATTTGGTATATATCATCCAATACTTTTTGCACCATCCAAGATGTCAGTACAGCAATATCCAGTGGAAAAGGCAACGGACTAGATGTCAGAGCAGCTAGGCTGACTCCAGACTGCCGCTTCTTCTCACAGGGTCATTGCATGTCGCTGAACTTTTCTGTTCCTGTTTTATTTACTCAGACTGTAAGTACTGGCTACATATTTACACAGCACCTTGCATAATGGCTCCTCATTCTCCCCTGGGCCCTTAGAAACGTGCAAGTTAGTATCGTCCAGTCAAATTCATGACTTAGACCTTTCCATGCAACAAACACAGTGAAGCCAATGCATCTATTGAGAGAAAAGGATTCAAAGTTAGGCACAACGCAACAAAGGAGCTAACTACCACTACTCTGAGAAGCTGTTTGGTATTTCTAAACTGGAAAATGAACTACTGGTCCTCTTGCTCAGCATCTGTATTGCCTTCACCTCTCAATAGGATGGCGAGAGGTTCCCAACATTTTTTTAAGTGGTGTGAGTCCATACAAAGAGTACTTTAAATATTGATGTTAAAATGTTTGCATCCTTATTAGAAGTGATATGGTTTGCTTTGAACCCAAGCTGAATATTCTGAAATGGATTTTAATAATACCTTTCAGAGCAACACCAAGGTTTGCCTTTTCATGACTTAGGATTTGCTATAGCTTGTCCTTTTGTGAACAATGGCACATCACCTCCCATTGCCAGCTGTTATTATTACCTATACATTTTTCAGCATGAAAAATACATTTACATGTATTTCATGTAGACCTGGTACTCCATTTACCCAAAATTTTGAGTTCTCATCCCTGTCATTACCCAAATCAAGAATGACATCTCTTGAACTACGGTGACTGCCTTAGAGTATTCTCATCCTTTGCAAAATGAAAATTTAGTCATTCATTGCCTTTCAGCACATTTAAGGTCTGGAAAAAATATTAGGTTCCCAAGTCTCATTCTTCAGATTGGTACTCAGCTACGTGCTCAAAGATAATCACATTCTTCGGACTTACCAATAATAACTACGTGTTACAGAGGTGTCCTTAAAGAGTCACTAGGTTTGAGCAAATCTGAAGCAGTTCAGCGTCTTTTCCACCCAATTTGCCCTGCTTTAACACAATTTATTAAAAGGAAGAAATACTTGAACTAAAAAGCAGATGGACAATTTTTTAATTTTTTTTTTTTTTAATGACAGAAAGTTTCCCAGGTATGATGGCCCATTGCTCTGATTAATAGCAGTGCAGCCAGAGGAGAGGACTGTGTGAAGCGTTCAGCAATCAAAGCCAGCAGTCCTGCCTGTTGTGATCAGACTGCAATTTTTGGCAAGTGTGGGCATCAGTTTCCCGATTTCATCTTTTATAGAGCACAAGCAGAATAGGACATCAAGAACTCCTTTCCTGAAGACCAGTGGCTCATTTTATCTGCATCTGCTGGATGTCTAACCCTTTGGAGCAATGCTCTGCAGACCTTACCAGGTTTGTATAGGCAATGTCAAAAAATGTTACATTAAAATTGTCAAATCAGGACCAAGCCCAAGACTTACTGATCACTCCTTTTGATGTTCAGGGGAGCTGAACACATTTTCAATGTCTGATTGGGTTTGCAAGGAATGTAATGCTTTTTTAACAAAGCTTCAATTTTCACCCTGAAAAGAAAACGTTAAGCATCTTGTAATGTGCTCTTGTGCTGATTCAAGGGGAAAAAAAAAAGTCAAGTTCATATCAGAATTGGAAAAAACCCACAACCCAAAAAACCCCACGCCCCAGCTACGCTGGCCCCAAAATACTTTCTTGCAATGCAGTTGTTATATAACAATATATTTTCATGCTATAGTATAGATACATAAATAAAATACTGAGCATACATATACTATGCAATTAAAGTAAAAATTAATAAGGAATGCATATACATTGATGCTACCAAACAATACCTAAATGCAACATTTCCTCTTTTCCCCATCTTTCAGAAACTTCTGAATCAGTGGACTTCCAGACTACATTTCTCTTTCTCTCTAATGAAAGATTCCCCTATACAAAGGTCTGTGACTAGTTCAATGACATGGTAATTATTTCTTTCCTGTTTAGAAGTATCCTGAATAGCATGAAGTTGAATTTCAGGCTGCAAATACCTCTTCATTGTGCAACTGCCTTTTCCACAGAATTACGTTAAACTTATTTAAGGCTTTTATTTCAATTTCATTTAAAATAGATTTCCTGAAGCTGAAAAACCTCTGAGTTCTCTTTTGGCCTTCCCCTTGTTACTACTTCTCATGTAATGATGCCATAATGATTCACTATTTTATGTTCTCCAGCTTGAGACTTATTTATTGTAATTGCCTAATGTCTTATGAGAAAGGCAGATAAGGAAATATTTCAAGAGGCTTGTAAATAACTGACAAGGACCACAAGACTGCAGTTATTTTTAATTTATATCTAAACTGCTTTGCTGTGCTAGCTGAAATAATGTGTTTGTATAGTTTTTTCAGTGCAGTTTGTATCATTCATCACTCAGTAACCAGCCTGAACTGCGCACCCTGTTTTAAAACCTCAAGGTATTTTTCTGGTTACTGTTACTGCAATGTATTGTATTCTTCTGGAGAACCTGCAATGGATCAATAAATTGCATGACTTTGAGTAAAAAACTCTCCTTTTGAATTGACTCTAGCCAGTCTTACCAGCAAGAAGAAAATGGTTCCAGTCCTGCACGGTTGCACGGCTTCTTGGCTTCCCTGTGCAAGCTGAGCCAGAGTTCAATCTTCTCAGGATTTCAGCCACTTAAGAGTTTCACTTGCGATGGTTTTTTTCATTATTTTTATTGCACCTCTGCAAAACAGTTGAGAAAAAAAAAAGACCCTGCCCTGAAAGCATGAACTTGCAATATTTTTCCATCCTGCCATCTAGCTCTAAGAGGGGATATGGGTTAGCTAACAGACACAGCTCCCAGCACCATGCTGCTAAGGTGATGAATGTTACAGGTGGTGGTGCTTATGATAATAAGGAAGTTAATGAGAAAAGCCAGGCTGGTTTATGTTTTGTAAGAAACAGAACAAAACCCGGCATTTGTCAACTGGGAAAAGGCAAACATTAGAAAGGAAAGAAAGGGTACAGTCCAAAAAAAGGTATTCAAAAAAGGAAAACAAAACTATCATAGCTAGAAATATCAATGAATAGTGTCACACATTGGCCTTGTGTAATGATGCCTTGTTCACATGGTTTATAGTAATATTGCTAGTTACTTCCTGAACAAAGGTTGAAGTAAGGATTTATGAGGATATTTTAAAAATAGGTGAGGAGGTTGAGAGAGGAAAGATCAGAAGTAAAGAATAAGTTTTGCTGAGTTTGGATGGGTGTCTACAGACCTCTGGCTTGTTCATCGGCTAAAACTTCAGACCTCGTGAAAAGAATTAAATGTCAAGAAACCCACCAAGATTTTAGTCACAGCAGCTAGCTAAATCTGGATGAAGTATCACAGAAGTGGTAAGACTTGGGATTTTGAATTCAGTGCAGTCTGTCTTTACTTCTGCATCTGCAGAGCTTTGCTTTGCAAACAGTGATAACCACGCAAAAACAAGGGACATACAGGTAAGACCGTTCTCTCCAATTACCTACACACACACCTTTGCAGAGGTGAAATGAAGTGGTGTGCACCTTTTCCAGCAGAACCCAATAGGAAATATGGCTCTGGGAGAGTCCCCTTTCCCTCCCCTTCCCCACAGAAAGAGGTATAATGTATACATCCTTTAACGGGATCTATGGTTAAAATCCACCCTAACACCACAAAGATAGGTTTTGTTCTGATACACATGGTGGTGTGCCATTTATTCTCTGACTAAAACTAATTTTTGTTAAGCACTCATCATTCCTCTCAGAGAACCGCTGGTTTGGCAAAAGTTCAGCGAGAGATAAAGAACCACCTCCCAGAAGCTATTCTAACCTGAAAAAACCACGATGGGTGAGCAGGTTGAAACATATGGATTAATTGGTGCTAAAGTGAATTGGTATAGATAGAGAGGAGTAGAATAAAAGGAGGGGTTTGTAAGCATGGATAGACCTTGAATTGCTCTAAGAAAGGATCTTACATGCATTCCTTTGTTTTCTACTTAATCATCAACTACTGCTGGTGTTTTGCAAATACAGGCATGCCTACACCATGTAATGCAGAGAGGTGTGCTGGAGATCCCCAAGGCAGACACATGAGGAAACTAGCACGTCTACACAGTGCAATGCTGTGCCAGAGAGACAAACCAGTTCGGGTCCCAGAAACAGCGTCACCTCATAGGAACATCTCACTTGGGTGCAGCACCGGACGCAGACCCACAGCACTCAGCCAGGGCTTAGATCAGCTCTCTTCACGCAGAGCAACAAGGGATGGAGACATAGTAATGGCTGAATGCAAGAGTGCAAGCACCACACATTTCTTCAAAATATAGAAAAGAAACATCTATTACATTAGGCTGCCTTGATGTTTCCAGAGCTGATTTACCAAGGAAGGCTCTTGGAAATCAGATTTGCAGTACCTGGGATGGACTATTTTGTGCTGGTTCACAGTCTGGGAACATCTCAAATCCTACTCATGAGAGGAGTAACCCCATGGAGGAAGTGCCACTGGTCCACAGACGGACCTTAGATTCACATTTTTCTTACACAAAATGTACAGTAGAAGAAACGTCAGAGTGCATGGTCAGTGAGACAGGCTTAGATGTCAGCAAAAGCCCAGATCAAACTAACTGCAATTGTGCTGCCAGCCCAAGAACCCCACTGCTCACCAGGACCGCATGAGTAACAGTCACGAATGTAGGTGCGGAAAACACAGGCTCAGCAGAACCAGGACCTGTTTTTTTGTTCAGTAACAATTTCCACTGCTCTCCTTGGGAACGTGGTAGAAGGAGGCTCAGATAACATCAGGACTTTCTGCCATGCTGCCCAGCAGTTTGGTCCATGTCTGTCTCATGAATAGCCTCAGCTTTAGTGCCTGGTGCTGAGTGAAGGTACCAGGACATGGTCCCCAAAGGAGGGTCCCTGGGGCTGCTCATACTGCACCGCAGCCTTCAGGGATCTCTAAAGGACATGAAGTCCCTGAGAAAAAGGAACAAAGCTCATAGCCTTTTCCACTTAAAAATAAATCGGTTAAATGAGAGGAAGCAGGGCAGGTGGCTCGTTTCCCGAGCACCACACAGCTGATTGCAGGGCGAGTCCGAGCAGTGATTCACTGGCCAGGTTGAGGCCATTGTCCCGGTCCACCCGTGCACAGGAAGGAGAGCCCGGTCCCAGCCGCCCCAACAGCCACCGCCCTGGCACACCGCTGCACCCTAGCAAGGAGCAGGGCACCCAAAACCTCAGCGGGACTCGCAGATGCAAGTACAAAGCAAAGTAGCTTTTCCCCACCTTGCTTTCCTCTCCTGAAGTTTGACCATTTGTATGCTATGCTAGCAGAGCACTGTGCTGCTGCTTTAAACGTACCCCAGATACTCACGGGAAACAAAGTATAAATAATCTTAACATGTGCACTTAGTACACACGTATGAGAAATCACTGATATTTTCCTCTTCCTTGGTTCTGGTTAAAAGAGCAAGCATCAAACCAGGGAGACAAATCACTTCCCATCCTGGCTACTCTATTTAGAGATGTGCTCATCTAGAAAGCTATTCCTGTGAGCAGGAAAGCACTGATTTACAAGTAAGCCCCTCCTCCCAATTTAAGAGATATTTTATGACCTCCTGGGTGTTTCTTTAAAAGAGCCATCCCCTTCCATCAGTCTTGCTCTCCATGACAAGTGGCTGATAAATTAAGACGACGATGGGGGTTGACGAGACTGAATGTCCTCTGAGCCTGGCTTGCCTCTCTGCTTGATACTGCAGTGAAGCCACTGCCCCACTTCTGGCACGAATGAGGCCACGGAATAGTCTACGTTGTCATAAATCCCGGCTTTCCCAGCAAGATCAAGAAGGAGGGCGGCTGTGGGAGGCCTCTGTGGAGGCAGGGGCAGCTGTAACAAACGTGTGAAAATTAACTGGATTCATGTTTACATTTGCTATGTCTACACATATGGGCACAGGCAGCCATGCGCTCGCTTGGGTCTTGCCAGATGCGAGCTGCTTGCAGCTGGGAAGTCCCCTTTTATTTGCGTCACTGAGTCTGAGTTAAGCTGCCTCCGTGTATAAAACACGGCTGCACAGCTCCCGGCCTGGACTGCCTCACATCCAGCTGGAGATGATAAAGCAAATGTTTGCACCTGTTCGTGCAGACATACATGTTCGGAGATTTTGCTGACCATGTCAAAAAGAAAGCCTCTAACACACGGATTCAATGAAAAAGAGGACGGCAAAACTGTGCCCCCACACGCTTGTAGAGCTCAGTAGGAATGAGACGTGTTCATCCTGTCGGTTCAGGATGTCACGCATCGCTTTAGCAGCTGGTCCAAACACGGGATGAGCACTTCTTGCTCCTGCCTAACAGCATTACCTCCTCTGCCTGCCGGGAGAGGCTTATCCCTTCTGTGCTGAGCACCACGCACCAAAGCACCAGGGAAAGGCTCGCCGCAGATGCACCATTACTCCTTCTTCAGAGGGGAGGCATCAGCAGCAGTTTAACTCTTTTTACCACTGCCAGAAAACACAGTTTCAGAATGAGTCCTCCACTGCAAAGGCCACATTTGTCAAATCAGTAATTAGCTCATAATCTGAGGCCAAGGATTGCAATTCCTCTAGCTTTCTGGTATTCGGTCTGATGCCAGTTTAAGACACCAGCAGAATAGGACCCCTTTCCACTGTTTCTGGCTGAGGATTGAGACTAGATGAATTTAAGTGACCGCTTTAAACTTGGAGCTTATGAGTGAAAACTGAGCATACTAAAATAGAGAAATGTGTTTTTTTCCCCTTAATATGTTTCATAATATTTCCCAGGAAAATGTCTAAACTGATGACAGCACAATCTACTTTCTTTTTTTAGTTATGGCCATACACTTACTATTTTCTGTCAATGCAAAAGGGAAGGGAAAGGTTCAGATTTGCTTAATATTCTTCAAAATTAAATGCATCACCATGCAGCCATAGGCGGCAACAGTCCCAAGCTTTCATCAGTTTCTCTCTTCTCTTCTGGAGGATTAATAATCTCTCATATCGGAGTTATTGTCTTTTTAGCACCATCTTACTAGGGAAAAAAAACCCCCAAACATTAAACTTCTGCACTAGGTGTTAATTCTTTGACAGCTCGGGCAGTGTGCAGGGCTTTTTGTCCATTTTTAAATAGAGGATATTCACTCTACGTTCCGAGAAAAAAAAAAAAATCCTTACCTGGAAATCACCTTCTGTGCAATTACCTGATAAGACGTCAAATGAAGCAAGGCTTCATTACTTCTTTGGAGAAGATTTTCATGTGAAAATAGCTCTCCTCGCGGGGGGCTGCCACTTTGCTATTAACGGTTATTCCCTCACATTCTTTTCTTTTGACTCTTACACAGTTACTACTCCAGTGGAGCAGGTCTTGCCCATGGGAGAGGAGCTGGTGGGTTCGAGGGGGTGGCCAGGGTAGCAGTGGTGTGGAGTCAGGTCATCTGTTACCCACCAGGTCTATCCAAAAACAATAACAGCAGAACTCGCAGAATGCAATCAAGTGCATTCTTCTCCAGGGTGATTAAAGAAATATTCAATTTGATGCAACTGAAGTACAAAAGCTCCCTGTATCCTTCTTCTGCCAAGCATGGAAGAATGCTGTGCTTTAAATGACTTACAAAAACTCCTGTGTGCCAAAGACGTATCATTTACATGGAGTCCAGGCAGCTTCATGCAATCGCTGCTTACACATAATTGTACCAAAAGTAATGGGGCGGGGGGGGGAATCCAAATGGAGTAAGTCAGCTTATCAGCGATCAAGGTTTATTTTACTTCTCCCAAAGGAAACCTATGGAGGTTTGCTAGGAATCCTTTTTTCTCTACTAATGGGACAAATCTGAAATGAATAATAATAATAAAAATTCTTAATTCTGATTTTGTAACTGCACCCAGTTTAAAATCTGCAAATAATATAAAATTGATATAAAGCCACTTCTAGTTAAACAAGACAAGGTAGAAGTGGCAATAGGTGAAATAAGTCAAGCAAGCTGTGAGTTTGTTTTCCTTTCCTTGTTTCTCTTGGGCTTCTGCTCCCCAAAATCTCTAGCAATGGTATAAATCACATCTCTTTAAAGCATTGTTAAAACGTCCAACAGGAGAAAATAACATTGTACATCACTTAACAGCAGTTGTGCCCTAACATATTCAAAATCAATTATGTTTCACATCATGAAGTCTCAACTTTTAGCAGTTATTTGTGGTGCTAATTTGAGTTGTCCTGGATAATTAGAGGATCTGTATCTCCATCATTATAAAAAAATTACTTTTGCTAGGATTTGCACAGAGGTACTAACGGCATTACAATCACAGCGATTTTAATAAAGGCCAGATTGTGTCTAGCTCTAATACTCCAAATCTTTAATGAATTTATCCCACAATAACCACAGAACATAATTAAGCGCCTTTATCCCCATTTTCTATCAGTGGGGAACTGAAGCTCAGAAGTAACACGGTTTAGATGCTCAGAGACATAAGCACCCTGCTTACCTTCACTTCTAACACACACACTGGGGAAAAAACCAACACAACCACACGGATGGCGACACAGAAAAGAGCTCAGACTCTTCCCGGAGAGGGCCTGAGCTTCTGACACCTATATACCCATGAGCCGGTCTCTGTCTTGATGTACCGCAATGCTTCTAGGGCCAGTCTGGCTTTATCAGGGAGGCTATGCAGACCCAAGCCTTAAGTAAGCTATAAAACATGGTGATGGGGAAAAATAAAAAGACTACTGGAGATTTGCCCGCAGCAGGGGAAGGAACTTGCCTGAGGAGGGTTATTGTTTCAGAATTCTTTGATGAAATAATAAACAAAATACTGTGCTGCTAATAATGTCTGTAGACCCACGATGCCTTGCAATGCGGAGGAGTAGGCATACTCCCTGCCCAGAAAGGACTTCCTGCATAGTTTCAATCTGAAGAAACACGCACTCATTTGTCAATGACAAAAAGCTAGAAGGCAATTTCTTAGCCTTAATGCTTTCTCTTGAGCAGAAATAGTCCCATCAACATTTAAGGTGTGTAAGGAGATTCAAATGGTTTTAACACTCAGGCTTCTTTTCTAAATTGAATTAAAACTGCTCTGAACCAATATTGCAAAGGACAAAGGTCAAGGCTTTATTTATATAATACAAGGATGTAATGCAGTAACCGGCTGTTTGAGACACGTAAGTAAAAGATCAGGGACAAAGCTGCAGACAGGATGTCAGCAGTGCACAGGGAATTAGCCATGCAACTCCCTCTCATTAATTACAGATACGCACATCCGAATCACCATACATCATTATGAAAATGTACCAAGCAATAACTATGATTCATACTTTACCATTAACAATGCAGTGAAAGGTGAAAGAGGATGGTGCTTTTCCGGCACCATTAGGTAACCATGGTTGCATGTTCTTCCTATGTCCAATCTGAAATGAAACAGCAGCCGTGGAACAACATAGTAGGAAGTAATTTTCATAACCTCCTGAAAGTGCCATTTTTTATAATGTTACTGTATAAGGAATAAGTATTCCCATACCAATTGTCAGGCACCAATATAATATTTTTCTACAAAACCCTAACAAAAAGTAAATATTGTTACACCTTGCAAGATCTCCAAAAGCACATTCTGTATCATCATATCTGTCAGAGACAAAAAGAGATTTATAAGCTCAGAAAGACCTTGAAAAGTTCAACTTCTAAATCCTGTCTTTGTGCAAAGGATGTTACTTGCTTAACATGGAGCATACCCTGCAACTCTACTCCCAGTCAAGTACATCTACAACTTCTTGGAGCCCACCATATGTTTTGGGTACAAGAGTACATCTTAGCTTTGTGCCAAACATTCTCTTGCTTTGTCCAAAAAAATAAACACACGGTTTCAGCAACAATAATGCAGAAAAGAGAAAAACATTTCACTTCCCCTATATATTAGCAATATATATAAAGGGCAAATTACTCTACTTATCAGGACCAACTGCAGTCTTAAATATTCTTGTGCAATTGTTATTGACATCAGTAGAGGAGGTGTACACACAAAAGGCTGAACTTGACCACTGAAAACCCAAGTGACTGAATTCAGTCAGAGAGCAAGGAACGATTTCCAGGAGTTGACACCTCTTGCAGCAAAGTTCCTTGTGTGTATGAGGCCTGCGTAATACCGGTTCTCATAATAAAAGGGAGATGTTCGTGAAGGAACAAAAAAATTACTCAAAGCATGGAAAAGAAACACACACCACATCTGAAATTATACACATTTGATTGAAAAGTCTCTGACAACATAGAAATTTAATTGGTTTGGTTGCGTCTGCTGTAGATGCTGGTTTTTCTTTTTTTTTTTTTTTTAATGGGAGTATCGCATCATATTTAAATGTTGACTTTTGTGCAAGGCTGCCACAAAGAAAAAAATCCATCTTATTGTAACAGAACGTACCTAAGGCTTTACTGCATTATTCTAAGAGCCTGTTGACATTTGGCTTTGTCCTCATGAGACATCTGTAACTAATGCAAAATTGGAGCCCTTATCAAGGGCTTTAAAATAAGGTTTACCAGCATTAACTGCCAGGTAGACTTTTTCAAATGTTTTCCATACACTTTCTGCACTAGATTTGGAAAATGCAGCTCTTCATGTAGTCTCTAACTGATTGAAAAGATCCATCAGAGCTCTTCTGGTAACCAGGTGTACCCTGGTTTCCCAGGAGCACTGCTCCACTGGCAGAGAACAATGGCTAATCTTCTTTACCTCAAGTGAACTGTACCCTGTGGGCTAAGAGAAAACTGAGCCAAGAATCTGCTCTTCAGCTGAGCTGTTTTACAGGTGAAATCACCAATTACGGCTCATGTTCACCCATGGAGTCTTGAAGGAGGCTGTGCTTGGAATAGGCATTATGACTGCTCCTTGTTATCACTGGTCTCCAGAAAGATACGGGTCAAATATACACTATTAGTAGGCTTTGCCCAACTCTCGGGGCAAGAGGGTCCCCCTCTCACACAGGACAGCACAGGACCCCTCACCAAATATCTGAAAGTGCTACAGTGCCTGTAGCCACCTCTTGCCACTATCGATGCTTCACAGCTAGTGACGATGAAAATGGGGGAAAGCTTTCTGCCCTGTTCTGTTTCCTTGCCCTTGTAACCAAAAATCAGACAACATTAAGCATGTCACTCATTGATGTCTGCGTAGCATAGTATTCAATATATAAATTTCAAAATATAAAAAATTTGGATAAAGTACTTTAATCCCAAGACTCACTTTTTTTTTTTTTAAAAACATGAAACTGATATTGTCAGGAACGGAAGACGATGCTTTACCTTTTATGCTTTATCAGTTTTTGCTAAGCTGACAACACATCTCCAAATTACCAAATGAACTATAAAGTTTTCATTCACTACTATTTCATTATAGTCACCCCAATGCAGCCTTAAATCATGACACAGAAAATGATTGACATAAGAGTTGTGACATTTCTGTGTTAAGGTTAGTGATTTTCTTTTTACATTACAGTTCAGTTCCTCGGGATGGGAACATGCTCAGCTTCCTGAGTTTTTGGCGACTGAAGATGCAGAGTGTGCCGTAGAGGCTGACTAGCACCCAGTTAGAGCTGTCCTTTAATTTCTATGATCTCCTGTCTCGGCCTGCTTAGGACAGTATCTCAAAGACTAAAGTCTACCTTTAAGTTACTGTCTTTCACTCTCTGCTCATGGGGACTAAAGTCCTGCAGTATAAAATACTTATTTGAGTCTCTGCTGAGCATTAAGCAGCTTTTTGTAGACGTAAAACGCATGAGTCCAAACCATTCTTTGGTCAGCTTTTCCAGACCCTCGGGGCTTCAGGCTGCCTTGACTCCTGCAGTGCATTAACCCATGCTCAAGAAAAGTGCCCCACAGCCGAGATCAACGTAAAGGGCAAAACCTTTCCCAATGAAGAGGACACACTGCTCTAAGTTTGGTTCCTCTAAACAAAACAGGGAGGTGAAGCACAGGTTCTGACCATGCTTTGAAAAGCATTTCAGCCAGTTTTCCATCTGGTTATTTAAATGCGAGCAATAAAGCAGATTTTAAACAAGCAGTCTTTAATGAGCTTGGTGACATTGCCACACACGTAAATGATACCTCAAGAGGAAAAAAAAGTATAATGGCTGGTTTGGGATTGATGGATGTGCTGTGAGCCCTGTGTTTAAACAAAAAAGAGGGAGGTGAGAAGAAAGTGAATGCATGGAAACACACAGCCTCAGAGAGAGGGGAAAAAGTAAAACGAAAGGTTCTTTATCATTGCTCAACACCAAAATAGTCAAACTTTTCATGTATGACAGATTTAAACACAACATTGACAGAGGAAATTATTATTCCAGCTCTACAGGGAGAAATCCAGTCCCAAAACACAACTGCCTAAGAGTGGAAAACCCCCAGTGCCTGGACATTCCCTAACTCAACGCCCATCTTGTATATTTTGATGTTTCATGGGGTAGGACTTCTGCCTGCATGATGGCAAGCACAAAGGTCCTTGTGTTTGCTTTGGGCCTCCAGCTGCTATTGTAATACACAATAACATAAATATTGCTCACGTTCTTTCAGCAGTACACAGCAAATATAGAAAATGAACTGCAACAATCTGGACTGAGGGTGCAGTGTGACCTAACCAACAATTCCCCCATCCTCCTTGAACTGCCATTACAAAGGAAGAGGAAACAGAAGTCGGAGCAGAAGGCAACGACAGAAGGAAGAAGGGAACAGACAGAACTTCACATGGACTCATCTCCGCGGGAAGCCTTTTGCTGCCCCCAGGCACCAAACTGCTGGAATAGAAGGAAGGTCATAAAAACCAACCAGCCAACACCACAAATCAAACTGCATCAAGAAGCTCATTCCTGGAGAACACAGATGGATGCAGCACAACAGGGTAGAAAAAAGTGATGCCAACATCTTGCTTAAATGAGCACATAATCTGAACTTTTTTTTGTTAAAATAAAAGAAAATCTAATTAAATGCAATGTGTAAAATAACTCAAGAGTTTATTGGCATGAGGAGAAAAAGCTACTACATTCTAGGGACATTTTATTACCGCCTGCTTTTGAATTGCAAACTGGTGAGCTCAAGGGTATTTAGAGCAAGACCATTCTAAGAGGCATTCATGCTATCCGATGCCTTAGAAGAATAGGGAAGACCCCTTCTGAAATGTGTCTGTGACTACATCTTAGGAAGTTGTTGCAAACAGGCACACGGTTGCTTGGAGGCCATCAGAAATGGGAATAATATCTCCATGCTGAGACACACAGAATTCATAGCCAGGTACCCCAAAGCTGCATTTGCATTCTGCAACTTTCAATTGGCACAGACATGCAAGTAAAAGCTTCTCCTGCACGTACGGGGTGTGCAATCATGCGCTCCCTGAGTAACCATTTATGAAATGAACAGTCTGCTCCTAGGTAGGGCAAAATCCTGTCCTTTCTGAAATCAGCTGCATAAATCCTATTGACTTTTGGAGGCATCAGATTTCAGTGAGTAACACATAATCCTACAGCACCAAAATCACAGCTGTGTAGATATGCTGCACAAAGGGAAGAGAGAGCTGGTTTGAGTGCTGCCATTCTCCAAAGGACATGTTAGTCTTTCTAGAACTGGAGATTTTTGAAGCTGTGGCAATTTAGACTTTTCTGGCTCCTGCTCCCAGCTCCTCCTAGGCCTATCTAGCCATGATTTTGGTTAGAGTTATTGTAGGCACTGGAGAGCTGTTCTTTCTCCTGAGGATGGGAGAACTCCCCAGCTCTCCTCCATGCAACATGATTTTACTCCTTCCTTTCCAACTTCCCATCTTTCCATGTTCCCATGGGGCTTGTTTGCTTGCATATGTATCCATCCCTTGGCCAGTCCACCAACCTTCAAATTTCTTCTAACTTGAGCAAATGTAAGCTGTACTGTAGTGTCCACAAGGCTTTTGTGCAGGCACAATATAAAAATCAAAGAGATTGCTTCTCCATGCTACGTTCATGTCAGAGGTTACAATTTCACCTGGTCTGGACCTGCCCAAGGACTGGATCTGTCCTTGGACCACTCAATTTTATGCAATGCTGCTCCCTGCAAACCAAAGATACATATCAGGATTGAGAAGCACACAGGTGTCGTTCAAAGCCTTGTGGAGGTCTCTGACCTCCTCTTGGGAAGAGAGCAGCTCGTGGCCATAGCAGAGATGCAGAGCCATCGCTATGCAGAAGTGAGCCAGGTTAGCTGTGATGGAGAGCAGCCACCATCGACAGGCTGCTTGGTGTCCTAACGAGGCGGTCGGCTCATTCCCCGCTGCAGCAGACGGGTGTCTAACCTCGCGCAAAACCGTCACCGCAATTGGAAGTAATTGGAGGTCTTTTCGCCAGGCTCAGCAGGAAAAGCAAGGAGCGAAAGGGCATGGGTGAACGACTGCCGGGGCTCAGCTGTGGTCCCCTCGGGGTCGGGGCGCGCTGGTGGCAGGGTGTGGAGGTTCACAATGCCACTGCCCGCTCCGGGCTACTCCTCCAGGGCAGGGTGCAACCCTCACCGTCGCCAATCAGCCGTAACCACTAAGAGCCGTTAAAATAAACCCCAGCAAAAGTGTTGCTGACATCCCAGATTATATAAAGGGCTGGTTTTAGACAGCAGCATTGCCTCTGTGTTGTTATAGACTCCCTTCCACCCTTCTTCCTCCATTTCTCATCAGTGGCGGTGGCTCAGGTCTCATAATAGAAAGTCCCATGCTTGTCCTGGTCTCCTCACCACACACAGAGCAGGAATTTGGAGCAGCGGTATTGTTTGGGGTACTTCAGGACTCAATGTTCTCCTGAAGTGCTTTTTGTTTCTTTTAAAAGCATTATTATTTAACAGTTTGATTAAAAATAATACTGAAGTGTGAGAAGGGGCACTTGTGACACACCAACCTGACCTACTAATTTGAATTCCCAAACGCTCTAACAGAGAGCCCCTGAAACGGAGGACATTTAATAACTGTATTTGCTAAGGACATGTGGAGGGGTATTCTTCCTGGACTAAACCCTTCCTTTTTTTTTTTTTTGATAGAGCTGAGACTGTCCAGAACATCCTCTTATCCCCAAGCTGCCACATAGCTAAGGTGCAAACCTCATCAGCTCCCAAAAGCCAGAGATTAAGACTGCTCTGAGTTATTGCAGACACCAGGCTGGCAGCCCCAGGACAAGGCACATTGCCCAGGGCATGGGTAAATCTCGAGTGTGCTACCGCTTCCCCTGCGAGCAAGCAAGGGCAGAGAGGGCTGAGCTGAGCCAGGATGCTCATGCCAGCAAGGGGACAAGTGAAGCTTTTGGACAGGCCTATTGTCCGCACAGAAATGATGAAACCACCATTCCAGGCATTTGCTCAGGCTCAAGACATCCAGTAATCTCCAAGATCAGTGCATTTGCTCTGAGCACATAGCATGCTTTCCTGCTGCAGGCATCTAGCACTCCACAACATTAAAACAAACCAAAAAAGCCCTTCCTAACTTTCCTGTAACTGAAGATTACTTAACAACCAATACACTGCAAAACATTGGAGCACAGCCACTTTCTTAAATGTTTATGGTTTTCACCTGCTCAATATAACAGCCTTTTCATTGGGGGACAGTATGACCTCATCATCAAGATTTTAGCCCAGAAAACATCAAAATGAGGGGGGAGGCCACAGTCTCCCATACTGACCCTTCTTCCTTCAGTAATTGTTCATACTACTGATGCTCTGAGACATTTAAGTTCTCTGTGTCAGTTTGCTCCCCGACTCAGACATTTTCTCTTAACCATAAAAGCTTACTGTATTTTGGGTTTGCTCCAGGGCGGAGGGAGCAGTTGGACAGCCTTGGTGATGTCAATGAGACAGCAGGCCTGGGGAGAACAGGAGTCCCAGTATAGGACAGGGAGGCAACAGAAAGAGGAGTGTGCCGTGCAGAAGTAGGGACTGAAAAGTGAGCACAGACAGGCTCCACCATGTCCCAGGATTATTAAAAGGACAGAAACAATTACCAAAGAGAAAACAGCATCTAAATTGGCCTTCGGGAAAAAATGGCATTAAGAAAGTTTCTCTAAACACTGGAAGAAGAGACAAAGCAACCATTTTACAGCGTAGGCATGGTCAAGGCAACTGAACCCTAAAGACAAAAGGACTAGCACAGAAAAGCAGAGACTGTGGTCTGGAGAAAGGACATGCAACAGAAAATCTGATTAATCTTGAGGGCAGAACAACTGAAATTCAGTCCACGGGGAGTTTGGAATAAAATTATCATCATTCTGTTTTGGGGAGAGGATTAGAAATTACAGCGTTCTTTATAGGCAGGAAATAAGAAAAAAACGCATTAAAACAATATTAAGTTTTTTCCAAATTAGGCAACAGCTGAGATTCCCATTTCTCGGTCCCTCGAGCTGCCAGGCACTCATCTTTCCTTTCCAGTAACCCGAGAGGGAGCCAGGTGACCCCAAGCCCATTCCCAGGCTGTCAGGAGGGTGCAGCAGAGGTTGCCAGACCACTGGCTCCTCTGCAAAGAAACCATGGAGCTGGGTACCCTCAACCCAGGCAGCTGCTGGGACATGTCTATGCTAAACCTGCAGACACCGGAGCCAGGAGCAGCCTGAGGCTGAGAGGCACTGAGCCAGCAGACCCTAGAAACCCAAACTCCTTGAGAGCTTGCCATGCAGCTTGGCAGCAACCAGGCAAAGGGCCAGTGCTTCCGCACAAGTCAGTAGTAACCTCTTCTCTGCTTTGGTATCAGCTAGTCAGTCTTCTCCTGAAGATAATCCTTACCTTTCCCACTGTGAAGTTGTGCACATGGCCACTGAGGTGGTCCCACACCCCTCTTTCTACCAGCGTTTGCAGCTGGGTGCAGCAGACAGTTGTCTGGATGTGACCCCAGCGCAGGCAGTGCGTCTCCTTGTGTCATACTTAGTCATATTTGATGCTTATTCCCCCCACCCCCCCACCCCACAGCTGGATTTAATGCAGATCGAAGAAATTGTAATCCATTCTTCCTGCCCTACATCCTTGGTTTGCAATTGCTTTGCCTCCATCCTTAGACAACACATATAAAATTATTAGGGACATTTTACAATAGATAACTTTTCAGTTCTTGCATGACCATTTACTGCTAGAGGATAGAGTTGCTACATGCCTACACCACATCCTCAGTTAAAATACTATGGTAAAACTTAACATTCTGGAAGGCTTTATAGGATCTACAATCCCAAGTGAGTCTTTGAATATGTTTTATTGACTTGTTTGGCTGTATGTGAACAAAGAATCTATCCTGCAGATTTAACTTAGGCTAATACTGTATTACAGAAAGGGGGACTTGTGCTCAGGTCAGAATTGGGCCTTCAGTCCTAAAGCCAACAACAACAAGAGACTCAGATGTAACCTTTACCTGGAAGAATCATATGAAGAATGAGCTATACTAAAACCCAACCTCACATCTCCTTTTACAACACATGCACACACTTCCACTCACTTTTAGGAGCTCTGCTCCTACCTCGATCCCGGAAACTCAAAAAAGACGACAACAGGAGAGCTTTGACTGATTTGACTGATTTAACTTTTTTTTTTTTTTAATCACAATGAATTTTCTTTTCCCCAGATTTCTCTAACCTCCTCTTCCCTGCAGTATGTCTGTTTTAGCCAACCTCCACTCTTCCCTCTAGTACCCGACACTGCTCTCTTTGTCAGGGAAGGCACGGGGAGTTCAGGTTTTCCCCTCTCCATTTCTCTTTGGACCTGACACTGCTTCTGACCCCTGATTAGCCTTTGCTTTGAAGTGCTTTTTCTGCTTTCTGCTTTCCCACCGGATCGTGTTAACCCTCCTCCTTTCCCCACTCCATCAGTTGGCTTCAATAAGCAAGAGGAGCTCACTGGAACCTCCTCTTTTGTCTTATCAGCACGCTTTCACTTCTCATAAAATCCTACCCACCTTCCACATAAAACAGTTTAGCAAAAGGCGACCACTGCAGAGGCCTGGAAACCACGGCTGAATGTCACACGGGGAACACTGCTAGCTGCGCGAGACAAGCCAGTCAAACAGGTCTCGCGTTCCACCCATGCAACTCCACAGCGGCATCTAACAGCAAGAAGCCACGTGCTTCCCGCTCCCCAAGATGACTGCGTTTAAGTATCCTTTTTGCCATGTGCTGTGAACAACGTTACCCTTGCAGGGCTCCGCACCTTTGATCCTGCTCTACTGCAATTTTAATAGAAAAAACCCACAAGTTTGGACTAAGTATAGATGACTGATTTGATTCAGTCTCCTTGGTGCTACAGCTCCTAGCTGATGGATGTTCAGGTCAAAGCAAGAAATGGCATCAGCACAAAGAGAACGGTTTGGCTCTCACTTATTAAAGACTCCTGAAAGCTTTCCAGATCTATAAATATTCACATTATTCCCACAGAGGGGCAGAAAGAGAATGATTTGTATCCTTCTAGCTTGTTCTGTTAACGCATTCCCATTTTTCAGTGTTTCCCAGTTGGATAAATACCATGACAAACAGAGGAAACCCCTGAGAGAGAAAATACATTTTAAAGTAAATTGCAGTGATGGGTAGTTTATAAATATTTGCAATGGTACGGGGAAAATATCTCTATTCATCACATTAATGTATGCTGAATACAAAGATGGCCAGTCTCCACTGATGCCTTGTTTTTAAAGGTATGAATAGAATTTCCACTATAGGAAAAAAACCTGAAGACTTGTATATGCTATATAAACATGCATACATACACATATAGACAACAATACTTTAAAGTAGAAAATGTTATTTTAATTACAATAGTAAAGCTTGATTTATTTTCTATACCTCTTTTGCCAGAAAGTTAAACATCTCACAAAGTCTAAGTCATATTGCCTGAGGATCAAAAACAGAGAAAATTCAAAGCTCAGTAAACATTATAACCTCTTAAGCACTCCGTTAGCGACAACTGATGATAACATTTAAATAAGAATGCACAAACATAATTTTGCTCAAAAATTACATTGCAGAGATAAACTGTAAGAGCTTGGGAATACCCTGGTTAATGCAGCAGGCTGAAGGACTGGTACAGATCTCTCCTCCAATCTCCTAAGCATTTTTCATTATTACTTGCCAGATTATTAATTATTTTTTAAAGGATTATCATAGTTACAAATTCCAACTCGGGCTTCTTCACTCACCACTTGAGAACAGTGCAGCAAACGAGCGCATTTCCACACGTGTACGTGATCCGCAGGCACACGTGGCTTCACAGGGCATGGGAGCAGCACGCGGACACGGAGCCACAGCGTTCAAACACACCTCCGTGGGTAAGGCTGGGTTTAAGTAATCCCCTCCCTAACACCTCTGGACAGGTTAATCCCTCTGTGCCATACCGATGCAGCTGTAGAGGCAGTGACAACCTTTCCCTGCTCCCACCTTTTTAACTGCCTTGGCATTTCAAGTGTTTAAGGTAAGCACTACCTCTTAGCCTACAACCATCTTGCACCTAACACAAACGGGTGCTTCTCGCAGTTGCTCATTTTCTAGCTTCCATCATCATGCAATTAAAGGATATCTGACATAAGTCATTAACAACCTACCCCATGAAGCTGTCCAAAACACAAACCAGTCAAGAAAAGGTGCTGGAAACAGCACATGTGGAGTGTACAGCCCCTCACTTCACCGCTACCAGCCTGCTTATGTGCAGTGATGAATTCTCACCTTTAAAAATTAAAAAAGGTATAAAAAATACACACACACAGTACCCATTCAGCTGTGTTGCTGGCAAATAGCTCAACCAAATGGAAAACAGGTCAGAGACTACTTTGGTGTCCTCATAGTCCCTGTGAAAAGCAAGGTGGCCAAGGCCACCCGTGTGGTTTTCCACACGTTGGCAGTGCTGCTCCTCTACCCGAGGGCTGCAGGAGCCCCAGGAGGCCCTCAGCAGAGCCTCCTCCTTCCAGGTACCTCAAGGATTTCAGCAAGGTGAATGCTCACGGTTATGGAGCTGGCTAACGGCCATCACTCATTTTACACTGGCCATTAAGCAGCCTGCAGGCAACCAGCATGGATCCGAAGCTGTTGCATATGTTCATTTTGCCTGGGGGAAAACAAGGTAGGGGAAGGAAAAGCTGGCAGAACCCATATCTTGACTCTGTACACAAATATCATCTTGCACCCTCCCATTCTGGCTTCTTATTTTCATTGCATTATATCCTCAAGGTCTCAGCCTTGCTGTGCTGGACAGTACAGAAGATGCATCAGCATCTCCCCCATGCAACCCGCTGGGCAGAAGTGGCCGTGTCCTTACTGGTAAGTCCAGGGCACCAGATGAAGGCAGAAAACCCGCGGCCCCGCCAAGACCAAAGGGAGCTGTAATGGGCCGTACTCTAAGCCCTTCCACCACAGCATGAGAGAAATGGCTTTCAAGAACAACAAAGAGTATGTACATTTTGTACCATGTTAAAGAGGGAAAATAGCAACAAGGACAAGAAAAGCTTGGGTTGTGAGGGATGTTCCAGCAGCAGTGATTAATGGTGTTGAAAGAAACCCCAACTGTTGTTTCAAATTTCTTTCCAATTAGCCACAAAGTTACTCCCTCCTTTTGCCTTTTGTTTTATTTTTTTTTTCTTTCTTCCTTTTACCTGTGTTTGGTTTAGAATCAAGGTTGGTGATTTGTGTTATGACAGCAAAAATGAAGGATCTATGTACTGTATGCATGGGGATTTAAAGCATTGCCTTTGATGGCTCATTAGCTGCATGTGGCTACATGCAACACTGCTCGACTGAGATATATTGCCCAGGATTTAATTCCAGAATAATTTCAAAGGCATTAAATTGAATGCTTGCCCTTTTCACCATGGTATTTAAATGGTACTTTGTATGCCAAGCTTAAAAAAAGAGCGGAGGAAACACAGATGCAGTACTGCTGGAGCGTGTACTGAACTTTGTTAAAATGTTAAACATTAAAAAAAATAATAATTCTAATAAAACAAGATAGTGTTAAACCAGTTGTTACTTCAATTAGCTTTCTTTGCTACAAGGGAGAAAGGAGATTTTTTTTTTTTTTTAACTAACAAACAGCTCTCACAACTAGTGAACAATATCTCATTTGTTCAGTGAGACTTAAAGACGAGAATGGTCTCAGGCTGGAAAAATAGATGTGCACATTTCTGTGCTGACTGAGCAAAATAAACCAGACAAAGCTTCTCCCACAGCAGAGAGGATATCAAACCCCAGAGCTGAGCTGAAGGTCACGAGTCTCGCAGCTCTCCAGGCACAGCCCCTCCGCTGCTACTCCTGCAGGAGGGCGGCTCTGGTACCCACCGACCAAAGCCATCGCCAGCTCTCAGCTTACAGCCTGGCAGAGAAGTCCAAGGATGGGAGCCTGCCTCTGATGCATGAAAGCAACCCTCCGAAACAGGCTGCACTCTCCTGTACTGCTGAGCTACAAGCTCTGTTAAGACAGAGCGCCCTGTATTTTCTCATTTTCCCCTCCATCTGCCTCGTCCCTGCAGTTTCAGGGATGCCTACTGGTAAAACATGAGAAAGTTCGCGTCATCCAGTTTATGGTCAAACTTTAATTCTGAAATGAAGCAAACCCCAAAGCACAATTTTGGTTGAACCTACAGCAGGGGCATCTCTGCCTGGCTCCCCTTGCCTGCCACGGGCCGCGCTTCAGAGCGGTTAGTTGTGCAGGGGCAGCAGCCCAACACTGTGCCCGCTTGTCCCGTCCTTTTGCCTTCAAGCCAGCCTTTATCAGCATCCCTGTGTCACAAACACATCGACATTTCAACATTTGGTCAGGAAGCGTTGGTACAACTCTTTAAATAACATAGCTACTTGCACCATTGTATTTTAGACGTGGTTACAATTGGCTGGAGCTGGTGGTTCTGCTAGAGCCTGAAGGACAGAGAACATTACTAGAATTTGCACTGATCCTACCATTTGGGAAATGCATGTGATTACCTAGAACTGTGTTTTCATGCAGCAAAACTCAGGACTGTACAGCAGTAATACACCATAATTCAGCTTCGGCTGGAAGCCACATTTTACTGCCTGAAACGTGGGACTTTAGAGCAGCCACTATCAGAAAAAGAAGTGGGAGGCAGAAGAATTTATTTGCATTTGAGCCCATTTCAGAGCTCATCTGCTAGGAGTTGGGCTTTGTAAAGCTGCACCACAAAATAGCAGCTTATTCTGCACAGATGATGCAGGCAAGGGGGACTTTCCTGAAAAAAGCAGAGTTTTTGCTGTTGTATGAATCTGTTCATCTTAGAAACTTCCCTTCTCTTCCAAGTTTAAGATGGTTGCTAGGCTGTCAGCCTGAGACACAAACAGGTAGATGAATGGCAAGCTCCCCGCAGCACTGCTGTCAGTCCCTTCCTAGAGCTTCACCCAGAGCCACCACATAAGGGGATGAAGAGGTGCAAATACGTCCCTCTTCATCCCCTTACCTCAACACAGGAGTTTTGAGGGCCTGAGTGACCTCCCCTACCAATTCTCCTCTCTACAGCCCCAGCTTTCTTCCTGCAGTGATATTGCCCCATGGTTTCCCATTTACTAAATTACCCAGGCAGCATGCGTGGGTTCTTATATTCACTCTGTTTATAAACACAACACTCTCCTCCAAGCCCTTCTTAAAGTCTACCTGTATTGTGGTGCCTTACTAAGAGAAAAATACAGAATTAGTTTATTGAGGGTTTGTTTTTTTCTTTTCTTTTTTTAATTGTATTTGTTCCAGGCATAACAAGATCCTGGCCCTCAACATTATTGCAATGCAAATAGTAAATAAAGTAGTATCAGAGACACACATAAAAGACCAAAATCCATCTCACATACACAGACTTTTGAGACATTTTAGTCCAAAAGAAAAAAAAAAATCACAAAATGTCATTTTAACCGATTTGATTCCAAGATGCTATCTTGTTTTAAGTCCGCTAAAAAAAACAGCATTACCAAAGGCACTGAATTCCTTCATGTGCCTGAAAATGCAGGCATTTCTGCCCTGCCTACTGAAGGAAGTGCAAAGGAACAAATCTATCTGAACACATGGGCTGCACCTGGCTTTGGCTCTCTGCTGTGCTAAGCAGCAGGGGCAAGTGGAGGGAGGCAGAGGAAAGGTTGCCCAAAGTGCTCTTTGTGGCTGAATTCCAGCATATATATAATTTAATTGGCAACGTTGCCTTACCTGTAACCACTGTACAGCAATAGTTATCTCAGCTATTTAGCAACTAATGAGAACTTTTTACAATTAAACCATTTTATCATGTACAAGGGTCTGAAAAGAGACTTTGCATTGCTGGGAGGGTCCCAGCTTGTCACAAATGTGCAGAACTGAGGCCGGTCCCTAGAGGATGGAGCTTGGTTTGGTATTCTAGTTCAGATCCAAGTTAAGCATAAAACATATGCCCAAGTTTTGGTGTACCCCAAATGCCATATCAAAGGTATTTCCCCTGTTTCACCCCAACCATGGGATGTTTTGGTGTACCATGGTGTAGTGGTGGTTTTTGGCAGTGTTAGGTTTATGGTTGGACTTGATGATCTTAAAGGTCTTTTCCAACCTATATGATTCTGTGATTCTGTTTTGACTGGAACACCACATGAAGGTACAGCCTGCGGTACATAATGGCCCTGCAGAGCTTTCCCAAAGTCTGCTGTTTTATGCACCTAAGTAAGGCTTCAGCTTCAAACACGCAGGGTGTAAAGTCCTGCTTTTCCAAGATTTCATGGCATGTTGAGGAACGAAGTACTAGTGTTTGGGGCAAGTGATTTACTGACGTGAGGTTATCCAGAGGTTTAATTTGTCATGCATCTCACCCACACGCTTTGTTTCCCTCTTTTCATTCTTTCTTTGGAGGCAGCATGCTGCACACCACTGGCAGTGAAAGGGCCTCCCTTTGCACAGCAGCAATTCATTTTTCTCAGCTTTTCTCCAGCGAGGTATCAATGATTCCCCGGGATCTGCAAAGCCTCTTTAAGATCCTGTCAGAAATATGGAAGCCTCCTTTTTCCTATTGCTCAGTTAAACACTGCCTCTGCATTCAGATTACCCAGACCAATTTGTGCATCAATCTCATTCCTTCCCTGTTGATAAAATATTGGGTGTCAGAGTGTTTTAATCCAACAATCTGCCAGCCACAGTCTCATTCTTCTGCTAGGACAGAGGCAGCCCCCCGCAAGCAGGCTTAAAGTGATGTCTGATCCATTGACGCCGTTACTTTTGGAAGCCGGGTTATTCTAGTGCCTAAATACCAAGTCCTGTCCTGTACCTTGCACCAGAAACCACAGCTCGGGGTGGAAGAAACGACACCCAGTAGATTTGGGCCTGAAGCAAGACCTCCAAAGGGTTCTGTTTTCATAGCAAACCAGTCGGCTTTAAAGCACTTTGTCCAACCCTCGATCCTTCTAGGGCTGTGCAAACACTTGACTGCCAGGGGATGGATTTTATCATAGCGACGTCCAGGAGGACAGACAGTTCTGACGTTTCCATGTTTACTGTGACTCACTCACTCCTGTAGCTTAGAGACTTGCATCATGATGTCTCCATCCGTGGTGAAAACCACCACCCATCCTCTGCCTCAGAACATGTACAAAGCTTACACCTACGCTCTCACAAATACTGGTCATCAGATAGGGGTGGTTTTAAAGAGTTAAAGTTCCCAAAAGCAAGTGTTTTGCTCAAGGGTGCTACTGGATCACAACCTGCAAGTGACCAGCAGCTCCAGTTATTGCTTTTAACAGAGTCATTGCTGATCATGCCGAGCCTCCTGACTCCCACCACAGCTACTCTGCATTCATGTAAAGTCATTGAAAGATTGGAAGTTCACAGAAAACAACTGCAGGCAGAAATGACTACTTATTTATTTTACAGGGATATGCTAGCAGTTAGGACAAACTATCACGTTACAAATATGTGCTTGCATGCAGTAATATGAACCATAAAAGAGATTAATTAGTGATGCAAACCAAAAATAGATTAAAGTACACTAAACCAGGTATCATTTTCTCCACAACCTGCTTGATTTTAATCTGACTCACTCTATAAAAGTGTTTTTCTTTGGGTTTATGGTTTTCCCTTTTGTGTCCTCCTCCAAAAGATACTTTCACAGAACGGCCCCAGAAGCACTCTCTATACCAGCAAGGACTGGGCCCTTCATGGCAATATTTATTTAAAAGGGGAGAATAGCTGCATACTTATTGATTTCAAGATGGGCTTTCAAAACACACAGAGGGGATTAGTACTCGGCTCATCCTAACATCCAAACTCCTGTAGCTTCTTCAATTAACCTGCAGAAGTAATTTAATGATGTGTTTGATGAATCCCAAAAGTAAACAGTGGGCACCTGCAATGCGCTCGGACAAGATTGCGGCAACAGAACACGCACAGGCAGATGCCAGTGGCCAAACCCAAGAGAAAACATCTCCTGAGCCCCGAATCCTTTGCCCATTTGCCTGCGATGATTATGGTAATATCACAGTAACACCTCAAAGTCCCAGCTGAGATGCAGAGCTGACATGTTCAATACCATAAAGATACTTCTGGAAGCAGAAGGGCTTGCTGCTCTCTAGAGAGAGGGGGCAAACTGGAAGAAACCACCCCTTTCTTTCAACCCAGGGGCTGATGGCTGGGGAGGTAAAGGACCAAACATGCTCCGTGACTTTTAGCCACGGCTTCGCTCTCGACTTCAGCACAAGATGGAGAAAAGTCCAAGGTGAAAGAGGGAGTGTGAACATGAGGGAGGAATAAAAGTTGCTCTCTGCAGCTGCAGTCTGCAAATCTGGGGATGCGCCACATCTCTCAGATGTTGGGCATGACTACCTTCACGTGCTGCTATCACTCTGGGTGCTCTTTTGGCCTCTATCAATTACCTTTGTTGCCTTATATGCCCACGGGCCACTGTATGGATAAAGAGGCAGTGAAATTGTTTCCACAGTTTTTATTAGAGAGCGACTTTCTCTGCATTCATCTGCAATTTTTTATCCTATGGCTCTCTGCCACAGATTTGTGATAAGCAGCTCTTCCTTACAGTTTAGCTTCTTTAATGTGAAATAGGGATACAACGGTCCAGTTCCAAATCCAGCCAGAACATTTTTCTTTCAAAAGCAGTAAAGCAATTTTAAGATATTTCCTTGGGGCAGTGGAAATATGAAATACAGCAGAGTCTCCAACTTTAAAATAGACTTTGTTTTATTTTTTTACTGTGAGTGGTGTGACATATACCAGCCACCATTATAGACTAATAAAAGGGAAACTCAATTTTCTATCACAATGAAGAGGACCAATAAAATTTTAAACTTGGACAACACCCATACAATTCTATAAAACCTGAGCAGATTCATAAAACTCCCTTTAAAAGCACACAGACCCTCATAGAGAACATTCTACAGGGGTATAAATTATCCAGCTTTGCCATAGAAGGGATATACTACACATCATGATACGCTTTTCAACGTTTCCTGAACTACCCCTCTTAAAAGGTTAGGGATTGCTCTTTAGTACCATCGGGTTGTTCAGCAATAGCAGCCTGCCTAGCAACACAAAGTCTTCAGAGCAGAATGCAACACACCAAGAGAATACAAATAGTTAATTAAATTAAAGCAAATATTACTCCATATTACGCAGAAGCCTGTAGGGCTCAGCTGAAATCCCAATCCCCTCTGAAAAGAGAGAGAAGATCTCTGCCCTGCAGTCTCAGTAGAGGAGACAGATGGGGGAAAATGCTGCTCAGAGGCAGAGGCAATACGGCAACTGCTTGCAGATGCCGTGAGTCCTGTGCATCCTTTCCGAGATTCATTTCTTGAGCGTGAATGGGTACAAGACTTAGGAGCAAGTTAGCTAGAGAAGGCCACCAGCGAAAAGGACGGGCAGAGAGATGGCGAGGCAGGGCAGAGGCACAGGAGGGTCATACCCACAGGCGGAAACAGGCTAACTATGCTTGGCACAGGCTTGCCTGCAGTGAGAAATAACTGCACCACACAAAGTCCACCAGAAGCCAGCCTGGCACCAAATAAAAAGGGAGGTGCTGCAAAACAGGAGAGGGGTCGCTATCGGCTGGTACAGCTGGGATGCCATAAGAGGATGCTGGGAACCAAACTTCGGGTGGCAAAACAGCAAATCAACTTTCTGAAGAAGCTTTGAAGTGGCCTGAAAACTAAAGCAACTATTCAGGAAGAATCCGAGTCCTTTGCCTTGGAAGAGGAGGAAAGGTGGGTGGCTGCACAGCCATATGCAAGGTGCTGCCAGGTTGTAGCAGGCAGAAGGATGATGAGCACCCTGGGGAGCACCCGGACAATTAGGGTGGGCAGTGGGACGCAGTTGCATATCAGACGCTCACCCTGAAGTGCTCTCAGCAGTGTGAGCAGCAGCCCCTGAGCCCGACTGAAAGGGCTGTACCTACATATCAGACCAGCTTTATTGCCAGCATACTTAGAGAAAAAGAGCCAAAATGCTTTCAAGCACTGATAAGAGAGGTTTCTGTGAGGCACGCCAAGGAGGCAAAAAAAAAAAAAAAACAACCATATTTTGCTTCTGTCTGGAAATGTGGAAACACTGTCCAAACCAGGCAAGAAAGGCCTCTGGGGGTATGTGAATTAGAACCCAAGCACCTGAGTAAGAAAACCACTTTAATATGCTTAAAAAGCTTTGCTGCATTAAGGCCCAAATCAAGCAAGGTACAGATGTAAGGTAATTAGAGAAAGAGGATTAAAGGGTCAGATTCTTCCATCATTTTGAAAAAGGATGCACAGAGCTTACCATTTTGCAGGGCATGCAGAAGATAGAGGCTATTGGCTTGGGCAACCCAAGGATTTCTCTTCCCAGTTTTCCTCCTCCCTGCTGTGTGGGGCTATCAGGGTTCTCCCATGCCAGATGCTTGGAAGTCCACACCAGATTGAGACATGTTTGCCTCACAGCAACAGCAGCATTTATTCCAGTGTAAATATTAGATTGTTATGCCGTGGTTATACTGTAATAATCAGAAAACAGAAGTGCTCTTTTTTTACTCACAGGCCACTGCAGTTGGAATTAAAGGCAATACAGCTGCAAACAGGAAAATGACTTCACGTAACAAAAGCAAGACCAATTTAGGGCAGTCCATTCTCAACCTTGTGCTTTTTCTGATAGGTAACACAACAGTTCTCTCCTGGTGGCGACAAGAATGTGATAGAAAAGACATCAGTACTTCGGCCATTTTTGGAGCTAGTTTTAGATTTTATTTTTTTTTTTTTTTTTGAGGATTGGGTGTATCAAACATAAATGTCTTTCTAAAAGCCTACAAGACTACAGGGCATACACCCTGTTCCCCTTCAACACCAGTCAGTGCAGTCCTTGCTGAGAGCAGCAGCAGTGCAAGCTGCCTGCTCTGCATCTGCCTGCATCCTCCGGCCTCAATAGTGTGCTACGGGCCACAGGGACAAGCAGGAGGGACAGCAGTGCCATGGGCAAAGCTTCACGCGGCAGCGTGGCTAGCATTATCGTTCTGTCTGTAGTGAGGTGGTTGGCATTTTTCTGCGTTACAGAACAGGACTGGCATTAACAGTGCTTAAAGGACTCGCACCAAGGGTCAGTCTGGTTCTCAGGCCAGCAAAAGGCAGGGACAGGTAGCACTGAACAGGCTTTCAGCCAAGCCTTGGTGTGACCCAGACAGCACTTTCCATTTTCTCTGCTGGCATGACTGAAATGTTGCTATCTACATAGTCAGTACCATACTTTAACTCAGACTGACTCAGATTTTTTTGCAATAATGGAGCAAGACTGCATCATTGACAGGATGCTGATTCATTTGAAATGGCAAATAACGGACTGAAGAATAATGAAATCTGGGAAGATCTGAAAGTCTTATCTTCCATGCCTCAAGCAATCACGAACCATAACTCCATAATTTTACTCCTAAAATTAACGATGGAAAAGTATTCAAGAACACATGCAAGAGGGTAATACTTGCATCAGAAATAGATTTACAAGAGGAATGCTTAATCAGAGAAGCAGAGTAGGACACAATCAGCATATCCAGAAACCACATCTCCAAATACGCAAGGATGAAGTAGGCATGTGGTTTGCTGAACACGGCTCCCCTTGGTACTGCTGCAAGCCACAGATGTGAGGTGGCAGGAAGATGTTAACGTTGCCCAACTTAAGGACTCCCCTGGAACCAATATGTGTCATTACCGAGACAGATTATGGTTACAAGTCTAGCTCTGTCAGCACCAAAGGGATGCCAGCACCCAGGTCACTCAAACCAATACATTGATATAAGAGTCACATACAGGACACAGCAAGTGGTCAGAAGCAGTAGCTACCATTGATAAAAGATTCTGATAAGAGAAAGATAAGGAAAAGCCCTTTTTTATAGGTATTTGTACATCATTAGGAGAAAAGGAAAATAAAATACCAGTCAAAGTTTGCTGATAATTTAAAAACTGCAGATTAAACATTTGCTTTATCTGTGGCTGTGACACTAGAGTAACATAAAGAAAAATCCTGCTGAGAATTCAAAATATGCCTTCTAAATAGAATAAAAAATAAAAATGCAAGCCTGATGTTAAGTATTTGCAAGAAGTATTTGCAAGCAAAGGAAAAAAAAAAAAAAAAGATGCAAACCTCCCAAACTGGAAACAACACAGGCCCCCGGGAATCCCCTCCTGAGAAGCTTTATTGGTTCTAGGTCTCATGAAGTCCTTACAATTTCCCACTGTACGTATGAATGCAAATAGGTCCAGAGGGTGCATTAACAAAGGACATCATACCAGCCCGAGCGATGCCATTGCCACAGCGCGGATGACGTGTGCTGTTCCGACTGCCTTCCTTAGGAAGGCTGTTATTGTATGAAGACAAGAATTCTCAGCATGGGCTTCGCAAGCCAGTGTTGAGGAGCTGTGTCTTTCCTTTACTGCTCAGGACAAAGTACTCTTGGTAAAGCACAGCTGAAACAGGAGGAAGTTTCAATCAAAGCATGGGAAAGAAGAGCTTTGCTGTGCAAGAGGCTGGGATGGATTGAATAGAAAAGGCAGGGGGAATAACGAACGGCTAAACCAGCAGAAACAAGAGGATGAATTCAGCTCCTGCAGACAGTGTTTCACCAGTGAGATAAGGCAAAACAACTGGGTTTTATTTTAACTTGTTTGGTCCCTGACCAGAGAACTATAAATCTAAAGCCCTGGGCAACATGAAATAAGTTGATGTTTCCTAGTTTATTGGCCCTCTCACTAGAGAAATGAAAGCACCAGGAGAGACTCAGGCACTCGAGCAGAACTCCTCATGATAACGCATACAGTGTTCAGCACAGAGGGTAAGTTGCCAAGGAAGGTTATCAAAACCAATGGATAAAGACAATTTTAAAGACACATCTGGACACTGTTATGACAAGAGCAGTTTACAGCACATAGGGATAAAGTTTTAATGAAATATTCTTAACAAGAGAAACTTGCTGTGCCGAGTCAGTAGAGAAAAGGCCACAATTCCTTATCTTTGCAACTAATACATCGCTGAAGCCAAAAGCTCCTCCCCAGGAAACGCCAGGCTAAGGAGGTGCTGGCAGAGAACCAGGCAGCGACGGCCTGCTGCTGTTGCAAGCACACCCCTTTGGCATCAGGGAAAGTAATTTCCCCCCCCCCCCCTTTATTAGAGAGGTATTTATTCACCCCGAGAGGTCTGTTTCCCTCAGACAAGGCATTAGCACCAACCGAGCAGGCAGGAGGGAGACAGAGTAAGGGGCACCTACACATATTCATTCTGACACCAACTCAGACACCAAGGGAAAGGGATTAAGTGGAAAGAGAGCGATATCTTATCAGAAACACAAGATGAAGGAAACTACTGAACAACAACAACAAAATATCAATGATGTGCAACAGCTCTTCCCAACCCCAAGCAGCGTCCAGAAGCCCCAAACTAGTTGATCTGGCAGCCAGAAGCAAAGCTATCCCCAGAACGCTCATGGGGGTAAGAAAACATCTCTGGTTTTATCCATATACAGGAGGACATGCCTCCTGAAGTCACAGTACACAATGAATTCAGAGTGCTCAGGGGTTATGGGCCAGCTCTTCTGCTGGGCTTGCTGTCCGACCTAAGCAAGAACAGCAGCTTCCACAGGCAAAGGCTGGACCAAAACTACTGCTTAGAGCACAGATGCTGTGATCCAGGTCTGAATTTCACAGGCGCTTGGTGGGGAGGGGAGGGGAGGCCCACAGCCTGCTCAGCCCCTTCAGGAAGGTGCATAAAGGGTTGCAGCTTTTCTCAGGGGGGTCTTGTACTGCTTATGGGGTGCCTCTGCCAAATGTTGCAGAGCAAACCCATCTCTCTTCCAGATCTTCCCACAAGTACCCACAGCTTAAGGTTTTGGGCATGGTGGAGGTGGCCTCAAATCTATCAGACAGCTTGAGCCTCCTCCTGCACTTTTTTTTTTTTAAATGAGCACTTGGGAAATCATTGTTGTCAGCTGAATACCATTATAAATCATGTATTACCATTTTTCACAGAGAACCACTATAAATCAAACTCCTCTTTCAGAGGCAAAGAGCAGAGCGGCACTCCAAACCACACAAAAAGACCATAGATCCCAATATACCTATGAACTTCAGAAAAAAATTTACATTCACCAGGCACATTTTTCACTTGGGGCAGTGAGAAATCCATATGCCCTTTCTGTGGGTGTCCTGGGGAACAGGACATGCGAGTACAGCAGCCTGACTATTCTTTGGGGGAAATTCTAGAGGGTATTTCTCATTAAAGAGACATTTCTGTAAATAAAGGAGACTACTGTATATCATCTCCCACCCAAGGCAGATGCTTTAACACAAGCCTGAGAGGCAGGACTGCTCAGGCTCAGAATGTGAGTTAAATCCTGGGAAGGGATCTGGAAAATGCCACTGCTGACAGCAGAGGGGAGCAAGGGGAGGCAGAGGAAGCTGATATTAAATCACAGAAACAGCAGAATACATGTAGACTACATCACGCTGTGGCAGAAGAAAGTGTGGGGCACTGGTGTTCAATCTTCATCATTGTTAAATACTGGTTTACCTCTCAAATGCACGGCTGCCCTGAGCAGAGCTTAGCTCAACTTCTACCATCAGCTGCACACACAAAAACTTGGAGTCACTTACAGGGCTCACAGAGTCCTACTTATTGCACATTTGTTCAAGGTAACAATCTTCTCCCTCCACTTCAGGGCACCATTCCCCTTCCACAGACAGAGGTCTTCTAGCTGGAAGGTGACCTCAGTAGGCTCAGCTGGAGTTAGCTGGTCTTAAAAGGAGAACATTATCTTATTAAAATCACCAGAAGTTTATCCCTGTGGCTTTCAATAATCAGTCCAGAATACACTTTAGGCCCTAATGCTACCCTTCTTAATCCTGTTGAGCAGCATTCTTCCTTTGCAATTGAAATCCTTCTTCCACACAGGAGTAGCAGAGCCGGAGATGAATTTCCCCCGCCTTCAGCCACCTAAATGCAAGGCATTTAGTGCAAAATGGCAGTCTGTGCTCCTGCTCCAGTCAGGCACCGCAGAGAGAGAGAAATCTTACATACATGGGTTTATAAAAGACAATGAATCCCACTATGGAAATACGTCTTTCTTGCCATTGCTTACAAAAGATGCTAGCAGCTTATCATTGCGGTACTGTAACACATAGTAAAACACATAAAAAACTAGTTCCACATCTACTAAAGTTCAGCACACACTCAGTTGCTTTGTTAATCTGAAACCCTAAAAACAAAAATGTAAATCACTTCACCAGCACAACCCCCCAAAGGCCAAGCGACTCCGGTTTATTCCAGAAGAACAGTGTGCACAAATCTATTAGATAATTTACAAGTTTTACAGCAAAGCCCTGAGTCATCTGTAAAACAAATTCAGACCAGTGTCATCAAGAAAGTTGCAAAAGTTTTTGAATAAAGAGAATATAATCACAGTACAGTGGAACAAATTTCTTCTTTGACTTACAAACCAGACTCTCTCTCATGAACTCCCGTAAGGTGACCAGTATAATCAGTATGACCTCAAAAATGGAAGTTTTCCATGCAGATGTAAGTTAATAAAAAAAAGTCATCAAAAGAAGTGCTGAGAACAGACACCCACAAAGCATTAGCGGCAGTATAAAAACCACATGGTGCCAAGCAGAAATATAATATATTAGTGACACAAAAGCAATGCATACAAAAAGAGGAAGCCTGGAGAATCATGATACTACATTTCAAGCTGAGACTGCTCCATGCATGTCAGGAGGTCTGTACAGAGAAAGATTATAATTTTAAAGAAGGCGAGGCACTCCAGTTTCCCAATACTTCCTCTAGCAACTCCATACACAGGGTTACTCAACTCTTTGCATTATTTTGTTCACACACGGGAGCCTAGAAAATGCTATTCTAATAAGAGTTAGCTTTCTGTCTGCAGTTGGGGCAGGAAGGGAAGAAACTTCACTTTTAGATGCTCCAGTTGCCCAAAGATTTAATAGCTTCCATTTACAACACGATGACTGCTTAAGTTCAAAAAGAATAAAATAAAAAAGAATTTGAGTAGTATCAGAGGTTTCAGATTGGGAATTTAAATACATGGTTACTGTGGGTGTTCCCTTTCCAAAGAGGAGATTTGCATAGCTGAAATTTAGCATGTCTCCAAAACGTTTGCTTCTCTAAGAACGCAGGATTACTAGAACAGCCTGTGGCGTGCCCCCACAGCAGTTAAGGCTTTCCTCCGGAGCAGGGGGTTAGGTTCAGCCTCATTTCTGCCTGGCTAACCTAGATCCAAAGAAAATGCATAAGTCACGCCCTACAAACCCTGTTCTAGGTGAGCTGTTGGGCTTTGCCTCTCTGCTCAGCTCCAGACTGTCTCAGCTATGCTGCCTTCAGCATCTGAACCAGCAACCTTTTTTCCCCACTGCTTTCTATTTATATTGTCATACTTATGTCATTCCTCTAAAATTAAACATGCGCTATTTATTTTCTGCAGTACCTACAGCATTACTTAGGAGTTATTACAAGTAGCAGAGAAAAAAATTACGCCCAAGATAACTTATGTAGAAAGCTTGGGTATGGCCTTCTGTTTATTCACTCTCACTAGGAACTACCTAAAAATAAAACTGCGGTGAAGCAAATTTAAAATGCCTAACACATGAGTAAATTTAGGTAATGCACTACCATCAAGTATTTTGGAGGTTTGGTGTTTTCTTTAAGATTAAAACAACATCAAGCATGTATTAGCATTAAAGTATTTCCAAAATAACAATATGAGATAAAGCCTAACTGAAATATGTTAGGAATAAACACTAAGCTTTTGTTTAATTGCTCAACACAACAGCTTCTTGCAGAGCCGCCTGCAGGCGCTCCCTACCAGCGCCAGTCCATAACCTCAAATATTAAGGTATCAAAACTCATTCAGACTCAGCTCTCCCCTCAGTCTGGATCCCACTTGCAGGCTCCAGATGCCAGCACTGCTCCCCTTCCAAGGCACGCATCCCAACCACAGGCCGTCAGCCCCATCGGGCTGGAAGTCCCCTTCCCTCAAGTGGGCATCCACACAGCTCTGCAGGACAAATCCGGACAGTTGCTTCTGCTTAATGCTATGCATAAGTCAACATTTCTTTTGTATTTCTATTGACCCACAGTTGGTTGTGTTCCCTTTATAGTCAGGAATCAGAGGTTTTTAGATACAGTCTTGTTTATTAAGATTCCTGTGGATGGGTTTGCGGAAAATAGGTATTCTTGTAGATACTCAGCTGTTAGGGGGATATTACATTGGAGTAGCCCCAGCCTGCTCATGATTTAACCACCCTTTCACAATTAGAAGCAAGGTTTTAAAGAAAGAAAAGGAAGATGATACTATGTCCCTTCTTTTTAAAGGCACTAAGAATGGGCAGGCATTAAAAATAACGACATAACAGTTTCTAGCAGAAATAGTTCTCTTACAAAGGTAGTGGATGCATATCTGATAGACAAAACATTCTCAAAACCACTAAATAAATGTGCTTTTCCCCCCTTGTAAGTGTGCAATTGCCAACTTTTATCGATCTTACAGCACCTACCCAGCTAAACTAAAACATGACCGCCACAGAACAGTCTACTGGTCACCAACAATTGTACGGGTTGGGTACAATTACAGGGCATTTCCTAGGAGCACAGTTCACCTCAGGATAAAGTATTCAACCCAGCTCTACGTTGTGCTCAAGCCTTTTGAGACAGACAAAGGAAAATTTAATCTCAAAAGAGCAGAGACTCTCTTCAGTCTTAATAGCAGGTTACATGGGGATAAACATGTACTGTAGATATCCCACATCCCAACATCAGGCAAGGACCCCCAGTCCATCCCAGCTGTGAAGATCTGAGAGTTGTGTACTCTCAGATGGTTCACAAGTACCTGTCCCGATTTTTTTTCAGATCAGTGGAAAAGGCTAGACTTGTTCTCAGTTGTTTTTTCCTACCCTGTTACAGTATTCTACCTATATTTCATGTCCTTAGTGTTTTTAGCACTAACAAAGCCATTCAGATGCCTTCTGGTCAGTGAAGAGAACACGTTTTCTATCTAATTTCAGCGATTATTACCTTGCCTTCCAGGGATGTCACGTCATCTGCATCCCCCAGGGAATAGAGGGCATATTAGGTACCTAATCCACACTTGCAGAAAGAAGCATTGCAAATACCTTTCAGTCATTGCAAAAGTGTAGTATGTAGCAACTAATTTAATACACAGCATAGTAAGTGTTTAGAAACAGTTCCCCAGCCCCACCTCTTCCAATGCCAGGAGCACCCCAAATAAATGGAAGTCCTGCTCCTGACAGAGCTGGAACAGGAGGCAAGGGTCAATAAACCTTAGTCAGGGATTTCATATAAGATGATATGCATAAAACAACATAGCTTTGGCTGATAAGACCTTGCTACAAGGTCACACAGCAGAAAATTGTGATTCTAATCACAGTAGAGGAGATAGATTTATTTCTGTGGGATCTTGCAAAATGTGGTCATGAACAAAGCATATTGGCTTGGCCAAGTTGTTAGAATGAGCATCCACCACAAAATAATTGAGATTTTACATCAAAACGGCTGTTTTGAAGCAAATATAGCAAAAAGTTCACACTTTTGACTGAGAACCAGATGAATGAGAAATAAAATACTTGTGTTAAAAGCTTTGGGTGCAATATTGCAGTAGAAAAAATATTTCAATTTTATATTACAAACATCATAATTCTGGGGATAAAGGGAGAAAGAAGCTAATCTTCAAAGAACACAACAACTGATGACTGAAGTCTCCATTGCAAAGAGTCATAAAACTTCAACATGCATTTGGCCACAAGTGCCCAGCCATGCTCATTTCTATTTGTCAAATATAGTCTGGATTTAACTGTGGTTCTCAAGTTTCTGCCAAGGTTTATACAAAACCTGAACCTCAAATGTAATGAAAGAAGGTTGAAAGAAGAGATCTGGCAACAACTTTTCAGGTTTTATTCAAGTAGTGCTTTAATTATGGAGGAAAGTGGACCTGGACATCTGTCAGCACTTTAATATAGTGTCTTCAAGTGTGACCACATTGTTTAACTCCTTCAAATCAAACTGAAATGTTTATTTTGTAATACCACTCAAAAGATTTAAACAGAATTGTTTTTTCTGGGCATAGATATCAAGGAACAGATTAATCAAAAATAAAATCTAATCCAAAACAACTCCAGATCAATCCCCTCTTGAAATTTTGGCTTCTTCTAAACAGAAAAATTGAGATCTTCCTTTAACATCTCTTCTCTCTTCCTAAGTGCCTTTCTCCCTTCTGTCCATATAGACCTTTCCCAGGTCCCACTACTTAGAAACTTGCCCTTTTGAAGCACGCACTTTGAATTTAGTACCTTACAGATATTTAGAACAAGTGTAGTAGAACATTTCTACTTGAGCTGGAGTCTCTGGCTTAATGCTGCATATGCTAAACTGCCTTGCACAAGTCAAGCTCTTAAATCAGAGGGGCCCATTGACTCTATGGACGTCAGGAGAAAGCCTTTCAAAGCCTTCACTCTCTGAATGCAGGAGAAAGTTATGTGTGCATGGAAGACTGGGAGAGGGAGAGGTAGAGCCTGTAGCTAATACCATCCCTTTTCCCATACTCAAACTAAAAAATGGTTAGCTACTGTAACCTGGAAAACAAGCAACTACAACCAAATGTCACTAAATTCATTGCTTAGAGAAGAGCTCAGGTGAGCAGCAGAACTCTTCCTCTTGGCTAGATATTTCATATCGCAGTGGTGGCATCTTGAGCCACCTCACCAGTGTCTGCTCTTTGTGTCTTGACTGAGACCTGAACGGTTCTATAATTAATCTAATCTAGGCTTTCTTCTCCTGAATTATATGCCTTCCTGAAGACATTTCCACGCAACTTTGGTGTCCCCCCTCTTAAGTATCCTCCTGTTCTTCAGCTCTCCTGGCTTCATGACTGGTATGTCTTCAGTCCTATACATGTCCTTCCCATCTCCCATTGAATTGGTCAGCTGCTCTGTCTGATGAGAGCTGTGCCTTCATTATTTTATTTTGAATTGTTTCTTTTCTATAAAATTAATACCTTGTTCTTCTCTGATCTGTTCTCCTCCCTCAGGAAGAAAAAGAAAATTTAAAGGTGAATCCCCAGTGGAACTAATTTTCATCACCCTTGGCACTTCTATAATTGATTTCAGCTCTCACTCCATTGCTCTAATGAGGGGGCCAAGAGCTCTTTTGCCAGCGGATGGGTTAGGAGATCCTCAGGTTTTCTGATAACACACTTTATTAGCAGGACTGTGCAAATGAGGAATGGAGTCCCTCCTGCTCATCTAATAATGCCCAGGACATTCAAATGAGTTTCTTTGTCCCTCCAGCACCTGCTCGCATAGGTTTTGGATAAGCCATCTTTACAAGGTTGGAGAGCACAGAGGTAGTACTGAGCATCCCTGAGCCCTGCAACCACACATCCTCTCTCTGCTGCTGGAAAAATGGCCGTGATCCTCTAGGCATGGCCCAGACCATAGCCTGGATGCAGAAGGAACAGCAACGCCACAGAACACTTTCCTTGCTTCACAGAGCTGAGCTCCTTCACACCCCACAGTTGTCCTGCTGCCTGGTCCCCCACTTTCCTCCCACCACACACGAGCTTTGATAATGGAAAAGGGCGGGGGGGGGGGGGGGGTAAGAGCCTGTTTTCACCACCTGGCAGGCTCAAATGATAGTGTTTCCATGGTTATTTCTCACCATAGTTTCTGTACAAAATATGTTGTGTTTTCTCTCATTGACACCTCAGGGGGATACTCCAGCCAGTAATACTCCCTCCAACATTCAAAGTCAGTTACACAAAGCCTCGCCTGGTTTTCCTTTGTAAAACAAATCATATGCATGATTAGATGAACAAATTCAAGGGATGCTGGAGCTCCTCATTCATCTAAGATTCAGCACGCTATTGTAAACTAATAAGCAATGTTGGAGATACATTCATGGTATTGCACTGTTGGTGTCATCAGGCTGTTAACTAGGCCTTCAAATGAGAGAAACTGTTGTCATGACGCTCAAAACTACTAGACCCACCATTTCATGGTCATCCTGTTCTAATTTTTCCAAACTCTCACCATTTTGTTCAGTAAAAGTGCTGAAACATAGACAACCACTGCATGAAGAGCTTGTTCAGCTGGTGAAAAACCAGCCTAGGGCATGGGTGATTCCAGGGGAGTAGGTTAGGAGTGTAGGTACTTTGTGTTTAAAGGGGAAATGCAGCTGCCCTAAAGGTTTCTCCATCCCAAACTCCAGACAATAACTACTGGTCACATCCTCCAATTAGAGCACATCAACACAGGGTTACTGCTTTGAAGAGCAGGAGAGAACACCATCAGAGAATCCCACAGCGGATTCTTCTCAAATATGAGATCAGAGCAACTGAGTACAAAGTTTTCATTTTTATGCTGTCATTTCTAACCATGACCATATTTCTTGTCATATATTTCACTAAGCAGATTGCATTTGTAACCTGGTCAGGTTAGTGCTTTTCTGGAGGAATGCAGACTGACCTCCAAGTGCCATTGTGGGGGACATGCCAAGTTGTGTGATGACACTTCAATATGGGTTATTGTCTGAAGAGTCCTATTGGGTGCATGTGTTTCAAATATACAACGTATAAACAGTTCTACCTGACACCTATCTTTTACAGAACCTTTGTTCCTTAATTAACTTTACAGACTATCACTAAGTGGTCTCTACAACACTAGTGTCAGGGAAGAAAGTGATTCTTAGAGACAATAGCTCAATGGAAAAGTCAAAAGATTTGTTCCAAGCAAAAAGAAAATAAGTGCCCAACCTGGCATTAAAAACCCTGAGGCTCCTGTCCTCTAATGGATGATATGCATCTGTATATGATTTATTGGAAACATTTCATAAAATATTATAGAACATCATGTTACCTCAAGATGTACGCATTTCATCACTGTGTGTTTCAGTCTATGACAGTTTCAGTTTCCACTGCACAAAGTCTATAAACATATAAGTTGTTATAACCAGAAAAAGACACCATTTGCTACATGCTTGCTTCCTCCTTGGGGAAGAGAAAAAAAAAAGTCATCCCTACGTTCAGCACTGTCCCCAGCCCAGTCTCCACTGCAGCCATCAAACCTGCAAACTGACTTTGGCACTACATTGTGTTGATCAGTACTTTATTTTTAATGCACCAATATGTTGCACTTGAAACATTTTTTTCAAGCAGTTCAAGAGATTACTTTTAACGGAGATGTTAATCACAGGCAGCATTTTACCCTGATTGATGAAATAGCAAGATCATTTTGTCTTCTTCACTTAAGTATCTGAAAGTCTCCAAAAGCATATCTTGCATCATGAAACGCACTTGGAATCACTACCTTATCTGTACTAATCACCAGGAAAATGTTAACGCATGTACTCTCCGAGGAAGGAGAAGAGAAAAAAAAAAGACTCCAATGCTCTCTCTGCTCTAAATAATTAAGCGTAACCAGCAGAATTGAGAGACTGGCAGTGCAGATGTTTCTCAGTGTTGTTAGTGCAGCCAATGGAGCGCAGATTTCCCAGCTCTCCTCGTTCTTCAGCTGCTTTCAGCAGTTTCACATTCACATTCCATTAATGGGGGACAGTTAATTCTGTCAACTGCTCTGCTTTGAAAATCTCTGCAAACAGAAAACCAACTTCTAACTTTCCCTGTGTGAATATAACAACTTTTCCCAGTGACAGAAATTCTGCAGTGAGTAGTGGCAAGCCTTGCTTTGCCGAAACCTCCTGCAAACCCACACAGCAAAGCCAAAGCCTGATGTTAGTCATATCTTTGCTGAAATCACTAGGGTTGAACAGGAGTATAAAATAAGGTGGAATTTGATTAGAGGTACACACATTTTCTTTTTACGTGGACAAATCCTGCTTAAATTTATATCAGTGCAACCCAGCAACTGCAACAACAGAAGCGTATGACTCTACTGGCATACGTACTGAGATTTATGCTACCCATAACTGAACAGGCTTATCATCAGAGGCACAAAAATAATGTAAGATCTACAGTATATGTAACATTACATCCCAATTTGTTTTCTGAGCAGAGACATATTCTCTACGGGATAATCCAGTCCTCCAATTTAATTACTTTAAAAACATATGCAAGGCACATTTAGGAGGGCTTCAACGCCCTGTGCATTAATAAAGATCGTATCACTTTCTCAACCAGAGTATGGCATGCACATATGCTACTAAAATTTGCCATTAAATTACTTGCACCACATCTAATGACTCCACCTAAAAGCCATTGCTAGAGGCTACAAAAAATTTCCATAGTACTCACAGGCCAGGAAGTAGCCCAGGTTCATGGTTGTTCTGCTGCGGCAATGTTAAAGCTGTTGGCTACTGTGCACCACGCTTTCCTGGGATGAATCCTGTCTAGGGGAAGGCAAGCCCTTGTCACCAATCCTGTTGGCTTTACTTCATTACTCTGAAAAACAGGTTCTCTGGCAGCAAGCAATCCTTATCTGTATGGACTGTTAAGGGTAAAGAGCCATTCCCCTCTTGCAACATAGCTGGATATCTGTCTAGAAGTGTAAACCAACTTCAGGGACCCAGTAAGAGCTCGTAGGAGGACCCAGAGTCTCTCAGAGCTTGCTAGAGTGACAGCAGATTTTCCTCTTCCCCAGTGGCTGGCTGTTCTGCATCTAATTCTATTGCAAAACACTGGAAAGGAGAGGACTAGACCAGACCCCAGCTTCAGACTCCTCAGTGCAGCCAAGATGAATTCTACAACTTATTTTAAACTGAAGAACTCCTCTAATTCTCCAGGCTTAATAACACAAAGAGGCACAGATATTTTTAGTTTAGGAAGTGAGGTCTTCTAAAGCTCGTGTTTAAATATAAAAGGATCAGAACAAAGATACCAACCCGTTATGATATATAAACAGTGAATTCCTAGATCATATCCTGTTAAGCATAACCCTAGGTAGAGTTACATGAATTGTGTTTACCAAATTAAGGCGGCAGAAGCCAAAGTAGCCATTACAATTTCACTGCCATGTGTCAATCCTAAGGCAGTGTGGTAGCTATAAGTGTTGCATCAGCAAATCTGAGGCAGCAAGAACCTCAGCCTGGTTGGGAAGATTATTTTTTTTTTGCTCTGGCTGAAAAAGCATTATTCTGAATATCTGCCCTGCCTTGAAGAGCAGCTTTTAATCAATCTAAAACCAACATTAGAAAGATAGAGGGGAGAAGAAGTTGTATGGGCAAGTCACAGAGAGATGCACTTGTCTCACAGCTTAGCCAGGGCCCTTCTAGGGCAAGGAGACTTCCAGAACAAGCGTCCTCAATGATTTTGCCCTGAAGTCCCCCAAGCGCCCTCCCCAATAGATATAGGTGAATAGGAAAGCAGTAGCATTTAGCATCAGGGTTATACGTTGTACAGTGTGCTTCCTGCTTCCACGCAACCTTAGCTGATGCCTCGAGGAGAGGGGACACAGGACCCTGGCAAGGCAACTGACTTACAGGGCCACCTCCTCACATCATCTGCCCTTTGTAAGACTTCCAGTCAATTTAATTATGACCCCCACTGCAAGTCTCAGGAGGGAAGCCACAAACCAAATGGAGGGGGAATGAACTGACAGGAATCTTATAGTCAAGGCCACTCCTAAAAAAATGCCCACAAAAATAAAAGTGGTAATGAAAGAAAGAAGTTTAGGTCAATGTGCCCTTGTTGCAAGTAATCCGCACTCCAGCATGTCCTGTAATATTGTTTAGATTCCCAGATGTGACTGTAACCAGAAACAGCCATGAACCATCCTCCCTGAAGTCATGACATATCTCCTGATGTTCCAGAGATATCGGGTGCGACCAAAGATGGGAAAATAGAATTAATATCAAAATCCACCCCCTAGATCATTTGTTTTTCTACAAGTATGTTAAGTACACAGAATAGGAAGCTCTTCAAGAAAATGAATCTTTGTGTCTCTGTCCTGAATGCAAAAACACAAAACGAGTTTTTGCTGAAATGAGACACATATTGTCACTTGCCCATAACTTAGTTTGATTTAAATTATACTCATAAAAGTCACATGGCTGTTTAGTTCCAAGAATCATGTTTCAGTCTCAGAATGTTTTCTCCCATGGACTAACACACCTTCTTGCATCTTGAGAAGTAAATATAGAATTACTGTGATGTTGGAAAACGCATTTAGAAAATATTTCTCAGAATACCTCAGTAACAATACAGGAGCTGAAATGTCAACCATTTACAACAGCTCAGAAAATAATGTTTGGCATCTGGCTGGTAGAATCCACAACAGAGAAATGGCACTGGAGAAGTGTTGTTAATTACTAAGAAAACAAGCACAACCCAGCCTGGACCAAGACCACCTACTCCACTCAGAGAAATAGTTGAAGATAACAGACTTCAAGGCAAAAAAGCATCCAGTGTAACTGAAGGAGCCAGAACTGACAACTCCCTGCTTTTCTCAATCCTCAGCTCTTTTTCACGAAGACAGTGCCTTGACAGAAGGCAGTCATTTCTGGCATCAGCTATGAATGAACTCGCTCATTATCAGCAATTTTACAACTTCCTGTGCTTAGGAACAAAGTGTCCCAAAAAAAGATTGCTGCGCTTGTTCTCTCTCCTCAAAACTGCCACACGGGCTTATCCAGCACAACCAAAATAGATGTTCGCAGCTTTATTTTGGACAAACAATTCGGGTGGCAGTAGGGACAAGAACAACAGCGGAGGTGAAAACAGCCCCCAGTGCAAGAAGGGGCATGGGGAGCACCCTTCTCACCCGCTGAGTGCATCACCATCATCAGAGCCAGAGGGGCCTGATGTCAGACCAGTCCCACAGCAACCAAACTCCAGGGGCTTCAATACAAGTAGGAAATAAAGGTAAACAGCAGATACTCACACCATTTCTCAGCTCGGGCAGGGTTATTTCCTAGGAGCCACTACATTAATCGTGTGTAAACCAAAACATCCAAGTGGAATGTCAGCCTGGTCTTGGGAGCAGGGCATGGGGGTAGGAGACCACAGGAGATGGACACTGCTTAGTGCTCGAGCACGTCTCTGTAAGCATGACTCAGTCTACACTGCCCAGGTTTTACTGTAAGCAAGGCAACAGAAATATCCAGCTATTCAGTGACCGGTGAATATTTACACAGGAGAAAAGCCTTCATACACAAAACGCCTGCTTTGCTAGGAACTGCAAGAGGCTTCCCACCCGAGGCAGATATTTCACCCTTGAAAGCAATGAGCTCACCTCACCTACATCCTAAAACAGCTTCGTCTTTGTCTTAGTATACATTTCCCATGAAGTTCACATAAGGAAGATTCCCTGAGCTGGAGTCAACGCAAAGGTATGGTTAATAAGCTTCTTTTTATGGTCCTCACTATTGGTTCAAGGTATATCATCATTATAAGGTGTTCATCTTAATATCAAGAGGAGAGCGCAGAAACAGGAGAAGAGAGATCTCTAAGGATATGATGCTGCAGGAGTCTCGCATTAAAGCACACTATCTAAAGTCAGACCTGGCTGGTAGAGACCAACTGGTCTCAAAATGCTCACAGCTAATCGCTTTTACCAAGGCTGTTTTACAGCTAGAGGGACTGATGGACAGATGGCTGAAGTGCAATGCAGCAGACCTGCAGTCAAGCAAGACACAGTAGTTTTTGGCCCCAGTGTGATCCTCTGCACATGGATAAAATTGTCCCTTATTTCAGCACACTTTCATAGTGAGATGAGACTGATCTCAAAGGAACAAACCAGCCATTTTCATCTAAACTCAGGAATGCCTTAAAAATCCAAATCCATGTTTTCTTCATTAAAAATGCCCTCTGTCGGGTTCAGCAACAGCGCATATAGAGAACTCACAGAAGTCGGCCCAAAAACAGAGGGAAGGGAGAGAAATGACATTTGCAGAGCAGGAAGCAGACACTTCTGGCAATGGTTCTGCTCAGCCACCGGAGCGCCTCGAGGAGGATTACGCAAGAAATAAACTCTCAGCTTAAAGTATGTAAACTGATAAAACAGCCTTGCTTTGATGCTTGCTCTGCAAGAAGCATTTCAGCTGAATCTATAACACAGTGTTGTTCTTTCACTGCAGTGACAGTGCAGCGTCTGCAGAAATATTTCCACATTTCGGCTGTAGTGTTTATTCCAGAAAGTGCAAAGTTTGTGGTGCTTATATTCTGAAGATGCAATCTGTGACTGTACATTGCTGTAACCACTCAGGCTTTGTCATGGGATGGGTGATACAGGATTTAGCTTTCTGTAATGAACAGCATGCCAGATTTATGTGCATATTGTATTTCTCCAGTAAGAATGCCTGACTTTTTACGGAAACCACAGAGATCCAGGTGGAGAAGTATTCAGGATATGACAGCCACCTATTGCAGATTAGATCAGAAAGGGAAGCAGCAGCTGAGCTTAATATATGGAGAAAGAGTCATGTTTAGTTTATGGCCTTTTCAGAGCATCTAAAAAAACAACCATCAATTTTAAACAGTCCTAGCGCATCACTGGTAGCTTTTCCATACCAAAGCTTTTACCTTTGGCAAAATGAAACCAACAGGGAGCGTAGAGCTGCGGATGAGTAACAAAACAGGGAGGACAGGCAAGCAGAGGACATGCTGAATTTGAGCGCTCTGGGTTTTAAGCAGACCTAGTTTCTGTCGAAGTTCATCTCACATTTGGCACTTTTTCCAAATGCAAGTCCTTTGCTGTGTTCCAGGCAAGGCATCTCAAGGGAAAAGGGATCTCAAAACCTCCATCAGAGTCAGTACTTGGATTTATTCATTCTCAAAAGGGCTGTCGCCAATTGCCACAGTGTATATCCAGACAGAAAATACCTCACTTGCTTTTCCTGGGAGCCTTCTGTGTTTTTCCTTTTCTGCCTCACTGTTCTATCACTCTTCTGTCTTCACGTTCCTTTTGCCAGAGCCTGCAAGACCCCTCGCTCATGTGGCACTTCCGCACCGAGCTGACAGTACCCCATAAACGATGGGCCAGCCTCGCCGCACCAGCAGCTCAGCTGTGGCAGCACGGGCTGCAGCACCAGCGCACGTCAGCACAGCCAGGCCCTATTGCCATTCCCTCGGTGATCTCGGTCCCGAGGATGGCTTCTTCAGCCAGATCCCCATGAAACACGGTCACATTTTTCATAGCACCAGAGCAAAGGCTTTTATTTTTTAAAGCCTGAAGAGGTGCCAATATTTGGATGGCTCCTAAAACTAAAACAAGCTACTGGATGAGAGGTAGCTAACGCCTTCAGCCTACCACATTAGACATTTAATTCTCCATATTTTAAATATTTTTGCAATGGTTTCTGTGCCAATGGAGCTGATGTGATTCATCAAGCAGCAGATGTCAGCTGAGGAGAAACCTGCTTCAAGGACTATGGGCAGCAGCGGCCACCACCAGAGTTCTCTTAGTGCAAGCTCTTATTTCCTTGTATCAAAACAAAGCCATGACAGGGTGCACAGCATTCTCATTTTGACTTTTGTAGACATTCTCCACACTACATATGCTTAGAAAAAGTCATTTGAAAGAAAAAGATTGACGCATGCCACTGACATTGCATAGTGCTTCATTTGGGGACCAGTGCATGAAAAGTTTTAGCTACATCATATTTCAGTTGTTTCCATTTAAAATTGTCTGTAACTTTCAGTTCGGAAAAAAATCTGAAGAAAATTTCAGAAGTGCTGATTTCTGTGCTAATATGCAGAGCCAAAGTTCAGTTGGTGGATTTTTTTTCCTCTTCCTTACTCCATTACCATCAGTGCTCCAGACAGATTGAGTGAGCAACACAATGCTGCAGGAATGAGATGGGGGAAGAGGGAGAGGCTGCCGACAGTATAGGCAAGAAATTTTCCCACCCCTCTCTCAGTCCTAAGGTTCTTTGAAAGCTTGCTTTCTTTTGATGATAGCATCCCAGTTCCCTGCCTCATTCATTACCTTCATTTCCAAACACCTTGTTTTTAATTTTAATCTGAGCATCTAATGGGAAAAGGAGCATCACTCTTCAATTTCTATTTTCAAATTCTTTTGTTTGATCATTCTCTTCACTATTCTCTTTCATCTTCTTCCCTGAGCTCTATTTTCTTCCTCCTTTCTGCAACTTGTTTTTGCATTACTTCCCTTTCTGTATTTTCATTATTTGATTTATTCTCTCTCTCCATAGTTTTGAACTTTATATTTTGTAAGCCAACAGTTATAAACTCCCCTTACTGCTGCTGATACATGCTTCAAGAACACATGCTCTCTTCCTTTCTTTGTGTTGGTAGGAAAGAACTGCTGTCAATGCTGACTCCATTTATTTACTTTACAACATGACCTTTCTGATCCCAGATGAATTGTTTCGGATGGCTTTCCGTAGCGAGAGGTAGTACCTTCTCCCTGTTCCATTCTGACCTCTTTGCCTTGCATCTCTCTTTGCTCCAGCTTATGGAAACAAGTCACAGCATCGTGTGAACTGGCAAAACAAGAGGCACTCAGTAAGTGCAGAGTCATAGGCTCTCTCCAAAGAGATTTGCCAATTTTTATTACATAGAAATAGGGTAGGTCAACACATATGACCTCAGCAAGCCATCAGAAAGTACACGCTCAAACTGGACCAGGGTCATTGAATCCTGAGAGGGACTTTTTTTTCCCCTTTCAGTGAAGCAAGGGTCAGCTCCCTTGGGATGGGATGTAACTCAAGTACTGCCAAGACATCCATGGGAATTGCATCAGTTGGGCGGGTATACAGCACTTGCAACAGATGATGACAAAAGCACTTGGGAACAGACTCTGAACATCAATTCTGCATTGCTCTTTCGAGTTTAAATCATTCAGTTGCTGCTTCATATTTTGTGTAATTTTTCCAATGGTTTGTCAGTGCATTTATCGCTGTGTTAAATAATATTACTTTGGAGGTCAGCTAGATAGCCCGTTTTCTGATGTTACTCATATTTCAGTTTGCCTTTCCACTTCAGAGATAAGAGTCCACTACACTGACCCTGTACTCAAACCAGCAAAAAGTCGATCCCAGCTGTGAAGGGTTTGCAGCCTGCGCAGAGGTAAAACGGGGAACAAGGTGGTTACGTTCCATGCATATACAAAATACTCTTCCCTCTTTTGATGCACTGCCTTCCTACAGGACCTGCCAGCCCCTCTCCTCCAAGGATGCACAACAGGTAACTTCCCAAAAAGCAGGTCACTGTAGTAAACGTATGGGGTCCCATATCAACTACACTAGTCCCTTACAGTTCATCATTGTATTGCATTGCAGGTCAGCTCCAGAACTCAGGTTTAAGATGAGAAATAGGGAACCTAGACCACCATCACACACCCTCAAATACCCAAACCCCCTCCTGCACCAGTGATGCTACAAGAAGCTGTTCACAATGCAATGTCTCCAGGGAAGTGGGTTCCGAGCTGTACTTCTGTTACACAAGAGGTACAGGTACTTAAAAACCAGGGCAACTTATACTGGAACACACTGTAAATTACAAATCGGTCCCTCTACAGCTCTGACAAGATTAGCGTGCAGTCAATCCTACATGCACAATTTGAATGCAGCAATCTTGCAGGAGAGAGGAAGAGTCAGTGCCCTGCGCAGTTCAACTCCCCTCCACACAGCCGACACGGGCAGGAGGAAGAAATGGCATCCTGCCTTGCACAGCCGCCTCCTGACATTTGCAGGAGTTCCCCCTGCTATTGCTACATTGCTGCAAGTAGCAGAAGAAATACATTACCCTTTGCTGAATGAGTTCTTCAGTAACCTGCTCCTATTTTGATTGGCACAGACCTTGAGAGGACTCCGGGAATTTGGAAGCTCAAGAGAATTTGCTTCTTACACATTGCTGGCACAGCCAATACAGCCTTCCAAGTCCTGTAACAACTCCTCCTTCCCACATAATCTGTTTTCCCAAACATTTAGCCATCTCAAGGCCCTACTTGGATCTCTGCGAATGTTTATCACGCTACGACGTCACTCCTCCGTGGTGCTGCCCAAGTGCTTGCCTAACGTCTGACTCCCGAAAAAGCATGGCTGTTTATAAAAGCTTTAAATGATGCACGTAGTGATGAGACATCGGATTCAGCACGCTGTGTCCAAAGCTTTACTATTAAAAATAGCCTGGACTGCATCACTGCATTTGTTCTGATCTAGAGAATTCATGTGCTCTCTCTGGTGCCACTAGTAAATAATTGACTGTTTAATACAGTGAGCGTCAGAATACTTTAATGTTTAATCTGCCTAGAGTTTTTGTTGTAGCTTTTAACTCTTTGCTGTCTCGGGCCAGCCTCTTCTTTATAACAGACTACTAACAGAAGAGGTGGAGGGGAAGAGAATAGCGACTTCTGGTCATCTTTCTAGGCCTCTACATGTTCCGCACTGACTTGCTCCCACGATGATTTAAAGCCACATAACAGCTTCAATGATGCTTCGGACCAGCATCTCCATATCTTCTCCCACCCCAAGGATCTTCAGAGAGCCCCAGTTGGGGACAACCCACCAACTCTTGCTTCTCTCACCATAAGGCTTTTTCCTTTGATCTGCCACATTTCCAGGAATTTCTCATTGGCAGGCTTTCCTTCCTAAGTTCTGCAGTGAAACAACCAATTTTGCTTTATAAAATATTTAGCTAGTTTTTCAAGGCCCTCCTGAGGACTTCCCACTGGATAATGAAAAACAAAAAACAACCACAATAAAAAGAAAACCCCTTCTCCATGGCTCTTCCAATGCTGAAAATACTCACTGCAGATCTTGTTCTCTCTTTCCTTTTGCTCCATTTTAAGTTACCCTCCAAGTTTAAGTTTAAGTTACCTCTTCTCTGTAAGGCCTTCCCTTCTTCTGGCCCTCTCTCTAATCTTCCTGTGTCTCTTGGGGGGGCTGTGATGCTTTCAGGAAACTCTGTGCTCTTGCCATTTCCAGAGTGAACCAAACCCATCATCTAAAGCTGACAGGAATCCTGCTGCCAAGTTCAGAATAATGGTATTGCTACTAGCTTACACCAGTAGCTACATGAGAGGGATTGGTCCCAAACACCCATTTTGAATTCATGAGCTATATCAACTTACTTTAAGGTTTACGTAAGATTTAAAATAATCTAATCATACTTACAGCTGACTAAGATGTATCCTAGAAGAGGTTTCTAAAAGGCTCCACAGTTATTTTTTCTCCCTGTGTCTCACATCATCCTCTAAGAAGCCCTGACTAGCTGTTGCAGCTGAACATCAGCAATTTTTTTTATTTATTTATTTTTTTAAAGATTTTTACATTCCACCCATGGTCCAATAACTTCCCATTTGTTATCTGTCTTCCCAGTTCCACCTGTCCTTCCAGAGAGGTCAAGGGGAAAAAAGATCCACACAAAACCCCCCCAGCTGATTTTACAAGTGTTTGCACACATTAGATGGTACCAAGATGTTGGCCCTGTTTGGAAACTGAACTCTTGCAGCCCCAAAACAGAGATAGTGTCCATTTTCTCCTTACAAGGCTCATTCATAGTAAACCACTGTACACATCACAAAGATACTCAGGGAACCTCAGCCATCAGCCCACAACAGGTAAAGTTGCTGGTGGAGGAAACCGTGGGAGGGCAAGGAGCTGGCACAAAGCTGAAGACAGGAGGGCTTTCATTGTAATATCGCCGTTATCTTCATACTGCAAGAAGAAAAGAGCAAGCACCCTCTTTCCTCCTCTTAAAGAAACACTATGCCACATTTGTGTGGTATTTGTTTGTTTTTCCTAACCATATGGAATTCCTTTCCTTATTTATATTTTTCTGATGAATCTGTTAGCAATAGCTATTCAATAGCTACAGTCCTAAGACAGCAGCCACATAATTTCATTTCCAGGTTTGTAGGAAACCAGCACAGATGTAAGAGCACATTTCAGTATTTATGAAGTGCTGCCTTTCCATAAGGAGCGAGAACCTGGTTATCATCATAACTGTTCATTAAATCCAAAACACAGTTACAGGTGAACAACAATTAATCCAGAACAGTAAGGTTTTAAAAAACCTAACACTTGTAGGGCCAGGCCTATGTCCTTGCACTCTAATCTTAAACACACCAGGGTCACTGGACACGTGGGAAGATTCAAGAGATTCAGGATTACACCTGAACAGCGCAGCGAGCGCAAGTCCTAGGGAGCTGCTGGAAATACACAGGTCATTAACAACACGCAGCACACTGGCACGGTGAACCATCACTCCGCAAGTCATCACGGCATACGCCACAGGAAACCTTATTCCTGTATCCCTCAAAGAGGTTCACACAACTGGTGTAAAACAGAGCTATCACACCTCCCCTGTTATTAGCCCTAATAATTCTTCAGGGAGAAATGAACATTTATCCTCTCAGTAGTTCTGTATGAAGACGCACATTTAGACCAAGTTGCGATAGACTTGAATTCGTTGGACAATGTCTTGGATAGAGACAAGAGAAAGATGTGTGTTGTGCACTAGCTAATGGCAGACTCACATCATGCATTGTTTATTTCCTAGCTCTCTGAGGCATCTCCCATCTTTTTCAGATGCCTTCACCGTTGCCTCTGGTATTGGTATCCCATGTTCAAATGAAGTTGGACCTTGGACTGACCCGGTAGAGAGCCACTGCTGTATCCTTAGTGTTGCCATTCCCTTTCTAAACCTAACTTTTCCTCTCCAGCAGCCCTCCTACAGCCTTTCCATGAAAAATTCTTCAGAAAAAGCAAACTGTAATTTTCTGACCTTCGGTTCCTGTCAGGGCTGTGTTTGGTGCAGGAGGTGAGGTGACCTGTGAAAGATATCCTCAAGAACAACTTTAGGCTCCCTGGGACTGGCAGAGTTGCTCTTATAACTTTTGAACCCCACAACGGCAGGAGATGCCTGCAAAGTGTCAGACTTCCTTCTGGCTCAGGGCCTGAGGTAGGGGAGATGAAGAGTTTGGTGAAAAGCTGTGATTTATAAGAATATTCTCTAATTAACCTTAAGTTCTACACATCAAAGCGTAGCCAGCTATTTGCATTACAGGTTATAAGGCATCCCTTACATCTCACAGCAAGGAGAGAAAACCCACAGTGACCAAGACAGGTCTACTAACTCAGGACAGCACCCAGATTTCCTGCTCCAAAGCTAAGTCTAATCTGTAGAGGCTTCTTATGATTTGGGACTCCTGGAGCAATTCTGTGATGCAGTATCCCATCTCCTGCATGCTATACATTTTGTTTCTGAACTGAATGAAGAGTACTAGTGCAAATAAAACCCCAGCATCTGCACCTCCTGTTCCTCCACCCGCTTCCTCTGTAGCTTTTCCAGTAGGACCAGTTTTATGTGTCCTCCAGAAAGCCCCATCATCCTGCCCTGTCTAAATGGCCAAAGAGCACTCGCACACCTTCCTGCATCCTGGTAGGCAAAACATTATGGTACAGGTATAAGAGGGAAAAGAAAGAGATCTAGAGGGGTTCATCAGCAGAGCTGCAACACCACACTTAGAGCTCTCAGATAAGCCTTCTAGCCCAGGGTTTGCTGATATTTTGGGGATTCTGATCCACCTTCATAAGACAAAAGGAAAATAAAGTCTTAGAGCTGTTTCTCCCAGGGGAAAAGGAGGAAAGTGTGGAAGGAGCACAACACCTTGAGATACGATGTAGCAGAGCCCAATCCCTGCTGGGAAACACATGCTCTAGTCCAGATGATGGACTCTGCAGTTTACATCATTGTGCATACAGACAGAGGCAAAAGCCATATTTACAGACATTTTAATTTTGTAAATACGCTGTTTTGTGGCCAACTTTTTCAGTACAGTAATTAGATGGAGACTTTCAGAAAAGCCCGGCTCCCATGAGTATTTACCTAGTGACTACTTTGTGCCTGTGAAAACTTCATATCTCTCCTTAGTGCCTGCAAAGCACCATTTTGCATTAGAGTCCTAAATAGGAGCAATTACCCTTGCTTTGGCAGTAATATAGCTCTTACAGAAAGCTAGGGTTGGGCTGCTTTGTCTCCTCACTCCAGTTTCCTCCCATGAAGCTATTTCCTTAATACTAGTCTCTGTGCAATGCTTCCAGAACTTGTGCTCCTATAAAAGCCTTACTTCAAACCACCTGACTCTTATTTCCCTCTCCCTAAATCTAAAAAAATTACTTTATAATATCTGGGGCTTATAATAGATGGGATGCATGCCAGGGGGAACAATAGGAGGAAATGAAAGATGAAATTATTAGCCAGGAGTTAAACAGGAGATGAAATTACTCTGAAGTGTTTTGGATATAAGAGGGCCTTTATTTTTGGAAAAAGCAGGAAGATTCTCAAGACTGATTCTGGGTGGAGAAAAACTCTTACAGATAAAGAGACAATTGCTATCCTTTTCTAATCCTTGCTGTTCCACCCCAACATATTTTAAGGATCATTTCTATTCTTGCACACCCGCTACATTGTTTCTCCCCCTCCCCTGTATGATTCAACAGGGTTTATAATAAAAATGCTAGTTAGCAGCAGGACAGGCAAAACCATACTCAATCAGGCAAGAGAAGGCACAATTTTGGAACACAACCTAAAACTGGCAGCCACAAACTTCCCTGATTTAATCCCAGACCAGGCTTCACACAATTCAAGCTGGTCTAGCACTGGGGTACAAAGTAGGGGCTGCAGAGCCAGCAGGCTTCACTCACCATCCTGCCCAGACGACGATGCTGTCAGGGCTGAGCATGTCCTGTCCTGCTCTACAGGCCAGCTTCCTCAGCCTGAGGGAACTACACCCACTTCTTCTTCCATTTAAAACCTACTTATCAGGCTGGAGAACACGTGGTCATTAGGCACTCATGAGAACCTCTTGTGGCCCTTTTTTTTATCAGCACCTTGCGCAACTGATGGGTTTGGAAGAGGAACCAATTCGAGCAACTTGTCTTCAGCTGAGGAGCCCAGCTGACTCGGACTGCAAATACATTTTCAGAACAAACTAAGACAGAAAACACAAGAGTCTGCCCATAAGGTTGCATGCACAAGGGAAGGAAAACTACCCCAAAAGCCTTCACAGGTGTTAGTGTGAACAACTGCCCCAAAAGCCTTCACAGGTGTTAGCGTGAGCATCCACAATGGAGCTGTGTTTAGAAGGAGCTTGAACCATGCTTATAGCAGCAAAATGCTTTCTGAGGTACAGCGAGCTGACATGACAGGGTGAGAGTCCTCCAGTGCCACAGCAGAAATACCCAAGATCTTCTTTTGTCCATGATTTTCACCGGGGATGCTTTTTTTCCCCCATCTTTCCTGCTACAGCTCTGGGAACATCCTGAGCCCCAGAACAGACCTCAAGTCCTGAAAAAAGAAAAAAAGTAAGACCCAAAACCCAGCAGAATTCCTTAAAATCAGGTTCCCTGCACTGTGTTGTGGCCCGTGGCGCTCTCCCCTGTCCCACCAAACCCACCACGACCCAGCACTGCGAGTCTCACCCTCCGACTGCAGCGCACAGCGGTGCTTGCCCTCCAGAGCAGCCCGAACAAAACTGGGCAGGGAGGAGAGAGAAGAAACATGACCAGGAGGCAGAATTAGGCAGCTTGCGCCCTTTTTGGTCAGGTTGGAGTTCATTAAAAAAATGAACGCAAGTGTAGGTGAAAAACTCGGATTTCCTTTAGTTGAAAGTTCAGGTCAGGATGAAGTATTTCTAAATGAGCCAGCAGATCAAGTACTTTACTTCCTATGCCATTTTTCATACTGTGTTATTGATTTTGTTTGGGCATTGTAGATTTTTTTTGTACACTGAATTTTTAAGGCTGTTTTTTCCTTTTCCTCATTAATGATGTTACTTAAAGTTGAACTGCAGCACCAGTTGCACTAAAGTTTCCCTAGAACAAGTGGTGGTCAGGGTGACCTTCATTTGACACAGAAACTAACATTCATTTCCCTTACAACCTGCTATAAAAATAATAAAATATGGCTATTACTATTAATCTCGGCATGATTGCTGAATGGTGAAGGCTATTAAAAAAAAAGTTGAGGTTATTGTTCTTTTGCTGAAAGGCAGAATTCCAAGAAAATGTATATTATTCACTACTTGAAAGTTAAAAATTATCCCAAATAGAAATTTTTATCCATGCTGAGAGATGGGAATTGAGGATAACAAGGTGTGCTCCATTACTGAGTAGTAGGTGTACAGCCACTACATTAAAGGTGACTCCGCCATGCTGAGACACTTAGCACCAGCCCTGCCCCTTCTTTGAGCTTATGAATCATAACCACTTTTCAGTAACTACCTTATATTCTTTTGGAGAGACATTCTATGGCCCTGGCAATGTCTGCTTTATGTACCATAGTGATGGATCTATTCACTATTCAGTGCCTTCACGTTTTCTGCCGGGCACTGTTGGTAGCAAGCAGAACCTCTGGGTATTGTCTGGCTTTTGGTGCCTTTGTAAAGCTGCGCTCTGAGCCCAGTTCCCCTTCACAGCCGGAGGATAAATCTGTTTTACAAAATTTCCATGTAGTATATCCTCAATGGGCTTTTGACCTAATGTTATGCAAATCTTTGCTCCCCTAGAGAAGAATTGGAGAAAATAAGCTGAAAAATATTCCAGACAGGAATGTTACGTGTAAAAAATATATTAGACTAGTTTAAGAGAGGCTATTAAGGATGAATTTGAAATAGACCATTATTTCGCATTAGGTAAATAGGCTATCTCTGATGCATATTTAATTTACCTGTTGATGCTGGCAAGTGTATATTCTTGTATTTCTGAGCAGTGCTCCTGGTTGTATCACAGATACAGCTTTAGCTCAATCAGTCTCTGTGAAGAATAAGTCCTGATTCATTAATGGTCAATAAATACAAGAGAAAAACTGGATAAACACTCAATGATTGGGCCAATGCTCAGCGCAGTAGCTATCAGAACACTGTCACTTCCAGTCTGCTTGAAAATACACACAGCGCTCAGTTCGGTCAGACACCACAAGGGAGAACATCAGCTAAAATGGAGTAAAACTATATCCCAGCAAAGTTTATTTTTCCAGATTTTGCATGTCCTTCGTCTACTCAGTAAAGTCACAAATGGCGTCTGATCTCCCCAGGTTTCTTTTTGTTGTTTGCGGTCCTCTCTGCATTTCTGCCGACATAAATCAGACGCTGCTCCGCTGCGTGCTGTGGCGGGAGGGGTGTGAGAGCGGTCCTTCAGCCCAGCGTTGTCGCTTGTTGCGTTTGGTAGACGAAGCTGCAAGATACATGTGGCCTGAAATCTGATGCTGTCTGCAGGAGCAGGAAGACTTAACCATATGCAATATCTATGCACAATAAAACCTGAAAATCCATACCAGTCACATTTCCTCCCATCAACCTCAGCCATGTCCCAGATTTATAAGCCACTTCTAAGTGATTTCATTCCCAGGAATGCATCCTGGCTAACACTGCCTTCGCATGCAGCATGCTGCTTTTGATTTAATCTTGATTAATTATTTTTGTCCAGCCATTCAAAGCCTACTCATCGGGGGCACTGATTTATGGTGCAGGGCATGAAACGGCCAGATTCTATTAGAAAGATTTGCAGTTACAAGACTGAAGCATTATTTATTGGGGTTTCACTAGTAATTGGTAACTTTTTGCCCAGCACCTGTGAGTGGGCAAGCAGATTCTGTTATGCATTTTCTGTGATGGTTACGTCTTTTATTTGCTTGTGTGTTCTCACCAGCCTTGAGACAATAACAATAGTTATGGGTATCTAACTACATATATTTAAATAAGACCTAAACAATCCCAACAGTAAATGGAGGGGATATAAGGCAGACAGGATTTTCCAGCACTGGGCACACCTAATACCTGGATCTCTAGGCAAAAAGACACAGGGCTTATTGACTTTTAATTTAATCAGTTAAATGACCAGAAATAGAAGTGTTGAACACTGACTTTCATATCTCACAGATCAGCTGAAAGCTTTCCAGATACACTCGAGCTTTCATGCCAAGTTAAAAAATGCTGCTCCCAAAGTTTCACAACCGGTATTTTTGTGGGAGTTAAAAATATACATATATTTGAACAAATATTGCCTCTCCTCCTCCCCTGCAGAACCGACGCTGCTTGCTGGCCTGCGGCAAGGAGAGGGGAGGCGGGGGCAGTCCTGGGACGCGACGCTGCGGAGCAGCCCCTGCTCCACTCCTCGCTCCGCACATCCATGCCTGGACCAGGCTTTACTGCTCTGCTTCCCCCTTCTCCTCTCTCCTTTAAAAACCAGCTTGTGCCGTCTGATTTTTCTTTCTGATTCTGCTGGGGTGTAAATGCTCCAAGAGAAAGGGCTCTGGCTATTTTTCAGATGAAGTTATTAAACAACGGGAAGGACTGTGTGTACAAGTGAGAGGCAGTGGAGGGCCTGAGGGGAGCCAGGCTCAGGAGGTCAAGGAACTCTCCAAAACTCAGTTCGGGAGAGCTCCTAACAGACGCCACGCAGACGAGGTTTAAGTCTTTCTTCTGTGCTGTGACATTGCTCTTCACTGAGAGCCAGGAAGTTAGAGACACTGTCCCTGGTTTATTGCCTCCATTGAAATGTGGGATTTCTGATCCAAATTAAGAAGTATTTAGATATTTAAATTAACTCAGTCTAACTTGCATAAACTTGGTCAGGAAATGGTCCATTTCTGGCTTACGGTACTGATGACTAACTTGAGGTTGCGAAGCCCCGCTGCTGTTTCAGCAGCCCATCTCTTACCCCATATAGACCAGCAGCTGCCCTGGTCCGACGGCTCTGGACGGAGTCACACACCCATGAGCCTTTCATTTCCCTCTCCAATACAAAGCCCTTTGCATCACGTGCAATGAGAAAGCTCTGGTCAGTGCGAAATACTAGTTTTTCCTCTGCACCTTGCCCTGAGGTCCCATCATTTTTCACAATCTAAACAGCACTGGCCTCTTCCAGCGTGTACTCAGGAGCCCAGTGAGTAACACGTAGGAAATGAGGGGGAAGGATGCTGGCAATTCTGTGGCATCTTTTGTAATAGATGGGGTCCTAACCCCAGTGTCCTGGATAAACTCCAGTTCTGGTAATTGCATTCTGCATAGTTAAAATCCCCCTGCAGTTTCAAATGAATCCATTATTCTTCACTTCCTTTCCTAAATTGCTGTGCAGCTTTGCTTTGTGCTGCTGAAGAGTTGCTTTGTTTCACCTGAGGGATGATGGCATTTCGTGGCTGTATGAAATGGGCCTGAGTACACAGTTTGTACAACAGTCACTGAAACACTTTAGGATTATTCATAATTAAGTATCCGCTCCCTGTAAATGAATGGGTTTATAACGCTGGGTGAAGTAGTACAACACAAAGCACCGCTTCTCTCTGTGCTTGAAAGTTGGTAACATACAACTTATATGGGCAGTAAAAGACAGAAGTTTTCTAAAATTCCCCTTACCCAGCTAAGCATGCAAGCTTTAAGTGACTGTCTCAGTCTTTACTTTCCCATATTGTTATTGATTAATTGCTCTACTTCAATTTCCTTGTTCTAAATGGAAACATTACAATCGTAACTCCAATCTCTGGCCGCGATACAAACTGATTTTAAATCTTTAAATCGTGTCAGTGGGAGGAGGTGGCGGGGGGTGGAAGGAAAGCTTTTTATTTTTATTATTAATTTTCATGTGTTCCAGGGCTTACTAATTTCAGCCAGATGTAGAGAAACCACAAGGTATTTCTGCTGCAGACAAACCCGGGAGATGCTTCGGCATCATAAACTTGCTCTGGCATGATCTCGTCACAGTGGTGTGTCCTGGTAAGAAACATGAGGATATTCCACAAACATCAAACATGCCAGTCTTTCTGGAGCTGAGCCAGTGACCTTTTTCAGCTCCAGCTGCTTTAGTTATAACTTTGTTCCCCTTCAAGATTTGGGCTTGTCCTTATTGTACTCATTGCCTGTGGCCTTGCAAGAATGTCACAGGCGTCTTCTGAATTTCCAGCCTGTCCTGGACAGAGATGGTACCACCTAGCAGCCCTGCGTCCCACGTGGCAGATACACTTTCTAGGAGCCTTAGCAGGGCAGAAAATAGCCAGGACTCCCACCCTTGGAAACATTATTCTTCAGCTAATACTATTCCTTTGACCCAAGGCTATTATCCGCAAAGCAGAAGGTCAATATAATGGTGTAAGTAGATTGCTTATGCCTTTTCCTTCTCTGCAGGGTAGGTCACAATCTGCTCCTCGATTGCTCCAGCACTGTTTTGATGAAGGCTTAGAATGAAATCAATAGAAAAGATTATAGAAAATTATGTATGATGTGGCATCTTGGAAAAAAAATATGCTTAATCTGAAACAGAAAAATGCTGGTTTAGGAACCACATGTGCATCTCATTTAGAAAAAAATCTATACTGTTATTAAAGTAGCCACAATGAGAGTATTAGCTACAAATTAGGTATGTGTACTGGGAAGCAAGCTTTGTGTACTGTATGGGAGAGGGGGAGCAGCATGTCTTACACTGTGAGACAGATCAAATAAGAAGCTGAAAGATCTGAGGGCTAGGCAGAGGTCAACTCAGGACCCAACTGAGCTTCAATGGTATTTTATACATAAACAATATTTTGTACATAAACCACAGTATTTTAAGAACAATCCTCTAGGAAATAAAATGTCAGAGACTAAATACCAAGTCTTTCCTTGAAGATCTGGAGGGGAAGGGAACCTAGAGTGACTAACAAACCACAGCCGACAGTGTGCTGCACCTTCAAATGCCAAGGAGTGCATTTATGGCACTGGTCCCTCGGAGGACTCCAGCATCTCCATGCAGCAACCTTGTGCAATTAGAGAGGACCCCCAAAACCCAGCTATTGCAGACTGACTTCTCTCCCTGCCCAACCCGTCACCTTTTTCTGCAGGCTCTGCAGCAGCTGGGGCTGTTGCAAGGATCCCCTCTCCTTCCTCCATCCCCAGCCCCATGTTGCAGGGTGGGTCGACTGGAAGAGAAAATAAGCAATGGTTTGCTTCCCACATGCTCCTTTGCCATGTCATCCAAGCTTGCTCCCCTTCCTCTTTCAGGAAGGAGGTGATATTCCATTCTTAGCTTGAATATTAACAGTGTCTTTTAAAATGGCTATGAGAACTGGCTGGAGTGAGCTGGAGGACCTCTCCCCCAGGCCCAGATACTGGCCTGATTTTGAAATGGGAAATTTTCACAAGCAGTGCTTCAGGGATTTTGAAAGTTTTCCAATTTTTTTTTTTTTTTTTTAAAAACAAAACCGGGAAATGAGTAGTGTATTTTTTTTCCATGTTCCTCCCTGCCCTTCTTCCTTTTTTTCAGTGAGAAAAGTCAAAAGGAAAAAAAAAAAAAAAGAGAAAGGGAAACAGGAAGCATAAATGAGAAATTATTCTAAAATAGATTATTTTGATTAAAAGTCCTGCCAGAGCTTTGATATAAGAATGCCCTTTTACCAACAGTGTGGTGCAGAAAGGACCACAGAGGACAGCTTGGAGGAATATTGCCTCTGCCTCCCAGCCGAGTTAATTCTGTTAGTTAACTATCGTGAGAGCGGTATTTACGTAACCACCCTCGGTGGGAATCGCGTACACAGCGCTGCTCCAGCTTCCCAGCCAAAAAAAGGGGCAGCGACAGCTCTCAAGGACCTTGCATTTGCGCAGTGATTTAATTTACAGGCGTAAGAGCCTTCACGAGCCTGACCGCGCTCGATTAGCCAGCTCGCTCCTCCCGGGGGAGTTGGCAGGGGGGACTCCTCTGCCTCTCCGGGGAGCCACAGCGGAGGGCTGCGGGCCGCCCCGCCAAGGCGAGCTCAGAGCACCCTCTGCTGTAACCCTGCCCACGCGGAGCCGGACTGGGTGCACATCTGGACACGGCCGCCGTCTGCGGACGGACGCACTGACAGCTCAACTGAGTGCTCGGACCTCGCACGGGGCGTTGCCCCTATGGCTGGAGACCCACGACCGGTTGCTCCGCTGGAGAGGGACTGGCTGCCAACTTGTGCTTGCATACTTCCAAGAAACTCATTGCCATGACTTTAGTCATCAAAATGGACTATTTACTACCTAAAAGTTTCCTTTTCTTGGTGGCTGACCATGTCAACAGTGAAAACGTGTGTGCTATTTAAAACATAAATGGGTCTAATTGTCAAACACTGGTTCTTGCTATGCCTTTAGGCACTGGATGGAATAGTACCTATATAATATCTATTCCTCATGAAGATAGGTAAACCCTATAATCAAATCTAGGCTGAAATCTTTCTGATAAGCCAAACAGATTGAGCTCTGTAAATCTCACACCATAAGGCACATTTTCCCATCCTCCTATCTTTACTATGACTCTTTCCGGCATCCTTTCCAGTTTTGCAGCATCCTTTCCGAGATGTGGGAGGCAGAACCACATTTGGTATTCCAGTCTCACCATAACAATGGAGCAGACAGAGGTTAAACCATTCACTCTCTGTTCTCCTATGTCCCTGGTCTCAGCAGAAGTACAGGTCAGCAGCACTCATAATGCTTTATTTCATTTGATTTCCTTTAAGAAGAGAATACAATTTCCATTCAGAATATCACTAAAAATATTCATCTGTTGCTTTTAAGACCTGCACCTTTTATTCAGTCTCAGTGAAATAATAATCCCTGATCCTGTAAGTGAAATTGTTTTGAACCCAGATGAATTAACATGACCTTGTTTAGCAAGTATTTTTAAGAAGACATCTGGCGTGCAATGTTCCCCCCTCGTTTTCTTTAGAGAAAATCCTATCTAAGCATATGCCTCAGGAAAGAGCGCAGCAGTATTTCGTACTACATGAGATACTTCTTGTGCATTTAAAATTTTCACTGGTGACAAGTATGAATTCTTCCTCCTTAAATAAAGAAACTTGCCTTGCAGTCACAGCAGCTGTCCACATGATACCCATTAATATGTTGCTGAAAAGAGGTCACCTTTGCCTTCAAAAGGAGGTTCTTCAGGAATCTCTGTTCTGCCATCACCTGGTTTCCTGGAAAAAAAAATGAAGATATATCCATGTTAAGAGATGTATTTACAGCCACCATTGGTTCTGTTTCAAGCTGTTAGTTCCTCAACACCCTAGCCATAAAAGAGCTGTAAAAGCGACTGCTTGCGAGAAGCCCTTGCACTGTCCCATGAGCACTCATAGCTACTTATTTATGATCGAGACGATGGAAGAAGAGCAGAGAAAATTGCACTTACGCAGATTCCTTGGAGCAATCTTTTCTCCATAAGAAGTGAACATTAATTTATTGTGTAAATACAATTTAGGGTCACTCTTTAAAGCAGAGGTGATTACCCAAGGATGGAAGTATAAGCTATTATACGCATTGAACAGACAAAATGATGTGTTCTCAGAATCAGATACAATCCATACTTTAATGCTCAAGTCATGCACAGGAATCTCAGCAAGTACAATTTAAAAAGTAATTGAAATATCAATATATATCTTCGCATTATTTTACTTGCAGTCAGACCATTATCGTAGCACATGTCAGCTGAGCTGGCCAAGAGATCTTACGTGAGTGCATTGTATAATCCATATTGACAAAACAGGTTCAGTCGGCACATGCACAGCTCATGCCATGGCCAAAATGGCTCTCAAGTAGTCACTCCAGTAGTGACTGGAGTTAGTATAGAAAATGCATCCCTCAAAACTCACATAAGGAATCGTAAGTGGAGTTGCAGAAATAAAATAAGGTAGCGACTAGAGGATGCATTATTTAGAATTAGATTCCAAAATTCTCCCTAAAACCGTGATGCTTCCATGGGGTACCTTGCAGGCAGCAGAGTAGGGAGACGGCACCTGGAGCCTGGGACCCCCAGCTCGCTCTGTCTCCTCAGGCACGGCAGCTCCAAGGATGTTGTGCTTCACATCAAAATGTAGATGGATGGGAGCGTAGCCCAAACAGGATGTATTTTTTGTCTACAGAGGAAACCGTTTGGGTGTCTTTTGTTAAAACTTGTGTACAATCAGACTAAAGAACAAAGCTTTGAAGAAAAACTTTACTTGCTGAAAGACATCTTGTAGCTGACTCATTCCTCAAGATACACACACTTACCCACTGCCCTGATACATACCACTTATGCTGTGTAGTGTCCAACCCACTTTGATGATAAAGCCCAGTAAATAGCTGTGCAAGTAGCTAAGAAAAGCCATATGTAACCCTGAGATTCCTTCTGTTGCTTCACGGTGCATTACTCCAGGATTTGCTCCTCAAGCAGGCATGAGGAGCGGTGTCCAGCTCTCATGCCTTGGTTGACCGTTATCCTCAGATGAAATGGCCTCAACAGATGACTGAGTGCTCTTCATGCTGCTCCCATGGCCATCGGGCCATTGCAGAGGGAGACATGCAGACACCTTTCTGTGACAGGTTTGGACACCAGGGCACCGTTGGAGTTACCCTGACTTTCACTATAGCCTGATCTGAGCATCCAGAAATTTGGCATGGTAAGCATGAGATCTTGGATTGGGTCTTCTGGCCACCACTGCAGTACAAATACTAGACAGTATTAAATAAGCTGCATTTCTAATGTGAGTATCTTTTTTTTGAAATGTAGTTTGTTGATGAAGACTCCATAACAGGAAAAAGATGAGATTCATTTATAAATATTTATCGTCAGTTATTCTTTCTATTCTCAAGAAAGAGAATATTCCATTTACTGAGAAAACAGAGTCTCATTAGACTCTGCACAAACCAATTATATGAGGCTCATCATCTTTCAACTTTCATAGGTTCTTAATTGCTGTGGGAGAAACAATTGTTGCTAAATAGCTATTTTCATATGATCCAGATATTATGACTGTTGAACCAGTAAAATGCATAGTATATTTGTGCCATTACTCTTAAACTTTTTATCTTCTTGGATTATAGACGAGACCCTTGCAAACTGTCCAGTTAGCAAGACACATACAGTTAAAGTAAAATGGATGTGCTAATATGTATACATATACATGCAGCATACAAAAAGATACATACATACGCAGCTCCCTAGCGCGTCCTCTTCCCTCTCGGCTAAACCAAGGAAGATTCCAAAGGTATGCTGCAGCTTAAAACTATAATTCTTCCCAACTAAATTGCTCAAGGCGCTAAAAATTTAGGAGTTCATTAAAAACATCATGACGTCTAAAAATAGTAACTATAACATACTTTTAAAGGCGGCAGAGTTTTAACTTGCCTTCTGAATTTTGGCTCTGCAGCTTTGTATGTTCAGCTTTCTTTTTGGAATCGTTTAGTGCACTAAATATTTACTTCTTTCCTCTCCTCTAATAAAAGCCGAGATTCTCATGAAACGCCACAACTAAATAACCTTGAATCACCCCACCAATATCACGAGCAACAAGTCCTTCAGATCCTAAATTAGTGACTAACAAACAAGGAAGAGTCACTGGCAGCTTTTGAATAGGACACACTAGAATGGAAGTTATTCACCCAAATCCTGCGAGACGTCTGTTATTGTGAGATCCTTAAAGAAGAGCTAAGGAGGCCAGGCTGTTCTGAACCACAAATACCCTTTTGAAATGTCCCGCTGATGGAGCCGCATGAACACTTGGCTCTCCAGCCCCACAGAAACAACACACAGCTCTCTTCTGATACAGCTGAAGGTAAGAGAAGATCTTGAGTTTCCCCAAACAGACTCACAACTGATGCAATTTGGCTAATCAGGAACTGAATCTATGGAATGGTCATGCAAAAATAGGAGAAAAGGAAGCAGAAGGGAGCTAAAATAATCCTAAAACTTCACTCAGCTGAGAGCATTTGCCAGGTCCTTAAGGAAAAATCACTGCTCCCAGCAGGCAAGCTTCACCTTGTCCTACCTGAACAAATGACATTCACCATCCCGGTATATCAGAGAGGATGAACTGGCAGAGAGTGTGATGAATTGCTGTAATTAAACGAAGAAAAAGGCACCAAATTAGCTGTCAAAGAGCAGGACTGGAAGACTGCACCTGGGACGAGCTGATGCACAATGTGCAGCTCCGAGACAGAGCTTCACCACCGATTTAGGATACTCCAGGCAGTAAAACCACAGCTGATTCCCAAACATCCTCTGGGTACTTCTGTCACACCTGGGGTATTAATCTAGCCTGCACACTCCCTATCCTCCTATTACAGCCTCTGTAGGACAGTACTTTCCTTCGCTTTTCAGACTGTTGTGTAGCGCTGCTTCTAAATGACACCTACAGCAAGTGGAGTGAGTTGATACTGCCAGGTGCTTTGTAAAGCTCTGCGGGATGCACTGGGATGCCAGTCGCAGCACACAAGTGAGAGCTTAATATTGTTGTAACACTGCCTGCAAATGGTGGTTGCTAGGAGGCAAATATCATATTGAGAAACCTGAAAGGAAGCAACAATTTCAGGTCCAGTTTGGGGCTCATTGAAGTCTTTCTGTTGACTTTAAATGGGATGTGATCCATCCTTTAGCCAAGGTAGTGGAATTTTTTGAAGAAGCAAAAATGGATGTCACCCAACTGACTCCAGGTAATAAGGATGGACAACAATAGGCCATTGGAAAGGAAGAATGACTGGGCAAAATGAAAGGCAACATCAAAGAGCTTTAGTGAACAAAACCGCACCAGATAAAGAATCTGACTGGGAAAAGCTAACAATGAAAACTTGCATAAAACATGTATTATTCCTAGGCTCCCCCATGCCAGGGTTAAATTTGGCAGAGCCACTGGGGTTTTTCCACTTCTCATATCATGTGGCCATTCTCACCTAACAAATTCCCTCTACCTGTAAAGTTGTATAAAACTGTCGCTGCCCTTCACCCTTTCTGCTTTCCTGCTGTGGCACCTCGCAGTGATTTTAGGTGTTGGTCTGGGCTATCGGAGGTTTAAAGTTCGCTGGGTGGGGCTGCGGGAAGTTTTCTGGCATGTGGTGTGAACCCATCCCAGCCCCAATCCTGACCCCTCTCCACTGTGCGCACAAAAACACCCTGGGAGCCCTGAAACACCGCAGCTGTTATGTGGAAGCACAAATGAGAATAAAGGAACTTTCAAAGTGGAAAAAAAAACCATCAGACCTGGCTGAAACACAGTCAAATAAACCCAATCTCTCCCTGCCTACTGTACCGTTGCAGGACAAGTCCTTTTGTTTAGCAACCGCTAACGGCTCCCTATTAATGAAGCCCCACGCGGGCTCTCTCTCCTCGTCCCGGCTGAGGTTTGGCAGGTTTTCGGCTCCTTTCCGGCAACTCCAGCACTGCTTGTGCTATGGAGTCCCTGAGAGCTGGGAGCGTTGCCCAGCAAGGCACCTCCCTTATTTTGGGGAAGGACAGAGCTCCACCGATCCGGTGGGGTGTCCCCGAGCAAGAGCCAGCGGCCAGGACACCACAGCCAGAAAAACTTTCTCGGCAGCCAAACACCTGTAATTAGTAAAGCAATGTCCCCCGGGTCTCCTGCCATCCCAGCTAACCCAGGTCTCAGGCAGGGCTGACCTACCAGCCATATCCATGTTGGTGCCTCCGTTTCTCCTCCCTTTCCTTTTTCTGACTTGTCTCTCGGCGACCACCTGGGGCCGGGGACAGCATGCAACACACCCAGCACAACATGCAACACACCCAGCACAACATGCAGCATGCCCAGCGCAACATGCAGCACGCCCAGCGCAACATGCAACACACCCAGCACAACATGCAGCACGCCCAGCACAACATGCAGCACGCCCAGCACAACATGCAGCATGCCCAGCACAACATGCAACACACCCAGCACAACATGCAGCATGCCCAGCGCAACATGCAGCACGCCCAGCGCAACATGCAACACACCCAGCACAACATGCAGCACGCCCAGCGCAAAGCGCAAGGCACCCCGCCTCCCCCCAGTCACCCCAAGCACTGCGGGGTTTAGCAATCTCTGTTGGCATCATAAGCTGGGGGGTTTTTTGTTATTATTTTGTTTATTTATTTTCACTAAGAAGAAGACACAGAGAAATAAGATCAGTCTGCAGCAAGATGTAGTTTTTTGTGTGATTGTTTTGATAGGAGCTTCATGGGGATAAAAACATATTGCAAAACAGTTGAAAACAGTATTTTCATCACCTTCAAGAACTCCCTGGTGGGGTTTCAAAGTCTTTGCTCACTGCAGAAATATTCACACCTACTCTGGTCCTCTAGGGAGGAATAATTTTCTCAGGTTTTGACAGTGCTCAATAAAAAGGCCACCTCTCTTTTGCTAGTAAAAAACCCCAAACCCCCAAAAAGAGAAACTCATCACTGTGATCCTCGCTCCCTGAGTGCTAATGTGGCTTTAGCAATGTCATGCAGAGTGTCCACCAGCTGATGACTGGTCCTCTCATCTGCAGAAACAGTAGAGTCTTCTCTTCAATATCCACACAAATGAGCAAGGAATGACTAAGGATGACAGTCCAAAAAGGCATAAAAATGCAATTCCTTCTCCCAATAAAATCTGGTAACTGATTTTTAGCAGACATGATATACAGTTCCTTGCTCACACACATTCAAATATTTGCCCCAAATGGGTAAATTATTAGAAGCTTCAAGATCCTGAGAATTATAATCCTCACTTCCTGGGTGGGGGATTGAATCATAAAACTCACCTGCCTGGGACTGACAAGATCTAAACTTTGTAGTGCAAACTCAGCTTGAAGTTCCCAGCTCTCTGCAATCATCTCATCTGCACATCGTCGTTGACTGTTGTGAAGCTCCCTCATGCACCTATTACCTGGAATTTGATCAGGTGAGACAATAAGGCAGGAGAGCCTTTACCTTAGTAAATCAATAAAGCGACCAACGAACTTAAATCAAGCTATTACAAATATTAGCAGATAATTTTAAATTTTATGGATGGAAAAATGAAAGTTAATTTTTAACGATCTCAGATTCAAAGAATCTTATTAACTGCTGGAGACATCGAATAATTCATGCAGGTGACAGAAGACACAAACCTCTGTCCCACCAACGCTACAGTCCCACTATCATGATCTGAATTTCCCTGTAGCTGATGGATGGGGAAGCTGCAAGGGGAGCGGACCAATGCCTGTTCTCCCACTCGGCCCTTCTGGGGCTCCCAGTCCCAAGCAAACCCTGTGGTCTGCCAAACCCAACTGCTGCTATCCTAAGAAAAATTACAAGTGGCAAAGCAGAGGCTCCTAAATAGGAATCAGATTTAGATTGATTAAGATAGCTATTGCATGTCAATTTATTTAAATATAAATGGATTATTTGGAATGTGTTCATTGAAGACTAACAGCTCCTGAATGCGATGTAGATACATGGCTAATTATAAAGTCAAGCAGTCATTATTAATATTTCTAATGATCAATTTGTATTCCAACAACATAAAATCATCAACTTTAAAGCTTCAACAGTCATGGTAATTGGGAGACGAGACCGTGCTCTATGCAGAAACCAATCAGCCGACTAGTGCTTGGCTGAAATAAGGGGTATAAATCTGAGTTTTCTGGGACCGACAACAAAACTGAGAGCTCAGAATGGAGGCTGGAGGAGCTGCTTTCAGTTTTTACTTTTTGGTAGGCACAGCCAGGAGGAGGTTGGATGAAAAGGTCACAGAAAACTTGCTGCAATTGGGATACACGCACGAGTCTATAAGGGTACATACTCTAGGCATGATGAGGCACCTTAACACAATCCCAGAGTGACAGAGAGGCAACAGGACAAGCAGTCCCTGTGTACAGATAAGATTTACTCAATTAGATCTACTTAAATGCAATAGATTTCCATGGAAAAACAGATCAGTTATAACTTCCATTCTGTATGTCAGTTGAAGAAGTGGCAATAATTTAATACACTGCACTTGCAATTCTGTGCAGTCATAGCGTTGTGTTGCTGGGTCATTGCCAGAAGGAAAGTAAACACGCTTTTCTGAAGAGACGGTGTCTTGCGGGAAATTTGGACCAAATCAGATTTATCGAGCACTGGCATGCGTCAAGGCCTGCAGAGAGGAGAGCTTCTCCCACCAGACCAAGGGGCATCTCCCAAAGGCATCTTGCTGAGGCTGTCAGGACCAAGGCTCACATGCAGGTGTTGGGACTCGGGTGGAAATCAAACACCGGAGCCCTCCCAGCTTGGCTGGTTTTCCCCGGAGGCCCTCACTGCTGCAATGCCACCCTGCAGCAGGACAAGCAGCCGGGCTCCCTGGGGCGGCTGTGCAGTACGGGGGCACGTGCTGCCCTGCGGGGACCACGCACAGGGGCTACGTCTTGCCCCCCATCTCTTCTCCCCCTCGACTTCTCCCCATCTCTTAGGGAGCCGCTTGCACCCCATGCATCACGGTGGTGGGAGAGCAGGAGCTCACGGGTGGGCTAAGCCTCCTCCACCCCCTTGCCAGAAACCCCAGCGGGACCATCAGCAACAAGCCCCTCTGCACAGCCTTGCAAACTCCGAAGCGCGAGCTGCAGCTGCGGCGGGTTTGAGCACCGCCGGGCTGGCGGAGGGGGCTGGGGCACGGCAGCCGCTAATGACTTCCAGTCGCCATCCCCGTGTTGCAGAAGGATGCACGGTTTTCACTGCAACGTGGAGGGGAGGGGAGTCTGCAGCAGCATGCAGGAGCTTTATGGAGCAGGCTGGAAAAAGCTCATCCTCGGGGAGGATGTATATTTTGTTTTTAATCTTAGAGCTAACACCAAGTGCAATTCTCACCTTGAGATACAAAACAAGCGCTTCTCCCCCTAGATTCTCGAATTCACTGGAAAAGCAAAGGTGGGGCTCAGTGCAGGACGGTGGCGGGCAGTCAGTGGAAGGAAAGGGAATAGGGAAAGGAGTTGTCCCCTTCCGCGTCCCTCCTGGCCCATGCATGCCACCACTCCAATGGGCCAGGTCTCACAAGCGAGGCCACCGCAGGGAGACCACCCCTGGAGGGCATCTTGGCAGAGGGGCTCCCAGCCAGGAAGGGCCCTGGGGTGAAGTTTTGAGCTGTCCCTCCCAGTTATAACCCACAAACTTTCAGGGGGAAAGAGACGGACTAATGATTTTTTTCCTGGCTCTCCCCGATGTGTCGGATCAGAGTGAAGCGTGCAGCAGTGGTGGTGGCACTGTTGGGCTGCCTTGAGCCCTCTGCTTCAGAGCTGAGCGAAAACTTCCCAGCAGAGTTTCTGCTTCTTTCTTTTCAGCAAAAACTCTCATTTTGACCATATTGACAGATTTTGTGCAAACTGCTCTGTTTCAGCTCACCACCTTCATCTGGGAGTTAGCAAATCATTTTACTTCCATACATCTGAAATGTGTCCTCTTGGCTCTGGTTTGATTTTTACATATTTGTGTGTAAATAACAATTTCTGTAGTGGTTTTATTATGCATAGCAGTGATTTTTTTAATGCTTCATTTTTTCATGTGGCATATTTTGAGCAGATTCGGGACAAGATGAAAGTCTGGGATCTCTAAACCACTCATGCTACAGAAGTTTTCTTTAGCTTACTGTACAAAGAGCAGTTTGCAATAGCATACACAGTCCAGCATAAAAGCAAGGAAAGGCTCTTCATTCTGCTGGTAAATCTGTTCGACTTCTTCATCTAGAAGGAGCTGAATACAGCATAGTAAAAAAGAAGCATTTTTCCCAGCTAGCTAAGGGGGGTTTATTAGTTTCCTGTAAGCACCACTAGATTTGTGATCTAGTGACTTTGAATCTCAATTGTTTTGCAAGAAAAAGCTTTCCCTAAAAATTGCCAGCACTTTCGGTTTTATTCCAAATCAAGAACTGGCATCTCCCCAACTCTAATTAATGGTGGTTATTTTTTGCCATCTCCAGTAGCAAAACCACAACAATTGGCCCAGAAGTAGAGCAGACACAGCTTCTGCCATGACCTGCTGGGCAGTCACCATTCCCAACATCACAGAGAAAAAAATCATGCTAGCCTAATATATTTCTTTTTCCAGTACAAAATAAATGTTGTACTAAATCACCTGCTTATCACTCACTAGGCATTTGCAAATAAATCCAGCCTTAGGTTTCAAGTGCATCAGAAATTTTCCACCAGAAAACACTGATTAGATGCAATATGCTCTGTGGGAACATATTGATTCTGTCTGACCTTTGGGCATAAACTATGTCTGGCTTTTTACACGTCCATCTTCTCTACTTTCCTGGCTTCAACACTGCCTACCCGCCAAAGTGCAGAGGGAGGTGGCTCCTGGGATGGGCTCACAGCTCCCGACATCCCCAGCATCCCTCTGCCCCGGCTGCCCTCGCCTGGGGCCAGAGGAGCACGAAGCAAACGCTCAGTACGGCAGTGCTGTCAGAGGGAGATAAAAATGTGGATGGGGTGAGCCTCGTAACACCTCTGCAAAACAGAGTCTGAGGCCATGGAAAACATAGTTTCTTCGTGGGCTTAGACCCAGTCACATCACGAAAGAGGGAGGAGGTCGTGGCTGGAGATCCACAGGGACGAAAAGGCTGGGGAGGACCTCAGCTGAGCGTTTCTGGACTCTAGCACACCCTTGTCCCAAGGATCAGCTGCACCTCAACTTTCCCAACGGATGTTAATCTGACATGTCCTAAAAGCCTTCCAAAGGCTGTATGGCCCTTCCCAGGAAATCCTTGGGGCACTTTGCCAGTCTTTCTGCCAGGACGCTCCGGTGCCCGCATGACACAGCTGCAGCTGCCACTGCGCTCTCCTTCCCCTGTGCCCTGCGGCCAGGGAGGAGGGACTCAGCCTGGCCCCATCCGCAGGCGCAGCCCAGCGCAGCATCCCCCAGCCCGCCTGCTCCGGCTCCCCGAACCGCTGCCCTACCTAATGCGCGGGGCGGGATGTCACGTTTGTCTTTGCTTTGTTTTGCCAGGACAGGGTGGAAGGAAACTACAGCCAGACCCACAGACTCCCTCTACCCTTTAATCTTCAGCCAATATAGACTGTGTCAGATAGTCACCCGAATCCAGAAGGACAAGAACATTACTCAGAGAAAAGCTTTACGGCAATTGCTTGATGTTTTGCTCATTCAGAAACTAAACCTCAACAAAAAAATATGCCTTCTATTCTGGAACACTGGCATGTCCTACAGCAGGACCGGACGCTGCAATGACAACACAGTACTCAAAGTGTATTTTAGCCTTTAAAAAAATACACTCAGAGCTCAGAAAAAAACTTCAAAGTACCGTGCCTGGTTAAAACCCCTCGGTGTTAACATCTGGCTGGTTGGTGTCTGATCTCTTGGCAGCACAAGGAGGTGCAATCGCCGTTGTCACCCCACTGTAAACATCTCCTGCTTTGTTGTTTGGGATTGCAGGCAACCCCCAGCAGCCCCCCCAGCCCTGCCTGCGTATAGTCTAGCGCTACATATGTTAGCAATGAGCTGCCATGGCCCATTCTCAGAATATGAGCTCACTGCAGAAAATGAATCTCCCTCCCTTTTTCATTCCTTGGCAAGGCAAGAGGCCATTCCTGCAGCTGTGCTGGAGTACCAGCCACCAGCTCGGGGGCTGCTTTCCTGCTCGGGGACCTTTGGATGGAGGTGGTGAGTGCAGAGGGTCTTGAGAGCCAGCGCTGGAGGAGACACTGTAGTATGAAAGCTGCAGTGATTCCTCATTTAGGAAAAGTCAGAACAAATAGCCAAAAACGCAGCACTACAGGGGACCGCCTCATACTGAACTGGATAGCAGGCATGGCGTCCGACAGCTGAAGCGCGTGGTAGCTACCCCGAGTGCATTTCACAGTGCGATTTCACATGCAAAGCTCCTGGTTCAAGGTGGTTCAAGAAAGTGGATGTGTTATGAATTGATAAGGTGTCAAATAGTTCTGATGCCGTCTCCAGAGATAATATCAGGACTCGTATTTATGCTCCATCCCGTTATGCAACTGCAAATCCCCAGCCAGCTGACACCCCGTGCAAGCGCGCTCAGCTTGCAGCGGCTGGGGTCCGAGGAAGCTGCTGGCATGGCACCTCACTCCACGCGTGCCCAGCTTAGATTAGTCACAGCAAACAAAGAAACCTCTGGATGGTTATGGCTCTTTGTCTGAACTTTATGCACCTTTATCCTGTCATAGCCACCTCTCCACCTTGCAGAACTGGTTAGGCTTTGGTTATGTGAGGAATGGTTTGCTGGTCAAGTTGTTCCCCCATGCAGATAAGCCTTCTGCTGTCCTTACAAACACTTCATCAGTGACTCCGGTTTATCTGTATCCGCACTAGGTTTATAGTAGAGCCAATATTTTCCAGGCATAGTAGTGCAATTGTGAAGTGTAAATTCATATCAGTTTTCCTTTTCTTCAACTTTCTATCAGTATACCAAAGAAAAGAATGGAAGATTTCACTGCCATATTTATTTAAAGAGAAGTAATTAACCTCGTGGCAGGACTGTGAATCTCAGATGAGCCAGCATCTCATTTAAATGACAGGCACAGCCTTCCTTACCTGCCTGGCTATCCAGTGGAGGAGCCGGATGATGGCAATCACCGCATGGTGACCTTCATGCAGTGTGTGCAGAGGCTCCAGGAGAAGAAAGCAATCACTTGGAGCTGCACCGGGGCTCGATTCCCCCTGCCCAGCCCCTCTCAGGCAATGGTTATGAATGCTGACGATGAAAGCAAAGCAGGAGATGAGACTCAGCTCTCATAATCACGCAGCCCAAAGCAGCTTGAATGCCTACAGAAAAAGCACTTTACAAAATCAGACACATTCGTACTGGTGTCGCTTTGCAAAGGATAAGCAGATAGAGAGCGTTTTTAGAGCAGAAGAGCAGTGGCTCATCAGGTGTCAGAACAGCTTCCCAGCATCCGCACAATTTGCACAAACTCTTGAATATCATTTCCTCGAATCCCTGTGATAAACTGCACCAAAGGCTGCTCTGCCTGGCAGCACCTGTATTTGGGGCAGGTACAGCACAGCTGCCATACGGCTTCCAGCCAGTGCTCTCCATCCTTGACTTCCCCAGAGGCACAGCCCCCATCCCAGGGCTGCCCAGGCGGCCAGACAAACACCTTCTATGGTTCAAGTGGTCGGGGAGCTGGTCAGCTTCCAGATTCAGAGTGGTTTGGGTTGGGAGGCATCGCTGGAGGTTGCTGATCCAACCCCTGATCCAAGCAGGGCTCACTTCAAAGGTGGATCAGGTTGCTCAGGGCCTTGTGCAGAGTATCTGAATATCTCCAGGATCCCACAGTCTCTCTTCCTAGCATTTCACCATGTCCATTGTGGAGAAGATTTCCCATATAGCTACTTGCAATTTCTTTTGCTGCTACTCATGCCTATTGTCTTTCTGGATGCACTCTTAGCCTCCACAATATATTCTGCTATTGAAAGATGAAATGCTCTACCAGGAGGGGGTTTTTTTAAATGATAGGAACTAGTCATATTTTTCAAAAAGGGGGAAATGTCGAACAGTGACAGAAGACTCACAGGATTTTTTTGTGATTGTCCTCTCCTGCTACACGCGGCAGAGCGGCTTCCAGCAAAGCATCCCACACTGCAGCAAGTGCAGCATGGGAGAGCCACACACCACACAGAGCACACGTCAGTAGGGAGCCAGCCCACATTGCAAGCATTGATTTTTGCTGATGGGATAACTCAGCATTACTTAACTCTTCAACTGCTTCTACTAGTTGGCCACCTTGAGTCTTTGGTGATTGCCACTAGACAAGGAAAACTGAATAGGATTCCTGTCCCATTCCGTCACCCCACTTGTGAGGGTGTCCCAAATCACCAGGACTGTTATATCTGTGGTAAAGCCACGCCAGGGTTCAGCTAGGATTCATCTCTCCTCAGCCTCTGCCCCAACTATGTGGTCACCCCATAGCAGGAGAAATTACCCCTTTGCAAAATGTGTCCAAAATTAAAACTCCTAAAGAGAATGCAATGCTGCGGTACCATTTTCTAGGCATTCATATGCAGTTCTCTCCCTTGTTGTAATGCAGACCACCTGCCTCAAAAGACGGCTTCGGCAGGCAGGACTCCCAGCAGCACATTTACAGCTGCATTAGCTGCCTGTTTATTCAAGATACAAAGTTCCTAGAAATAGGTTAATTACTTTCCTTTAATTACACACTCTCTTATTAAATGCCAATAATAAAAGGGAATGTCTGCCCCAGAGATAAGATTATGCCACATTCATAATTCGGCTTTTTGGGACAGCAGATAAATGGCTCGGCCATTTTAAAATACAAATTTGTCATTCATGAGAGCAATAAATAATGCAAACAGGATGTGTGGTTACGCTGACATTATCACCTTGTCATTGCTTAAAGGCACCCTGGCCATGAATATGTGACACTATAACCTCAGACTCTTTGATAAATTATTGCCCATCACAATCCTATCTAACACAGGGGAACGGATGAGCACTGGAAAGATTTTATGGTTGCAGTTGCAGTACTTTGTGGCTGTAATACAATTACTGGAGTTATTGCTGAAGCGCCGAGGGATGCTGGAAAGTAAGGGAAAGTCTGCATCCTCCTGGGAGGTAATGTGTAAAGAAACCTTAACGAGTATACCCCATGGGGGATTTCCTACCCTGCAAGTATTTAAACTGCTAATTAATTCCTATTAAAACAAGGTCTTTTGTGTACATCAAGAAACGGTGCCTGAGGCTTTGAGCCTGCAGTGGGATCTCCCAGGACTTTGCACCAGCGGAGGCTGGCAGGCTTGGCTGAGACAGTATGAAGCGCTGATGAGGCCTTTAGTGGCCCCATTTCGGGGTCAGAGCACCATGCTCGTGTCCATGGCTTAAGTCCATTCCCAGGCATGATACAACAACCAGAAAACCAGAGAGCACAAAAGCAACCAGCCTCCAGGCACAAATAAATTATGCATGTCTATGCTCAACCCTTTCTTTGCGTGTACAGAAATACCTGTTTCAAGATTAGCCACCATAGTTACACATAAAACCTTTGCTTTTAATGTCATGCTTCCTTGAAAACAGGGAAAAAGGGAGAGATAACCCACAATCTCAGATCATGCATTAAAAACCAGAGGATGACAAAGGAGCCTCAGAGGCCAGAGAGCTCCTGGTAAAACAGGACCATGCTGTGAAAGATCAGGTTACTGGTACCCTGCCGGGGACGTGGTGTTTATTTTGTGGAGAGGTTCCTCTCCCCATCCCTCCTCTCCCTGGGAAGACACCTTTGGTTTTATACACTCACAGCTGTTTCCATGCATAATTTTTTTTTTTAACTTCTTCTCTTTTATTGCCCCATAAAAGGCACTGACTGACAATGAGGTTGTCTTTTACTGACACAGTATGGGGCTGGCAAGCCCCTGTGTTGGGCCAGCCTGGTTTGTTGCCATGTATGCGGGGTGGTGGTACGTGGCACAAACACTGCAGCAGCTCCAGCAGAGATGGTGGGAGCTGGGACATCTCACCCCCAGCCACCCCAGGGGAGGGATTTGATAAAGGATCGGCATTCCTGCCCCATTAAACCCAGATGCAGACAACGAAGCAGCTTCTCTGCTGAGCTTTCAGGGAAGTGCCACCAAGGCACCCCTGTGCCCAAGGTAGGAGCAGAAATCCCAGCGGGCGAAGACAGACAGACAGATGCTGTAAGTCACAGTGGATCCCCGTGGGTGTCAGGGTGGCTGTCGGGACCCCGGAGCAAGACCTGTGCCCCAAAATGCCCTGCCCAGCAGTGTCCCAGGGCAGTTGACACTAAACCAGGCAAAGAAGGTGATTTATGAGCTTGGCTGCCTCTTCCACCAGCCCCGGGTAGGAGCTGGCCTAACCCTGCCGCTCTCCTGGCAGACGCCTCTTCACGAACAGGCTAAATTAATCAGCCATAAAGTGTTCCCATGCTAATCACACCCTTGTGCGACTCAATTCAACGTAACACTGCCCTCTTGTGCTTCAACACATAAGGGGCCTTTGCTGTTAGGTGATTTCATTTTTTAATTGGAGGGAGGGGCAATCTACAAAACCAGTTTTCCCCTGTTGTTTGTAAAGCAATGCCCATGGTATTTTATCCCAAGAGGTCAAATGGTTTCCATTTCTCATCATTCTCAAAGCATGGGTGGTCTGCACAGTCCAGGCTACCCATCCGCTCTGGGCGGGGAAATTAAAAAGATGGGTAAAGGTAATAAAATCAAAAGAAAAATAACAATATGACCACAACTCAAGGTGGAGGAACAATAGAAAAGATAACTAATAGAAAACTGCACTATTATGAAAGCACCTGGCCTCACACAGACTGTGTTAAACATTTTTAAAGCACTGGTTAATGGCAGGAATCAGCATTTAATTAATGCTCTGTTAAAATTCAGTTCTTTAGAGTCACATATCCCAAGCAGAAAAACATCAATCCATCATGATTAATGTTTTACCTAGAAATAACTACAACCAGCTCAGTAATCATGGGCAATAGCATGTCTGGGGCTAGAGGCTTTCCCTCCACACAGTCTCCAATAGACTATAGGGAGTAAATTTTCCAGATACACATATAGTGCTCCATTATGAGGAGCGGCTGAGGGAGCTGGGACTGTTTAGCCTGGAGAAAAGGAGGCTGAGGGGAGACCTTATCGCTCTCTTCAACTACCTGAAAGGAGGCTGTAGAGAGGTGGGGGTCGGTCTCTTCTCCCAGGTAACAAGTGATAGGACAAGAGGAAATGGCCTCAGGTTGCGCCAGGGGAGGTTTAGATTGGGTATTAGGAAATTTTTCTTCACCGAGAGGGTTATCAAGCATTGGAACAGGCTGCCCAGGGAAGTGGTTGAGTCGCCATCCCTGGAGGTATTTAAAGGACGTTTGGATGAGGTACTTAGAGACATGGTGTAGTGGTGGTTTTGGCAGTGTTAGGTTTATGGTTGGACTCGATGATCTTAAAGGTATTTTCCAACCAATATGATTCTGTGATTCTGTGATTCTGTGATTATCCCTTGAGGCCTGATGGGCAACACAGCATTTCTGCTAGGGATAAAGATCACAGTAATACTGCTACACCTTTGAGAAGACATCCCATCCCTGAAGTCATCTACTGCTTCACCCACTTGAAGGATGCTGACCGAGCCAATCTTGGCCCTTGGTGGCCCAGTTAGGGCTGCTGTGCACCCCACGCAACCCACTGCCCTCCCTCCCAGGCTCCTGAAACAGAGCTGGAATCGATGGGACAGCCCGTGGAGAGAGGCTGCAGAAATGCAAAGGCACAGGAGCGTGCACCGTCACACAGTCCGCACTGCGGGATCTCTCCCTGTGCTTTTACAACACCATTCAAATGGCTGCAAATATCACCTCTTTCTGCTGCAGAAGGGACATAGATCAGGTCTGATTTTATTTCACTATTTATCAGACCTGCCTTGGACAACACTTAATACCTGACAGAAATGGGCATTTAAAAAACTTATTTTTAAAAATCAGTGGGTGCGATGCAGTAACCATAGCATTCAAGCAGAAAGGCATTAGAAGCTCACTGGAGGAGGAAGGAATGATGCTCACAGAGAAGAAAGAAAAACTGACAATGGCACAAGGGGAAAGGTGCTTTTCTGGCATAATACTGATTCTTTCTTGGTTATTGCTATTTAAGGGATTACTTGCATAAGCAGGAAAGAAAAAAATGGAAAGAAAATAAAATAGGTGCCAAGATACAGACATGGACATCCTGCATCACCTTCTAAATTATTTTAAACCAGTCTGCCCCTACCCAGCTGCACACTCAGGCATTTATATAACTCTGCGTGTTTTCACGCCACGCGCTTAAGTACGTGCTTACCTGCCGGGCAGAGCAAGGGTGCATATGTGGACCTGCACAAATGTTTTCTTAAGTTGAAACCTTTGTCCCTGGGTCCTTTGAAGAAGCCTCCAGGGGATAAACATTCATTCAGAAGGGGAAAGGACTGTAAGAGCACTTCAATCAATGGCCTATGAAATATGTAATCACTGAAGCTACACCAGCTTACACTGGCTGAAACAGGATGAAGTTCATTTGCTATAGTACAAAGCTACAGGGGAAAAAAAAAAGCCCTCTAAAATGGATTCAAAATCCAGCTCTTTGCACCCCTCTTGCTGTGATAGCAGAGCTGACAGTGGATGATCACAACAGCCGTCCTCCCTCGCCATCGAGGCAGGTGATTACTGCTGTTTGCCCCAGCGCTTCTGAGACCTGTTCACGATTTTTCAGCTGGCAAGAAGAGGACAGCAGTCTTCCTTGGCATCATCCAAATTAAATATTGAAAATGTTTACGTTAGGGAGAAACGTGGCTGAGGATCTGGGAAGCTCTTCAGACATTATTAAAATGCACTAAGTGGTTTGCTGGCAATTACCTACAATTGTCACCAACTCAGGCTGGATCTGGTATGTCAGAAACTCCTGCATGCATTTTTTCTAAATAAAACTTAGATAAGAGAAGATGACACAAGTTTTTTTGACCAGGAAACTTGACATTTTGGTGTTGACATCTCCTACTAAGTATTCATAATAAAACGTCCCAAGAAAGACAGACAAATTATGTTGTGAAGCTTTTACTGGGCAGAGTTTAAGGTGTCCTTGTGTGAACTGATTTAAAACTTCTGCATTCTTCTTTTTCTACCAGCCAGAAGAAGAAATTCCTTCCAGAGTTACCAGAACTCTTATTATACCAGTGAGATTGACTCTTCTCATAAACCAGTTAAAGCAAAATACAGCATTGGATGAGAATACAGCAGTGACCTGCCTGATTGAGATTTAGTCCCAATAAAACTGATGACATATTGAAGGGCTGTTGAAGCCCTGACTAATATTGTATTTTCTTCTCCAGTTGAGGGTGTCTTGATGTCACAACCTGTACTGTGGGGGTTTGTGGATCCTCAGCTGCTAGAAAGGGGTTTTCAGCAGCAATGCACTGGAATGCTTCCCATTGCCTGCTGCCGTCTCCAGCTAGCGATAACTCTTAAGAGTTTGTTTCAGATCTTGAACCTACTGCCATAAAAGTAGCATTCATCAGCTCAAGACTTGAGTCTGTAATGTATTTTTCCTGAGGCTACACCTTAAGGCGATCCAGCAATGGAAGGGAGTGAGGATACCTACTTATTAAGTATGGTAGGGGAATTTTTTTACTGAATGAAGTTTAAAAAAAAAAAAATCCACTGGAAATCTAACTTGTGGTCCATTGCCTACACCAAGTGCTTATATGTTTTCCAAGTGCATGCCAGATCTCAGCCCACAATAGGGACCGTGAGAAAACATTGATAAGCTAGGACAAAGAGCAAAAAATTGTTATTTTTGCCCAGAATTAATTTACTCTGTGTCCTGGTTTCAGCTGGGATAGAGTTAATTTTCTTCCTAGTAGCTGTTATAGTGCTGTGTTTGGGATTTAGTATGAGACTGATGCTGATAACACACTGATGTTTTAGTTGGTGCTAAGCAGTGCTTATATGAAATCAAAGACTTTCCAGCTCCCCATGCTCTGCCAGGCGCACAAGAAGCTGGGAGGGGGCACAGCCAGGACAGCTGACCCCAACTGGCCCAAGGGCTATTCCATACCATACGGCGTCATGCCCAGTATAGAAACGGGGGGAGTTGGCCGGGGGGCAGCGATCGCTGCTTGGGATGGGCTGGGCATCGGTCAGTGGGTGGTGAGCAATTGCATTGTGCATCACTTGTTTTGTACATATTATTATTATTATTATTATTATTATCATCATCATCATCATCATCATCATTATTATCTCTTCCTCTGCTGTCCTATTAAACTGTCTTTATCTCAACCCACAGGTTTTACTTTTTTCCCAATTCTCTCCCCCATCCCACCGGGGAGGGGGAGCGCGGGGAGGGGGAGCGAGCGGCTGTGTGGTGGTTAGTTGCTGACTGGGGTTACACCACGACACTCTGGAAATGAGAAACGTTTATAAGCATCCTGGGCTGGACCCACTTCTGATTCAGCTTTGCAAATAGGTAGCTTTAATATAAAGACTGATCCATTTATAAAGTGGTTTTATGGTGCGCTTGCCTATGGCAGCAGGGGATGGGATTCGCCGACCCCGAGGGCCCTCGCTAGTGCAACGCTCTGACTTTCGACACTGTTAAAGTTTCCATGTTCACCTGATGGTGAAGAAATACACATTAATCTTCAGTCCTTGCAAAGGATCCTGCAGCCCCATCTTCTGAGGTCTCAGACCTGTCGTCAACTGGATTGGTTTCGTGCTCAGGAGCCTGTGAAGGTTTTCCTTATTAAATGTCTTGGCAGAGAGCGCGGGTGTGGGAGCCCTGTGGCTTTGCAGGAGCTGGGGATGCTGAGATGGGGCTGCAGCTCCTGGGGGGATCAGCCCTCGCTGCACCGTGGGGTGGTGTCCACAGCATCGCTCTGGGGACCACAGCATCCGACAGCGTGGATCAGCCCACAGAGGATACATCACTTCTTTTCCTCGGCATGTAGAGAAAACCAAAAACAAAGCCAGGCAAGTAATATGGTACAAAGGCCTTTATAAACTGAATTGTTCTTCTCTGAAAAAAAAAGGAAAAAAAGAAAAAGGAGGTATCTTCCTACAGCCAGCCTTTGCCAAGCATCGTGAGGAATAACCAGCAAGAGAAATCCATCTGTAAAGCCTTGATGGCTAAGAAGAAAGATTTTTACACATGCCAACTCCACCGTGGCCACATTTATAGGAATTTAAAGTGTTACTATGTGACAACAGAAATAGCTATATGTTGGCAGACCTTTTTTTAATGTGTTAAAGGGTCATTAATCATTTCCTAGTGTTCCAACAGTCAGATGTACTTGATATCTTCATTTACTTATAATGTTCATACCAGCTCCTCAGCTATCTTCATTTCCTTGGAAACAGCTGTTTTGCCTGTTAAGGAAAACAAAGTAATATAAAAAAAAAAAGAAGAAGAGAAAGTGGAAATAACGATAAAGGCAAACACAAAAACTCGAAGGTTCTCGGTAAATACAGACCTCTATTACATACATGCAATCAATAAGGTCACTTGTGTAGTAACTCATAACAAAGTACAGTTGACAATGTGTTATTTTTCTGCTGGAGAATATAATGTGAGGCTGAGCATGCTAATGACTTTTGGAAACGGGCAATGACAAAGATTGATTAATATCAGTTGACAGCCTGTTCCACAGCTCCAAAGCAGGAATAGCACTGATTGATTTGCCAAAATGTGGGGCACGGGCTTTAGATAATAGAAAGGCTACATCTGAGCTCAATCTGGTTTCAAAAACATGATTTAAGGGCCAAATGTTTAACAGTAGTTAAAAGCTTAAAGGAAAAGACAGAAGTACAGAAATATTTTCAAAAGGTATCTAATTTTAATGATTTTTTTCAATGTCTAAGTCCCTTTACAAACCTGAACCAGTAGACTGTTGAGTTTAGGAGCAGAAAGCCTACATAAAATGCAGAAACAAAAGAAAACGGGGCAGGGGGGAGATGGAAAGCCAGCATAGTTGTTTTATAAAAATCAGAGAGACACCATCAACATCTTAGAGCAGCAGGTTTCAATGATAAAAACCTCACCTAATGTTAACTAGTGAAGAGTCACTTTCTGTGACGGTGAGGAGCAAGGTGAACAAACAGCCATGACAATTTGTAGGGCTGCATGCTCACTACTCAGGCTCCTAGGGCAATGTAAGAGAAATATCGCACCCCAGGCCAATAGGGATCCCCACATTTTTAGGCAATTGCATATTTTAAAGAACATGCTTCCCCTGGGAATAACAGGGCAGGAGAAGTGATCCCATCCTCATCTTGGGGGAGCTGAGGGATGGGAAGTCCTGTCGAAAACTTGACCCATCCTTCCCCTAACAACTTCAGCTTTTCACTAAGCACAGCCTGAGTGCCCTGAGCCTTAGAAAAGCCAGACCAATAAGCGAATATCTATACTTATGCTCCATTTATAATTATTTTGTCCAATGCAGCATGTAAGGGAAAGCGGGAGAGAAGGATGGAGAATTTAATGACAGATGTCCACCAAAGGGCTAGTCTTCATTAGGGATGTGGTCATGTGTGAAGAGCTGAGTTAGCTGACATGATGCTGGCTGTTCTGCTTAGACCAGGCCAAATTGGAGTCGGCACTATGTCAGCTAATTGCAATTAAACCCTGCTGCTGATCAAAGCAGAGCCTCTAAAGCCATTCCATCACCCGCCTCAGACTGCTGCATCCACCGCCTTTGCAGTGTAACGCACCATCTCAGTCATATCTCACAACGTGACAGACTGAAAGCTGTACAGTGCAGACCTAATTAGGAAAAGAAGGCGTTAAGATAAACAACAACAAAAATGCAAGCGTTTTCACAGAGCACAGAAGCTGTGAAAAAGTGGACAAGCATTTGACTAGGGGAGCTTGGGGGTTTCCTGGGCTTCATTCCAAAATGCATCTTTTAAATACAAATGGTGTTATGTTATGTTATTATATTATTTTTCCTAGCAAAGCTCATGGACAATCCAGCAGGCTCCTGAGGAACTGAGGATGGGAGCTTCCCTTTCCACTCAGGCCTTTCAGGGAGGGTTGGTGTTTGGGGATTTATGACTTTTTCAATTATGTGACATTTATGAAGAAGATGCTTCCAAGAAGAAATGTAAGACCTTCCTCCTCTGAGGTCAGCTCATTTCTACATCAGTAGTATCTGCAACTGACAGATTTTCCTTAATAAAATACAGTGTTCATGGTGTGCAATGATAAGCCAACTTTTTAAGATGACCAGCCACCCTTAACTAGTAAAGTCTGCAAAGAAACGTCCATCCTGGGTAAGCTGTCCCTTAGATAGGGCTCTGTTGATTATGCACTATCGAACTGATGTACCTATTCCTGGGGACAGGTTTACTGACATAAAGAACTCCTTTGCAGCAGTAGCTGTGCCAGAAATGAGGATGGGGGGCAGGCTGGCAGCAGTACAACATTTTTATTGGTTGGTTGATACGCATCTCACCTTCCTTTGGTCATCTCGAAGTCAGGCATGGAAGGTCTAAATAAGTTATCAAAAGGCTCTTTCTGCCACCTGTGGATAAAGGCAGGTGTCTTCAAAGGGGCTTTGTTTCTCCTACCCCGGACACCTCATTTAATTGTGCTAGTGGACGCAGCATTTATGAAAGGAAGAATATGAGAAAACCTATACAAATGAATTATAGTTGTAACACTCATGCCAAAAAGCAGACCTTTTATAAAGCATAACCTGTAAAGCCAAATGTGGCTACCAGCTCCAAATACTCAAATCAGTTCAGCCAAGAGATGAGGGGAGTGACCCACAGAGGACTCTGCAGGAGATGGGTCTTAGCCTGTCCTGAGGTCTCCTTGGCTCCAGTGCATGCGCTTGCAGGTGCGTTTGCGATACAGAGCCTTCCCTTGTGTGCATCAGCAGTCGGGTCTGGTATTACCCCACCTGCATGGAAAAATATGTGATGACATTTGCTGTCTTCCTTGGGTTTTAATATCTTTCCACAGGATCAGAGGCCTTGGTGATTGAGCAGGCAGCATGATGGGCAGATACTGAAACAGAAGCCACTGATACTGCTTGTACTTCTGACCTGAGTAATCAGACACAATTCAGACCCTTGGAAGTTATTTCATTTAAGGGGAAGTTGATGGGTCAGGTAGCTCCACTGCAGTGACAACCGCATGAAGTCCAGCTTTTTTAGAAAAAAAACATGGATCAAAACACTGAAAATTACCCCCTCCTCATGGTTCCAAGGCCTTTTCTAAGCTCCCCACAACACACACCATTTCTCTGTCTGCAAATCCTCTCATAAACCACTTTGTGAAAGAGCATCCATCCAAGCTCTGGGCTTTCAAAATCCCAAACAAGACTCATTTTGCTTTTGGGGGGCAGGAGCAGGTGGTCACTGTCTCTTACAGCTGTCATATGAAAGGTGGTTGTTAAACCCATTTGTCTTGATAGGGTTTAGCTCAAATCACAGTAACATCATACAGTATGTTGTTGAAAAAAAGCCCTGACCATAGAAAAGTTTAGTACTGAAATCATGCTTTTTAGGACTTTTTGAGCCATCCCTCAAGTGAACTTTCCCTTAGAAATCAAGAGAATTGATTTTGTTTATGCTGGACATTTTTTGTGTGGCTGCATCGAGGATGCCAATTGACAGGTCAAAATCTGTACATGAAGTTTGGTAGAAAATACCTTAGAAGTTTATATTTAAGGGACAAAGTTAAGTGATTATAGATGTCACTCTAACATTTAATACCAGAAGCAATCACAAACAGTTTTTAATATTTGAGTTCACAATGAAAACCTACAGAACAAAGGACACTTACACCCCGCTGTCATAAAGCTCTTCAAGGCTCAGTTTCCCTGCTCTGAAATGAAAAGATGGGAAAGGTCAGAGAGAACATCAATTAAGTTGTTTTTCTGGACTAGCTACAAGTTTTAAGACTTTAGGAGAACTTTTACTTTTATTCCCATTTCCCATTGGGAAGAGTATTAGTATGTTTTTGCTAGAAGTGGTGACTAAATCGAAATGTTTATCTTTACCACTAGTATCTAATCGAAGGCTACAAACAGAAACCAATGATGCTTTTTGATGCCTAATCAAAAAGTTTGTTAGTTTCTACAAAATGTACACGAGAACATTTTGTATGGTAGAAGCCTGTTAAGATCTCATCTGAGAATTACACTGTGGTTTGCTTTCATGCACAAAAGGGCATAAAGTTCCTGTTAATGGAGAAATAAGAACAATTATCTTCGGAGTGAGTCAAGTTTGAAATACCTCTGAACTATACAAAACCAATGCTTTAGCACCTTGTGTCCTTTTAAGACACAAGTGAACTCATACTCTGGTTTTCAAGATAAAAGGAAATAGCTGACCTTTGACAGCCTCTGGTGATAGTATCCCCTATAAATGATTTAACTGTAAGATTAACCAGTGTAACGAAGTGTTTTAACTATCATTTAAGGTATACTTACTGTGATGTACAGTATGCTTTGCAAATGCTTATGTGAATAATGTCAATCAGTTCTTCATGTAAGTGACGACTGTTGTCATGCCCTAACCAAGAAGCTCTTGAGGACAAGAAAAATGTTATTTAACTTCTGAGAGGCTGAGGAAGATCCAGTGGCCACTGCACACAAATGAGAGCAGAAGACCTGCAGGGAACCTCGGTGGTTTCAGGATGAACAAAGTTGATTGTTAATTTACTTTGTGATCAAGACACTTAACCTGATTAAAACCAACACATCAGGCTTAATGCTAAGGGAACGTTACAAACCACACAAAAATAGTGTATAATGCTGCAGTAGAAGTCATCACCAGTCGTGGTAGTTATCACCAACACAAGCTGTAGGGTTAGAGTCGATGGGGCAACCTTATAAACAGATCAGTCATTTCTCAAACCAGCCTTCTTCTGTAGCTCTACATACATTTGCTATGCCAGCACTCAGAGGAGGTGTGAAGCATCACTACAAACTAACCCATGATGTACATTAAATGATGTGCACTGAAGTTTGGTAGTTACTCAAGTACTCCTGTTGAAGTGTCCTTGGAGGACAGAGCTGGCCCCACTGGGCAGGGGATGCAGAGCTCTCACGGAGAGAGAAGTTATCCTGAGGAATGAGTAAATAAGACAGCTCCTTTTTAAAAATAAATATGTTTCTGTAGAACAGCTTGGCACACAGACTCACATATTTATGTGTATAAATAGCCACTGCCTAAGCATGTTCCGGGCTCTGCTGTCTCATATACATTTTTATGAAGTGGTTCTCAAGCTGGGAAGATATGAAGGGCGAGGAGAAAGGGAGGGCATTTCCTGGGAACTGCTAGAAGCACAATCGAGCATATGCCTGAAGAAAGTCTAGGAGGTGAGGCAGGAGTAACCAGCATAGTGCCGGGGTTGGAAACATCTGGCCAAGAAGAGGAGGGAGGAGGGAGGAGGGGATAGACTGGGCAGAGACCATGGCTGCTGGGAGCTCCTCAGCCCTGCTGCCCACTGCCTAGAACCCTGCTAAGCGGTGGCTGGTCCTCTCTTTCTCCTCTCTTCCTACTCCATGTACTCTTGTTATTCCACTCCTCCTTTCTGCCTCTTTGCTTGGTCCCCAGGGCCTCCTCCAGGGTACATGGGCTTCCCAGCAGCATCCCACTCAGATGCACGCAACAGGCACACACACGTGCCAATTAAACAGCGCTGAATCAGAGGGGAGGGAAGCTCAAAGCAAAGACTTCATGAGGTGCATTAACACAGGGCCCAGGGCTTCCAAACCAGGGACGGCCGCAGTGAGCCATGGTGCCTGGAGCAGGAAGGATGCCACTGAACAGATGCAGGATGCCTCAGGGTGATAGGTTCATTTTATTATGAACCTTGCGTTATTTGGGATTCTTGATCTTTTCAGTTCAGGTGACTACAAGAAAAACCCTTAACTTCAAGAAAAAATAAAATTCCTGCTTCTTAGGGTGCCAGAATAAGCTTTAAATTTGGATCTAGGTGTCCAAATTCCTCAGAAAATACACTCAAAAAACCCCAAAGCTATCTGAATTTTATCTCATGGAGTCAAAGCTTTTCCTGATTTCCTGCGATTGTGCTCATGATTTTTGCAACCTAGGACTGGGGGTTTATTTTCTCTCATTTCCTAGCCTCAGGGAATTTCTTAAAGAAACTGTGACGGCATTTCTATAATAGGGAACAATCCAGGGCTGGTCAGGGTAAGCAGCTGTGCCTCCCCTGTTCCCTGCTATCTTCCACCTGGCTGAGTAATTACCATCCTGCATTGCCTCTTGATCAGAGAATGACCTTATTCCCTCACCGGATAACAAGGTAAAATCAACTTTCCTCACAAATCCCATTATCTCCTGGAAGATCCTCTCGGAATGCAAATCAACAAGTTCAGCAGAGACAGGAGCCCAACAGCAACCCACAGCCTCAATTCAAATTACCTCCACGCTGCAGGATGAGACAATCTGGATTACCGAGAATTACCTAGGCAGAGCAGTGACTCTGCATCTTATGAGCCCTTGTTCTTTAGATCAAAGAGGTTTGATGGGCATTTAATTAAAAGATAAAGTAGCCAGCTGTAAAACACCAGACTAATCTTTCAAGTATACAACTCAAGTTACAATTAAAGAATGACTGTAATTGTCAGATTTTTGGACGTCACTGGCAATACACTCCATCATTAAGGGATAAATCGACTGTTGAGAGCAGTGCCCACCTTGCTTTTTAATGCTGTCGTAGGGCAAGCTGGTTCGGGTGGTGAGAGCTCACATGCAATGTTGGGAGTCTCTTGCTTCCCCAAAACCAGGGAGATTCCCAGATGAAATCACAGCGGCTCTTTTCTTCTTCCAGGACTGCACCAGAGGAGTGCTGGTCCCCAAAGCAGCCATCCTCACTCTTACCATACACATTCGTTCTTGATGGGGCATTACACTCCCCCATGCCCTGGGGAAGAGCAGCCAAGGAGAAAAGCTCATTTAGAAGATGTGTGTATGAACACTGGAGGTGCTGTTAGGAGTGTGCTGTGAAACGTGACAAAGAAAGTAACTTCAATATTATCTGCACCGGGTTTTCTTTTTCCCAGCACAGTGCTGTAACTATTCCCTCACTGTGCAATGCTGGTTGAGACAAGGTACTAGTAGTTTTTAAAGACAGTTAGCATGATCAGCTTCTCTGTCTCCTCCATCACACACACTGACTGTTGATATTTACTGGTTTATCCCATAGGAAAACCCCAGTGCTTTGTCCCAGCTACATGACGGAACAGCGAACTCTTGCAAGTTAACACCCAGCAGAAACATGCTTTTATTAAAAAGAGAGACACAAGTTGCACAGGGAGAGGAAGCATCTCCTACCAGAACAGCTGATGCAGTAGGAAAAAGCAGATTGATTCTCGGGTGCAGAAGCCCCTGAGATCTGCTTCAGCAGCGAGGTCTTATCCGAAACAGCACAGTTTGAGAAGTGTTTCAAACCAACACGGAAGCCAAAGCCAGTCCGCTGCCATCTCTCAGATGTGCACAACCACGGCCTCGGAGCCCAAGAAACCCAGGTACCCAGCTCACGTAATACAGCACAAAGCTGAACACCTCCTTAAGCAGTGCCAGAGGAGGACACCGGTGGTCCCCGTGCCTCCCAGCCCTACGTGCCAAGTCCTCGCGCCAGCATTTTGCCGAGTACCTCAATGGCATTTTTCACATATTTGGTGCTTAACTGTACTTTTCTCCAGTGCATCCTCTTACTCCATCCCTGTGTATACTTACAGTCTGCTGTGAGGATGATTTACATTAAAACCCCAGTGTTAACACAGTGAAACCTTTTGCATGGAAAAATCCAGAGCCATAAAACATTTACAACATAACAAAAATGGTTTCCTAAATCTCTGGCTTATTTCAAGATGCAGAAGAGGCCATTATTTTCACTTTGCCCTCTGGATCTGGTTTTTGCTCCTTTTCTCTGGCTGAGTAGCATTGTAATCTTGGAGGGACGAGTCATTATCCAGCCTTGCTAAGAAGGGCAGAACCACCCCCTGAGCATGTAGAATTGAAGTCCCGTTTGATACAGGAGCTGTGATACTCTTCACACATTTGTTTCAGTAATGAAATGTTTCAAAAATATTAAAGGATCTGAAGATGTTAAAATGTCTGGATGCTGGCAACATCTTTGATAAGTTAATTTTGCATTCAAAGCCAATAAAGCATTGGTCAAAGTGACACAGAGTTCGGATTTACCCTGGATAATTCCTTTGCTGCAAGACATTTAAATTAAATCAGTTAAACTCTGACTGCACTTATTCATTGGGATGTCAGTGCTAACACACCGTGTTAATTGAAGCAACACTGAAGAGTATTTTGACTTTAACTTAGCAAAAGATGTATCAGCTTAGCTGTAACCAACAAGCCACACATTCACACTGCAAAAGCGAATTGAAGGGCTCATTCTGAAAAATAATGCTAGCTAACAAGACGCTACAAGTCAAAACAGCCACGGGGGAAAATGAACCAGGAATTTGTGGGAAGGGGAGAGAAAGAGCAAGAGGGAGAGGGTGCCTGCAGAGCCCCGGTTATGCACAGGGGTATCTCGCAGCTCTCAGACCTGAGGTGCGCCAGCCCCACTGGGTATGCACGATATGAGCCCCTCTGAAGCGGGGATTTCCCTTGGTGAGTAACCATCCTGCAGGATGCTACCCGAGCTACAGAGGGAAATATTTTGCATTTAGAGAAGGAAGAGATTAGAGACACTATCCAGACTACTGTGCAGTGAAGATATATCTGCTTTGAGCAGGCACTTGATTCAGAATGAAACTTAATGAAAGGTGGGAGATTTACTTGAAGTTTGTCTCCAATCCAGTTGTGTCATTTTCGGTATTGGGAACTATTTAAAAAGGGAGTAATCTTCTTGTTTGGGAAGATACATGCAGCCCTATAAAGCTGCTTTATCTCCACATTCCTATTGCCACACAGAGCAGACTTAACTACGTTAAAACTGTTCGAAAAGTTGCCAACAAATCATCTGTCTGTCTTGGTTACAACAATATCAATATATTTGTTTCCCTTGAAAACTTCAGTCTTTCTTCTCACTGAAAGGAACTGAGCATATTCCCTTCTCTTGCAGCTCAGTACAACATCACCATTCCACAGGATGGCCAGGCAAGAAAGAAATTGGGCAGATTGTGTTTTCAGGCCTTCAGGCAAAATCTTCCAGAGATGTTTCTTCCCCCCGATCATTTCCCTTGAATTTTGCAAAGTACTTCCAGCATAATCATGCTATGCATAAAGCTGGCAGAGCTGGGATAATCCCTACCCACAAACTATCAGAGAGCACAGACCACGGTTTTGTAGTGTCATTAGCATTTCCTTCCCCAGTCAAACCTGACACCAGTTACACCAACATAAAACTGCTCTTGCCCCTCTTCGTAGCACTTGCTTCAGGCCAGGTTTGGCACAGACGCAGAGGAAGGCAGCAGAATACCTGCAGAGGTACATGAAAACAGCATCAGGAGCTCCCCTTCACACTCAGCAAGGTATTCACCAGAGAGAGCTTATGGATTGCATTAAAGAAGGTTGTTTTTATAAGCATCCTAGTACCAAAAAACTCATTTATTTGTAACTTTCTGACTAGGATGAAAGGTGATCAGATCCAAATAGCAACTATGAATTTTTAGTCCATTTAAAGTCCTAAAGCCCTGGGGCCTGTTGGTACTGCAATAGTTAGCAGAGCTGCGAGTAATCAATCGCTCTCTATCTGTGTTTACGCAAGTGGAGCTGATTGATTACTCACTGCTAATATGACTGCCAACGCTGCAAACATTTTTCTCTGGACAGTTCTCCAAAGCAGCCAGGGTCTGAGGCTAACAAGCTGTCTGCCGAGGGGAGGGTATAGAAGCAGGGCAGCAATTTTTAGGTTGTTTAGGTTAACATCGTAACTGCGATGTTCAAGCGGTCCGAGGCTCTCGAAGCCCCCAGAGGCTTTGTGTGGCGTGAGGCACAATCGAGGTCTCGTGGCCAACACACCACGCCTTCGGCGGAGAGAAACGAATCGTCCCTTCCTTCCACACAACATTTTCAGGGACATCCTGCCTATATGTTTTGTGAGGAGGGAGAGAGGGTTTGCTGTCTTATCCTCATCCTACCCAAGGGAGCAGGAGGCAATTCCCCCTTCCCTCTTTGTTTAAACCTTCCCATCAAAAGCACTCCTCAGGAAATTGTTTCTAGTGCAAATTTTACTGGTCCTACAGAAACCCAGGACTTCAATTGTCTCCATTGTCTACTACCTCCTGTTATTATTTTATTTGCATATAAAGGAATACATCTCTTTCATTAATCTCTCTTGTAAAATCTACACTTATTTACAAACAGAGAGAGACAAGTTCACCTCCAGGCCGTATGATGGTTGGTACGAACTGACATCCTTCGTGACTATTTCAAGCCTTGGACTGAATGATGCAGAGGGATAGACTACAGCTCCCCCCCGTCGGAGATGCTTTCAGGCAGAGCTGAAGCCCAGGGGCTAGAGCATGCTTATTATTAAATTGGTAAGTTGAACGTTTTTTTCCCCAAATGTTGCTTTCAGGAAGTGGGGATCAACAAAAGCATCAATTTTCTCTAATCAAAGGCACCAAATAATTAAGAGAACTCTTTTATACCGTTTTCATATTTCACACTGCCCATAATCCAAAACCCTGGCAAACAAGTAAAATAACCCAGAGTCTTTCTGGCAAATAGCAGAGACAAGACAGTTGAACTACTCCCAAGTGCCACAAGCTTTCTCCAAGAGCCTTTTCCAGGACACTGTTAATTGACATTGCAGAGAATAGTGTTGGCAGTTACTGATGATCAGAAAATGCTACCTGCTTGATTTATATGCATTCTTCTGCTACTTTGAGACCAATTTCAGTTTTAAAATTAAATCTCCATTTGTCTCTGCTGTCATTTTTAGCACCTTACACAGCAAAAACAATGCCCACAACAAAAGTAGTGAGGCACTAAACAAGGATGTTGTTTGTGCACCTTTAATATGTGCACGAACAGGCAGAACACAACTAACAACATAAACTGTTTCTTCGACCAGACTCTCATGTCATCGATAGCACAGAAGCTTTAGTAGCTGCTTCCCCAATATATTCAAAGGGGAACTGCATTATTGCCGTCTGACTGCATTTTTCAAGGAACAAGCCAAGACACCTTGCAAAAGCCAAACGGATCCAGAAGATGATGGATAAACTCCCACCACTTCCATAGGCTTCCCTTCACAGCCTGGATCTGTGATGGTGTTACGCCCACATTACCTAGCAGTGAGAAGATAGGTCTTTTTTGCTACCTTTTGGGTTTTTTCCTTGTATATTTAGAGGAAGGTTTTTCAAGCAATAACTGTCTTTTCTCATAAGCATGCACATTATAAGCTTATAAGCATTGCAGCCTTTCGGTACTTAAAGGGGGCTTACAAGAAAGATGGGGACAAACTTTTTAGCAGGGCCTGTTGCAATAAGACAAGGGGTAATGGTTTTAAACTAAAAGAGGGTAGATTTAGACTAGATATAAGGAAATAATTTTTTACAATTAAGGTGATGAAAGACTGGAACAGGTTGCCCACAGAGGTAGGTGGTAGATGCCCCATCCTTGGAAACATTCAAGGTCAGGTTGGACGAAGCTCTGAGCAACCTGACCTAGTTGAAGATGTCCCTGCTCATTGCAGGGGGGTTGGACTAGATGACCTTTAAAGGTCCCTTCCAACCCAAACTATTCTATGATTCTATGATTCTAAAATAATTGTACCCTCTATGCATTACAATGTTTGGAAAAGTAAGGTAAAAAATTTCTTGTCTTTTAACTGCAACAGAAGGCAATGTGGTAGGAAAGGTGATGGGAGGCTGTGAATGTTCAAACAAGTACTCACAGACACCTCCAACTTTTCCCAAGCAGTTGGACATCACCGGTTCTTTGTTTCTTTCCTTTCTTTTTTTAAAATTTGACCTTTCTTGCTCCTGCTCTCCCAAGAAGTAGCCACATTGACTCCAAGTGACATTTCGATCGCAGAGGTAGGTCTCAAGCACAATACATTATTAAAAAAACCCACTAAATCAGAGAATGCCGTAAAACTTCAAACGCAGCAGTTCTGATGCCATTGATCAGGAGGACAAAATCTCTGCTACAGACAGACACGTTGGCTGGGGATACCTTGCTGAAGGATGCATAGAGAAGCAAAAGGGAAAGGGTTTTTCAAAATGAAAAGAATAAAACAGAAAATTCACCAAGTCAAGAGTTCAGCTGAAATAAATTTCCATTCCCTCAAAAAGAAAAAAACCTGTTTTTCTTTCCCAACTGACACCTTCATGTGCCATTTCAGACTCTCATATTCCCATACGTAATGCTACAGACAATGAAAACATGCGCGTATGTCATGCCAAGGCATCACCGTGTGAACTTGTTTACCACTTCGCAACACACTGACAGGGCAGATCTCTTGCAACTCTTCCCCTTCTGACGATACAGCTGAAAACTCCAGTGTGAATGGGAATGTACTGCAGTTCGTGTCAAGGAGAACGGCAATTTCCACCATTGTTTTTGCTATTCTGGATATTCATGCAAAGTTTTGCTTAATCATCTGCTTGGCCGTTTAGCAACAACATTCTCAATACCCATTTAATTTAATGATCAATTTTTTTTTAATGAATACTTTAATTACACGTAGTTGGTGGAGGCCCGGCCAACAATCAGCTGGTCTGAGTTTCAAAGCAGTAGATGAAAGAGTACTGGATATAAGAGGAGCCTTAGCAATTAATGTCACTAAGTGGATTACTCCAAAACCAGCACAATACAGAGTAGTCAGAGAGGGATTGAAGTCCCTACACTGGATTCTAGCAAAATCCTTAGCACACCAGAGAAAGGCTCTGCAGACTATGGCATCACATAAGATTTTAAAAGTTGAAAGAAAATGGTACTACTACCTTAAATAAGGTGCCCTTATTTATCTATATCACAGTAGCTTCTCAAATAGTGACTGTGGCATCTCTCAAACGTCCCCTTGACTCCATATGTACCCTCCTCAGATCTGAGCTGCACAGCCACTCGGCTCCCCAGCCCACTGGGTCCCCAGCTGTGAGAGGAGGCTAGCGTGCGGCTCGCAGGGTCAGCGGGTGGATCAGCCCCAGAGCATCGCCCACGGCAGGCGAGAGGAAAGCAGCACCTTCCTCCACCCGGGCCAGCTCGCCCAGGACTGAGACAGAAGTGGGTTCATGCCAAACGTGCAGCTGTGACAGAGCTACCCCAGAAAAGCAACTCTGCAACATCTCTTCTACGGCAGAACCACCTTAACGGAACTCAGCTGAGCGGCCAAAGTCCTCTGCTCGGTGCTGTACTGCTGAGCCAGCAGCAACGCCTAAGGACAACAGCGAGTCCTAGCACTCATCTCAATCCCCGCAGCCCAGCATCACAGAGACGTGCCAGGCACATTTCAAAGCCACATGAATTTGGGGCACCGATCCTAATGTCCTCCATAGGACCAGCTTTCATCCTCAGGATCGATTCCAATTTCATCTACATTTCAGTAAAATACTGCTGATTTCAACGGAGCCCATCCTGATAAATGCCAGCGTATACAGACGCAGAAGCAAATCTTCCCTGCAATCACCCAGGGCATCTGAAACCAAGAGGCATCTTGGCAGGATACATGAATGGCCTGATTGTGTCCATTTTCAAGAAGGAATACATATGTATAGCACTGCGATCCAGCTCAGTCTGTACGGGATTCGGCTCTGCTTGATGAGCAATCAGTCTGCTGCAGGAACAAACACATAATGACTGCTTTCAGCTGCTAATGCCACTGCTTTTTCTGGAACAATATAGAGGCCTGAACTGCAAATTCACATCTGGCCTTGTTGGAAATTAACTAGGAATCGAAAGGGGTTTGCAATTAGCCTTTGAAAAAATCTTCACTAATTCACAACCACGGAACAGGACACTAGAGCCTGCAATGACATTTCTGCAGGATTTGGTGGTGTGGCTGTAATAAGGGGGTTTGTGTATTTATTTTAGGGAAAGACTATCTTCTGTTTGGCTTTGGTCTATGAAAGAATTCAGGAACAGCAATATTCCAAACATATGGTGATATTCTTTTCCACAGCAAAATGCAATTTGACTACAGTTTCCCACTGTGTGCACTCAATTTCCATGAATGTTACTGGGATTAACATTTTTCATGGCTATTTTTTGCCATTTTCAATGAGAACTGGCATCAATATTTGTACACTTGTTTTATTCTTGAAGTTTTACAGTTTTCTATTCTGCTAAAACCCCTAAACCTGTTCAAGGTTTACAAAATTCATCCCAAAAAATTGGTCTCCAACATTTAGCTTGCTAGAATTTCTTAAAGGGGTCTTTACTTTTAGCTGTTAAAATCACCAATAAAATTAATTACTTTCCACGCAGTCTAAGTATACTTCTGTCCTGTTCCCAAACATCTGAGAGGATTAGCCAAATCTTAGCTCTGGTCAAGCAAGAATAAAAGTATGGCATCTCCCTACTTTTCCACCAAGCAAATAAGTCAATATGAAGAGAGGAGGAGAAGACCTATACTTTCTAGCATTGTTGGGAATAGTATTATAATTTGTTGTTCATAAACACAACCTGCAAATCACCATTCTCGGACAAGAAAGGGAGGTGTCCCCAGGCCACGCTGCCTCTTGCTCTTCCAGGGGGCCGGCACCATCCGCTGCTCCTGCCTCAGGGCTGCACTTCGTGTCACACCGTGGCTCCTAATATCCTAATAACCTCTGGGAATTATTGCCCCGACTCACCCGGTGCTCGAAAACCTCTGTGGCTGCTCCTGACAATACCACGGGAGGGGGTCAGGGGAAGGGGACTGAAAAGAAAACCCCTCTCATTCATATTTCTACTGAACATTTTGGATCGTTTGCTGACTCATTTTGCAGTTTAGCTTGCAGCAAACTCAAAATTAAGTTACTACAGAATAATGACCATTAAGTGACTGAGATTGCTTTATTTCTCTGAGCCTTAGCAACAGTGATTTCACTTGCCTGTTGCCATAACAACTACGGCATGCACATCAAGGTCACTAAGCCCACTTTGCTTCTTGCCTGTAGCTATGTCTCTGATGGCTTATATGCCTCATTTTTATTGTAGATTCATACCCAACGACTAGGAAGAAAAGATACTTTTTCATCTTATGAGTAAACAAGCACGTGAAGATGAGCTTTTCTCAAGGTAAGGGAAAAGGGACAAAAGACAAAGCATTTACGGAAAATGTTCACTTCATTCTTAATGGAAAAGCGGTTCTTAAAAAAAAAAAAGTGTATATATGAGATCCAAAATACCTAACATGCAAGGAGTCAAATCAGCAGTCAATTCTCCCTTACAAAGATGAAGAAAGATTTCCTGAACAGTATGTGGATATGAGTTCCTTCATTTCCAGGAGGACCTGCCAGCCTGCCTCAGGACATTAGCACAGGGACATCAATGTCCCTGAAGTGCCACCTCAGATATTGAAGAATTCTGACCTTAGTGCTTAAATAAGTGTAGCTTCAATGGAAACACCCCATTTAGTGTTAATCTACGAAGCCTCAGCACACAGCCATTCACTGAGACGCACTGGCCTGAAATAAGGTGGAACTGGAAAGCCGGAGAGGACGGCTAAGCTGGCTGGCTGATGAACTGCAAAGCCCCAGGTCAGGTGAGAAATCACCTGCAACACCATTTTCCTTAGTTATTTCTTTCACAAATTTTAACAGATGCAATTTTTACTCCAGAATATTTACACCTCACGCATCATTTTCATTGAATAGAAGGGTTATAAAACACTCTTTTAATACAAGTGAACTGCATTCGTCTCGTAAGTCAACTAGAGGCACTTTCAAAGGAAATTCTAAGCTCCTACATTACCAGAGAACTTTTTCTGCCATGCGGAAGGAGAGAAAAGAATGATTCTCTCTGAAAAATATAAATAACTTTGCCACCTCTTCTTATAGCTAGTTGATTACAGCAGCCAGTGAATGAAAGATTTCACTGCTTATTTGTCAGCTTTACACCAAAAATACCACCAAAAAAGATGAAAAGTCCAGAATTGCAGAGGGATTTATGAGGCACTAAATACTTCTGTGAATCAGGACTGAAATGTAATTTCATATATACTTGTGTAGTTGTTGGCTATGGGACAAGATAGACAGACAAATACACACAGGCACACTGATAGACAGAGAGACAGCTAGACTGGAGCTGGACCACAAAATGTCAAATTTAAATTTTGCTTTATCATTTACAGTAGGTCCAGCTGGCTCCAGCAGACATTCTGGCCCAGCTCACCTGGCATCTTGCTAGACAAGGCAGAGAAGTAATTTCATTTTTCAGATAGGAAACAGAAGAAATGGAATTGCTGATGGTCATACAAGCCCACCGGGACAAGATGAAGAACGTTTGGGGACTCTCTAACATGCAGCTGTGACACAGACCTCCATCGTGTTATCAAGTTCCTGGCTAAGCAATGAGTTGGTCTGGACTTTACACCAAAGAATGGCTGCAAAAGAACTGGTTGACTTTCTTGGTTGTTATTCTATACTGGCTGATATTCTTTATAAAGTTAGAAGGCAGAGGTGCTCTTGGTAACAACTACTGCCACGAGCAAGTTCACTGCACACAAGGAAATATGATTTACTGACTAGTTAAATGCTAACTGCCAAATTTAGGGCCGTCAGGAATAATTCCACTGGACCCTCAATGGGATCCATTGCCCTCTTAAAAAGAAGACTTGTGACATCTGTCTTACCCCAGGTGATGCCTCAAGAGAAGGTGTGCGCTGCCTGCCAGGCACCCAGCCTGTTCCAGGTGGCAGTGGTCCAGGAGGTGCCACAGCCAAGCCAGGGAGCTCTGGGCAGCACGGCAGGACCAGGTGAAGGGGTGGGATGTGGCATGCAGGATCAGGGCAGCCCTGGAAGCGTTGGGGAGCCTGGAAGGGTGCCAGCCCTTCCTGCGGAGCACGGTGGGAAGGACGGTGTATCAGGGACCTAGAGGGATCTGCATGGAGCTTGCTGGAGCCCCCAGAAAGGTGGTAGGCAACCCAACACAAGGGCAAAGTCTGTCCTGCTGAGGATATATAAGGTTGGGGAGAAATTGGTTTCTGAACCCTTTTATTTATTCATCATATCTAAGTTTATCCTTTCCAAAAGTTGTCTTATTTAGTGTATGCTCTAGACATCCAACACCAGGCCAGTTTAATAATTCAAAGCCCCTTTGATGTCCTTAGTGTACTCAGTTTACAGGAAAGTCCCAGCACGTCCACCCCAGAGCCTTGGCTGACTCCAGGTCCCACCAGAGACAAAACACTAAATACCTAAAACGGAGCCAAAGCCTCAGCGTAAGTCTGCAACAAAATCAAGGGAGCTTACTCAGCTCACGTTTGGTGAGATGCAGCCCGTAAAGCTCCAGCTTACTACAGGTATTAAAAGTGTGGTGCTTAATGCCTTTTGCCAGAAAATAAGCGCAGATGTATCTCAGGGAAACAGTACATTCAATTGCTGCGGATTCTGTTGCTTTCCACAGAGTATCTCTTGTTATTACTTTAATAACTGAAGAGGAAATCCTGTTAATCATAAGTTGCAAGGTTGTATGAGTTGAGAGCTGTGATATCATAGCTGTTGATAGCTCTGCGCAGGCATGATGAGATAGCAGATAACGCACGTCGTGATTTTCAATAGGGAATTGAATTGTTTGCCTAATTTTCATCACGCACGCACCCCACCCCCAAAGATGTCACACGTCTTTCTTCTCCTAGCTATTACAACAAATATATTGCTCCTACAATCAGATGCCAACATACAATTAAGGACATGCAGGTGTCAAGCATTCACTGCCACTGCTTAAGTTAGCAAAGGGTTAAATGGAAAAAAAATGAACCAAACAAGAAGTCAGCCCAGAAAGAAAGTAAAACAAATAACTTAATTAAATCCATCTCTGTTGGTGTGAATTCAGGTAGCCTGATTTTTGCCATTTAAAAACAAAATAGTCCCAGCAGCCTGATCTTGCCTGCAACTTCAATAAACTTTTCTTTAGACAATTGTTTAAAGTGCACAGTTCACGTGCCAATGAAAGAGCCAGTATGGCAAAACGAGTCTGGTTTTGAGACTCTTTTGTGGAAGGAACTTACTAAAATTGTGGCTATTGGAAAGCTTTTACATCCAAGCACACGTTCATTACCACACATGAAAGTAAAAAGTCATCCTGTGCAAACTGACTGAAGCCCGGCGAATATTTTAAACCCTTTATGATTTTCAATGACACCCAGTTTTCTTCTGTTTTCACATCACTGATTTCCTCTGACCCACACAATTTGTTAGCATGCTTCGGGTCGCAAGTCAACAGAGCAATGCTAATGACAGCGGTTAGGAGGGTGTTTCTCCTTCTCACTTACATGTCCTCTGCAGCGCTTACGCAGTGTATGGCCTATAGCTCCTATAGGTGCTACAGATACAGAGGTGACTGCTGCCCCAGGAGGATGCTGGCTAATGGAGGTGGACATGGCCCCGTCCTTCTTCCTCCAAGCCCTGAAGGAGGCTGCCAAAGGCTCCCACAGAGAATTAAAGGTCTTTGTGCAGCACAAGGAAATTCCTGGGAGGAAAGGAAAAACCAGAACGTTAGCGAGACACCAAATATTGGCCCCTGTAGCCAACAAGGGAAATTTCCTGGAGGAAGAAAAGGAAAACAAAACACAAAAATATGGCCCAAAGAGGCAGAGAAAGCTAATGAAATGTCTGCTTTTGGGGGAGACTGCGGGGTCAGCAACCCAGGGCAGGAGCAGGGAGGATATGAGAGAAGCCTCCACTGCTGGTAAGTCAAACATCTTGGCAAAAAAGCCGTGGCCACCCCTGCAGCTGCTGGGCAATTCAGCCTTGATGCTCCGGCCGCCCTGGGCGCTCCCCTTGAACAATGAGTTTTCATTTCACTGTAGAGGGCTGGTGTCAGTGCAAAATCATGCACTTCATTGAAACTAGTGGTTTTTACCTTCTATTTAAGCAGAGCTTGCTGGGGCTTTGCAGGGATTTCAGGGGAGCTCTTTGCACCTTCACCCAAGGAGGGAGAGCAAGCCCCCGCCGCGCCGCGCACGCGGCAGCCAGTGCGGTGAGATGTCTCCTTGGGAGGGTCCCGTGAGATGGCCCTGTGCTGCCCAGATCCACACGGAGTCTCTGGAGAGAAAAGGTTTCATTTTAATTATCTCAGATCCAACCTCACAGAAGTTTTGCAGCCCCAAACTTTATATAATACTTCAAGATTAACAGTGAAATAAGAAGAGACTTGACCTGGAAAAAGTTCCAGCTCAGGCAAAATTTATCTTCCCCCCCCCCCCCTCATTTTTAGCAAATGTAGTGACGACTGGGTATTATAGGTACAGCTCTGCCCAGAAGCATTAGCTATGACATACCTCATGGTAATTAGTCATCTAGGATACCACTTTTTAAAGACCTCAAATAGCTCCATCTGGTTGTTACACTAAAGTCTTAAAGGGGGCCTCAGAGCAAGAGAATGGGCTCCTGTGCTGCAGGGAACTCAGGAGAAAAGGCACAGTGAAATAACAGGACAGAGTGGGCAACTGAATGGCCATCTCAGTTGCCCACCTCAGTTCTCCCTGCTGTAATTGGGAAGAAAAGTCACCAGCCCCTTTTGCTGAGTGCTTCAAGACCTAGGTAGTTAAAAGCACAATGCAGAGAATATTGTTTTCACTCCTGATGTGCCGCTGCAGACTCGCGTCCCCATGCCGAGCAGGGACCACAGAGCTCCGGTAGCATCACTACAGGCCGTGCTGGTCCCTCACCTTCCGGTCTGCCGTAGGAGGGCTGTTTTCTGCATGGGGCCATGGGCTGAGGAGCCCCATGGGGCTGGCAGTGGTAGCATCGCTCCCCCATCCATGAGCTACATGGATCCAGACCTTCCTCGATACGCCCTCCTCTGCAAGGAGGCAAGAAGGAAAACAGGTTCAGAGATTTTTGCCCCCTCCTCCTCCTCAAATCAAGCTTTTAGTTTTAATTGAAAGAGAGAAAGAGTTTCTCAGGAAGGAAAGACATTAATCTTATAAAGTATTTGAATAGGGTGGAATGCAGTGACAACAGCAGCTAATGAAGTAAATCTAAATTAAGTCACTGTCTGGATATATTTTTTTATTATTAATAATTTTTTTTTTTTTTTTTGCAAAAGGGAGAACATCTGGTGTTTGCCAGTGAGACCAGTCGAGTCTCCAATTAATCTCTGCAAAGTGGCATACCTCCTAGCTGTTCTGTGTGCGACCATTTCTTCAGTCCTGACCACCGGTATAGAAAATAGCTTGTTGAATGAGCCGCTGCAGAAATCTTCTTGTCATGAAGAACTCATTAGGTCAGCAATAAAGTGATTTATCAAAGACTTGGATTTCAGCCATCAGCTTCACTTGTACAACAGACTCAGTTGCAGTGCTTCGAGCAAAGGCTTACAAATTACCATTATAATCTTGTAAGCATGCCTCATCTACACCAGCCAGTTCCTGACCAGCGAAGTGGAGACCAAGAAATACAATCCTTTCTGCCCTCTATTATATGCTGTCAGCCATCCAGATGTGATGCAATGAGTGGAGCAGATATTAATACTTCTGAATGGTGATGAAAGGGAGTTCACATTCTGGAAGAGATGCTGGAAGCAATGGGAGATTGCTTTATGCAATGTTAACTTTTCCTGAGCCTCCTCTGCCTGATCACAAAGCCCTGTTGCAGGGGAGACCTTTGCAGTGGACAGTCTCTCGGCATGTGTCAGCGATCAGCTCGGTCTTACGCAGCACCTGACCTTATATAATCCAGCATGTGTCTGATGATATTTTTCAGTTCCCTCAGGTTGAAAACGGCCTTTCCCACATCTCTCCGAGTTGTGTTTCTCTGCTAATCCCGTCCTCCCGTCTGCCTGAGCTGGGAGAGCGGAGGGGAAAAGGTGGGGAGGCACAGGATGATTTCTTTGAAAAGTCGAACAGTTTCCATGGTCTGGAACATAGGATCAAGTTCATCAGCTTTTTCGGCCCATCACATATACAGCTGGTATTTTTCCTTGCAAAACAGATTTCATTTTCTTAACTAAGTCACTTTTCAGGCAAGAAGAAAGCCCACTGCTAAGCACAGCTTCAGGAAAGAGCCAAATACGTGCCTGCACACATGCTGTATTTAATTTTCAATTCTCTGCTCTGCCTCTGATCCTTTCCCACCACCAGCTGGGTCCTCACCACCTTTCCCTCTCTTCCACCAGTTTTTCCCATTGGAATTCCTTCCCCTTCTGCCAGCACCCTGCTTTCCCTCAGGATGTGAACTCAGTTACATCAGCATTGAACTTTCAAACCCGTAATGTTCAAGTGGATTCAAAATTAGTCAAAACAAGCTCATCCATCAATAGCTTTTAATGTCAAGAGCTCTGAGGGCAGGGGTGGGGGTGGAAGGCAGGGCCACGGTGCATACTCAGGCAACAATGAAAATGTTGTCAAAGAGCAATTAAGTGTGCTCCGGTGACAGGTTGGCACTGCACTTGTTTCTAAGGTGAGAGAAGTCATAAAACATTTACAGTTCACCCAGCACCAGCAGCACCAAGTGCCTTTTACATCCAGCCCGCATCTCCTCGGCAATCAGAGAAGACCCAAACCTGCCTTGTGCCAAATGGTAATTGCATTTTTAAATAACTTTAATCACCTTTCATCATGACTTCTCAATTTGCCGAGTCAAATGTCATATTCTCTATTGCTGGGCAGCCCTCTTTGCTGCACTGTGAGCATTAATTAAATGGACAGATGGAATTTGTTATCATATATTTCAGCCACAAAGCTTAAGCATAAATAAAGGAACTTCTTTCTTTACTAATATTAGTCAAAAATAATTTGTTCTTGTGCAACAATTCATAAGAAAGATGATAATAACACTATCTTTAAGAATTTAATCAGAGTCAAAACCCCATTCTAGGCAGAAGAATCTCTATTCCTTTCATATTCAGGGCTATTAAAGTTTTTTCCACGTACACGGGATACAGTACTTTAACACGCAAATCTGGCAGGATTCGGCTGCTGCAATCCTACCTGGTATGAAAGTCAGGGGCTGAATTCTAAGAAGCGAAGAATTGAAAGAAAGCAGCTGAAGAGGCGCTTGGCAAACAGCATGTATTTCCACTAAGACCTGAGCACACCGGGTAAGACTTCCATAAGGTGAAGAATATGGCTGTAAGCCAGATGTAAAAATGGAAAGAAAAAACAGCATAAAGAATTGAGTATCTGAAGACTAATGAGTGAGCTGATGCTCCCTGCATGGCTGAAGGGCTGAGTGTACTATTGACTGAGACGATGGAGGTTTTGGACAATATGGGAAATCAAAGAGATGTCAGGGAGCTGGAGAACCAGCATTGTTCTGTACCCCCTCCCTTCCAAATGAGGGGAGCGAAGCAGAAATTTAATAATAGAGAAATGCTCGTGCTTTCAGTGCTGGAAAAAATCCTTTTGTGTAAAGAAAGTGCTGTGGACAAAACACAGTGAATGGAGGACTAAGAGCCAGTTTCTTAACGCAAGTGCCTACCTGCGTGGGAACAGGTCCTGTTATTCTCCTGATTGGGCTACTCACACCGCAGAGGAGAGACCAGCTGCAACCAGACTACTCCTCACAGACTCGAGGGTTGCAGGCAGAGGGCAGGACGATGACAGCTGATCTTTTGTGTCAAACGATGCAAGACAGATTGTCTGTCTTGCATTTTCTGTCTTGAAAATTCAAAAGGAATTTTCCTCCATCGGTGGAAGGCAATTTCAAAGCCCAAGCTTGCTGGGCGCTTGATTTGGTCCTTAGTCAGCCCAGGAAATATCAACTGAGAGTTCAGTTACACCCAACCCACAGGTGCTCAAAGAAGAAAATTTCTTATCCACGCCCTTCCAGAGCAGGAGGCAAGGGAATAATTTTGGTCTCACTTTATGGCAGCACAAGAGCTACTTGACTTCAGAAACAACCGTCTCTGGCAGAGCTAGGACTGAAAGCCACAGCTCCTGGATCTTGCTACAACAGCATAAGCAGAAGCGCTTATTTGTCAATGCACCAAAGCTAAGGCCATCACATTTTACCTCCCCTCCTAACCTCCTCTCCAGCAATTCTGCAAATATCAATTAAGTCTGTGTTGTTCACTCATGGTTGATATGTCCTTCCAATAGCTCACTATGGGAAATTTCAGACTGCTTTATTAAACCATCTCCTATACATTTACCTACCAGTAACCTAATAATGATATGAAATTAAAAACACATTACCTTTATCTACAATTATCCCATTACAGAAGCAGGCAAGTGCTGCAGAGGCAGTCATCACATTTTTACAGCATAACTACTTTAGATAAAAATTACAGAGAGGCAGGTTTCCTATCTGTGGAGAAATAAAGTAGGTTCTTTCAGAGCTTTGGCCAGTTTGTGACAGGAGGTCAAATGAAGATGTGTGAAGGCTAAGGTCAGTGTTTCCAGGTGACCTGCATTTTGCCTCCAGGAAGCTTCGTTTCCCTTATCATTGCAGCCTTTGTCACCTGTAGAAGATTATTCAATAGGTGTTTTGTGTTTTTGTCTCTCAGCCAAGATCCATCTTCCTCCAGGACAAGCAGACAACCCCAGAAAATGAAAGGGCACCTGCTGGTCTCACCTTTTTGTGGAGGACTTGTCCCCCTTTTCTCACCTCTCCAAGTGGTAGAGAGAAAAGGGAAGCTTTTATCCTGTAATACAGATGAGAAATGTACCCACATCACATTTCTTGTGTCAAGCTGATAGATCAAATTGGGGATGGGGGAAGCAAATGTAGGCAATGTGGACTGAAAAGAAGAGCATTAGCTAGACAGATGAGTACAGTGAAAAATCAAGTAAGACCTATCCAGTCCATTTCCCCACAGCCCCAGGCAAACCTGAATCCATTTAGTCCAAAAATCACTCCTAAATCTTTTTTGTGTGCCTATTGCAAGCTGTCCATTTCTCATATCACAATGGCCATTTCTAGGCACCAAGCTGTAGGGGAGAGAGACTGGAAGATCTGCTTTTTGAGAGAACTTTGGGGTTTCCTGGCTGTCTTGCAGAGCTAGGAGTGCCATGTTCAAAAGCTCCTCTGTTTATTCCAGCCCTCACCGAGGGAGACTGGGTCCCAGGCCCTTTGGAGCACCTAGAGCCAGAAGATTTACTTCTCGCTTGGCCTTTCAGGCTCATTCTTGTTTCAGAAGTATCAGAGCATTTGGGTTGTTTCTACTGAACATTGCAATGTTCTTGCTTCTTGCCACCCATGTAAATTGGAATATTGTTTTGCAAAAACAGGACAAAATGTTTATTCCAACCTTTCTCATGGAACGGAAGTCCCACTTCTGATCATCTCTCCCAACAGAGCCTCCATCCAAAGGGAAGACGTCCTTGAATACCCTCTTTTCCTTGATGAGTACAGAGCTTTCCCCATCTGCTCTCTGAGCATAGACATGAGCCCAAGCCTTGTGTCAACATGTTCCCAGCTTCCTTTCATAATATGGAAATGACAGCGGTTGCCGCATGCGAAGCTGAAATCAAGTGAATAAATGAATGTCAACAGACTGTGGGTAGAGGCACAGAGGTTGCATAACAGAGCGACTACAAGTGCACAGATGCAGCGAAGCCAAATCGGGTGCTGAGTGGATTGTCAGGGCTTGTTTCTGAGGGATGCACCTAGTCATTTCACAAGCACAGCTGTCAGCCCATGAATTATTCCTAGTGAATTAAGAAACAAAAAAATAGAGTCCTCTACCCATCCCGTTACTCACGCAGGCCATTTGGAGGGAATGTTTTGTGACATCTCTAGGTACATTGGATGGTGAATTATTATGGAATGATTCCTTTTCCCTGCAGAAACAAAGTCGGGAGATATCCTCCAAAATCCTTACTGTGTCAGTGTCAAACTCAATAATTGTCTCAAAAAAAATTATTACCAGCTGCACGTTTGGCATTAATGTCACACTAAGGGCATGACGGCATGGATGAGGACTGACAGACTTATGCTCCGTGCCCCGGCTCTGAGCTGGCCAGATGCAAACTAATTCTGTTCCAGAAGCAGATAGCCACATTACAGGAAGACAGCTTACTCGAGAAACAAGGCCAAAATTTTTGCCACTATACGGTTTTCTGAATGCCACTGTTTGCACCTATTTGTCTCCCTTTCAGGTGACTTTCTTGCCTATGAGTCCTTTAACCTGAACTGGAATGCTTTCTTTTTATCCTCCTCTCTTAGAGCAGAACAGGAGACCTATACAAACCAACGGTGCTTTAACAAACGTGGCAACAGCTTCTTAAATAAACAGCACACTTCTGCGCCCATTCCTCTCAAACAGAAATGCTACTTCAGCTTCTTTGTGCCACTTCCCCTCCAAAACTGCAGCAGCAGCAAAGCAATCAATGAGAGCGTGAAGTAATACCACATACAGCAGACCTGTTTCATTCTGAACAAACACACAAATAACCTCCAGTTTGAGAAGGAGGAATGCACAAACACTTAGAAGTTAATTCTCAAACCCAGCAAGACAAAGGCAGAGTTAAAAGACTCAAAACACCTGAGCAAGCAAAACAGTCTCTTATTCCTTGCTAAAGCAAACACAAAGACAAATCGCATTCACTTTTCAACCCGGCAAGCGAGCCATAATATATTGCCTGCCACAGCGATGATGATTGTTCTTGTGCTCTCCAACTCAGCCTGATACGCACGTGGCAGATTCATAACTCTTTCAAGCTCTCCAAGATAAACATGCGGGCGCTTGATATAGAATTTCAATTATAACGTTCCTGGGAGCATCCAACACGCTGCCCCTCACACCCAACGCAACGGTGGATTTGGCCCCCCCACCCCAGGGACACGGTCTGCAGGTCAGGTCCAAAAGGGTCGGAGGTTCCTTGTGCTTTTGGAAGCCTCCTTTATTCTGTGAGGATGGGTCCCTGTCATTCATAACTGCCTACAGCATCCTCCAATGCTCCCATCCCCAGGCCCAAAGGGACTGCAGCGGGGGGATGTATTGTGTTGGCCACCAGCGCATGTGACAGGGACAACCAAAGGTCTTGCTGCACGCTGACCTCACCGGCATTTTTGGCAGCCCATCTGTCTTCCCCTTCTCTGTGCCCAGTGGCTGAGGATTACTTCTCAGCTTGACGCCTGCTTCCCATGTCCAAACCCCAGCCTGAGCAATCTTCTTCAAAGGCTGAACTGCCACAAGTGACATGCTTCATGGGAAAAAAGAAAAACACCCTCACCCGACGGAGTCAAGCAGTTTAGAAAAGCCATCTCCCCCTTCACCCTGAAGCCACAGGGGCCTTACTCTGACAACCAGCCGTTATCAGAAGAGACTGTCGAGGTGGGAAGGGCACCCCACGGTTCAGAGCTGCTGCTTGCGGCTACAGCTAAAGGCTGCCAAGAGCCAGGAGCACACAGGACAGCAGACTGCATCTAGGTAAGGGCAGGTGATCTGCTGGATTCAAATCTAGATTGAAGGAACCCATTAGATTCACTTGTTTGATGGTGGAAAAAAACCAACAGTCTTTGGCTGTGTTTAGCATGCAGGAAATCCTGGGGGGGGGACCGGGGACTGCATACATGTGTGCACGCATACAAAACACACCGCAGGTGCCTAGTTTCTAAGACAGCAACCAGCGCATTCGGAAGTGAGAATCTGCTCAGGACTGTCACGTCTATTGCTGCCAAATACATCTGCCCTTGTACAAAATGCAGCGGATGAGCAACTCTCCTCCAGCCTCCATGCCAGCCGCCTCATTAGTCCTGAGCCGAACCGCGCATTGCAGCTGGGTGGGAGTGCACGGAGCTTTGCACCCTCAGCTTTTGGATGGCCGTTGCTTGGCTTTTAGCTGGAAGGTCTCTAAGAGCTCCTGCTCAGCTCGGCCCCCAGCTGCTCTGAAGGGCCCGGATTTGCAGAGCTGCAGCGGCTTCTCCGTCAGTTCTCCAAGTCAGTGCCACCGTCGCCAGCACCCTCGCCCTGCCCCGACTGTCCCAGCAAACGTACGTGCTGCAGGGCTGGAGCCGGTGACTCCTCCCTGACACGGTGTGAGTTACTCGGAGGGACTCTGCGGAGTCAAAGCCCCCGCCGTATGCAGGGGCTTAGCAAGAGACCCCGCTCAGCACAGCTGGGCTGATCGGATACTGAGCCTGAAAGCCCATTTCAACAACACCCAGCAGATCAGGGATGGTTCAAATATTCCTAGTGAAATATTCTGCCTTTCACAAAGGATAATAGCTTCTGCAGCCTGTGAAGCATGACAGATGCATCTTGCATCCTTTACACAACAGCATTGGCTGATATACTGCCTTCATTTCACCGCCTAACTCGGCCAAAACCAGGGGAGACACTTAGATCACTCTCTTCTCGCATTTACTTCCTCCTCCTCCCTATAGCCTACTATTGTCAAGATATTCTAGAAGTTCACCATTTTGTCCTGAGTGATAGAAAAACAAACTAGAGTCTTCACATAATTTAATTTCAGGTCCTGGAGATCAGAACTTAACACAATGATTGCAGAGAAGGAAATTCTCCAGACGGTGAATACATCAACCACATTTAGGTGCCGCTCATCCCACCCCACCAACCTCCCGACTGCCATGTCTGGGGTGAGGCACTGTGATTACCCTTCCTTCTGAAAACACAAATTAACCATTAGAAAAAGGGCAAAGAAAAAAAGAGAAAATTCCATCAAAAAAAGAGCAGGTACATTCTCAGCAGCCTGGGACCCAAAGTCTGTGCGCCCTCCAAGCTTTTCTTACAATAAGCAAGAATTATGGGGTCCATTTGTTTTGGGAGTTTCTCAGAGGCATGTTGGGGAATGGCCTCCCATCCCATTGACTTCTTCTGTGTTTCTGAATTAAAAAAAAGAAAGAAATCTCTTACCTTGTCAATATTGACCCTGATTTGTTAAAGGTCCGTTTGTCAGGGCGAATACATTGCTGCAGTGTCAGCATATTAGGATTTACGCTTTCCTGTAAAGATGGGTTCATTTCAGAAACTCAAGGAACTTTAGTTAGTTGACTCTGGTCTGTCCTTTAAACTCTGTTGTAGTATAAAAACCACCCTGTAACTGGGTGCAGGAATTAACGTGCCACACAACGTGGTGACGCAGGGCAGCTTTCCATGAGGGGATGCTGGTAGCGAGACAGACCAGTAAGATGGCGTGATCAGAAGAAACCACGGAGCAGCAAATGACACAGGGACTGCTCCCACCTGCCAGGCTGGTCCCTCTTCAGAACCTCCCACAGTTCCCACTGAAACTGGGCTGCCTCCATCGCTGGTGGCAACAGCCCTGAGGCCGACCCTTCCCGCTGTGATGGTGAACCTCACCACCCCCAGCCTGACTGCTGGGAGCCAGACCTCGACTAGGAATTGCTGCCTCTGTAGCGTGAAGCATTTCATCTCCTCTAATGCTAACGTGCTGGCACCGAGCACCCCGACCAGGGTTCGGTCCTCTGCCAGCAACGCTCTTGCTCAGGCAAAAAGGCCACCACATGGTGGCAAGCAGCTGTGTGCTGGTGTGCACGTTCTTTCAGACGGGGAAGAATATCTGCTCTGTTTTCTCTTCAGTAAGGGTAGATGAGGTGTCTGACGGGCTGCTGTCTCTATTTGCACAAGCAGACTCGTACTTCACCCGGCGCAAGGGTCCCTGCCCACACATCTCGCCCCCCACACCCCGTACATGTCAGTGAGAAAGCCGCCGGCTGCCTTGCTGGCAGAGGAGCCTGAAACCCTCCCTCGTCCAAAGTCACGAACCCTGCTGCAATCCCGGCCGCCTGCCCTAAGGGTGACTATTGTTCATATGAAAGACCCTGCTGGCCCTTCCTAGCCGTGCCTTCAAGATCAGTCTCCCTCCGGTTCTCACGGCGTCCGCAGGTCCTTGGCCCGTGCTTTCTCCATCCCTCACCATGCCTTACTCCGCTGCCGCTGCAGAGCCACTCAGGTTTACACCACGGTCTGCAAGAGGAAGATCGGGCTCTGCGACTCCACCAGATATCTCATACCAGCCCTGAAAACTGACAGCAGACAGAGGCAGCTCCAGGCTAATGTCACAGCCGCAGCTTCAGCACACGGCGGGCAGAGCCTGACCTAGTTTTAACCCCGTTAAATATGCAAAGAATGAATATGAAAGCGCGCGGGGAAAAGCAGCCCAAGGTTTTCTCCATTTCCTAGGTACTTCTCTGCTGCTTTATCTTTAACATTCATACTACACTGAAACATTTCCACTCCCAGGTCTTCTTATGGGTGTACCAAGAGAGGAAAAACACGGTAACATTTGAAGGGCGGGCTGTTTGGTTTTTGGTTTGTTGTTGTTTGGTTGGTTGGTTTTGTGGGGTTTGGTTTTGGGGGTTTGTTTTTGTTTCGTTTTGGGTTTTTTTTGTAGAAGCTTATAGGTAGGTGGAATTTTTCAAAGGTTAATATTTTGACAAAATATAAGAAAAATTTGAAAACCTTTTTGCTATCTTTTGAGCAGAAATCTCTCTTCAGCTGTTTACCTTTGCATTTTGCTCAATTTTTGCAGTCTTTTTGTTCTTAACTTAGTCATTGAGAGCTAAATGCTACCCTGACTATCATTCTGACAGGCCTTTTTTTATTGCTGTTGTTTTATTTTTAAGAAAATGGATTTTTGCGCACTTGGCTTTATCTTTGTTTCAACATCGGCCTTTCCCTTAGCATTTCTGCCATAGAAAATAGTCAAACTTCAGCTTCTCCTCCTGATTCTTGAATAACTCTAGACCATTTGTGCAGTACATAACTACTTCATTGCTATAGAAACACTATTTAATTTGAATCACCCACACAGTTTGGTATACCTGGTTTTTGGCACCTTAATTTCAATACAAAACTGTGCTCACTGACGGTGCAGAGGGCTTTATCAAGGGTACGTACGGCACAGCATTCTGGTCTGCGTCCTTCAGTTAGCATCAAGCCCCCTCAGCCAGGATCTGGTGATGCCCGAGATGTAGATGTGTCCTATGAGTCTGAGTACACACCTGGGGCTGAGCTATGAGATACCACGGCAAGACAGGGAATATTGCCCAGCATGGGGACCATGAGAACCGGGGGCAAAAGGAAATAGAAACCCTCTAAATATTTGCTACCAGCGATCATGAGAGAGAAGAGATGCTCTTCTCATCCAACACACCTAGATGAATGGATATCCCCAGAGCAGAGCCAGTTTCCATCCTGGAGAACATGAGCGCTGCAGAGCAGAGCAAGTGGAGAAACGTGGGGAAGACATCACGAAGAGGAACTTCCTGGGGAGGGGGAGGACAGTAACGGGACGCAAAGATACAACCAGGTTTTGAATGTGCTCATACTGCACATGCCACTTGATAGCACATGTGGAACAAGTCTCAGACGTGGAGATCCTTGTCGGCATGGTTAAGGAAAAAAGCCAAGGACAGGAAACCATGAAAACCATTAATCAGTAGACCGCAAGTGGTGTTGTTTCTGGCATAGGTTGAGACAACGCTGTTCGTTACGACTCCTATGAACATTCCTGACCTTGCTCAGGAAGGCTCTTAATTAAATGATTACGTCCCTCGACTTCAACAGAACTCATGCATATGCTTGTACGCTTTCCTCAGCAAGGCTTTTTTCTGAATCAGGATCTCCATGATTACAGTCAACTAATTATTTGAAAAGCATTTTCATCTGGGCTCCAAGCAATCAAATTAAATACAATTAATGTGGGTTTGGCAGGACTCCACGCCAACAAAAGTTGCTCTGTTTTTGCACAAAATTGGAAAATCAGTTTTTGCTAATAGCCTGATGTATGAAATCTGCTGGTGCAGCTTTTCACTATTTTCCCAACTTTTCCATTTTGCTGCAAAACTGTTGATGCAATTCTGTTCTGATAAATGAAGCCCCAAATCTCACAACATCCTGCCTTTAGTACAAGACCTCGTAGGAACGAGAGACTGAGAAAGAATGAATGGCTATGGTTTGCAGTAAAAGTTGATAAAGACAAAGAGCATGCTGAAAATAAAGGAATCAACTGTATGCCACTTTATCGAAAGAGATACAGCAAGACAATGATGTAAATCATGAGGCATTAGCAGCTATGAGAGACTTCAGGTAGGAAAGCAAACAGAATAACACAAAGTAGAAAAAACATAGGTATAAAAACATACTGAAAACCAAACTTCATTTTGGACAGAAGCGCAAACAAGCACAGGTACACTTTCTAATGAAGCTCTCACAACAACAGACTACTTGTCTCTTTACTTAGTACTTTGCTATGAAATTCCCTTGACTTTTCCCTCTGAACAGCTATCCTTATAGATCATTTTTCACAATGAAGCAGGGAGTAAAGCACATCTAAACCTGAAGGCAGTGTATGTCTATTTTTGGCTCACTGAATTAGACTGCATCCTTTTTATAGAAGAAATTTTGATGCAAAAATCATGAGACTTCATGGCTGTAGAACACATGTCAGTCATCGAAAGCATAAATAATTTGGAAATGCCATGAAGCTGTGTTAGAAGAAGGATCTATCTTTATTAAATCATAATTGGAATAAGAAGAGTCAGGCTGATGAATGAAATCTTTAGTAAGCAGAGGGATATGAATTTTTGCAATATGCTGAAGCAATGCAATAGCAGAAGCAATCATCGTAAATATTAATATTAGTTACATAGAGAGATTAATATCTAACATAGGCAGAATTTCAGGATAAAATATTTGAGTTGATGCAATGTCACAGGGGATGGCAGCGTTCATCACTCTGCCCTCAGCAAAAGGAAGCAGTCCTCCTTACTTGGGGGTCTTCATGGAGGAAAACTGCCTTCCAGCTCTGGGACACCCCAGAGATGCACGCAGGCACTCAGGAGTAATGCAGAGCCGCGTGCCCACCCGTTCAAGCCACTGAGAGCTGGAATAAAGGCAGCCCAGCCGCCTCCGCGCCCCAGATGCTCCAGCCTCACGGGCAGCAGCCGGAAGGCACCAGCCAACGTGACAGCGACGCACCCTGCGAGATACGGGGTCCCTTGCGCAGGCTTGTTCCCGGCTCTCAATACGGGCTCTAGATAATCAAAATTCTCTGTTGTCATGCTAAGCATTTCGGAGCTCTTTATAGTTTGCATATTTTTGCATTGTTATTGCACAATTAAGCTGAAGACTTCCAGACAAAGCTGTCCCGAACGCGCAAGGAAATTCAGCGCTAGTCAATTTTCAATCCTGTTAATTGGTCAGAGGAAAAAAAAAAAAGAAACCGTTTGGGCCAATGTGTGCCACGCATGTTAGGAAGGTGCAGTTAGCAGCTTCTTTTATTAAGAATTAAACCTTTTTCAGGGTAGCAAATGTATATTAAGTGACATCAAGTATCACTTGGATAAAATGATACTTTCCAAGGACCACTGAAGAACTGGTTTAGACTTTTTCTCTGAGGTTCCAGCAAGATTTCTTTTTGATATCCCCAGCATTTTGTCTAAAAACACCTGTCCCATCAAGTTATCCTTTCAACCAGAGAAGGGACTGGAGAAGGAAAACAGATGTCTGATGCATCCTCAACAATATAGGAAAGCTTGACAAGAAAACATATGCCATGTATTTTTTTATGGTCTTTTCTTTCTGTTACTGTTATTAATACCATGCAAATAATGTGCACTGGGATCTTTAAACATCTTCTAACCATTCAGTAAATCATTTCACAGAATAATGAATTCAGTACTGTGAATCAGACACACAAATTTTACGACTTCTTTTAGTTTTTATGTCGCATCTGGAAACCCACTGGACATGGTACTTTGGTGCACCTTGGGAGAGTGATTCTTGGCTTTGTCTGAGGATGCCCTCTCCTCAGCTCTCCATGCCTGTGGTCAGGACCTCTGTTTCCACTGAGGAGTAGGGGCGGGACACGCTGACCATGTCTGGTGCTGTACTGTACAGCAGAGAAACTGCCTCGTGTTCTTGGAAGTGAGCCTTGTGTTACACAACTGCGGTTCAAAGGTTACAAAGGCAAAGGCTTTGCCAGCAGACTCAACACTTCAAAGCAGCGGCAACAATTGTTGGATCAAACAGAGAGGAAAGAAGTTGCCTCCGGGTCCCCAAAGCAAACTGGAGTCTCAGAAGCAAAAACAGGATCCAGAAGAATCTTACTGAGAAACAATGAGAAAAAAACTGTTCATTTATGTGGAACAAAAGCCTGAGTCCTCAAGAAACTCTCCAAGTTGCTTCCACATCCAATCAATATTTTCCCTAGCACATATGGAATGAGCCTCAGCCAACTTCCTCCCCCAGACATTCCTGTTTCTGACTATCCTTAGAAAGAAGCAAGATGGCTAATTCAACGAATCTCATTCATACTTAGTGCAAAGGAAAGAAGGACAAGTGCAAAGGAAAGGAAGAAGATATTTAACACTGGTCAGAGATGACACAGGGGTGGAGATAAAGCCTGGTCTACAAAAGCCACACAAGCAAGGTGGAATTCCCGTTCCATACAAGCCCGGCTCTTTCTTACAGTCAGCACCAAAGTCACATCAGCTTAGGAACAGACCAAATAACCTTGGCTGAGGCACAATGCCAGTGATTTGGATTTGCTTGAGTACGACCAAAGTAAATGCTCAGCTTCAATATTTATCTGCAGACCATTTTCTGCTCTCCCTCCTACTGCTGCAAACCTCCTCAAAAGTTTCTTTTAAGAAACTATTTGCTGCAAAATTAAAGCTAATGAGACTCCTTGAAAAGATGAAACCGCCTCCATCTCAACTTCAACATCTTGAGGCTCAGAGTACGCTTTGAAACGAGGATTTTCAATTCACATGCTGCCAAGGAAGATTTGCTGAGGATAACAGCCTCCTCACCTGCCCAGTCAGCAACATAGATGGTGGGCGTTCAGCTCTGCCGCTTCAATGAAGGGCACATCATTTTAGCTCACATTATCACGGAAATGGGTCTATGCAGAGATGTTTGACTTTGAAGTGGAAGGGCTGGGGCAAGCGTTACTTTCTGCTGACGTGCCAGAGCTCATCTGTTGGTGCCTGTAGGCCCAGATATGCAGAGTCAGTTGGGCACTAAACTCTGCTGAAATACGGGGGCGAATACTGCCTGAGCCCAAACTTATGCATAAACCTCGCTTGATTTTAATGGCATTTATACCCTAGTCGATAGGATGTGCTCAGGGCCTTAGCCACTTATGGGCATTTAGTTGAGAATTCAGACACAATTCTGCAGACAGCTTCCTACATTTTGATATAATTTGTTAGTTTGTTTTAGAAACAGTCCTGCAGTTAGCACAATT